>NW_028288689.1:8560416-9165000 GCF_059628265.1 Tinamus guttatus | reverse complement strand
TGTGTTTTTTTTTAGGTGGTTGCATTTTCCAGCCTCAGTTTTAAAGCGGCGCCCGGGGAGGGGAGGTGGTGACGGCGTCGGGGGGGGCACAGCCATGCTCATGCAAGATCGCCATGTGTTTACAGCTAAGCTCCCGGCGTTATTTAGGGATTGTAAAACAGCGGATTTCTCTCGCTCCCACTCCGCAGCCAATTTTTTTTTTCCCTTCTCCTCCTGCCGCTCCATGCGGCTCTCATTGCGGCGGCAAAGGTCAGCCCGTCGCTTTGGAAAGCGGCCCCCCTGCCGCCGCCAATGCCGGTTATCAGATTCGAGCAGCCGAGGGCGGGGGGCAGCAGGCCGGGGGGCCAGGGGCAGCGGCGTGCAGGCAGCTGCGCCGCCATGGCGCAGGAAGAAAGGACGGCGGCGGCCAGAGGCGGGAGAGGGGCGCCCGGGAGCGCCCAGGGGAAGGCACTGGAGCGGCCCGACAGCGGTGCGCGCGTGAATAATGGGGGCAAATATAACGCAGTTGATTAGCTGCAGCTATTGCGACGAGGCGCTGAGCCCGTCTCCCAAGAGCTTTTTAAGCGGTGAGAGCGAAAAAAATCTCTGCTGGGGAGAGCAGCTTCGCGTGGGTGCAGCGAAGGGCAGAGCCCCACAGCAGAGGGATGGGGATCAGAGCAGCGGGCTAAGCCCCACAGCAGAGGGATGGGGATCGTGGCAAGGAGGCAAGTCCCATGGCAGAGAGAGGGGCATGACGACACGAGCTGAGCCCCATGGAGGAGGGATGGGGGTCACAGCAAGGGCTGAGCCTTGTGGGGCAATGCCAAGGCCACAGTAGAGGGATGCGGGTCTCGGTATAGGGCTGAGCCCCACAGCACAGCGAGGAGCAGTGGGAGCTGCCGCCACTGGGAGGGGTCAACAGGAGCATGGGGAGAGTCGGGGGGCAGAGCCCAGCCGAAGTGTGGGGCAGAGCCTGGGCATGGGGCAGAGCTGCCCACACTGCTCGGTGCCGGTGCCGCAGCGGCCAGGGGCGACCAGCAGCGCCTGGGCTGCCTTTGCCGCAGGGAGCCTTTCCCTGCCGACCCGGTAATAGCCGAGGCACCGAGCAGTTCTGCGAACTTTGCCAGCAAATGTTTTTTAATTAAAACCAGAAGACGTTCCTCTCTGCCCTGGCTCTTCGGAGATGACCACTGCATGCATCCTCCGCCTTTGGTCTTCCTTTCCGCACAGCTTGACGCAGCGAGATGAAAGAAGTAACCCAAAAAGAATTAGGGAAAAAAAAAATAGAGCCATAAAATCGCGGCTCGGAGGCCTCCCTCTTGCTCCCAATGGGGAAGGACGGTGCCGGCCGCGGGGCGCCCGACCAGGCAGGATGGGGTGCGTGTGGGGCCGGCCCTGGCGAGGTGCCGTGGTGCCCAGCAAAGCCGCACGGCCAAGCCCCTGTCCACCCGGATGGCAGGAGCCGTTGCCTTCAGCCCTTCTAAAAATAACGGCGCAAAAGCCCCGCGAGCGCGCCGAGCGCCTAACTGGAAGCAGCTTTCGAAACTCCCAGCTGGAGACTGGTTTCGAAGCATACTCAAGCCTTTCTGGGAAAGAGCAATTAAAAATAGCGAGCGACCGAGGGCGCTGAGTGCCGGCCGCGGGTCCCCGGCGTGCTCGGGGCGCCTTCCATGCGATGACTGGTTCGGATTTCTTGGCTCAGGCGCAGCCTGGGAAGACTCGGTGCAAAGGACTGGGGTTGTGGTGGGACAGGAGGGTCTCCCCAGTCGCACCGAGTGGAGGGTCCATACCCAGGTCCATGGCAGGCTTGCAAGCAGCTGCAGTGCTGCCAGGCAGAGCCCGTGTGGGCTCCTGCGGTGTTTTCGCCAGCATGGTTGGGCTGGGGGAGGCGCAGGGGCTGCGACCAACGTGGAGCCCATGAGGGCAAAGGCCACGGTGCCCCAGGGGAATCTGCTGGAGCAACATCCTGCGCAGCCGTTCCACCCGCCGCGGCCGGAAGGGAGGCTCCGGCGCGGGGAGGCGCGGGCCGGCCCGGCCTGCACGTGGCTGCTCAGGGCTGGCAGGGGAAGGGCCCTGGTGGCGCCATCCCAGCCCTGGGCGCCCACACAGGCCTCAAGTGGCTCCTGTCCAGAAGGCTGGTGCCCCCTCCTGCTCATGCCCATGGGCAGCCGGTGCCCCTGGCCCAGCTGAGGCTGCTAGCTCAGTGCTAGTGCCTAGTGCCTCCAGCCCACATGTGAGGCAAGCAGGTGGCACCTCCCCACTCCCTTGTGGCCTCCTTTGTGGTCACACGGTGGTGGAGAGTGTCTAGTCCAGCCCCATGTTGCCTGTCCTGCCTGTCCCTGTAGCCATGCATCCCAAGGAGACACTTGGGGCCAGGGTGCTTAGGCCACAGCATGGGGGACCCGCTGGGTGCCACCTCCAGCACCAGATGCCTGCTTGGCATTGCCACTTTCCCTGAGCCGCGGTTGTCCAGAGGCCGCTCCCGTGTCCTTCCACATCCCCAACAAGAGTACTGGGTGAAATGGGACCACGACGCAGCCCCCAAAGCTCTCGCAGCGGCGGGTCCCTTGGCATTCATTTCCTCTCTGCTGCCTTCATGTTGTTGTGTCCTAATTCCCTAACGAAGAGCCATGAGAGAGGAAGTCTTGCGGAAGCCCGTCCTTGCAGCAGTTTTCCTGCTACCAACCAGCTCATCGTCTCCTTCAAAAAATGATTTCCTAGTGATCGGAAAAGATCCATTTCGTGTGTTTTGACTGGCAGAGAGCACACAGTTCTCCATCCCTTCTGCACCGTCCGCCCTCCAATCTTTCATTTACCAAGGCCACAGACTGGGGTGGGGTCCTATTCTCCTCTAAAATACTGGCTAAATGCTATTTTCTTTTCCTTGAACCACTGTCAAAATCCAACAGTGGTCAAGATGTCCACTTTGAGCCCCCTGTGTGCCAGATCCAGGCGCTGAGGAACCACCATGGATAATGCCTGAGATGAGAAAGGGTGACTGGAAATCCTCTGGATCCCCATGGAAATGGCAGTGTTTTGTCATCATCCTGGGATAACAGCTGTGCCATTGGGGCAGTGGTTTCCAAACACAAATGGGAATATCCGTTGCCACTGTTTCTCCCTGGCAGTGCATGAATAGCCCTGGATCACTCCTTCTTACTGATGCTCGTGAGAGAAAACCTCTCCCTTCCCCTTTTCTCTGGGGTCCAGGGAGTTCCTGCATCCCTTGGCTTCCCTTACCCATTTCCTCTAATTCCTCCTGGCTCCTTTTCTCCCTTATCGCTTGATAACAACGGCCTTCCAATATGTGAAAAGCTGCCACAAAGAGGAATGTAATAACCTGTTCTCCGTGTCCAAAGGCAGAGGACAAAGAAAGGAGAAGGCACAAATGGGGCGGTTCAGGCTTGCTGCAGGGAGATCCTCTCCAGACACTGGGGATTTAGGGATTTGAGGTTAATCAGTAGCTCAGTGAGGGTGAGGGCCCATCCATGGAGGGCAGGCTGGAAAACACCGCTGAGCGCTGGGCTGATCCTGGCCGGGGCGTGAACGGAGGCGGCCGAACCGCCCTGGGAGATGCTTCTCCTTGCCCGTCCTCCGGGACGGAGGCAGCAGCGGAAGGTGCTGGCCCCATCCTGGCTGTCACGGCAGGGATGACCACGGGACCCAACCTCCCAAGGACGTCTGGAGGCTGAGGATGTCAAGCAGCAGGAGCCGCTCAGAGGCTGTGGCAGCAGAGGAGCAGACAGATGAACTGCCACAGCCAAGGTTGTGCAGTTGGTTGGGAATAGATCTGCCATCGCTTGGCGCGGCCTCAGCCCGGCTGCCTATTATCTATCTTCTAGGCTGCCAGTTTTAACAATGGACATGCTGTCAATTCCGTGTAATAAAATCCTTCCTCCACATACATATATGCACAATCAGAGGCTTTTTATTGGGGCTTTTCATTTTCCTTTAGAGCCAGCCACATCCATGCAATGAACAGCCAACAGCACTCGAGCACCGGGCAGAAAGAGCAGCGTCAGCAAAGATGGGGGGAACCCGGTTCCTTTAACATTGCATGGCGGGGCAGCAATGCCCCTGCTGGGGGTGAACGCACACAGGAGTACACATAGTCGGGTTGCATTTAATGTTCCACAGATCTCCTTTGGGGACATGGTGTAAAAAGAAAGCACTGCAAACATGACAGACACCCTTCTGTGGGTTGCCTGTGGCCCTGGAGCGTGGTGTGGAGGTTAAGTGTGATACTCCCTGCTCTGGGGAACAGGGTTGTTCAGTCTGCAGCTGTGCAAGGTTGGGGTAGCCCAGCCCAGCTCTGGAGAACGTGGTGACCCGTCCTGCTGTCCCATCCCAGGGAAACTTCGCTCTTGCAAAGAGGCAAGGGTAGGAGCGGCCCCCCAGAGCGGGAGCGTTTGCGGCAGCACTGGCCAGCTCTGCCGCTGGCTCTGCAGAAGGCAACCACCTGGGCTGGGGCCGGGCGCATTCCTTGCCTCCTGCCACGCAGTGACCATGACAGTTGCCCATGCGGAGGAGGGGAGGCCTCCAAGCGTCCAGGGGATGCTTGGGGGTGCAGAGGGGTGGGTGATGCCAGGAAACGGGCACAGCTCCCCAGGTCCTCATGGGTGTTGCAAGTTCTGTGAGTGGGCAGGAGGAGGGCTGGACTCTCACAATGCTGCAAGGCAGGCGCTGAGCCAGGAAAACGGAGGCTAAAGGGACATGGGGGATGCTGCGAGCTTGGTCCAAGCTGGGACTGGGAGACACAGCCAGGTCCTGCGCCGCCTGTCTCCACCAGCTGCATGTCCAGCCTCGCACCCCGTGGTCCCAACAGCCTCTGGGAGTGCAGTTGCAGCTCCACGAGACCTGGATGGGTGGTCCCAGCAGGCGGAGAGCAGCTCCAGAGCCTCGCGGAGATCAAAAGGGAGACAGGGCTTTTCATTCCTCCGCGGCGCTCCCAGCCTCGCCGCGTGGCTCCGCAGGGCCAGGTGAAGGCGAGCGGGCGGCAGGCAGCCGTGGAGGCTGCGCCAGCAGGAGTGCAGCAGGGGCGGTGGGAGTTGCATGGTGGGGGGGCCCAGCTGGTGCGTGGGCCTGTGCAGAGGCTGCACAGAGGAAGGAGAGAAGGGAAAATGGCTTCTTGAGAGCACCCGGCTGCTGGTGCTATGGGAAGGCCGGAGCGGGAGGGAAGGCAGGGAGGGCAGAGTCCACAGAGAGTCACCCCTTCTCTGGATGAGAGGAGGTCCCAGGGGCTGGGAATGATGTTGGAAGAGGGCAAAGATGTTAGGGGCAGCTAGGTGCAAACCCCTGACCCCCAGGGCCAGGCTCTGCTGGTGACCTGGAGACAGAGCTGGAGACCAAGGGCATCGCAGACGTGGCCACCAGACTCGCAGCAGTACTCAGAATGAAAAAGGTTCCTTTGATGGCAGGTTGCAGGCAGGAACATGTCCTTGTGCAGAGACCATGCTGGTTTGTTCAGGAACAAACTCCCACTCCAGCATTAATGAGCTGGGCCTGTTTAATCCGGAAAAGAGAAGACTGAGAGGGGATCTGATTAATACGTAGAAGTACCTGAGAGAAGAATGTAAAAGGAAGTTGGGGCCAAACTCTTCATGGTGGTGACCAGTGACAGGACAAAGGGTAAGGGGTACAAATTAAAACCCAGGCAATTCCATCTCCATGTGAGGAAGAACTTCTTTCCTGTGGGGGTGTCAGAGCCCTGGAACAGGCTGCCCAGAGAGGCTGTGGAGTCTCCTTCTCTGGAGATCTTCAAACCCACCTGGATGCCACCCCGTGCTCTGGCTGTCCCTGATGGAGCAGGGTCTTGGACTAGGTGATCTCTAGAGGTCCCTTCCCACCTCAACCCTTGGGATTCTGATATTTTTCAGACCTTCTGGGCTTGGACTCTGACACCTGATCAACTCTCTGGATCAGGAGGGCCAGCACTGCAAGGCCGTGGAAGGAGATTTCTTCTGGACCATCAGCCAAGTGCTTTGATAAGCAGTGATGGAGGGACAGGCAGGGGGACACACTGCTAATTTGGATCCAGACTTCTGTATGTTTACCTATCCATCTGTTCACTCCTGGGTGGATGCACTGGCTGTTTCTCTTGTTGAAGGCAGTGGCCTGTGACACCATCTCTTCCATCACCCCATGAGTGCTGATGGCCACGGCCCTCACCTGAGTGGATTGGAGAGCTGGTGAGAGAGCACAAGAGCCTGGCTCTGCCTAAGGAGCCTTGGAGGCAAAGGCAGAAGCCCAGGGAAGTTCTGTTGTTCCTCACCACGGGATTTGGGGTCAACAGCTGTGACTGGCACTGCAGCAACCCAGTGGTTTGCATTAGCACTGTGATGACATCCAGGACTTGGGACATGGAGAAGGTTCCTTTGCACAGTGAATGAATGCTCAGTAATATCTTTATGTCTAGATCTTCAGAGCCGCCAGCCAGACTTGCTCGAGTGCGTCACCACTTCCATCTTGTTTTGAGGGCTTCTCTCTCCTTCCAGCAAGGCAGGGAGCAGGATCCTGCCACCTCTCACCTCCGCTGCTTTCTTCCCACAGCCTTGAGACCCTTGGCGGTCACCTCTGAGAGCTGCTGAAGTGCAGTGAGCAGGATCACGACGGGCCTTCGGGAAACCTGTACAAATACTCCACAGGAAGGTATCTCCTGGGGGGCGGTGGTCAGCAGAGGCTGGACCAAGGCCAAATGTGCTGGCTGGACCTCAGAAGTATCAAGTCAATGATGTGGGGAGAAAAACGAGCAAGGAGTGGGAGCAATTGGATGAAAGAAGCCACCAAGAGAGGGCTGCTGAGGAAGTATAGAGGCAAGGACTTAAGTGGGATGAGGCCACATGCACTAGAGGAAGAGCCTGGGTTAGTGGAGGGCTGGAGGGGTGAAGGTGCTGCAAGGTGTGTTTAGTTAAGGAGGTCACTACAGCAAAGGATGCCCCAGCAATGCAGCATGGTTTCTCCCAGCTGTGCCTGTCTGCAACGCAGCCATCCCTGCTTCCCCCATAGTATTTGGGAGGGCTGGAGTAGGCCAACTCCACCACCCTCATCCATGCTGCAGGGAGCCTATTTTAAGCCTTGCTAACGTAGGAGGATTAAATTTGGCTGTCTGAGACACGTCCTGCTCCCAGCTGTCCCCCAACCTCTCCCAAGGTTGGCAGCTCTGCTGCAGGCATGTCTCATGACACAAGAAGCTGCCCTGGACCTCCATGGCCAGCTGCCCTGCACACAAAGAAACCAAAATCAGGATATTTTACGTGAGTCTGCTACACCCACACCCACCATGGCTCTGCAGCCAGGGCTCTTTGAGGTGTTAATCTCAATGCATCGAACATGTCCCCACATGTGCAAAACTACCTGGGGCAAGGCCCAGTGGGATGGGTGGGTTTGGAGGGACCCTCAGTCCCATGGTGGCTCTGCCCCCATGAGAAGAGGAACACCCTGCACCAGGCAGGCTGCAATTCACATCATTACTCAGCAGCTATAGGATGTGGACCCTGCATCTTCTCCCTTAGGCAGCCCATCACTAGTGGGAGGAGAACAAACCAGCCCCACAGCCGCTCATCCAGCTTGGCGATTCCTCTCCGCGGCCATCTTGCTCTCGCTGGGCCATGCAGCGCTAACGTTTGCCCTCATTTATCTGGCCTCCTGCATACACTGCGTGTTCCTGGTCAATCGTGTATTTTATTAATTTATATAGAGTGCTTCTTCCTGGAGCACTTGCAGAGGAGCCCCATGGAAAATTGCGTTTTGCCTGGGCAGATCAATCTGCCCAGAGCCTGCGGTGTATGTATTTAAGAGAACATTACAAATTGCCATTACTGGCTGAATTTACCCACCAGCATCTGGAGGCTGGGCAGGAAGGATGGAATTTTCACCAGGAGGAAATGGGGCAAGCAGTGAGGGCTGCAATTCGGACTCACTGGGGTGGCCTGCGGCCTCCTCCTGAGCACCAAACCAGGCTCCACTACTGGCTACTGGCACCAGAGAGGACATCGCTCAGTGGCTCTTCCTCAATTTGCTCACTTGGAAAATGGGGGTAATAATACCCATCACCTATCTGCGAGGCTGCTGTGAATTTTCATGAGCTACCATCTGAACGGGGCTTTGAGCAGGGAAATTGCTGTATCAGCTCTAGGCAATGATAAACAATACTCAGCATTTACATATTCAAAGCACTTTGATTAACTCTTGGGGTTTAAGGACTTGATTCAATTCCCACTGAACCATCATGGCAGCTGGACAGGGTTATCGGCGGCACTGCCGCCTCGCGCTGCCCTCGGTGCTGGGTACACGAGGGGCCGGCCGGGGGTGGGCGGCGGCACTGGGGGCTTCACCCCTGCTGCCGCCGCTTCGCCAGGCGACCCTGGTGAAATCAGGCAGAGCACCTTGCGCCTTAAGCCCCTGATTAATCGAGAGGGAATAAATAACCCTCATTCCCCCTGCAGAAAGCGGTGCGATCCGGTGATGCAAAGCTGGTGCGGAGCACAGAGTATCATCAGTTCTGCTGCAAAAGCTGTAACCAGGTGTTAAATAGCTGTGAAATTCTAACTTGATTCATGCAGAAGATGCCAAATAAAGGGCTTTTTCTTTTCTTCTTCCTTTTTTTTTTTTTTTTTAATGGGGAAGGGGAAGAGGTGGGCCTTTGCCTCCTCAGTTGCAAAGCGCAGTAGATCTGGAGTGACCTCCCCCTGCTCAGCCCGCCTGCTAATGCCAAGGTGGCGGAAAGCAAAAGGAGGGCGACCCCAGGAGCTCGCTTCATAATTTTATTCAGCCGATTATTTTGCGTTTTCCTTTCAAGTCTGTTCAGCCCCTTGATTTTAAATGGCCCCCCTCTGTCCAGCCGGATGATAAGTCTCCCCCGGGGTGCCTCGTGTAAGAAGATCCTTTGGCATTATTATTAAGATCACCATAAAACAATAGCAAAACCTGGCGGAGCTGCGGTCCCATCGTGACCTGCTGGCAGATTAGGGAGCCTCCCGCTGGCTGCGGGAGCGGAGGCTGCTCAGGCAGGCGAGGGGGTCTCCGTGGGGACCAGCAGGAACAGGCTGGGAGCAACGAGGGAGAAGCCCCTGTCAGCCTCCCCAACCGTCGCCAAGCCACCAGGCAGCCCCGTCAGCTCCTTCTGCCATTAATTAAAGGCGCTCGGTGAAAAAGTAGCTCTCTCCATCGCTTGAGCGTTGCGGGGGGGACAGCGCTGATCCTGCATGAACGATTTTCGGAGCATCCCCTGAGGCAGCCCGGGGAGGGGAGACGCGTGGCCGCGTCTGACGCTGTCATTTTACACCGCTGCTGAGCCCAGCAAGGCCAGGCCCCCAGCCGGCGTCCCAGGCCCTGAAAATCAGGCACTGGCTGGAAAAGATAAACTGTAGACACATGCTCCTCCATTGCCACCGCCGCTCTCAAGGACGAATAAATGGCGAGCTTGGCTGCGCTGGCCTCTGGTGCCTACGCGCTGCACACCAGCCTGCATCGCTCCAGATATTGAAAAGGTTTCTCTGCCACCAGGACAGAAACTTTGGGCCAAGCCTCAAGCGCAGCCCTCAGGAAGCAGCAGCCGGAGCGAAGCCAGCACCAGTGCTGGGGACAGCAGATGAACAGAGCTGGCAGAGGCGGCCTTGCCACGGGGGTCCTGACGGGCCCCATGGCTCAGGTCCTGGCGCTCTTGGGGCTCAGTGGTGGAGGCACCTGCGATGGTCTGTGAGGCCCAGGGTTAGGGACACCCTACTAGGTCATTGGGCAGGCCAGATCCTGCCCCTGTCACTCAAACATTTCCACAAACTGGAGGCGAGGATGAGCCCAAGGGACTGTCTTGGCACCTTCTGCAGGAGGAGCTGGGAGAGGAGGCACAGTGGGGCAGCCCAGGCTGAGCTGGGGTGCAGGGGGTGGCCGGGCTGTGCTGCCATGGCCCCCCAGTGTCATGCAATGACCCTCCAGGGACAATCTGTCCATGACACTCCCACTGCTCCCCTCTAGGAACTCTGCAAGCTGTGAATGCCAGAACTCCTTGCAGAGTAGCCAATCTTGTTCTCCCGCAGCGCATCGCGCGCAGCCTAGTTATGTGTGTGTGAGTGTGTGGGTGTGCATCACAACCGACTTCCTTGCAAGTGACCGACCCCCTTGCAAGTGGGTCCTTCCGTTCCTGCCCTCCATGCCCGGTGCACAACCCCCTTCCCCAGCGCCAGGCGCCACTCTGGACAGGCAGCACCGGTGGCTGCAGCCCCCGCGCAGCCCCTCTCCCGGGCTGGGCACGGTGGGCTGCGGGACACAGTGGCTGCCAGTTTCGCACCGCGGCTGCTCGTTTCGCACAGCGCCAGGGCCCTGCCGGGGTCCCGCAGCCCGTCGGGGCGCGGGACGGCGCCGGGACCCCCCGTCGCGGCGGCCGCGGGGCAGCCGCGTCCCGGGGCGGCGACGTGCGGCCGCTCCGCGCCGCTGCGCAGCCCGCGCCGCGATCGATCCGCATCGACCGTCCCCGCCGAGCTGCTCCACTTTCCAGCCAATGTCAGGCGGCGGCGGCGGCGGCCCGGGGAGCCCCGCCGGTGGCACCGCACACCCTCGCCTGGCGCGCCGCCCGCGCCGCGCTGCCCCGAAGAGCCGGCCTGGACCGCGCCGCGGAGCCGCCGCCGGCAGCGCGCGGGCCGCGGAGTCGGGGGTCGCGCCAGGGATCGCAGCGGGCACGGCACCAGGGATCACGCCGGGCACTGAACTGGGCACCGCGAGAGGGATCACACCGGGCTCTGCACTGGTGCTGGCACTGGGGATCACACCAGGCACTGAGACAGGCACCACACCGGGCACTGAACTGGGAATCCCACTCGGCACTGCACTGGGCACTGGGGATCACTCAAACACCACGCTGGGCACTGCACTGGGGATTGCACCAGGCACTGCACCAGGTACCGCACTGGGGATCACTGGGCACTGTATCGGGTACCCCGCTGGGGATCACACCAAGCAGCGCTGCCCTGCGCACCACACTGGTCACCGCTGTGCTGTGCAGTGCCAGGCACCTCACTGGGCAGCTGGGCAGCACTTGCACCAGACTCAGCATCTGGCATCACACTGGGCATCACAGTGCTGGGCAGAGCTTTGCTAGGTACTACTGCTCTGGACACACCACTCCGGGCACCACACCAGGCCCTGCAGTGCTGTAAGGTGCTGGACACAACACTGGGTGCTGCACTGGGCAGTGCCGCATCAGGTTCACTGCAGCTGGCATCGCATTATCAGTGCTGTACCTGGCACTGTACTGGGCACCACACCAGGCAACACTGCACTGTCACCATACCAGTCACTGCCACACTGGGCAGCCCTGCAGTGGGTACCTGACCAGGCACCGCTGCAGCAGCACACCAGGCGCTGCTGGAACAGGTACCATTGTGCCATGCAGCACCATGCCAGGCACTGTCACACCAGGCACTGCAGTGACTGTGCCAGTCAGGGTGGCACCAGGCAGCACCAAATCACACACCTCTGCACCTTGCACTGTTGTACCAAGCATTGCTCTGGCCACTGCACAGGGCACAACTGCACAGGGCACAGCACGAGGCAGTGCCATAATGGGTGCTGGACTAGGCAGCACTGGACCGGGAATAACCACACTGGGCATCACTGTGCTGCACCTGGCCACCAGCTACTCCACTCATTGCAGCAGGCATTAAACTGGGCACCGCTGCCCCAGCCCCTGCCTCACTCCCCCTTGGGCTGCATTGCCCCCCTGCACCATCACACACAGACACCCCATAGTGCCCTCCAGCAGCACACAGCTCCTGCCATGCACTACCCTGGGCCACCACCCTGCACCCTGCTGTGCCAGCCAGCTCCACCCTGCAGCCACCGTTCCCAGCCCCGCGCCCCCTGCGCACCCATCTCACAGAGCAGTGAGGGTAGCTGCCCCGCAGCAGCCAGGGCTGCATGCCCATGGCGTGGGGAAGGGCCAGGGCCGTGGCGCAGCTGCGGAGATGATTGCCCACTTGGCTTCTGTCCTGATAATGCACGGGCAAACATCGACTCCGTTATCTCCCGCTTACTTTGTGCCATGAGTGCGGGGGTGACCCGAGCATGAATTTAAATGCAGCCTTGGTGCTGGGTACACAGACCACGGGCTTCTCCTGCCGCGGTGCTGCTGGCTGCAGGCCCTTGCAGCACCGTGTTTTATTGAGTGGTAACACGTCGAAGCCTGGCTTGGCTACGCTGAGCACACAAGCCATGTGGAAGCAGGGGCGATTTTAAGCGTCTTGTGGCCATGCAGCAATTCCAAGAGGAAGGTTGGGTGATGGTTGCAATGAACAGTGAAACAAGGGTGCAACAAGGAGCCATCAGAGGCTGTGGAGCCCGTGCTCCCCACACACTTGGAGCAGCCTCAGCACAGGTCGGTCTGTGCATGCAGGAGCGGCACTTCGGGCTCCCCTTGGAGGTGTGGGAGCGCTTCAGTGACTCAGTTTCCCCCTGGGCCAGTACTGGGGGGGCGGATCCGGGGGGGCCCGCGACGGCCGTTGGGCTCTCCGGCAGGCGGTTGCAGAGGCTTCCTGTTTCCGCGGGATCCGCCTGGCATTGTGCCGCACAGCAAGGGGGGCAGCGCCTCTCCTTGCACCTGCCCAGAGCATCTGCTAGGGAGAAAATCGCCATGGCAACCCCGGCGCTTCCTCCCGCGCCGTTCGGCAGGGGATGGGGGTCTCCCTCGCTGCCCCACTGACCTGAGGGGGTGGGCGGCCCTGCGGCTCGGGGCCGGCCGCCCGTGCGCCCGGTGCATGGATTTTGGGGAAGGAAAGCTCCGTGGAGCAGAGCCCACCGCCTGCGTGTGGTGGCCGGGCTGGCTGGGAGCAGAGGCAGTCCTGCTGCAGCTCCGAGCCAAGCCTGGGGAGATGCCAGCTCTCCAAGGCCACCTGTGATGGGAGATGAGATCTGGATGTCACCACATCTAGGGGAGGGTCTTCACTTTGAACAGGGCTTAAATGAGGGCACATGGCTTCCCAAACAGCTCTATGCAGGGTACAAGCCACCGCTGAGGACTTTGTCCTTTATGGAGGGGAGCAATTTCTGGGATGCAGCTTAAGGCCTGGCACAAGTGAGTCCAGGACTACTGAGCCTGGAGGAAGCAATAAACCTGGCTATGTGGTGCACAGCCCCTGTGACTCGTGTGGGCATCCTGCCTTGAGGTGCTGCTGGAGGCAAATCAGAGCCCCGGTGTCTCCCTTTCACCTCATATAAGTGCAGGGGAAGACAGAGATAATGCTCTCATGACCAAGGAAGTGCATGCAAGTCCAGTGTCCTGGGACTCCTTGGGAAGACGAACATGGCAGGAGGAAGGTCATGGTTCCCTTGAGTCCCTAATACCCAGCACCTTGCTCCACCCATGCTCATCACAAAAGAGTCATGGACCTGGGCTCCCCAAACCATGGGTGGAAAAAGGGGCTGTAGAGGTAGACAAGGTGGGAAAAGGTGTTTTTCAGCTAAGCTAGGAGAGGGAGCAGAAGAAATTAAAACTTCTGCTGAGCTCCTGAGGGCTACAGAGCATGTCATAATATCACCTGGCCCTAGTGCTTATGAAGGCACAGATGCACCCAAGGAAATATTGATTTTGAAGGGCTGGTGAGACCCAGTTTCTTGCAAACTCTCTCCTGATTCCAAAAGCGAGTGGCATTTGGGGAAAAAAAAACATCTCCCCGAAGGTCATCACTCACTTGGAGCCCTACTCCATGGCTCTTGGCCCTGCCACCGTTAGGGTGGAAACTCTGGTGCAGAGATTTCTCCTGCATCCTACTCGTTGCAGCCAGGACACAGGTGGGACAACAGGGTGATGGGCAACACCTGCCTTGTTAGGGGCTTGGGGACCCAGCCTGCAGCAAGATCTCATCTCCTCCAGTCCCATCTGCAGCCAGAGATGTCCCTCTGCAGAGCTGACCTTTGAGCAACTCATGGGGACACTGGGTGCCCTGATGTCTCTGCTCCTTGATGTGCCATGTCCCCCGCACTGCTCTGAGCCTCTCTTCTTGGGAGGCCCTCAGCTCCTTGCAGGGTGTCTGTGCTGAACTGCACCCCCCTGCCTCCAAATTCAGAGCATTTAGTCAAAGCTCAGCTGCATGAAACCCAAGCAGTAACCCAGCGCATGCATTTTTTTTTTAACAGGGAAAACAAGCCTGTTTTGCAGTGCAAACAAGTAATTTAATGAGGGAAGCCCAGCCCTTGCTCTGAATAAAGACAGGCCCATTTTTCAAGTGCAGACAGCTTTCCCTGCTGTGGCTGGACACTTGAAGGTTTGTTTTTCTCAGCCAAGATGCTGTCAGGCCCCGCAATGAGGGGCTGTCTCTGCCCCAGAGAGCTTACAGAAGGGAGGACAAAGTGAGAGGTGAATAAAGGAACAGCCTCCCCACTTTGCAAAGGGGGAAACTGAGGCACAGAGCAGTTTAGGGACTCAGCCAGGTCATGCGCAGCAATGGTAATGCTGGAGCTGAATGTGAGTGGCTTGAATCCCTGTTCCCTGAATGGTGGATCAACTTCCTGGGGGCAGTCATGGCTATATTTGCCTCTGAAGCCTCCAACCAAGGCTGCTGAGGCCTCAGGAGAAAGGGAAGCACCACAATAACTTGCAAAAAGTCTTCCGAGGATAAAGTCAAGGGTGGAGAGAAGGATGCAGCCCACAGGGGATGTTGCTCAGACCTGTGCCCTGCTCCTCAGGACAGCACTCCCAGGGATGAGTATTGTGATTGTCTGTGGCATGAAGCAGGCGTCAGCACCTAGATCTCCATCAAACATCCATGAAGGCACCTGCTTGCCTCCCTCCAGCAGGTCATTAGTTTCTGGAGAGCATCCTGCACCCATGAGAGTGAGTCTGAAGGTGCTGCAACTTGGTGGGGCCCTTGTGGGGACAGTCTCCATGCCCATCCCTGAGGTGAATATCTTGTTTTCTGGCTGATATCAAGGTGGACCCATATCATTGTTGCCCTAGAGCAAGACAGGACAACAGAGGCACAGGGAAGTGAAAGACCTGGCCCAAGAGCAGTCATTAGCCAAAGCAGGACTTGGAGCAGTCCCCAGCTGTGCTGTGGCCTACAGCTGTATATCTGCTCCTCATTTGGGCATTGCTTGAAAAAAAACCCTGATCTCTGCCTGTGGGCAGTGCTAGGTGACTCCAGGGGACCTTGCAGGTGTGGCTGGCCTGTGAGCTCAAACAGGGCTCGGGGTACCGGGTGCCGCATAACCCGAGCGCTTGCACGGCGCGTGCAGGCCCAGTCCGGCCTGGCCCCTGCACCTGCCTACGTGCCAGATGGTGGAAGAGCTTGGCCTTTGCTGTGGGCTGAGCCGAGCGCCTGTCGAAAACTGCCCATGTGTGAAGATAAAATAAAGGGAATGTCACATTCCGAAGCTGTGGTCTCCGGGTGCTGCCGCGCACGCTGGGATCGTGCCGGCAGGGCAGCGGCCAGGAGGCCGAGGCAGATCGGCAACTCCCCTGAGCCCAGCCTGAAATCAGAGACGTCTGTACCTAAGCAACACATGAATCTGCCACGAACTGAGTTTTACTGATTTCACTCCTAGGTGTAGCCAAGGCGCTTTGCCAGAGTAGAAAGTGCCCAATGGCAAGTCCTTCCCAGGGCTCCTGAGCCACAAGAGCTCCCCTTGGCTCTGCTCGGGGTTTAGGCAGTCATGTCCATCCCATCTCGCTATGCCTGGACTCCGGTGGAGGTCCCCAATTAGCCCATGAGCAGCTGGGAAGGCACGCAGGCCCCAGCGGGCTCGCTGCAGCTGGGCAGCCTGCTGGGCATCTGCCCTCCTGGCTTATTCCTATCCTCGGCCTCGCTCCGGTCACGTCCTGACCCCCTACTGCACTTCCCAAGCAGGCCTGAAGGGAGGAAAAAGGTGTCCAATGGCTCTTGAAAACCAAAAGGACCCCAGCTTGCCCACAAATGCCGCTGCTCAGGCCTGCAGGAAGGTGGCACGTGGGGTTCACGTCCTCCCTCCTGTGACGCGTGACAGTGCCGTGGCTGCGTCGTGCCCTGCTTCCTGCCGGACCGCAGGAGGAGAACTCAGAGGTTTGGGGCCTGGGTAAGGTCTGGACAAACTGTGCTCACCAGCCTGATTTGGACCGGAATCTGCTATTTTAGTAGCTGTGACCTAATGCTCTGTAGGTGCCTTTGAAAATAGCCAGAGTGTGTTAGCAGAGGCCGCATTTCAGCAGCGCGCTCTATCCCAAGGCCTTACAGAGCAGCATCAGCCTTACTCTTGAGTTCAGAAAAAAAAAAAAAAAAGGGCAGTTTGACAGCAAATTCATGAGTTCTGGTGGAATCTAAATTCCAATTTATTGTATGTGGAAGGAGTGAAAATGTATTGTCCAGATAACGCCAGAGTACTGGCTTGTGGCACCACTGGGAACAGGCAAAGATGGTAAAGTCCTGAAAGAGTCTGCATTAAAAATGGCGTGAAAATCAGCTTTTTCCTGTGAAATGCTTTGGCTGGGATGAAATTGCTTTTCCTGATGGCAGCCAGTTCCTTCAGGGGTTAACTGCAGCCCTTTCCAGAGAGCTGTAAAAAGCGTTTCCGAAATAGTTCCACTGCCCGTTGTTTTTACGGCTGGAAAGGGCAGGGCAGGCCTGCCCAGGCAGGAGGGGAGCCACAGGCTCGTTGCACACATGGAAACCAAGTTCAGGAGATCAAGCTGGAATTGAGGTTGGGCATCAGAAAAGTTATCCCAGCAGTGAGGGTGGGCAGCCTTTGGCTGCAGATGTTTGAGCCTTATCTGCAATCCAGCGGCATGGAGGAGCGCAGAGGCACAGCAGTGGGGACAGGAAGGGGCTTGGGAGCCCCCACCATGATGTCACCAATGCTACCGAGATGGTAGATGGCTCTCCCCTCTCACAGGGTGCAGCAAGGACATTTAGGCTGAATGTGTTGGGATCCCATGGAGATGTCCATGGCTCCCTGGATATTTGTGCTGGGAGGATGGTGCGCAGGGGGCTGAGGCTGCAGTCCACTGGAGGTCCTGTTGCCCTTCCCCGATGCCAGCAGTGCTTGGGGCTGCTGGCCCAGGTCCCCTCTGCTGCCGGCAGGCTTGGTCCTCTCATGCCAATGCAGGCATAATGAGCCAGCTCCAGGAATGAAGGGAGAGGGAGGAATTTGGGCCACATCGAGCATCAGTCCAGAACTTAATGTCTGCTGCACCCATGGATAGGGCTGTGTGTCAGTGTTCAGGCCTAATCCATGCTCTCTTACCTAGCATTGATGGCTGAGATGTTCATGAATCTCAAACAAGGAAGAGGAGGGGGAAATGCAACCCCCTCATGATGGTCACTTTCAAAGCCCAAGTGGATAGAGATAGAGATGTGTGTAGATCTGAAGACCAGGGGAGAGTCTCTGATTCCCTAGTCTTTCTCCTCTCTATAACCTGGGTCACTGAACTTCTCTAGGGTGCTCTTGGGTTGGGCTTGGATACCTGAGGCTGAACGACTTGAGAGCACCTTGGGAGCCAAAGTGCTGGACACTGTATTATCAGGCACTCCAAAACTCAGCCAGGGCCCAAAATAGCAGGTATGAGAGAGCGTGCTTGGCTTTGCTGCTTGCCAAACAGCCAGGAGGTTCCCCCCTTTCTGCTCCCTCCTTTAACCTGTCTCCAGTGCTCAGGGGTTGCACTGCACTTCCTCCCCCCTGCTTTGCTGCACAAACCTTGGCTGTGTGTCTTCCTCCACTACTTTCAGGCCAGAGAGTTTTCCAAGTGCTTTAGACTTAACTCAGGCACAGAAATTTGTGTCCAGGATGCAGCAGAGAAGCAGCAGCCAAGTTTGATTTGGGCAAAAAAGTATATTGAATTCCCTGACCTGCTGAGTGCATGTCTAAAAACAGTATGCGAGATGGGAAGGCAGACGAGGAGTCTCCTCCACAAAGCGTGTCTGCGCTCGAGTCGGGGGTGTCAGAGGCGCAGAACGGGCAAGGTAGCTGGGCAGGGACTGTGTGGGCACCTGGGAAGGGGCATCCCAGGTTTAAGGATGAACAGGAGAAATGTGCGTAGTTTTGTGAGCAGCAGATCTGGCAGAGATGGGCTTTCTGCAGATGTACGTCTCGGGGGTGGAGGCCAGCTCATAATTGTGCAAGCGACGTGGCTGATAGAAACAGGCTTGCATTCGGTGGCCAGGCTTGGCCCAGCCCAGCGGGGGTGAAGAGCTGGGGAATTTTTATTTTCGCTCTGTGCCTTTTCTCACTCTCAGAAGTAATGAAATGCAGGAGCCAGCATTAATGCACCATTAAGACTGCAAATTTCAGCACGCAGCCATCAGGAAATGCAAATACTCGGGTCTACTGTCAGCTCTACCTTCACTACAGCAGTGGAGGAAGGGACCGGCATGCTGCTGACCTTTGCTACCTTCATTAAATCCGTGGTGACTCGCAGTTTCTGGTGCTTGCCTCCCTTTCTGAACCCTTCATCTTCCCCCACCCACACCTGAGCTGCTCTTCTGTTAGCACGGATGGACACCGGGAGGAGCATGGTGGCATGAGCTCAGAGCGAGGCCTGGGACCGGTGGGTCCTCCCAGGAAGGCTGCATTCCTGGGAGAGAAGGGTTGTGGGAACCAGGCTGTGCCATGGGGCACAGCATCTGCTGACAGCCCGAACGGATAGTGCAGCCTGGCCCTGGGTCCTTTGGCTGTGCAGAGAAGTCTCCGTCACCCAGGCCACCAAGGACAACAGCCTCGAGAAAGAGAAAGAAAAGAGTTGCAAATGGGGAAGGGGAGGCTGAAAGGAGCCCTTTCTGCAGCTGGCGAGCACCGTCTGTTCTACCTTTGGGTTGTACTGTGTTTCCCTGGCAGAGACCTGCTTTTCCATAAATTTGGGTGGAAGGGAGAGTTTGGCAGGGCCCCTGGCTGCAAGGAAGGATTTACTGTTGCTCTGACTGCTCTGCGCTCTCCCTGCGGAGCCTGGGCTCCCGCAAACATGCCCTGCACAGGGAGAAGGAGGAGGAGAAGCAGGAGGTGGGAGTGAGTGCTGGTATCCAGCTGGGAGCTGCTGGCAGGGCCTTTCCTGGAGGTCCCAAGGGGGAAGGTGGTGCTTGGGCTCTCTCCATGGAGGACAACAGGCTCTTGTGGCCACAGGGGAACATCTCTGGGGCAGGGAGTGGGCACCCGGTCCCTCTTGCCTTGCTTTGCTTGCCTGTCCTTGACCATCATCCGGCAGCCTCGTGCCCCTCAGTGGGACTTCTTGTTTCCCTCTGTACAACCATGGGGGTGGCTGGGGGTCCGGAGCTGCCCGGGTGCCCCAGCGCAATCCTGCTGCCTTGCCGAGCCGTCCCGCCAGGCTTGAGGCGAGCCCGGCCGGCTGCCAAGGCTCCGGCGAGTCTCCTAGCAATGAGGAAGCACCGGGGAGACCGTCTGCACCATGTCCGCTGGGGCCCTGCAGCTTCCTGGCATCAGCGTTGCCACGTCCCCACAGCGGCCCATGTGCCCCAGCCAGGGCTGCGACTCCTAGGGCGCGCGTTGTGGCTGAGCCTCACAACGCTGGGCCACAGCTCCTCAGGCAGGTGCAGTGTGCTGGGCCTGGGTGTGGATTTGCTAGCAATGGCTCTCTGCCTCGCGGACCTGGCAGATCCCAGCGTGGCGGCTGGTCCCCGGGTGCTCCCTTCGCACCCCCTGGGGGCCAGCCAGCCGAGGAGGCCGCTGGGGTGGTATCACATGAAGCAAAATGAGCTGGGAGCAGCGGCTGGAAAGGCCGGTCTCTGGCTTGCTTCGGGTTATTAGAGATGGAAAGTCGCACTGCCGCACCCTGCTGGGAAAGGACATTTTCCTGCCATCTCCGCAGAGGACGTGAATTTGCCAGGCAACCTCGAGGCCGTGAGCGACGTCCCCGCGAGCAGCTGCAGAGCTTTCCACTTCCCAGCTGCTGCCTCCGGGCCTTGCGCTGCCTCACTGCTGAGTGCCCTTGCCGCACTCCTCCCAGCGCACGCGCGGGGCTCTCGGGGCTCCTAGCAAAGCGGCCGCTGCCTCACAGCACGCGCACGAGCGAGAGCCATATTGCAGTGGGTGTCTGTTATGAAAGGCGAAGCAGAGCCGGGTGGGTTTTGCTTTCTCCCCCTTCCATCGCGAGCCATCGGGGAAGTTGATGAGACAGCTGCCATTTTGTTTGCGGTTGGACGCGGAGTGCTGCAGAAGGAGCCATTCTGCTTTCTTTCCCTCGTGGCGACTTTCTATTTATTCTTCCTTTCTTTCCCACTTGCTCTCTTTAACTCGAAACGAAAGTCACCCGAGGAAGGAAACGCATCTCAAATGCCTGTCCTTTCTCCTGCATAGTGAGCACAAAATAGTTATTGGCCACGTTCTCAGATGGAGAAGAGAGGCCTGAGGATGGATAAATGCTTTTCCAAGGCTTCGGAGCAAGGTGTGGACAGCGCTGAGAATAGCATCTCGAAATCTCAACTGCCAAGCCCTTAGCCTAACCAGAAGGTTATTCTTCTTCCCTTATGCTCATACATATCCATTAGGATGAGACCATATGTGTGAGATGTAGATGAATTTCTTTCCTCTTGACAAGTCCAGTTGGTCTTCCTAGGTAAGGAAATGGGGATCTGTTCCCATCCAACTTTGGGCTGGCTCTTTGCCGTGATTTCCTGGGTTGCGTTTGCCCTGATAGAAACAGAGCTACAAGGCTGATGGTGCCCAGCTTCACGCCTAGCTGTTCTCTGCCTTTGGGGCCTTGGGGTGCCAGACATTTCTGGAGAAGTGCAGAGGTTCTTCCTGAGTGTGGAAAGTGGATGGATGTGTGGAAGCATTCAGTGGAGGAGAGCAGCGTAGTGAGATGTTCTGATGAGGAAAAACAGCTGGCTGGGATGTGCCGGAGACTTCTCTGGTTGATCTTAATGAGGATCCAAGTTCCTCACCAGATCACAGAGAAGTTCTTGGTGAAGAGGTGACTTCTCTGACTGCAGGGAGCAAGGGGGTGAGCACATCCCAATGCTCCTGCTTTTCCGATAGTTACCCAAGGTATCTCCTCAGACTCCAGGCAGATGAGCCTTTGATGGGATCCCTGCACATCTCAGTCTACCCAAGAATTTGGTGCTGCCCTTCTAGATGAACACTGTTACTCAAGGTCTTTTGAAGATTAATTTAGGAGAGATATATTGGAGGTATCTTACATGGTTAAGGAACTAGCTTGTGTTGTGAGAGATGTGCAATTATTGCTCAGTCCCTAAGCTTCTTTTCTGGAGGAAGAGATATCTGGACATAACAGGTCCTTTTGACATCTTCTAATCCATTACAGGCTGCAGATCAGTGCAGAAGTGGCATCAGCCTGGATGATGGATGTTGTTTAAGTGATCAAGGGGAGACAGCTTCCTAATACCCATATGGTCAGATCTATCAGCTTCTTTCAATAGCATTGATCACATGTTGCTGCTGACATCTTTACAGACGGTGAACGGGAGCACAGAGGGATGCCCCAGGTTTGGGGCGCTTTTTCACTGATTGGGTATAGGCCTTATCGTGCCTAATATGGTGGAGTTGGGCAGAGGAGTCCAACCTAACTTGGAGGGGATAGTGCTTGAAAATCCTTCTTGCAAGGCACGCAGAAAGGAATGGGATGAAGTACTGTGAGTAACTGGTGCTGTGCATGGCTCTTGCACCCCCAGTCCCCTTCAAAGGTGGCTCAGTCAAGACTGCAGCTGTGGGGACACTGCCAAACTAAAAGATGTAGAATAAGGGGAAAATGGATTTGGGAGGAATCTCACAGGCGGGGGGACCCGCTGTGCTCCCCTTCTCGGAGATCTCATGACCTTCAGAGGTGACAGAGAGTGCTTCGTCTGACAGACTTTCTCAGCCTCACTCAGACTTTCTCGCTGCCAGACTGGGTTCTGAGGGCACCTGAGCGGTTGGCAGACCTGATGATAGACTTGCCTCTGTACAGCTGTGGAGGATGACAGGGAGCTTCATAACCTTCCAAGCTAAAGCTGCCAGGCTCCTGGGGCTCCCTAGGGATTTGCTTCTTGGGAGCATCCGCCGAGACCAGCGCCCTCGCTCGTCAGGAGCTCTGCTGTCAGGACTTGCCTGGCCAGGCTCTTGGTGAGGCAGCTCTCCTGATTCAGGGACTGCCACAGCGTAAAGGGTTCCCTGTAAAACAAGGATTGTCCCCTGCTTGGTCAACCTAGAAACCATCCTCTCCCACCATGTCCTTCGCCGGCTGCTGTCCTTCGGTACACGGCTGGAGGAGAGCTGCTGTGAGGCGGTTCTTGCGAAACAAGCTCAGCTTCGTTTGCTTGCTTCTCCGTGGCTTGCAGTGAAGCAGCAGTGTGCACAGATGAGACTCACCACTGCCTTCAGACACCCAGATCCTCCAGGCTTCCTACAGCCTTGGTGCCTTAACGTTCCCTCATCTGCAGCTGCCCCTTCCCAGGGCCACCCCATGGGCGTGGGTCAGGTGCATCCCTGTCAGGAAGTTGTAGGGGCAAGGCCTTGGGTACGGGCGGCGCGGAGGTTGATGTGCTGGCTGGAAGGAGATGTCCTGACCGTCATACTGGTGAGGGGGAGGCCATTGCAGCTTTCACGGTTGTTTCTCCGCAGCTCCTGACTCAAGCGCGCCCGAATTAGCTCTTGCCATAAGTAACTTTTGATATTTCCTGGGGGGGGGATTGTCTAACTGACGTATCGCTTTCTAAAATTGCAGTTGCCTTCCACCACAACACTTGCTGACTTTGGAGCACTACTGCGAGGAGAAGTGGTTCAGCTGGCCCCATCTGACCCACCCTGTGCATTGCCTGTGGGAAGGGACCCTCTCAAACTTCTGTTGTGTCTCTCCTGAGGTACCATGGTGGAAGGGTCCTGCCTTGGGAATGATGCTTAACTGTGTAGGTCGAACAGGGGCTGCAGTTTCAAAACAGGGCTGGCCAGGAGAAGAAACACGTGAGTATGCAAGCGAGGCAGAAGGAACTTCTCCTGTGGGTCTATTTTGGTTTCCATTACAACTTCCACCTGAATGACTTCCTGAATGATGGCCACCCTGGTCTGAGAACAGCCTTTCTCATGTCACTAGTGTGTTCCCAGGCCTGGCTGCAGAGCAGCAGCTTGGGGAGAGCCAAAAAGCTGCAGGCTTGAGGACAGCTCTTGCGTTACTGTGACCTAGGCCCACTGCCTAGCTCTGAGTCGCAGCGCTCGCCCGTCCCCCTCTCGTGGGGTTTGGGCTCGCTTCCTTGAGCCACCAGCAGCAGACGTATGCAGCAGGAGTGGCCGGGAAGGGATGTGAGTGGAGCCGACGTGCCCCAGCCCCACGGCCGCCTCACGACTGCCTGCCCAGCCTGCACAAGCAGATGGCTTTTGCAGGGTGCTCCGGAGGTTGGAGCGAGGCTATTTTGGACCACGTGGGCGTCTGAATTCCAGGCGAATCCCTGCTCAAAAGACGCCTGCCAGGGTCCCCGGAGGTGGAAACATTGCAGCTTGAACGTCCTCGTGGCTCTGCTGCCGTCTCTCACGTAGGCGTTGCTGCAGCCATGCCTGCTCGCCAAGCAGCCAGGCCAGCACCCAGTCCCCCTCGCCCTCCCGTACTGCAAAGAGGCAACGCGACCACGCACCCTGCTGCTGGTGGGAGCAGCTCGCCTGCGGCACCCAATGGGCCCGCGAGTGCCCCGCATGTTATCCCAGTCCCCTTGGCGTGACGCAAGCAGCTCCTCAGCCCCCAGGTGGGATGGCTTCAGAGGGTCTCGTCCCATGGCCCCACGGGAGGCGTAGGCACCCTGCATCCCAGCTGCTTCGTGCTGCGCTGCTCCAGGACTGCCACCTCCATCCATGGCCCCATGGGCCGGGCACCAGCTGATGCTCCCCCACGCCCAGCATGCCCTGGACTGCTGGGGGCTGCTGTGTCCAGATGAGCTCCTCCACCTCTAGCAAACGCTTCCCTGGGCCATGTGAGAGCCAGGGCCGAGGGGGATGCTCCCCCCGTCTGCCCAGCTGGGGGTTCCTGCCCAGCCCCGCTGCCGCGGTGGCTCCAAGCCCGCTCACTGGCCGTATCTCCCTGCAGCACGCAGTGCGGCGCATGCAGGCGGCCCGGCTCCCCGCTGCCGCGCCGGGGTGGGAGAGGGCAGAGAGAAACCGACTTCCTGCCCTTCTTGCAACTGCCTGCTCCACTTGTGTTTGCTTTGAGGCCCGTGTCCCTTGCCAGGACATTCCCGGGCAGCGGCTGCTGCAGTTGCAGAGGAGCCGTGGGACAGCCCTGACCACAGCCGCCCGCGTGCTGGCTGCAGAGGCGAGCGCCACAGCCTGCCCCACAGCTGCATCCCCCCCGAAAACCTCCTGGGGCACCGTGGCCCCGTGCTGGGATCCCACAATGGGGGGAAAGCAGCTAAAGAGGCTGCTTCCAGGAAGGGGTGGCCAAGCCCAGGGCAGCAGCGAGCGCCCGCTGCACGGCCCCAGGGACAGGGAGCCGCCGCGGCATGGGAGACGGACGGGCTTAAAAATTAACCTGGCCGGAGCCTCGATGAATGCGCAGCGGGGCTGTGAGCCAGCTGCAGGCCATGTGTCCCTCTTGACACTTGGTCCTTGAGACCCAAGGGGCTAGCATCCGTGGAGGCTGCCTCTCCCCGCCACCCACCTCGCCTGCGGTTGTGCCAAGGCAGGGGCTTACATGGCCTTGGGGGGCTGAGACAGGGGCGGCCCGGAGCGGTGGGCCAAGCGGTGCCACAGGTTGTGGTGCTGGCTGTGCTTGCACCCCCACCAGCGGCCCCAGCTTCGCTCTCTTGCGCCATTGCAGTGAGGGCCCGTGGAGGAAACAGCTCATGAAGGACAAAAGGGCCGCGCCAGTCTCTGCTCCCTGCTGGGCCGGGGGCCGCCGCAGCGCAGTATCTGGAGGAGCGATTCCAGCTTCGCAGCCCTGTGTCCGTGTCCTGGTGCCATGAGCTTGCGGGAGGAAACTCGTCTGGACTCCGAAACTGGGGGTGTTTCTAAGACCTGGGGCTGCCCAGCGCTCCTGTGTGCAGCTGTGCAGATTTGGCTTCCCTCTGGGAGTGGGAGTCCTGCATCCCTGCTGGGTCCCCAAGCGGAGGAGGTGGCGAGTGGGTGCCTGCACTGTATCCCACTTGGATCATGGCGTCCAGGTTTGGGCTTGGGTTTTTTTTTTTGGAAGGCACTTGCATGCCGGAGGTTTTGGGGCTGCCTCGTTTTCTCATGCAGCCTTGGCAGCCCTCCAGCTGCCACCCTGCAGTGCCCTGCATCCCGCAGGCATCCAAGGGGCTGCGTTCCCGTGCGACCGTTCCCAGCGCTTGCCGCAGCGCTGGAGCACTCCCAGCCGACTCCGTCCATGGTGCAAGGGTCCGTGTCCCGCTTCCCCCGTTGTTATTCCAACAACGCCATGGCAGCCCGGCCCGTTGCCTCTGTCTGGAGCTGAGTAGAGCTCCTGGATTTGCTCACCAGCCACGGGGAGGAGAAGGCCCAGGCCCCTGCCACGGGAGCCACATGCCCTGCATGCCAGGGAAGATTTTGGCGTCGGTTCTGGCATGCGGAGTCGGAAGGTGGCACAGCTGCGTGCAGGTCGGCCTTCCACCGCATCGCCCTCACTCTCCATCCCTGTGCACCGCATCCTCCGACCTGTCCCCTTATCTTCCATCCCAGCGCCCTCAGGACTCCCACCTGCCCCTCCCTATTCCTTGTCTCCTTCCTCCTCCACTCTCATCCCCTTGCCCTCCATCCCATTTCCCTCACCCTCCATCCCCGTCTTTCTCCCTCTGTCCTGTCTCCTTCATCCCTGTCCTCCTCAGCCTTCATCTCCACCCCCCTCGCCCTCCATCACATCCCCCTTGCACTGCCACAAGTGCCTGGGCTGCAGATCAGGGGACATTCCCAGTAAGACCGGGACTTTCTCCAGTGCATGGGCAGGTGAGCGCAGATTTACTGGGCAGTGGGAGTAGGGGAGATGTGGAGAGCATCAGCTGGTGCTCTGGAACTGCCCAACGTCCCCTCCGGCACTGCAAGCACCTGGGCAGCAGCGGGGAGGCTGTTGAAGAGGGTACCCACTGCGGGACTGCTCGGGAGCTGGAGCTCTGCACTGGGGCTCTGCCTTTGCTATCAGCTTCCTGCCTGGCTGTGAGCAAGTCGCCGCTTGGCTCTGTGCCTCGGTTTCCCCTCGTAGCTGAGTGCAGCGCCTGCTCGGTCGTCCTGCAAGGTCACACTGGGCTGGGTGTTCTTGCTGTGCCGCTGGGCATGCAGTTGTCCCTATCCAGAGTGACACAGCCCAACGCTTTTTAGGCATCTTCTGCCCTTGGTAAAGATAATTTCCTTTTTGTGGAGTTTTCCAAGCCTGCTGGCATCTGGAATCACCCGATGTTTGTGTGAGAAGATTTTTGGGCTGTGTTGTCCCCATGCTTGGAGGACTTAAGCTCCATGGTTAGGGGTCTGTAAAATCCAGACGCAGCTGCAACTGCCCCTGGCTTTGCAGGGCCAGGGCCAGGCAGGAATCAGACCCTTCCAGCTCCGAGCGCTGCCAGGTCAGGTCCATAAAAAATGGGGAAAAAAAAATGTGCGGGACGTCTCTGAAGCCTGGCCGGGCAGGAGATCTGCAGTGCTGGGCAGCACCAAGCGGGAGCCGGCATCATGGGTCTGGCTGCTGCTGCCCGGCGTCTGCCCTAGGGGATGGAGCCTCCTCTGCCTCTCTGGTGCCACTGGTCTCCTGGGCAGCCGAGGGCAAGGCGCCCTTTCGGGGAGGAAAAACATTTTGGAGGGAGGCAGGCAAGCCCCCAGCGTGGGGAGCACCCCAGCAACATCCTCATCGCGCCCTCCATCCCCATCCCACGCTGGCGTGGCCCCGGCTCCCTTCTCTAGCCCAGCCCCTGCAACGCCGTGCCCGGGACCCCGGCGGCCCCGCGCCCGCGGGCGGGCAGCACCGCGCGTGGGGCTCGCGGCGCAGGGCAGGGCTCGCGGCGTCACGCCAGCAGCAACCGCCTCTGAAAATCCCGGTCGCTAAATATGCGAAACTTGCATAATTAACAGGACGTGTGTCAAATACAAACAGCGCATTCACAGCGCTCGCACCGTACGGTTTCTGCGCACCCCCCCCCCTTCTATCGCCTTTCTACAGTTTTGTTCCGTTTAAAGCGATTTTGCATTTGAGGAAAAAAATAAAATAAAAAAAGTCCGCGGCAACGAAACGGAGTTTCTTTTTCTTTTTTTTCCTCGTCGGTGTTTTCTTTTGGAAGGTTTTGGGATATTCGCTGGCAGCAGAGGCGCCTGCAGTACCCGGGACTTTTTGGGGTCTGTCCCCGGGAAGCGGCGCCGGGCTCTCCGCCGGGGAGCGGGTTCCAGCCAATTTGTGACTCCCAGGTTTCCTTTCCCGCCGCTCACAACGGAAAACGAGTCCTCCCCTCTTCCCCCGCCCGCATCCGAAGCCAGCGCTGGGCTCGTTTCAGCGGAGCGGCAGCTCGGTGCTCTAAGCTTTGCCGGATTCCTAGCGCAGAGCGGACTTACCCTGAATAAATAGCATTATTTTTTGCCAATAGCTCCATTTTGCCAAGGGGAAGAAAAGGAAAAAAGGAAAAAGCATGCAAAAAAAGAAAAAAGAAAAAAGAAAAAAAAAAGTTGCTTGGAAAAACTTCTGGGCCAAGCTCAGCTCAGCGGGGGCCAAATCTCAGATGCCCCCCCCTCCTACTCCTTGACCGGCGGGTTGATTATTTTTGCGACTTGGGGTTATTTGTAATTTTATTTTTGCATCTTCGATTATTTGCTACTGCTATTTGTATCCGGGCGGGGGGGGCGAGCGATGGGGACTACGTCGTGGTGACACCTCCTTAGGGGGTGGGGGGAGAGGAATGGGGGTGCATAGCAGGGTACGTACTCTCCTTTCTCTGTGGGGCAGGATAAGGGGGGTACCGTGGGGTGATACCACAGGGGGCAGATGAGATGGTGGGGACAGGCGCGGGGGGGGTTGCACTGGCGTGCCACCGCGCGCGGGGGCGGCAGGCACAGCGCGGTGACACCCCACGGACAGAGGTGTGGGGCACACTGGGGTGAAGGAACGGGGGGTGCCCCGGGACAGAGAGGCAGCCGGGGGGACTCTCGGCGCGGAGCGGGCGGGTGTCGCGGGCAGCCCCGTGGGCGGAGGGGCCGCGCGGGGCGCAGCGCGGGGGGGCGCGGCGCGGTGCCACCCGGCGGGGGCGCGCGCGGAGCGGCGCAGCGCGGAGCGGCGCGGCGCGCGGGGCGGTCCGGTCCGCTCCGGGTTTTGGCGGCAGCCGCGGGCAGCGGCCGCGGCAGCGCCGTGCAGCGCGTTTCGGTGGCTGTGCACTCCCAGAGCGAGCAGCGATGTGGAGGTGGGTGTGCGGCGGCGGCGGGGCACCGCGCCCGACTCGGCTCCCCTCGCTGGCACCGGGCAGGTGCTGAGACACCCCCCCTCCGCCCCCCGCGCCACCGCCGCGCCCCGGGGCCGCCCGCCCGGCGCCGGCCCCCGCCGCGCACGGCCGCGCTGCCCGGAGCGGCGGCGGCGGCGGCTCCGGTGCCCCCGTGGCGGCGGCCGCTGCGCAGCGCCGGTAGGTGCCGGTCCCGCGGGGCCGCCCCGGCGGGCGGCGGAGTTGGGGGAAAAGTCTCGGGAAAAAAAGTTTGGCGGGGGGAGCGCGGCGGCGGCGGCGCCGGAGGCGGCGGGGCCGGGGGCGTAGGGGCCGCGCGGGGCCGTGGCGAGCCGTAGCGAGCCGAGCCGGTGGCGGCGGGCGCCGGGCTGGCCGCCTGCCCGCGCCGGGGCCGCGGCGGCCGGTGCTGCGTGCGCGGCGCCCGCGGTGGCGGCGGCGGCGGCGGTCGCGCTGTAACGAGCAAAGTTTTGTTGGCGCCGGGGAAGCCGCCGGCCCCTCTCCCCCCGGCGCGGCCCTTTCTGCCCCGGCGGCGGGCGCCGCTGCCCGGTGCCGGCTGGCGGCGGGGGCGGCGGGGGGAGCGGCGCGGGGGGGGGCCGCGCCGTCCCCGCCGCAGCATCGCCGCGGCCGCCGCTCGTTTCCCGGGTGACAATGGTGGCGGCGGCGGGGCCGGCCGGGGGCGGCGGGGGCAGCGGGGCGCCCGAGAGCGCCGCCCGCCCGCGCCCGGGGCGGAGGCGCCGCGCCCGGCACCGGCCACCGCGCGGGTCCCCCCGCGCTGCCGCCCCGGCGGCCGCGGGGGCGGCAACGCGGCGCCCCCTTCGCGCCCGCTTCCCAGCGCCGCGTCCTTTTCGTTATTATTATCATTATTATTATTTTTTCCGCCAGCAGCTTTTGCCTCCCCGCAGCCCGTAGCATCCACCGCGGGTTCTCCCAGTCGCCCGGCGAGCGCAGTTGGGTTTTCCGCCGGCGACAGCTGAGGGGTGGACGTGGGAACGGTGCCGCCGCGCGCAGGGCTGAGCCATGTGTAACAAGTAACCGAAGTTTTTTTTTTTTTTTTTTTTTTTTTTTTTCCTCCGTGCAAAGTATTATTATTATTATTTCCTTCTCACTTTGCTGCTGGATCCGTAATATGCAATTCATAAAGCTCCGCTCCCCCCTGTGTTTGATGTGAGGGCACTGAACACACTCTAAGAATAAAAGATTAAATGGAAGCAGACGAATCGCAATGTACAATGTGTAATATATCTAATACGCATCCAGAGCGGGTGCTGCCAGCTGTAAAGCGATAGTGGATTTTGTGAATGATGACTGAATGTTGTGATTATTGTACAAAACTCTGCTGAATCGGAGCCAGACGGGCCTCGTGGGTGAAGCGCTCCTTTTTATTATTATTATTATTTACTATTGCTATTATTATTTTTCGTGGCGAGGTTGTATCCTGTAATCAGGGTAGTCCTTCTTATGGTGGGCCCTTGTTTGGTTTGGGTTGTTTCATTCTTTGCTCCAATGATTGATTGGGTAAAGAGAGAAGCGGGGATCAGGGGAGGGATGGCGGGGGGGTGCGGGGGGACGTCCTCCCCGCTCTGCGTCCGACACATAAACAAAGCTGTACACACATCCTGTGATAACAGATCACATGTGTGCCGAGCCAGGCCTGACCCTGGCCTGGCAACCTTTACTCCCGGGAGCTGTTCCCTTGAAGTGGCGGGGACGCTTCCCGGGCCCCGGGCGCTTGGGAAGCGGCCGCATGGAGAGACGCCGCGGCTGCTCCCCCGCCTCCCTGCGATGAGGTCTGGGGGGGCTCGCCGGCTCCCGCCGAAGTCAGGGGAAGTTTTGTTCCTTTGGAAACGGGCCCTGCTGCGTCAGCAGCCCCTTGGCGGTGGCTTTGTTGGCTCTTGGCCTCCCCTCCACCCGGCGTTTCAGTACCTGCGGCCCCATTCGTACTCAGAGCTGAGGTGGCACTGGCACTTCTTTGCTTGCTTGAAGGCCAGTGTCACAGATGTAACAAGTCCCTGCCACAAAGGTGCATGTGGAGCCCCAGTGCTTACTGCGGGACAGGCAGCTCGCCATGTGCCGCCTCCACGCAGCGCTGCTGGGCAGCCCTGGCACCTAAGCTGCCCGCAGGGTCGAAGACAGCAAACGCCTTGTGCAAGTGGGTGCAAAAGATCCCGCCAGACCCCAGGGGAGCGGGGAAGGCAGAGCTGAGCCTGCAGCTTCCTTCTGGGCTCCATGCCGCTTATCCCCTCGGCTCCCAGAGGGCTCCTGGCCTCCGGGCAGGCTCCCAGGCCCTACCCAGCAGGCCAGAGCGACCATCGACCGCCGTTACACTTGCCTGAACGTGCCGCCGTGCTTTCTGTCTCACTGCACTCATTTCCCCTCTCCCTTTGATTTAGTTTCGCGGCTGAATATCTGGGCCGTTTTACTGCGGGCCCGGAGACAAGCAGGGGGAGGCCAGGAAAGCTGGAGCGAGGTGTTCGCCGCCAAGAGGCATCGGGTAACGGGAAAGCGGAGCTGGTTTTTCTCGGAGGGCTGCGTTGGTACACGCGGGAGCCGTCCGCTCTGCAGATCTGCCTCTCCTTTTAAAATCTCTCTCCCCAAGGATTTGCGGGAAGCATCTCCTTTAGCAACCGAGAAACTCCCCGTGTTCCCAGAGAAAGGTAAAATGCCCAGGGGAGAAACAAATCTGGGCTTCTCCGAGGTGGCCAAGAGCTCTCGTCCCGATGTCTGCTGCAAATTGGTGCCCGGATCCCTAAAAGCGTCGCTGCGTGAAGCCTCCGCTGGTGCTGCGGGGAGACGACGTGCGGGGGCCCTTCATTAAGAGTCCCCCGAGGCGTCGAGTGGCTTTACGAGTGGCGACCCTTGGAGCTGGGAGCACCGGGAGCAGCCGGTATTCCCTCACGGTGGGAAGGGGCCGTTAGTGGGCGGCAAGGAGAGTCTGCTAATGGAGCGCCCTCAGGGGCTCTCCCAAGTTGAGGCCTGCTTTCTGGGACGTTTGCCCGAGGCGGGCGCCGGGGGAATCTGCGGCCTCGTGTGTCCCGTGCTGTGGAGGGGCAGCAGGAGGGGCAGCGGGGTGCGGGGCAAGCACAGGAGCAGCGCCGCAGAGGCGAGTGAGCAGCAGGCGCAGGAGGTGCCCTGGAACGGCTGCTCTTTAGGTGGCCGCTCCCCCCGGCTGCCTGCGCATCGCACCGCTGCAGTGAGAAAAACGCGGGAGTCTTCCGAGGCTCTGAGCGGAGGCATCCTTGATGTGTATATCACGGCGGAGGTGGGGCTAGCACTGCTGTCGGGCGCCGCCAGCCTCCAGTGGGCCCTCCTGGCCCACGGCCCGGCTGGGGCAGCGTGGGGCCTCAGCAGGATTCAGGGCCTGAGCCCCTGCGGGCATGAGCTGGCGAGGCTGAATTTGGAGATGCCGTGCTCCAAAATTCAGCCTGTTTCTTCGCGATAAAAGGCCGCACCTGGCATAGGCAACACGGGCAGAAGCGGAGGGGGAGAGGATGCGTGTGTGCGATGCATCTCCCTTGGGACTTGGGTTGTCGCATCACTCTGTCCCCATCCAAGGGGGCTTTATGCTGGCCTGCGCCCCCAGCTTGGCTTGGCTGCTGGCCTCTGCAGCTGGGGCGTCCTGCTCCTGGGTTGCTGCCCCGCTGGTGCCGAGGGCGGGCAGGTGGAGGCAGAGCAGGTGCTGCTTGCCGCGACCTCTAGATTTGGGGACGTTGTGTGGCTTTTGTCTCCTTTCCACGTTGGTGCCTCTCTGGCTTTTGTGTCTTGGGGTCTTTGCGGGCAGGTGGCAATGGTGGTGGAGAGGGGCGGGATCCTGGCTGGCTCGGGCACTCACCACCAGCGTCTTCCCCTGGCACCCGCCACGGTCGCTTTGCAAGGACGTTGTGCGCTTGGAAGGGCGCCTGCCTCTCCGTCCCACGTTGAATGGCTGCGTCTGGGCAAGTGCTGCCGAGGCTGAATCCAACCCCAGCTTGTCCCAGGCTCTCAGCCTCCTCAAGGCCTCCTTCGTCCCAAGGAGAAGGAGGCTGGGCAGTCCATGGCCTGGCTGAAGCGCGTCACTAGGGCTGTGTTGGCCAAGTCCAACCCTGTCAAGTCCTGTCTCTCTTTGCTCGGGTGCCACATTTGTTTTCCTAAACCTTGGGTGTAAGAACAACCTCTTGATTAAGTGTATTAATAGTTAAACTTTCAGCTCATAGCTTAAACTCACCAGACCACGAAAAGCCTCCGTCCTTTACTCATGCTCTGTTGCTCAACTAAAATATTGCACTCCAAGGCTTTTCTTTTTCCCCCCTTTTTCCCTGACTCAACTTTGACTCTTAGGAGCTTGGGGGTCTTCCAGGGGCTCCATCACCTCCCCAGCCATGGCTGATCCCAGCTTTCCACTCTGCTAGTGGCTTTCCCTGCTATGTTTAACAGCCAGGAGCAAAATTATCCCAATGCTGAGCAGAGAGGAGGGAGGTCTGCAGCCCTTGGTCTCCGTCTCACAGTGAGCGCCCTCCGAGTGTGGCTGGGGTGAAGTGGCCACCTCTTCCCCCATGTAATGGGGACGTGAAAGTCTGGATGGGCTGGGGAGCGTGGGAGCTGCTGTCAAGGGGAAGATGGGAGTCCTGGCTGTGTCCAAAGGTGGAGCAGTGGAGGAGAGTTGTGCCTGCTCTGCTTCCAGTGGGAAGTGGGTTGGAGATGGGCTGGAACTATGGGGAGGGACAAGAGCCACTGGCAGTAACTGTCTTCCGAGACCACTGTTTTCCTTCCTGTCTGGCAAGCCACAAGGCGGATGGAGCAGGAGGAAGGATGGAAAGGAGGAGCTGTAGCAGAGGAGGGGGATAGGAGAAGAGGTGCTGGGGACAAAGGAGTGGCCAGGCGACCCTGATGGTGAAGCTGGAAGTTGGGCCCAGGCGGACAGGGAGGAAACACGGGGGTTGCTCCAGCTCAGGGTGGCTCTCCTGCGGGTGGTGGGTCAAGACCAGCCTTGCAGCAGGTTTAACCTCCTTCACGGTGAGGTAGGGTGGCTCCTAGAGGTGAGTGGAGCTGAATCTCCCATCCTGGGGAGACCGTGGGAAGCTGCTATCCTTGGCAGAGCAGGGGCATAATGGCAGGGGAGGGGGCAAGAACAGCCACCTCCTGGCTCTGTACTCCCACACAGCCCCCACAGGGGAGACCTCCGTGATGCCCGTGGTGTTGCAGCCCGGATCAGGCACAGGCTTTGTGAGCTGAGCCCTGCCCTAGGCAAGCTCCCAAGAGCTGGGGAGCGGCACGGAGCCACCTGGAGTGAATGGCTGTGCATCCCATCAGGATTGCAGAGTCCAGATAAAGGGCATAGCAGATGTATGTTGGGCAGTGCTATAATGTGTGCTGTAATAATGTGTTGGATGATGGCCCTCAGGTGTCTGAAGACAGTTGAAGGAAGCTTCTGAGCCTGTCAGCATCTCTGTGCTCATGTGCTGTGCCACGGGGCGGGTCTTCCCCCCACTCTGTATCCTCACCATCGAGGTGCTGCAGGGCTCGGGATGCGTTGCATTAATGTGCCTGGAGTGGTTTCGTCCTGGCGCCACTTCCCCCATGACTTGGAACCAGGTGGAGGGCACTGCATGGGCTGGCATGACAGTCATTGCTGTGCATGGGTGGCAGCTTGTTATTATAGAAATAAAAGGATTTTTAAGGTCACAAGTTTTTCAAGAGGCAGTATAAAGCTGGGGGAACCCCTCTGTTTTGCAGAAGTGCTTGAGTCTGCTTGTAGCCTGGTGCTGCCTTGCCCATGTTTGGATGCAGTTGTCTGTCCAGCATGAGCAGTGCTTCTGGCTCTCCCTGCTGCCTCCACTGATGCTGGGCTGCTCCGAATGAAGCTCTCGTAGAATCTATGGGCTGGTGCTTTCTGGTGTGTGCGTGTTGTCTGCTGTCTCTGCCTTCCACCCATCTCTCTGGCGTGGCCTCATGTGCCTTCCTGGGAGATGCTCTGTGAGCCCTCACTGCGAGATTGGTGCCTGCGTGGTGGTCCCTGCTGCCCTGCTTCGCTGCCCTATTCTATCCTCTGTGCAGAACCAGCCTTCTGTGCTGCTTCTTGGGAGGGAAGTGTCCTTTGTGGGTCACTAACGCAGCAGCTCAGAGATGAGGTTATGGCATGGCATGGTGATGTCCTAAATGTCCCCTGCCTCCCTTATTGAATTCATGTTATGAAGACTTGGCTCACAATCCATAATCTGGTTTTGGGATTTGAGGTCCAGCTCAGTACCAGTTGTAGCAGAGGTCTTCCCTGGACCAAATGTAGACATCTTTGTGCTGGGAGGATGCAGACCCATCACCTTATGGAGCAGTGCCAGCAGAGGGCTGGTCCCACCCTGGGAAGGTATATGTTGGCCTTGGCCAAGAACTGATGGTGGAGGAAGGAAATGCTGTCTCCTGACTTGCCAAGTGGGATGTGCTTCCCTCCCTTGCCTCTCCCAGCTCAGGGAGAGGAGAGCTGGGGCTTAGATCATTGGCTTTATCTCTTGTTGAAGGCTTGATATAATTCTTCAGTGAGAGTACATTGTAGGTAATAAGAGGGCCCTGTACTGTGTTGTAAGATAAGAGCTAACCCCAGATGTCAGTGCTGAAAGACCATTTCCCTCCAATTCCTGGTTGATGGTCTCTGAAATACCAAGCAGCTCGGGTTGAACTAACTTCAGGGCACCTAGAAGTGAGAGAAATTGCTGTTGTACCAGCAAGGCGCCCTCCGTGTTCCTGAAATGCAGTAGTGGCAAGTATAGGAAAGGGTGTTGTGCATCCAGCTCTGCTGCTGGGATAAATATGAGGGATTCCTCTCGGTGCTGGGTTATGATTGTGATTGGGTAGCATGTGATTCTATGACTTTGAGGTGTAACTGAGACTTGCATAAGTTTACTCAGCATTTATGGTTTCTAGGGATGGTCCAGGCCTGAGCAAGGTTTGGATTTGTGCTCTGGTGTGATAGGATTGGGCATATTCACTTCCAGCTTCCTTGGCCTGTGCTGTTCCTGGCCATCTCGTGGTTTCTGGGTGGTCACCTGCTATTTGAAGGCAGTCCAGGTATAACTTGTGACCACGACTTGTTGGATGTTTCATTCTGCCTTCACAAGCCCACCTTGAGTTCTTGTCTCTACTCCAACTCTTGATAGCACTGTCTGGGCCACATCTGCCTTCCACAGCTGTCTTCATGAGGGTCGTCTTCTATGCCCAAAGAGGCAACACTGCTCCATCTATTCTGATCTCAGATGGTTCCCAGAAGTCCGCAGGGTCCTGGGATTTCTGCTTTTCCTGTATTGTTGTTTTGGCCTGCCCTTTCGACTTGTGTGCTTCTTTCTCTCTCTCAGACCCTGGGTGAGAAAAGGTGTTTGTGGTCTGGATCCAGTTGCAGGATCTGTTATTTTAATGTATTGAAGGCTGTCCCTCTAAATGATCCTAAAAGTCTGCGCTTACAGGTGTTCCCAGCTCTAATTCTCCAGTGCGCCTAGCGGGGCTGAGTTTCCCCTTTCCACAGTTTCCTCTGTGCTCTGTTGACTCTTTTCTGTTGCACCCACATGTTGTTGATTAGAGGAATTGCTGACTGGTCTTTACTGTCCAGCATTTGCAGCTGACTTAGAGCTAAAATGTGGCTGTCTGTGCCCAAGGAGCTCTGTTTTCTCAAGAAGGGCTGAAGACTCTCAGGCCCAGGAGCTAAGAATGTAGCAAACCTTTGGGAAAAGGTGAAACACCGGGGGAGGATTTGAGTTCATGTCGAGAGAGAAAGAATAGTACCCTCAGATGGTGCTTGGAGGCTGTGCGAGGTCTTGCCTCCTTTCAGCAGGTCTGCACCTCAGGTGGGCTGCACACAGGCAAGGGATCCGTGGTGGCCTCATGGCTTAGGGGTGGCAGCAGGGTCTGCGTGCAGTGGGAGTGGATGAGCGCCAGGCTGCGTGCCCCTGCTTGGGGACTCTGAAAGCCCAGCTGGGCCCTTCTGCCCCACCACTTTCCCCTGCCTTGCAGTATGTCAGCATGCTTGCTTGAATAACAGCAGTGTGGTCTGGCCTGTAGGTGCTGGAGGTCCTCCGCTCCTGTTGACCCTCATCCTGGCTATGCTCCGATGCAGCCCTCTGCCATGCGGAGCCCTGTGCCCTCTTTCTTGGGCCCACATTCCCCATCCTTCCTCAGCTGTGCTGAGCTGTATCTCCTGCCAGCCAGGACGTGGCACCCGCAGAGAGCTGCTGCTGGCTTCCCGCGCCCCCGCCGCCCGTCTGGAGCTGCTGCCTGACCTTGGGCCGTCCGTCCGTCCGTCTGTGCGGCCCCTCTCTGAGCCTGGCTCTCCATGCAGCGCTGCCGGAGACTTTTCCCCTAGTTCCTGTAACCTTTGCGAGTGAGTGGCTGAGGATCGCTGACTCTGGGGAGCGCTTGCCTTGCCCTCTGCTTTACCTTCTTCATCTCGCTAATCTGATGACCGGAGGTATGCGAAGCATTTCAAATATGGCCTCGTTAGCTGGCTCCGGACAGAGCACGCAAGAAGCATTTCTTCACACTCTTATTTGAGCTTGCTGTTTCTGCACCCTCCTCCCACGGGGATCCCGCTGTGGTTTGCCCAGCTGCTGCAGTGCGTGGGCGTGTGGGCTGGGAGCAGTGCAGCCCCTCGCCTGTAGGGCCCACCCTGTGTGCCGAGTCGTGGTGAGTGCCCGCAGGACGGACATCTCCTTTAGGGAGGTCGGAGACGCGCTGGAGGCCGTAGGCAGATGCAGCCACACGCGCACGTCAGGTGTTAGGGTTGTTAGAGAGCTTTCTTGGTTGCGTGGGTGTGTGGTGAGCATGTGCTAATGATGAGGTCCGGGACGTCCCTTCTGCCTAAAGCCTTGGCATGTGCCCAGGTCTCTTGCAGCCCTTGTTTGTAGTGCTGTGGTGGAAAGGGCTGGAAGGGCAGTGTGGGGCAGGGTGCCTGCCCGCACACCCTCGCTGGTGGGGTGGCCTGGGGAGCTGTCTTAAGGCTGCTGTGCCATGGGGAGAAGGCACCGTATCAGCCTCAGGTGGGACAGAGTGGGCATGTCTCCAGCGGAGCCCTGTGTCCCAAGTGAAGCCTTGGCGTGTGCTCGATGCAGCCACAGAGCCGAGACTTAAAATGGGAAGTTTAGGCACACTGGGGAATGGGGGTGCCCGTGGCAGCCCAGCATCTGCCCGCACGTGGCGTGGGCTTGGTGGGATGGGGACAGTGACAACTGCAGGTGTCTGGGCTGCTGGCTGGCCCCGAGGGAAGAGTCTGTCCTGGGCAGTTTATCTGCAGGTGGGAATAGGCTGGTGCAGCGCTGGGAGCAGGAGAAGGGCGGCCCGGAGATAAACAGCTGGCTCGGCGCTATCCAAGGAGACTGCGGAGCCAGGCACCCGACTCCGGGCTGCTCGCCGGTGCTTTTATCGCTGGCTGTCCTTCCAAGGGCAGCACGGGGGCCAGAGCCGCCGCGGTGCCTGACGCGCCAGGGGTTCCACACGGCCTCCCCACTGCGGCCCTGCTGGCCCGCCGCCACCGGCGCGGCTCGTGTTCCTGCCTCCTCTGCTGCCTTCCTAAGGCATTGGAGCGCACAAGGAGCTGCCGCTGCCCGCTCACTGGCCTCGTGGAGGAGCCCTTTGTGCGGAGCACAGCGCTCTCACTCCGCACCCGTAGGAAAGCCACGGCCTGGGGCAGGAGGGGAAGTGCCCGATGCTTGGCCAGGCAGTGAGGCGCCCCATGGGGGCAGCCGGGCGGAGGGGGCCGAGAGGCCCCGTGGAGAGCGTCACTCAGCTGTAAAACCCAGGGGGTCTCACTCGCTGCAGAGGCCGGAGGCACCAGCAGGGTGCCCTGGGGCAGCGCACCGCGGGAGGACGTGCTGGTCGGATGAGGCCTGCGGGAGGTTGAAGGGCAGGAGGGATCCGCAGGGCCGCAGCAGGGGGAAGGCTGTGTCCTGCCGGGCGCGGGGGAGGCCAGAGGGCTGGCGCAGGGGACTGCGGGCGGCAGGACATCCGGGTGACCCGGCAGCCGGAGGGCCATCCCGATGCCGCTTGTCCGGCAGCTGCCGCTTTCCATTAAAGGCTGGAGGAGGCGGAGGGCTCGGTGCCTCTTCTGACGCCAGTTGCCCGTTTCGGAGCCCACCGTGAAGTCTGCTGGGACAGCACTGGCTCCCTGGGCTGGGGTGGCGGGCACTGCCAGCACCTCACAGTGGTGCCGCCTGCTGCGGGAGGGAGGCGGGTGGTGGGAGTCTGTCAGCACTTCCTGGCTCCTCTGAAGGAGCTATTTAAAGCTGGGGGAGGAAAAATAAAAACACGAGGTGCAGGGAGCCACAAGGCGGGGGAAGCGGTGGCACGGTGCTTGCCCCCACGCGCCCAGCCGGCGACTCAACGGCCACGGCTGGCAGGCCCGGCCTGCTGGAGTGGCGTCGCCACGGGAGGGGCCTGGCGCAGCCCCCCGCCGCCGCGGCGGGTCTGGGAGCGAAGCGCGAGGCGTTTGCGCTTTAATGCATCAGGACAGCTTGCAAATTCCAGCCCGGCGCGGCGAGGTGCCGGCGGTGGCTGAGCCTGCGCTGTCTCGCATCCGAGCGGGCCCCGCTGACAGAACAAGTTAGATCGCGGGCCGCCGGCGGGGCGCTGCGGGGAGCCGGAGGGGCCAGGGCCGTGGCCGGGGCGCGCGGCAGCTCTTGTGCTTCAGCCGCAACCCGCAGGGAGGGTCCCGCCAGGCTGCTTGGCACTGTGAAGGGGCTCAGGGGGCCGGTGCAGTGGCCGTGGTGGCTCCCTGGCCCTGTGCATGCTGCTCTGGCAGCAAGGGCTTGGCGCAAGCAGGTCGCCCGTTACTCCCCTCGCGCTGAGCCCTGAGGTGGTTCCCAGGCCTTGATCCCTTCCTGTCAGGTTATTTCAGAGCCTCAAGGCTGACCAAGTCTCCCCCAGGGCAGGAGGGGAACGCTGCCATCCTGTACGTGTGGAGACACAGAGGCCCAGCCTGGCTGCATCGCTTGGAGGTGGCCCCACTGCCACTTGGGTGCAATCGACCCTCCTTGGCCTGTGGCTGCTGCAAGCAAATGGCTCCCTCGCCATGTGCTCAAGTATCGCTGGTCCCTCCACGTCCAGGGCTGGGACATGGAGGACTGTGTCCAGCCTGAGACCCTCCCCAAAACGCCAGCCCAGACGGCGGGGGGAGCTGCACATGCTGCCTGCCAGGCAGCGGGCCACGAATTGACGCTCCCCACGACTGCTGAGTGGGGTCGCATCTGCCTCCCGTTCCCTGTGTCACTGCCGCTTTCCCCTCCTTGCACGGAGCATGTGGCTTGCTGTGCCACTCGGGAAGTGTTTGCAGAGCACCTAATCTTGGGGCGTGTTGGTCCCCAGCAGGACTTTTCTAGTGCAGCGTGTGATGCCAGACTGACACAATTTGGCTCGGGAAAGCTGTGTGTTCACACATGGGCGCTTCCAAAGCGAGCAGCTGGGTATGTGTGCGGAGGAGGAAGGAAGGAAGGGGAAAGCCAGCCGTCAGGGCGTTTCTATTGATGAGTTTGTTTTATCACGTAGGTGTCGAAATACTTTGCAAAGAGAGCAACTCAGCAATGTTTGGGCCTGGCCTTTAGCAGAGGCATTGTGGGAGGGACAGCGCTTCATCTGGGCTGAGCGGTGGCTCCAGGGGAAAGCACCACCCAGAGCCTGGGCTGTGCGAGGCATCAAGGCGGGGATAGCGGCACCCCAGAGCGGGAAGAGGAGGGAAGGGAGAGGACACCGTGGCTGGAGTGTGGTGGGGAGGTGGGCGTCAGCGAGCGGCGCCTGGTGCTGTGGGGCCAGCGCAAGCGCAGCTGGGGGCAGGTTGCCCCAGGGGCTCTGGGCGGCTCTGCCACAGGATACACAGGCTGGGAGAGGACAACCTCTCCCGAGTCCTTTCTAAGAGGCCCTTTAGCATCCTTTTTCTAAGCAGTTCAGTAGATGAGCTCGGAACAGCCACCACGAAAGCTGCAGCGGTTCCCTCCATCGGACGCTGTGCCCGGATCTTCCTAAGGCTGCTTTGATTCCCTTCTTCCCACCTTTAGATTTTGTTCCCCTAACTAAAGAGCCTTTAAAAATGCCTACTAACTGCCTTAATGGGAAAACTGGAGTCGTCTTGAATACTAAAGCAGCGATGCCGAGAGGCCTCTTGGCACGGTGGTGCTGGGCCAGGGCTGGAGCGCCCGGCGCAGCAAGTGCTCCCTGCCTGGCACTGCCGCTGCGTGAAGCCGGGCTGCCAGCCCCTCCGCAAGGCGCTCAGCCCTGCAGAGGATGGGGCCTTTTTATTTGTGAAGGCGTCGGAGGATTAGTTTGGTTTTAGATTGGAAGGCGAGAGGATTAGTAAATATGACCCCAGGTAAAGATTAAGACAAGAAAAAAAAAACTGTTTTTTTTTTTTTTTTTTTTTTTTCCCTATGCTGATGCACCATGAAGATTAAAACGGGATGAATTCACGCAGGCGGCAGTTAGTTTATTGTTGGAGGGGGTGTTTTTGCCAGGGAGGGATGCAGGGAGCCAGAGGGTGTGGGAGGCTGAGGAGCGGGTGCCGGGCCAGCAGTGCCACGTCGGGCTGAGGTGTCGGGCGCTCCCCTGCGCCGGGCTGGGAGCTCTGCTCCGTCCTGGCGGGGCGGCGCGCAGCGGTCGGCACGCCTGGCACGGTACATGGCTTCGGGATTCGGTTGCTGCTGCTCCAGCGAGTTGTCGCAGCATCGCGGCTGACTCCTCCGCTAGCGGCACAGCCTCCCTGCAGCTGATGGGTTAACCCCCGGTGGTACCTCTGCTCCTGCTGAGCTCCGCGAGGGAGAACCGAGCTCCCTGCCATTTCGGGAGGGTGCTCGGCTGTGCAGAGAAAGGCAGCTGATGGGCTCCGGCCTGTTTGGGCTGCTGCAAAGTCGCCCTTGGCCTCACCAGGCTGCTACATCCAGTGCTTCGCAGCGTCCCGCATGGGCTCAGCTGCGCTGTGCCTGCTGCAACCTGCTCACGAGGGCATGTTTTATTTCAAGTAATACTCGGATTTTCCCTCTCCTCCTGCTGCAAGATTAGAGCCGCCGGGGCTGCAGGGAGCGGGCAGAGCCAGCAGTGTTGGGAGTGTGGCCGGAGGGTAGGAAAGCCGGGGGGTTTTGGGGTGGGGGGAGAGGTAGGGAAGCGGTTCAGCTGTCGTTCCTTCACCTGCACCCGCGCCGAGTGTCTCAGTAATTGCAACCAGCCTAATCCTGGAAATAACTGACACTCAGCTGCAAGGCCACGGCTCCAGCAGCTAATCTGAAAGGATGTTAACTCAACAGCGAAGGCTGGAAAACACTTAGAGAGCCGGGAAGGCAGAGGCAAATAAGTCCCTCTCTTTGCAGCTCTTCCCTGCCCTTGCGAGGAACGGCCTCTGTTATCTGTAATATGTGGTCTTTTCCATTTTGAGCTCCTCTGATCCTCTATCCCGCAAACCGGCCCGAGATTCCCCATGGAGTAGCGATTTTTAAGGATTAGCTAGGGACCTGGAATTTCAGCTGCGCATTGAATATTCATCAGATAAAGCTCTTCTCTTTCGGCTGGGCCCCTCTGCCTCCGTTCGCTCCGGTGTGCGTGCGGCTCCGGGAGGCGCTGCCTGCGGGGCCTGTGTGCTCTGCGGGAAAGGACAGAGCTCCCAAGGGCGACCAAGGCTCCTGCGCCCTCCTGGACCGGGTGCGTGTTGGGGTGAAGCCCTGCACTGGAAGGCGGTAGCACAAGAACGGCTCTTGGGAGATGCAGGGTTCCCCTTTGGGGCACCAGAGCTGGCGGTATCACCCGGGTGCCAGCCATGTGCTGGGGACACTTGGTGGTGGTGACACTTGGGGTGGCCCCGTTGGGGCGCAGCCAGGGGTGCTGGGCTGTGGAACCGCTGCAGGGCTGCCCGGTGCCGCGCTATCCTGTGCGCCCATGCTGCCTTCCTCCGCAGGCTTCATTAGAGTCTCTGCTGATTTACGCCAGCGCACGCGGAGAGGCGCCGGGGACCGGGAGGCGCTCGGTTTTGCTCTGCTTCAGGCTTTAAATTTTGTCACCGCATAAATCTCTTGCAGTGCACTGCTAATGAGAAGAGGGGGCCGGCGTGCCCTGTGCCGCCCCGGGGGGCCTGGGTGCTCAGCGCACTCAGCGCGCTGCGCCCAGGCATGAAATCCCATCCACCCGCACCGCCTTGCCCAGGCCTGTCCTGGCGCGGCCGCTGGTTACGATGCTTGGGAAGGTCGTGGGGGACTTCCATGAAGAGAGAGACCTGCCCCGCTTGGGACACATCCTCTCCCGGCGCGGGGTGGCTGCCGGGCAGGGGCTTGGAGCCTGTGCGGTTCTGTGGCTGTGAAGAGGGAAGGGATGAGGGGAAATGAGGGAGAAATCCCTGGACTTTACTGATCTTCTGGAGGACCTAAAGGCATGTGCTGGGGGAGGGCCAGGGCTGCGCCTGGTGTATTTTGGGAGGAAACTAGAGGAGCCATCTCTGGGGAGAGTGGCAGAGGAGGGGAAGCTGTGACTGCTCCGAGCTGTGCCCGGAGCAATAAAGGGGCCCGGGCTGAGCTCTGGCGTGGCCTTGTCTTCAGTGCTTCCTCTCCCAGCACGCATTTGCTATTCTGGCTTGGGGCTGCCTGCTCACCCAGGGGCAATCTGCTTCCTGGAGTTGCGACCCAGCTCCTGCGGTCCTGGCGTGCTGACCCCCGCGTCGGGGAGGGCTCTGTGTGTCCCGGTGGTGTTAACCCCTCTGCATGACCTGAGCCGGACTGGAGCGAGAACCCCAAGGACTTCTTCTGCAGACAACGGAAGGGTGGGTTTGGCTCTCCGGGTCCACCCCGGAGCTGGGACTGCCTCGTCTAGAAGCACTTGGTGGGCAAATGCTCGTGTACCCAAAGCAACCACTGCAATGGACTAACCCAGTGCTTGGGAGTCTGTGCCATGCAGGAGAGAGCCAGGAGAGGCGAGCAAGGAGGCCTGTGACAAAGCAGCAGCATTGTGAGGAAGGTTGGGAGGCTCTGTCCGCCCTTGTGGTGAGTCCCTCCTTGTGAAGGTTGTGAAGGTTTCATCAACGTGCTCATGTTGCCGGTGCTGTGAGAGCACGCTGTCGCTCTCAGGTGGGGTGCAGCCCCCCAGGAACCACCTTGCGACAAACGCTGCCTTCTGCAGCCTCCCCTCCTGCACGCTGAGAAGCCGGGGTGTGCTGGGGAAATGCACACCCGGCCTGTGGACGCGCCGTGCAGGGCTGGGCGCTGGCTCCCAGCACCGGAGCGGGAGGGCGGCTGTCACGCCAGAGGCGCTGTGAGCCCATCGGCCACGGTTTGCCTGGGGACTTCCCAGCCCGTGGGGTTGGGTCAGTATGAGGTGCGTTGGCTCGTGGGTCAGATGCAACCTGTGAGCGGGGCGCAGGAGGCATCACGCTGGGCTCTGTGCTGGTCTCCGTGCCGGGAGGGTGGAAGCTGGTGGTGCCTGGGTTACTGTGGCTGCAATGTCGCCGCCTGAGGTGCTTCGTAATCCTGGTTGGAGAGGCAGGGCCAATGTGCCTGGGACCGAGGCTCGGCCAGGTGCTGCTCATGGCGTAGTGCTCCCCATTTCCTGAGCCCCAATGCTGCTCTGAGGCGCTTTGCATTCTACTTTGCGCTCTGCTATTTTCTTCTCTGTGTCCCCACCATGTACACACTTATACCTGGGATTTAGGGCTAACTGCTTGCTGAGAGCAGCAGTACCAGCTGAGACCTCCAAGCTCTGCTTCCCTGTCTGATGCTGGGTGCGTGGCCGTGTTCCCATCCTTCCCTGCCTTGGTTTCCCTCTGGCAGCACAGCAGTAATGAGGCTGCTGATCGTCCTCTCCACGCATTCCTCATTCACAGCCTCTTTGCTCTGGGCTTCCTGGGGGAGCAGCAGACTCCTGCAGCAACACGGAGGTGCTCAGAGTGTTGCTGACCCTCTCCCGCGGCTCCCCATGTGGATCCGGGTGCCTCTGACCTCGCGGCTCTCCCTTGGGGCTGCCACAGGGGTGCTCTGCTCAGACAGGGAGGGTTGGGAGACCTCAGCCTGGACTCGTGCAGCGGAGAGGCTGATGCTTGCGGAGATGCTGGCTGTGTCCGTGGGCAGCAGGACACCCCAACTCCCCTTTCAGCAGCCTGCGCTGGGGAGCCCTCGCTGCGCTGGTGCCGCTCTGCTGCTGCCCGGCTCCGTGCTACTCTCCAGGCCATGCCGGCTGCGGCAGCCGGCGTGCCGGGCGCCCGGGGCCGGCGCTGGCGCTGCCTGCCAGCCTGCGGCGATGGGCTCTCTGCAGAGCATGCCGGGTAGGAGCGGCCTGGCGAGGGGCTGACAAGAACTAATGACCCTGCAGCCGTCGCCTGGCTAGGAACAGAATCCGCCAGGAGTTTCTCTTTCACGCCGCGGCCGGCACTCTAATTAGTGCTGGGGAGACCTGAGGACGCTGCGGAAAGGAGGAGAATTGCTCCCAAGCCTGAAGGCTTTGGCTGCCGAGCTCGTCAGGAGAGCGCATGGGGTTTGCGCTGCGTGCGGGGGGAGCGGGGGTGGGATGCAGCCTTGCGGCGCCCTCCCCTCTGCCCTCCGCTCTGCAACGAGGAGCTTTTACCCTGGCGAAGCGCAGAGATGCCCTTCAAACCGCTACCCGTCTCCTTCTGTATGTGTGTGCGTGTGTGTGCCTGTGCTCACGCTTTTGACGGTGTCATTAAACCCCTGCTGCCTTTTCCCCCGCAACGCGCCAGCGCGCTGATGTTGCCTCGGGCGCGTTCGTGGGTGCCGGTCGAGCTTGCCCAATGCTGCAGCCACAAGGAGCATGGGTGCCGTGGCAGGGAGTGCTGTCCCCGCCAAGCTAAGCTGCTCCTGTCGGAGGGGAGGGACATATGGCTTTGGTCTCTGCAGGTGAGGCCCTTCCCTGCCAAGAGCATTTCCCCTGCTTGCCTGCGAGCTAGGAGCGGAGCAGGAGTTGCTGCAGAGAAGGGGAGAGTTAGAGAGGCTAAAAAGCAACTGCTTCCCCTCCAGGAACCACCTCTTGCAGCTGTGGCTGCAGGAGAGGTTGCCTCCTTTGCCCACTGTCTGCAGAGACCTCCAGGTACGAGGTGGCAGGAGGGTCCCTCCTTTTGAACACAGGCAGCTTTAAAGAAGACCCCAACGTGTTCCCCAGCCCCATGGAAATGAAGGGCACAAACCCACTTTTTGCTTTGCAGGTCACCTTTAATCCTGCCGGTCAGGGCTGTCCTAGAGACCCATCTGTCGCCCTGCTTCTCACGACAGCTCGTGGGATCAGAGCAGCTGAACCTTTCCCTGCTGCCCCGGGGGGAAATCAGAGGACGAGGGGAGGATTTTTTGCTGGCGCCATGGCCGTGCGCTGTCCCACGGCTTGGCGTCCGCGGGCCTGGCCTGCTGGGGCCACCTCGCTTCTTTGCCCTGGCGGCAGGGGCTGTGCCGAGCCGCCGGCTTGCAGCACCTTCCCGGCAACACGCTTGGGCTCCTCGTGGCGCTTCCTTTATCCCTGCAGTAATTGCATTGAGCTGAGCGTGTCACGGGCGGTGGGGCCAGAGCCTTTTGTTCAGCCGGTGCGAGGCAAGTCCTGCTCAGCTGTGGCCTCGGGGTCCACGGGGCTCTCCCGCAGCAGGACAGGCTGTGCAGCAGGCAGCACGCTCTGCCCTCTAGTCCACCGGCTGCCCGGGTGTCTTCACAGCACCCGTCTGCCCGGGTCGGGTGCAGCCCCTTCCTTGAGGTGTTCCCTTTGCTTTCGTGGAGTGCTTGTGGGAAGGGGGTGGATCTGGGTGCGCTGGAAGGATCCCACGCTGATCCACGGCCTGGCACCTGCATCATGCCCTGTGCCATGGGGGCCAGGCTCTGGAATGTGTTAGGGGGCTGCGCAGTGTTCCTCAGGAGCGGACTGCACGTGCGGCTGTGTCCTTGTAAGCTGCCGGCTGCCCGCCGCGCGTTCAGGACGCAGGGCTGCTGGGAGTCAGGCTTGTGACTCGGTGCCTACCAGGGGTGTCTGTGCTGGGCGCTGAGCTGCGAGGCACTGGCACAAGCTCTGGGGCTGGCCTCCTCTGCCTGCCTGCAGATCCAGCCTGTGTCCTGTCTGCGGGGGTAGGCAGCAGCGGCCGCTAGCTGTAATTTGTGAGGGGATTTGGCATCTCTTGCCCTAGTGCAGGCAGCTGCCCTCCAGCAACGACAGCAAGCTGCCCCTCATCTGAGAGGGAGGGCTATAGCCCTCAGGGGAGACAGGTTCCACTCTTGCCAAGTCCCGTTTGGAGGCTGAAATCCTGGCGTTTCCCTCCACTGCGTTTCTATCGGCTCTGCTCCTGAGCTGGTTCGGCTGTGTGGCGCCACTGTGCTTGGTGGCTGCCTCTTCGTGCTGACCCCTCGCACTGAGTGCCACAAGGACTGCGGTGTGCGAGGCAGCCGGCGCTGCTCGGCCCTGTTGCGTCACTGCCCGCTGCGCTGACGGGATGCTCCATGGGGGGCCTGGATGCTCCGGTGGGGCTCGGCGAGGACCGAGAGCCCAGGGACGGGCCTGTTCCTCCCCTGCTCTCCCTGGCTTGGCTAGCAAGTTGATGTGCATCCGAACAGCCAGCCACATCCACCCCGCTGCTAGCCCGTCTGCAGCATGCGGGCTCAGCGTGCTCTGAGTGCCTAGGGCTGGGAGAGGGGATGGCACGGCTGCCTGCAGGTATGGCAGGGACCGCGCTGTTACGAGCACGCCGCGGCCGTTGCCTCAGAGCTCTCTTGGTGTCCGGGGTGCACAGAAGGAGCCTCCTCAGCCTCCTCTTGAAACCACTGAAGTCATCCTGTGGCCTTCCCTGGGGTCAAAAGCTGACTAGAAGGGCCCTGGCTTCGCGAGCGCGCCGAGGTGGCAGCCTGCCCTCTTCGTCTGGTGGCTTGCTCAGCTCCTGGCCTGCCCCAGCCATCCGCTCGGCTTCGTCCCTCCCCCGAGGAGGTCACCACTGATTCACCATGGCGCTGACTCCTGCGGCAGCCAGAGCTGCCGCCGTGGATTGAGTCAGTCTGTCTGCATCCACTTGGCCCTTCGGGGGCCATCTTTCCACAGTGCTTGCCCGTCCTGTCCTGCTGCTTCTCTGCATCGATCCTGAGCCTGTCTTGAGAGCCCCCATCCTCAGAGTTCGGATTGGAGGCCTTCAAAGGGGAAAAACAGCCTCATTAGGCAGAGTTTCTCCCACGGGACCAGGGCACTTCCCCGCCCTGACCCCGCTGCGTCAGCCCGGCTGTCTGCTGCAGCCGCCTGCTTTGTCGCCTCGGCAAAGGCTCTGCCAGGCAAGGAAGCGCCTTCCCCAGCCGCAGCCTTGTCCTGAAGCGCCACAGGCGCCATGAATCATTTATGAGGCAGAAATGAAAGCAATTAAGGACAAACTTGGAAGTACCATCTCAAAGAAGGGCCCACTGCTGCCCTTGGAGTTCGAGGTGCTGACAAGTAGTTTGGGGTCTGCATCTTGACCTGCATAAAGGATGATCTGATCAGAAATCTGCCAGGGACTGTGATTACAGTGCATTGAACCGTCTCTCGGTTCCTGGAGATAAGGTCGCCAGACATCTAGATGTGGGAGGAAAGGCAAAGCTGAGATTCTGGCTCACCGGGCCCGTTGCACCCTTTGGGAGCTATATTCTGCCTTCTGCATCTCCCTTGTGCTGGGACCAGCGTTCGGGTGTTGAGCGCTGAGAGGCGGCCAGGTTCCACCCCAAAGCTCGCTATGTGACACCTCATGGGTGACAGCACCGGCAGGCACTACCTGGTGCAGCCGTCATTCATGTGGACACACAAAATCCCTGTGCACCTTCTGCATGTCCTGGTCTGCACCACAGCAGTAATTAAGCATCAGTGATATTTATCAGGTTGCAGAGGTGCTTTGCCTGTATCTGTGCACGAATTTTGCCTGCATCAGGGAGGGCCTGGGTATCCAGCACTGAGGTGAGTGACGCGGATGGAGTGGGAGCCTGGTTCAGATTTGGGAAGAAATTCTCCCCTCAGCTGTTGAGACAGGAAGAGAAAAGAAGAGAAAGGAAAAATGAGAAAGGCTTAAATTTTGTCTGCAGAAGCTTTAGCTGATGAGCAAGTCAGTGCAGAGGTCTCCATGCGGCTGAATGGCTTTAAACACAACTTCCTGGCCACTTCAACTCCTGTCCCCTGCTACTGGGGATGTGGCAAGGCTTGACCTTAGGCATGTGATTGCTGGGACAGCTGTCAGGAGCAGAAGTGCTGTGCAGAGGAAAGCCTACGGATGCAAGAGACACTGAATTCCTGGAGCTTTGAGACTGAGAATGCTCCAAACTCATGTCTCTGGTGAAGACAGCCATCCCTACTGTGTGTTGAGGTCGATGCACGGCCCTCTTACCTCTGTCCTTCAGCTAGAGCAAAAGCTGTGGGATATCTCTAGTGGGATATCTGAGTTGCGTGTTCATGAGTTGGTTCCCTGCTCTGATGCAGTCGCTCCTCTGGCTAGGCTGGCTTGAAGCACGTGGAGACGTTGGGCTGAGGACTGGTGCGTTCACCTGCTGCCCGGCATTGGGTTCTGAGCTGCTCAGTGCCTCAGCCGGGGAGAGGTGGTATTTGGAACGAAAGCTGCGACTCGTAGGAAATCACGTGGCTCGGAGACCTGGGGCTTTACGGGAAGAGAGATTAGAAAACAGAGGGGAGAGGGGGTGAGCTATGGAGAGGCCTTGTGCCTGAGGCCGCAGGCTGCTGCGGGGAGCTCGCCCACAGCTGCCTCCGTGCGCGGCTGTGGGAGCGCAGCCCCGCCAAGCGCAGCAAGACCTCCTGGATTTGGCCTGCTACTTCGCTAAATTTCTCCCCGCGCCCAGGCTGCCGACTGCTGCTTCCCGGCAGGTGCGGGGAGGCGCTTGGAGAGGTCGCGGGGCGAAGGGCAGGTGGGCAATCAGTCCTCCCTCTCGAAAGCAGATGGTCCCTCCGAAGTAAGCTGCCCCTTCCGCATCGATTACCCAGGCTGGATGTTTAACGATTGCTTTCCAGGGTTAATTAAACTCTCCTTGTCAGGGTTGCTGTGCCGTGGGGGAGGAGCGTTCCCTACCTGTGTTTGCGCTGCCTCCGACTGCAGCCCCATCGGCCCCTGGGAGGGAGCGAGTCTGTGGCTGGAGCCGGGATTTGCTTCCAGGCCAACACTCACCCTTAATATAAATCTAGGAGCATGGCAGTTGTGCAGGGAGGATCTCCGTGATGGTCTGTTCTTCTCTCTAGGGCATCCAAAGCACAGTGTTTGTCAAGGTCAGCTACAGAGTCGAGAGTTAACCAGCTCACCATGGGGCCTTGAATATCAGAGAAGAGGCTGCCTGGTGCCTTCTCCCCCGTCTGTCGTTATTTTTTTTTGAAGCCAGCCTGATCCCTCCTCCTGCTACCTTGTCCCTGTATGTTTAGGCTGCAAACACATCTCTATTTCCAATTATTTTTAAAGCCGTCAAATATTTGGCAGCTGGACAGTCATTGTAAAGTAACGTGTTTTGCGGAGCGGGTCACCAGCCATGCAATTGTTTGGAGTTTGTGATTCCTGCATATATAAATATGCCCTTTCATCGGAAGCTCTCAGTCGAAACTGCCATCTTTTGCCTCATTGTCAAAATCGGCGAGGTTACACGTCGTTTGCTGACTCACAGCCTCCTGCTCTAATTACTCGGCTAAATTTTCTCCTCCGAGCTGGGAAGTGCATCCGGGCCCCTTGTTTTCCCTTCCCCTGCTCCTGCGCTGGGTGCACTATCTCTTGGATTGCACCAGCTGAGAGGTTGCCGCCCAGCTGCCAGGCAGCTGTGGGGATGGCCACGTGGGCCCTCGTGCTACAGCTTGTGGGAGGTGGGAGGTAGTGGGAGGCCATAGCTCCCAAAGCGGATGTTTGTGGCCTCCCCATCCTGGGGGGCTCTAACGCACCTGAAGGACTCTTGGCATCCCCTCGAGCATTCCCATTTCAGCGTGTGGCCATGCGCTGCTGGCCCTGCCTGTGGGAGGGTTTTGGTGTGGGGCCAGTGGCGGTGCGAGGGCTGGCTGTTGCCGTTGCGGCCGTGGCCCGTGTGTCATGTTTCTGGGAGCGCTGCCGGTACCACACGGGCAGGACATTGTAGGGACTTTGGACTAAGCCCTGGCTGCCCGGAGCGTCCTGCGTGGGTGTGCGGTTCCTGGCACAGCAGCCAGCTCCCTTTGCCCCGTCTGCAGAGCGGGCTGGCCGGCTTGCCATATGCCCCAGCTTGTGTTGCTGAGGCCCGCGCACAGGCCAGAGCCAGCTCCACGAGGCAGCTGCTTTGCGTGCGCGTTGCCGAGCACCTGGCGCGCCGGGAGTCCTGCGAGCGCTGCGGTAACCCGGCCGAGACCACGGGCTGAGCCTGGAGCCTTGTCTCCTTCCTCTGCGGCAACACCAACTCGCGCAAGCTGTGCACTAAACCTGTTAGCTTATCCTCTTTTATTCCAGCCTGATATGATCATCCGCACTGTAAGCTTTCATCCAGGCCCAGTGTGATTTCCAGCGTTGGAGTGATTTGAACAGACGCTGCAATTACTGCAGGGTCAGTCTCGCCCCACTCCTCCGCACCGTCTCGGCCTCTTCTAGAGGGTACTGACCACGTGTAGGTGCCGAGAAACAAAGCTTCAGAGGAAGACACAGGCTCTGACATTAATTAGTACTGTTATTATTATTATTTTCAAATGCCCTCAATCCCAGGCTTGCCAATGTTAGGTTGTGGCAGCATTGCCAAGACGAGAGGATTCTGCGCTCTGGGTGCTGCTCTGCCCACAGATCTCCTCCTTAGGGGACTGTGCCTTCCCACGTTCCAAGAACCCAATTCCCCCAGCTGAACCTGCCTTCCCCAGCCCCAGGAAGCTTGGCCAGCTTCGTGCAGGGCCCAAGCTGGATTTAATGTGCTCTTTTTCATCTTCCCATGTGTTCGGCGGTAATATTGCGGTGGAAACAATGCCCCTGCAAATCCATCTTGCTAGCAGAGGTGAAACCTAGCCTCATAATCCAGTGGTAACGGCAGCATGCCGAGCCCGGTAATGCAGGAGGGCTTCCTTTGGAGGAACAGATATTTTATTTATTTATATCTGTGGAAAAAAAACCCACATATATGTATTTGCACGGGCTTCTGTCTGTCACAGAATGGTACAACCACGCATCTTATCTTGTAAAGCCATATTTTGGCCCCTTTTTCAAAAGAAAGTGAATTTTAAGCACAGGAGACAGTGATGGTTTCTTTGGAGCTGTTACGATCTGCCATGTACAATAAATCCGTCTTAGTTTGTGGATTATTGGCCCAATAGACCGTAACAGCTCTGTCAGCCCCTCCTGGCATGCTGTGTCCAGCTAGCTCAATGTTGTGTGGGTTTTTCTTTTTTTTTTTTTTTTTTTTCCTTCACAGAAATTTCCTAAGGATTTTTCCATGCCGTGTGCATGTACAGCAGCTGATATGGAAATCACAGGAGCTCAGTTGCATGCCCAGGTTTTTATTTTGGATTATTTTTTATTTCCCCTCTCAAAACACCCAAAGGCACAAATCTACACTGTGGAAATCAAACCCCCTGGAAAATGCTAAGTGTAAAGGCGTAGCCGCTGTGTTTTTGGGGAGCGGGGGGCTGGCGAGCAGCTGTGTTTGAAGCACGTGGTGGTGCCTGGTGGGGTGGTTTGGCCGCTGCTTTCCCTTGAACAAGCGCCCCAGCCACAGCCGCGGATCAGCACCGCTCCTGCTGGGAGAAGTTGTTCTGGGTTCATCATGTGGCTCAGGCACTTCCTGCTGCCACGCTTGAGACCCGAGCCCAGAAAAACAGCATTTGCGCAGGACCGCGACGCCCCTCTGTCCCCGGCTGGGTGCTGCGGGGCAGTGTGCGGCCGCTTCCCTACAGGGAGCTTTTGGAATGGCCTTTGTGGCCCCTCGTAGCCCAAGTGCCAGCCGTTCCCTTCACCCGGCGTGGGGAGCGGATCCTGGGTGCAAGTGACCCAGGCCCGACGTCCCCCTTGTGGCACCCGAAACCTTGACGCTCGCTGCCCTCCCTCGCCCGGGGCCCAGCAGAGCAGATAAGCGCTGACCCAGAGGTCATCAGTGCCGGCCGGCGTGGGGGCAAAGGTGGCCGTGTGGGAGGCAGGGCCCCACGGGCCTCCCGCCGTGGCTGCTCCAGACCATGAGCAGCCTGGGCAGGCCCGGGGGCGTGTGTGGCTGAGGGATGTGTAACGAGGCACTTGAGCGGGCGCCGAGGCGGGAGCAGGTCTGGTGGCACGGCGGGCTGACCCTGCTCGTGCCCTCTGCTGTGGAGGGGGCCGCGTCTCACCTTCCTCCCTGCTCCATCTCGGCTGCTCTTCCCCTGCCTCCCCTGACAGCTCTTGCCCTCCCTCCACCTGTGGCTCTTCTCTCCCCTTCCAGCCGCCTGGCCGCTGCGAGCCAGCCACTCCTTGAGCCCTGGCTTTACCTCCCACCAGCATGGCGAGAGCCTGGGGCCAGGCCTGGGGGTGCCCGTCCCTCACGGCTCGGTGCGAGTGGCCGGGTGCCGCAGCATCTGCCACATGCTCTGGTTGGGCTTACAGCGGCCCAGCTGTGGCTCCCTGCCTTTCTTGAGCACGTGCGTGGCTGTCGCAGCCCCGTCATGGCTGGCTGCAAGGGCTGCCGGGTTGAGGCGGGCAGGGGGTCTGCAGTGCGCTGGTCAGTGTGGCGGCCAGCGCAGGAAGTGCTTTCATCTCCCCCCGCGCTGCACATGAATGCGTTGCCTCAAAGGCGGCCGCACTCCCAAGACCAGCTGTGCGGGGCCAGCCCAGCTATGCGGGCAGGCGGAGGCTCCCCCGCACTGGCCCTGGCCCCGCTGCCGGCCTGCGCCACGGCCCGCTCCCAAGGTCAGTGAGGGAGATGGGCATGGAGGAGGGCGCGAGTAGAACCGCGTGGTTGTGCGAGAAGCAGCTGCCCCGTCGCAGGGCTTTGTGCGACGGGAGCCGTGTGCGTCCTGGGCTCTGCTCCAGCCTCTGCCCTGTGACTGCGGCCACAGGGGGCAGGAGCCACCTCAAGGGACAGGGCCAAGCAGCTGCGGGGGAGGACGGCCCCGTCCTGGCACTCGAGTGTAGTTTAAGGGGGGCCTTTAGGACTCACGGTGGGAGTGTCCTGGTGTGTGTGATTTGGATTGGGTCTGTGAGAGCTCAGCGCCGTCAGTGGCAGTGGCAACTCAGGCCGCGGTGGTGATGGTGGCGGTGTGGTCTGAGCAGCCGCGCGAGGTGTCTGGTGCGGGGCTGCCGGCCGACGGTGCCTTTAAGGCCCCCTGCCCCTCCTGCGCAGGGAGCTGCTCGGAGCAGGCCTGTAAGCCCATTAAGAGCTCAGTGAGCCTTACGCCTCGGGGGTCTGCAGGAGGGACTTGCACTAGTTTAACTTAAACGGCTTGAGTCGGAGCAGGGACGCCTGCTGCGTGGACACGGGCAGGCAGTTGCACGCGACCGCGTTAGCACCTCCACTGGCAGCCCCCTCGCTCGCGCCCGTCGGAAATCCCAGGCGTGCGGCCCTCGTGGTGCGCGTGGCCCTAATCCCCCACAGAGGCACAGGCGGATGGGCCCATGGCACCCCCGGCGCGTCCGAGCTCAAATCCCAGCCCAGGCGGTGGATGGAAGCACCTCCCCAACTCCGGGCACCACAGTGCCCATCTGCCTGGGTGCTTGCCCGATCTTAGCCCCTGCCTTGCGTGCCGGGAGCTGCAGCCAGGCTTCTCCGGCCACTTCGTTAACTGCCAGGCTCTTCATTTTGCCAAGAGCGAAGGTGAAGTCTGCAGCCCTGAGAATGTCATAGCTCAGTTTTTTGGCTTCGATGCATTGTTAAAATGCAGCATCAGGGGAAAAAATAAAAAGTGTGTCCTGTTTTTTCCAGTACCTCTTTCAATGCAAATCCTGAAGGAGCGTTTTCCCCTTCCCGGGCTGCAGTTCACCTTTACGTCATGTAGTACAAAGATGGTGGAAGGGCCTGTAGGTCCATCCAAGGTGCCTTAGGACGGGACAGTGACCTTGATGGAGGAGAACCTGGGTGATGTGCCTGGGTTAATATGTGTAGCAGGAAGAGCTGTTTGGATCTGCAGTGAGAGAGGACCTTCCAGACAAAGGAAGGAGCAGTGGGGTCTTGCTGTGGTCCTGCTGTTGTACTCTAACACATAGGTGACCCATCAGAGAGTCCCCGGGAGTACCAGAATGATATGGGATAGTTAGTTGGAAGTGCTGAGGAGCTTTCTCTACCCTTAATCTGGAGGTGCCATGCATCAAATATGTCAAAAACTATCAGAGGAAAAATATGAGGATGGGTCTTTATGAAACCCTTGGGATGGAAATGCTCCTTCCTCTCTTTTGTGTTCACAGCATTCTTCACAAAGCTTCCCTTACTTGTGTCGTGGATTTACTAAGAACCTACTGGAAGATGGAGAAAGATATCACAGACATTCTCTAAAATGCCAGTGGCTCATCCTAAGTGTGCTGATTTTTATTTTTTTAATAGTTCCCACCACTCTCTTAATTTGCAACTGAATTCCCTCAGTGTTCCTGCTCTCTGGAGCTGCTGGGGCTGCCTCCCCGCCTCGCTGCGTTCTGCCCCATGGCGCATCTTCCCCAGGGCTTTGCTGCTGCTGAGTGAGAGTCATCGGGGAGGTGAGGTGTGACAGCTCCTGCCTTCCCATCTCCTCAGCCCCAGCCCTTTGTCCCCCTTGCTCGCGAGGCGTGAGGAGTCCATGGCGTGGCTCTTCCCTGACACCGTGGCCCAGCTAGGTGAAGACGGAGGAGGACGAAAGGAAGCAGCAGGCCAGGAAGGCACCAGATGGAGCAGGATGTCTGTTGTGCAAGCCAAGAGCAGGCACTGAGGACAGCAGCATCTCGGCAGGAGCCAGAGCTGCCAGCCTAACCTATCCAGCCTTACCTGTGGGAGGATTTAGAAGCCCTCTGAAACAGGTACCTTCTGCCAGCTGATGCCTGACATGAACTGCTGAGCTCCTCAGGCCTTCGCCTGTGTCCTCTAGAACTTCCCTTTCAGCGAAAAGCGGGTTCTGGAAATTTCCCTTTTGTGCAGAGACTCCAATGCTCTTTGCCTGATCCAGTTCCTCCTTGGTAGTTTGCTGTTTTTTGCCTTGCTCCTAGCTTTCTGAAAGGATTTCTTTCTTTCCCGTAGCCTAGCTATTCTGTATCATTCCGGTATCTCTGGGGACTCTCTGATGGGTGATCTGTGTTAGAAAGGATAACAGCAGGACCACGGGAGTCACACTGGGCGGGAGGAGATGGGTGCTGGCTCCCCTGCCTGCTTTAGGAGCCGCTTTCAGGCTCTGTGGGCTGGGCTGTCTTGGCAAACTCCCTTCTCTGGATCTCCCTTCACTGCTCTCCTGTGTGCCTGGAAGAAGCTCTTGAAGCGGCACGGGAGGAGGAATTCGCTTTTGCTCTGAGTTCCCTCCAACTTCTCTGCTTTGCTCTGGTACCAGGTCACCTGGGATGGAGCACTGCATCCCCCATGGGTCATTGTCACTCCTCGGGGGATGCAATGCCAAACCAAACTACCTCTTTCCTGTTTGGCGTGTTTCTTTCCTGTCACATTTCTGTCTTGTGTAGTCTGTTCCAAGGATCTGGGTTCCTGAGTCCTGTGGACTATGGCTTCTCCTAAAAGGTAGCCCAACAGCCCATCGGAGCACCTAGTGCATGTGAGTGTTTTCTTGGAGGAATGTATGAGAGTGAGGAAATCTGTTCCCTCGTAGGGGTCACCAGTTTAGCACACAGGTCACTGGGAGGACCTGGGGGCTCTGAGCCCCTCCTGGGTTGGCTGAGGAGGTGGTGAACAGCAATGCACCGTGTCCTGGCTGTGCTAACCACATCCAGCTGCCTCCTTGTTCCTCAGGTAGCAGGAAACTGAGAAAAGGCTGAGCATTTATGTCTATGTCTAGCTTGAATTGTACAGCTGTGGAGTTTAAGGCAAAAGGACTGTCTGGTTGGCTTGTCTGGTTGCCCTTGAAAGCGGATGAAGCTCCTGAGATACCCTCATGCTGAGCATGGTCAGTGACTGGTTGCTCCTGGAGCTCCTGTCACAGGGAGCCAGTCCCTGAGCACCTGAAGTCTCTGCTTCCTTGGGCGTGTATTCCAGGGGTGGATTGTCCATTCTGCTAAAAACCTTTGCCTTATTTTGGTTTTGTGTTTGTCTGGCCCCAGATTCCAGCCACTGAGCTCTCTCAGGCTTTTCTCCTTCAGATAAAGAGCTGGTTAGAGGCTGGTTCTTTCTCTTCATAGGTACTTAGGCCCTGTAATCAGGTCTCCTCAAAACCCATCTCCTGTTCCATAAACCAACCACAGCAGGTCCTTTCCACCTCTCCCTTTGTGTTGTTTCCTTCTTGCTAAGGGATCAGACCTGCAGCTCTTCCATTTCGCAACCTCCTGTGAAGCTGGGGCTGTTCAGAAGCTGGTCTCCCTGGTACTTATTTTTTTTTTAACAAGGATGGCTCTAGGCCAGACATGCAGTGAAGATCTGTGTGTGCTGCAGTGGTGCAATTGCTTTTTTTCACCCAACTTGTAATCCTAGCAAAGACAGAAGTTGGGGGTTGATGGTACAACCTCTCCCTGCCATGCCACCGTATCAATGAAGGATGAGTTCTTGTCCCTTCCTTCATTGGGATTCACTGTTTTCCCAATGGCTCTTCCCATAATCTTCCCCAGATTTCTCCCTTTTGCTCTACAGAAGAAAGAAAGCCTTTCTCTTGGGTTAATTCTTTAGTAAGCATCATGAACCCAAAGAGCTGTTAGAAATCTGCTGCAAAGGGAGCTTGGCAGGAAGAGCCTTTGTCACCTGTGCTCTTCTGGCCTTGGATGCGCCAGCTCAGCTCTGATTGGGCTTGGCGTTAACGTGTCCAGAGCGTAGCCTAGATTGGCCTTAGGTTTCCTTCAATGTGTGAGCAGCCCGGAGCAATAGTGGCACTGGCACTTGAGAGGGCCCAGCAAGGTGCCCAGGGACAGAGAGGGAAGGTTCTGGAGCGGGGGATCCTGCCCAGAGTTACACCGCGCTGAGGGCGGAATTTCCCATTCGCGACATCACAGTAGTCGCTGTCGGAACCGATGTCACAGCTGCGATGTCTCCGCTCTCCCTCCGCATCGTCTCTCCACAGCTGTCGCCAAACCCTAGATGCAGGCAGCCAGGAACAGGCTGTTCTCGCTTGTGAGCCTTTGCGCTTCCAAGTGCCAGGATTTGTTGATCTCCAGGACACGGTGCAAAACCTCCCTGTGCTCAGATCTCCCAGAGGATAAGGAGCTGGTTGCTCTTTGGTCTCCAACAGGTATGAAGGGATGATGGCCTTACAAATATTTCTATCTCCTTGCTATTTATACTGTGACGCTTCAGCTAGCCTACTGTGTCGGGTGCCATGCAAACGTGTTTGGTGGACTGTCCTCGCCTGCAATGAACGTGTACGGGTGCAGGCAGCTTTGGAGATCTAGGTGTGCTACCAGCAAGGGCCCACACTGTGGCTGTGGGGAAGCCAAAGGGGAGAAGGGAGGCAGAGAAGTCTCAGGAGACCTGAGGACATGTGGGAACAGTTTCTGCAGCTCCCCGGAGCAAGCAGAAGTGACGGATGGTGTGCAGGGCATCCATGGAGCGTGGAAGAGCTGGGAGAAACTGTGCCCATCCTGTCTTTGCAACTGGCCCTTGAAGGCAACATTCCCTCTGCCGCTAGCACCAGGCTGCTCTTGTGGCAAGGCCTCCCACTGCGACTTTGAAAACAGCATCTTGGAGAGGGAGAGCCCAGCTCACGCTGCTGGGGCAGGAGGCAGCCGTGAGCGCTGGGGAGATGAGCAGGAGCAGGGCAGGATGCAGGGAGAGCTTGAGCCGCTCTCGCCTGCGCGTGTCAGTGTGAGGACAGTGCGGGCGCTGCTGTGCTGGGCTCTGGGCTCGCCGCCCCCTTCCCTGCAGCACCAGCTGAGGTGCTGCTTCAGTGGCAGCGCTGCTGCTGCCTGCTGGGGAGCCTCAGGTTTCCTTGCATGAGGTTTTTCGCATCCTAGGACCATCATGGAAAGTGGTGGCATGTTTAGTATAAGCAAAACTCTCAGCTCCTTGTTTACCTGCTCAGCAGAAGCCCGAGCAGGTACCTCGCCACCCTTCCTGCCCCAGTTCTGATGGCACGTAGGGGCCAGCTCCTGCAGGCCTGTGTGATGAAGTTGGTGGCAAGGGCACATCTTGGCTGCCTGAGTCACGCGCACACGTGTGCATCGCTTGGCTTGGGCTTTCCGCTTTTAGTCACTGCTGACTTCAGCAGGATCCTGCTCAGCCCTGTAAACTTGGCCTGATGAGGGCTGGAGTGGGATGTTCTCACTGCGTGCAGCAGTGGGCTTGAAAGATCAATCTGCGTCTGAACTCGAGCGGCAGGGTTTGATCGTATTATTCTGGATCTAAAAACTGTGATTGCTTTTCCCCCTCTTTTTTCTTTTTTTTTATATTTCCTGAGAGCAGTCTCGTTTCTAGCTTATCTTCAGCCGCCTCGGGGCTATTCCCTAGGAGTTTGGGAGTTTAATCAGGCCCTGCTGGGGCATGTGAACACGGCGTGTAGCTGCTGTTCCCATGGAGGGGAGAGCTCGGCGCAGATATTTAGGTTGGCTGCCTGTGCTGGGGGCTGGGCCTGCCTGGGAACGCGCTGCTCCCGCTGCCGGGGACACACTGGGGAGGCTCAGCCGGGGGCCGCGCTCGGACGAGGCGCCGGGCACGGCAGCCTCAGCAGGGCTGCCCCCCGCGGCAGGGCTCGCACCAGGGAACAGCTGGATCTGGGCTGATTTGATGCGTTCGCCGTGGAGGGAGGGAGCTCTCATCCCCTCCAGCCCTGGCTCAGCCACCTGCGTCCTTTTTCCCAGCCGCGAGTTTTTGTTTCGCATCCTGGGTGGGGCCTGGCGGCCCCGCAGCGGTGCCAGTGCCGCGCGGTGCCCAGCGCCCTCCTCCCGCTCTGCTGCCGCCACTCCGCTCCCTGCAGCCCTGACCTAACTTCGCTGCTCTTTTTGTTTCAGGGGCTTTTAATTCCCCTGCTCAGCATGGACAATCGGGACCTCCGTGGAAATGACCGATAGGCGAGATGCTGGGCTCTGCTTTGCTAGTGGAATTGAGGGCTTTTGTTGCTGGCTGTTTAGCAGGCAGTATTTCTTTTTGGGCTGGATATATTCCTGGCAAGAAAAATGATGGATGCTCTGTTTCGTTTCCAGTGGCAGTGTTTCAGATTCCTTGCTCCAGGGCAGAAGCTGAGCTAACTCCGATTCCGGAACAGCTCTGATACCTTGGCAGCTTAAAGGCCACGGAGTTGCTTGAATGACAAGTGGCACCGAGCGCAGGGAGGGCTCGGGAGAACCGTTTGTGTGCGGCATGCCCTCGGCCTCTCACAGGAAGCGGGCAGGAGGGCTGCGAGCCTGCGCGGGGAAGGAGCTGCTCATTGTCTTGGCGCTTTGCAGGCAGAGCGGGTGGCGTTCGGAAGCGAGCCCGGCACAAAGGAGCCGAGTGCCCTGCCTTCCCGGCGAGCGCGGGGCCTCTCTAAGGCTCTGGTGCTGCCTGGGTGCGCGGTGGGGAGTGCCGAGTCTCAAGGCGCAATTGTCATTTTTCATTCCTAGGAGCCCTTAGGCTCCTCTTAGCCCCTTTTGTGCCCTGGCTTCCTGTTATATCTGGCTTGGAGGGGCGCGACATGTGCGCGACATGGTGCTCTGAGAAGAGCATCCTGAGACAGCAGGGAGCCCACGGGTCCCAGGGAGCGCTGGACCTGTCAGCAGGACTCGCCTCTGAGCCTGGTGCCACAGTGCTGGGGACGACACACGAGGGCTGGACGTGGGCGCGAAGGGGGCATGAGCAGCTCTGAGCCGCTGCTCCCTTGGTGCCTGTGCGCCTGCACCTGTGGAGCCTGTGGGCAGGAGGCAGAGCCCCAGGCTCAGTGCTTGCGGCAGGGCCTGTCCCTGCCTGAGCACCCCTGCTCCCTGGCTTGTGACAAGGAGGTGCCTCCAGAGACGCCCCGGCCTCTGCTCCTGCTGGGAAGGGCACTGGCAGCCAGGCCAGTGCTCTGCTCCATGGGGGTTCTTGGGGCCTGGGACATTCCCTCTTGGGACCAAGCGAGACTACGAGGCAGCATGGGAGGGCACTTGGGCAGGCGGATTCCCTTGGCCAAACTGTGGCCTGGTTGCTGGCTGGGCTGGCCCCATCCATGTCGGGCACTTGGGTTGTGCCCAGGGAGGCTGCAGGGCTGGGAGGAGACTGGTATCCTTTGCCCCAGCTCTGTCCATTCAGTCTTTCTCCTCTTCCTTTCTCTGTTCCTATGCAAGTGAGGCCAAGGGAAACGCGGTGCCGACCAAAAATAACAACCACAGGCAGCTCCAGACAATGGATAAGCCCCCAGCGAGGGTAAGGGCGACCCGAATCCTCCCGGAGGAAGACGGGATTATTCTGCGTCCTATTAGACATCTGTCAATAGCTGCCATTTCTGGACCCCGGCGTCTCTCCGGTGGCACAGCCGCCTTCCCAGAGTTACAGCAGCTCCTTCCTCGGCAGCCCTGCGTGTGTGGAAAAGGGGCCGCGTTTGGAGTGAGTGCGCTCGGGGCTGGGGGGTGACTACGTGCACTAATCCTGCGAGTGCAGCCGCAGCGGGGGCTGAGCCCTCAGCAGAGCCTGGGGCGAGCGGCCGCGCCACTGCTGAGCCCTCCTGGAGCTCGTGTTCCCTTGCGCCTGCAAAGGGGCGCGGAGTGGCTGTCTCAGACCAGGCTGCTCTCCTGGCTCCTCCTGGCCTGTCCGCAGACATCGTCTCGGTTGGGGCGCTGCCTCTTTAGCCCCGGGTCGCCTGCCTTTGAGTGCGGGACCTCGAGGTTTGTTGCCGCATGGTAATGACAAAATGCAAATCTGCAGCATCGGCCCAGGTGCTCTCGAGTGTTCGCTCCCGCTGCTGGCTGCTTTCCTTGCTAGACTGTCTGACAGCAATGGTGAGACAGCTACCAGAGGTGCCATGAATAAAACACCCCTGAATTCCTGGCCTTTCCCACTGCCAGCTTTCCCGGGATCCCAAGGATCCCGTTGGTTTCTGATGGGTTGTTGCGTGGCAATTTAGTGTGTTGTGGAATGAGCTGCTGCTGAGAAGTGAGAGGGTCTCCCCTATGCCAGGGTGGCTCCTGGGGGCAGCACAGCTGGGTATAGGGTTCTCAGTCTACAAATATTCCCCTGTCCATGTGCTGAAACTTTGTGGTTTCCGGGATTATCCCATAGGAGCTCTCATGCTGCTGAGCAGTCTCACTGTGACTGGTTATCAGTTACACCCCAAGTCACTGCAGTCAGCCAGTCTGGTAAGTGCAGTGATTCACCTGGCGGAGCCTGGCCTCGTTGCCCCGCTGAAGGCTGGGGTGGCTCCCTCGACGCTCCGTTGCCTCTGCTGGGCGCAGGAGGTGCCTGAGGAGCCGCCATGCAGGGAAGAGCAGCAGGACTCCACTCGTGGGAAAACCGGACACCTTTAGCAACCTCTCTTTCGGTTCCCTCCTGCATTCCCTTCCTGTCGGAGGGGTTCAAGTGGTTTCCTTTCTGCCCAGGATCCAGGTTTCCTCTCCGCTGCTGGGTGAGGGCAATGCTTGGGGACGGGCCGATTGCTGCCAGGCCGTGTGCTGGTGCTGTGTTATTATCAGCCTGCGCCGCAGCGCCGGGACCCACTCGGAGCTGCTGTGTCCCCTCTGCTCCGTGCTGCTGCTGTGGCACAGGCAGGGCCTGCAGCATCCCTCACGCAGGGCGCACGCTCTGTCCAGATCTCGCAGCCCTGAAATATCATCAGCCACTTCGCTTGGTGGCGAGCGGAGATACCAGGGACTGGCTGGGCCAGAGGGGCTCAGCTGCTCCCTCCGTGCTGGAAAAAATCCCTCCAGGAAGGTTTAGGAAGGCTTTGGGGAAGGCTTTGCATAGGGAGGCTGTTCCGCTGGGGCTGGGACCGATGTCTCCTCTCCTGGGCTTTCCCCACAACCACGCACTGGGTCATGGAGTCTCCGTAAAGGACAGCCCCTCCTGCCTTATTGTGGATTTCCTGGGTGTCTGTGTTCATTCTTGGACATAGATTCTGAGCTGTACCTCCTGCACTAACCCCGGGAGGAGGACAGCATTGGGGCAGGCGATGCCAGGCGAGGAGAGGTGGGCGAGAATGGAAATGTTCCCCAGCGGAGAGCCGTGCCACAGCGCGTGAATGTCAGATGCTGCTTGGCTGTGAGATCGGCTCTTGCAAACACAGATCTGTTCAATCCCATTTGGAGGGAGGTGGCGGGAGGGGAGAGAGAAAAAAAAGAAAGGAAAAAAAAGGGCGGGGAGGACTTTCTGAGTCTCAATCTGGTAGGTTTTAGTTACAGTCGTTTTAAGATTTGGGCAGTGAATGGCACCGCTTTGGCAGGAGTGGCTGAGCCGAGTGACGCTGCCAAGGCACCTTTGCCCCTGCACGGGGCAGGGACTCGCGGCCCCTGCGCTCGCCCCAGCTGCTCTGGCCTGGGCGGCCCTTTGCCCACGTCTCTGGGCAGCAGCTGCGTGAGGCAAGGAGGGGGAGGTTGTGCCTGGAGTTGTCCACAGGGCAAAGGGAGGCCTGAAATACTCGGATGGACGTTTCAAATCGCGTTATCTCCATAACCGCCCTGGTCTGGCTGTTCCAAGTGGCAGCGGAGATAAGTGGATTTCATGGGAGCGCCTGGTCGTCTGACATTTAAGACTCTCTAATCCATAACTACCACCCCTCAAAGGCAGGATGGAGCCGTGTTTCCAGGCCGGGCGACATGGGGTAGCCCACAGGCACACATAGGCGGCCGCGGCAGCCGCGGCTACCTGCAGGCTGCCTCGCGGCTGCAGCTCACACGGGCCACGCCAGGGTCCCCATGTGCTGGGGAACAGCAGCTCCTGGCAGTCCCCCCATTGCCGGCGCAGCTGGTGGAGGTGCCCTGGAGAGGAGCCCAGAGCAGAGTGGCGTGGGCGCCGGGATGCTGCAGCAGCCCCACACAGGGATGGCTCTCCCTGCCTCCTCTCTGACCATGGAGGGGTCCTGGCCCGAGCTGCTGGCCAGGAGACCTTCCTGGCTGATGGGGCTGTGTTGCCACCTTCCACCTGTGAGAAGTCAGTGTGGGCTTCCCACGCTGTCCCCCGTGGGTGCCGCAAGAGGTGGCTGGCGGGAAGGCTGGTGCCTCCGCCGAGGTCAGCGCTGCTTCTGGCCTGGCCGTGTGTGGGGAGCGGGTACTGCGGGGCCTCGCCGGGGAAGAGGGGCCGTCTGCGAGGGAGGCTGGTGAGAGCCACTCGGTGCTCCATGATGATTCGCCATCTGCTTTCAGGGCTAATTCCAGATGCTGGATTTAATCTTCCATAGCCTTTTTAATTCAGGAGTTGGCTTCTTAATGTCCCTCAGTGCCACCTCAGTAGGAGAGATGAGCGGAGCGGCTGCCACAACCAGCCCTTTGAAGGACATCCTGGAGGCTTGGAGATGAAACGGCTCCATGAAAGATGCCCATCTGCCGACCTGTGAACCCTCGGCCTGGTTAACCGGCAAATGCCTGGTGTGAGTCTGAGCCCTTGCAACGCAGCCCAACCAGACTCCAGCCTCTGTGTCTTCTCTTGATGTCTTGGGAAAATGGAACATGTGAGGGTAACGTTCTTGGTGTCTCTGGAATATGATTGCCCTCCTGGACCAGCTGTTGGGAGGATGAATGGGAAAAGCAGAGTTTGAGGGGGAATCCAAGCTGTTTGGTTGACAACACTGATGACTTGCAATCAAAGTGGGTCCTTGTCTTCAGCTAACGGCACCTCTACACCTTTAGAAGGGACCACGTTCTGGCTGATCCTTGGGAGATATTGGCTTCACTTCTCCCTCCCTCTCTCTGTTCACCGTGTCCTGTTGTGTGACTGTGGCACACAAAGCAGCCCCGTGAGGACTGTGGCAGCGTCCTTGGCCCTTCCGGCAGGCTCCGTGTCTGGCTGTTGCCTGGTTGAACCCCCTGCAGCTCAAGACTTGGTGGTGGTTCCCTGTGATGTCAGACTGTCAGTGTCACTTAATTTCATCTTAAGAGGACTAGGAGCCTTTTGGTCTGGCACCTTCTGCTGACCCTTCCCTGTCACCTGGCGAGGGGAGCGGCAGAGCCCATGTCGTCATTCTGGCTCTGGTTCTGCTGGGGGGAATTTGGGGATTTAGGAGCTAAACTGGGTGTTGCTGCGCTGAGATTGGAGCTGCCTGAAGCTCAGTTCTGGTTCCGCTTGGCCTTGTGAGCCTTGCCTTGGTTTGTCTCTGTCTACCAACGGTGCAACAAAGTGGTGGTGCCATCAAACCTACCAGCTTTTCTCTGTGGCGGGGACAAGAGGCTGGTATGAAACAGTGCGACCGGCAAATGTTGAGGATGTCACCCACACCAGCCGTGACCTTCCTCTCCTGGCTGCGGATCTGTCCTCTACTTGGCCGCCAGCCAGGGGGATGCAGCAGCTTGGGTGGCCTGTGAGAGCCCACGGCTGCCCATTGCAGAGGGTACGTGGGCTGTCCAGGCAACTGGAACCGCAGAGTCGTTGAGGTTGGAAGGGACCTCTAGAGATGACCTAGTCCAACCCCCTGCTCCAGAGCATGGGGCACAGGGTGGCAGCCAGACAAATTTGGAAGATCTCCAGGGAAAGAGACTCCAGGGAGAAAGCTGTGGCCCAGCAGCACTGGGGGTGAAATCCAGGCTCACAAGACAAGAGGCATCTCTGTAGCTCTCTTGCTCAACCCATGCTGCCTGGCAGGCCCATTTAACATCCCTTTGCTGCTGTGGAGTGTCTGTGGCCAAGGCTGTGGCCAAGGCAGGGACCGTTTTTCTGTAGACCAAGAAAAACAAGCTGCTTATCTACCTAGCCTCATACAACCACTCCGGCGGCGATGGTCTACAGAGGCCACACTCCCATTCTCCAGAGCTGCAAAGACTTTTAGCCACCTCCAGCAAGCCCAGCACAGTGCCTGCCTCCATCTAACTGCTTCCAAGGATGCCTCGGAACGAGACCCGTGGGGCCGGGTGCTGAGGACAGCAGTGACACTGCTCCCAGGGCCATCTGCGTTTCTGCTCCTCGGGTCCCATCTGCAGTGCCGCTCCCGGGCCGATCCGCGTTGCTGCTCCCCAGATCCCATCCACGGTGCTGCTCCCCAGGGTCAATCCATGGTGCTGCTCCTAGGCCGATCCGCAATGCTGCTCCCCGGATCCCGTCTGTGGTGCTGCTCCCCGTTCCATCCGTGGTGCTATCCCAGGCCCATCCACGGTGCTGCTCCTCAGAGTCCATCCGCGGTGCTGCTCCCAGGTCCATCTGCGGTGCTGCTCCCGGGTCCCATCCGCGGTGCTGTTCCCGGCCAAGCCACAGTGCTGCTCCTGGGTCCCATCCGTGGTGCTGCTCCCGGCCAATCCACGGTGCTCTGTGGAGGGAGGGAGGAAGCGGGGCTCAACTCCCACAGCGGATACAATTACCGCCACTTAGTGCCTCCTTTTTGGAGGCTGAGAAGCCGCCGCGTTCCCTTCCGCCGGACAATGCGGTGGCCGTGGCGCCCATCACGCAGCCGCACACAAAGGGCCGAGCGCCGCGCCGGCAGCATGTGAAAGACCCAACTTTTGTTTTCTCGCTTTGTCTCTCGAGCCTGGGAGCACCTCGGCTTGGGCTTTTTCTTCTTTTTCCCTCTTTACGGTCGTGTCTGTGCACGGCTGAACGAACAGTGGCTGTTACGGGAGGAGATTGATTTATTTAAAATTAAAGGAAAGCAGAAGTTATTTTTAAAGACAAGAGATTTTACATCTGAAGGAGCTGATTACTTTCCAGTAATGTTGGGCAGCGGACAGTGAAATAATACAGGGGGGCTGGAAATCGCAATCTGTCATTTTTACAAGAAGCAAAGCTCCTCGCTCCTGCTCCCCTCTTACGATAAATGGTTCCTGCAATCAGGGAGACTCTTAGTCCGTCAGTTGATGACTGTTTCTCCAGGTGCTGGGGCATTTGTGATCTTTTTGCAACCTTTTTTTTTGGAGTTGTTAGTGTGATCATGGCATCGTGCTCTAAAGGAGCCCCGGCGGGCCATGGTGACGAGGAGCAGAGCTCTCCCGTGGGAGCCCAGGCAGGCAGTGCATCCGGCTTCTGCTCCTGCGACTCAGCAACCCCGTGGGGAAGCCTGGATCAGGGGCTTGCTTGGAGGAGGGGAGAACTTAGCCTTGAGCTACTCCAGGTTGAACTCCTAGGTGAACACCTAAGACAAGGAGAGGCCTGCGCCAGGCTCCCTCGCTTGGGACCTGGGAGCAGAGGACCCTGGTGAAGCAGCCCAGCCTGGCTGTTACGGGCACCAGGGTGGGGAGTGCATGGGCAGAGCTGCCTTCTCCGGGCACAGCTCCAGGCAAGTCCCTGAGGCTCCCAAGCGGCCTCTGTGGACATAGCCTCCGTCTGGGAACAGGGAAGGAGAAGTGGGGACATGTGGGTGGCCCAGGCGGGTCGGCAGCAGTGGTGGCCTCCTCCTGGCGATGAGCAGAGCGTGCTCGACGCGGCAGCGTGTTGGGCACGCACAGCCCTGGGGCTGGTAGAGCGGCTCTCAGCAAAGCAGGCTCGCTGTGTGCCTGGACCTCGTGGCAGAGCGGGGCTCTGCAGGCGCCTGCAGGAATGGCGCTTTGCGTGCAGGCGTCAGTGCACCGGCTGCGGGCAGGGCACAGCGAGGAGCAGGGCCCCACCTCAGAGCCTCCCGCTGCCCTTGCAGGACCCTGGCCCTGCTGGCATCTCCTTGCTGCCGTGCCGTGCAAGAGGCCTCCGGGGCACTCTATCTCAGTGGCAGGGCTCTTTTGCACCATAGTGTCCCTGCCTGTCGCCTGGTGGCACTGCCTGGGCTCGTGGCATCCATGCCTGGCCACGGGCTGGGTCTGGCCACTGCTTGGCTTGTGGCCACCACTTCAGGGGGACAGTTGTGGTACTGGGAGCATGGGGTTGTTGGCGGTGACGTCCCAGGCCTGGTACAGCACCCGCTTTGTCCCCTCTTGCCACAGCCCTGCAGCCACAGGGGTGGCTCGCAGTCCCATCAGACCAGGCTCTGCAGCATCTCTCTGATGGGGACACCGTGGGGACAAGCACCTCCCCACGCTGCCTGCCCCAGAGCTGCCTGAGCATTTGCAAAGGGCTGGTGGCCTGTTGGGTCTGGTTTGAGGCCTCCTGACCTTGACAGCGTCCCCTTGAACCCTGGCGTCGCTCCAGCCTGCTAAGCTGCTCGGTGTAAAGAGCTGAATGAATGGGCACATCACATGGGCCTTAATGCTGCGTCTCAAACTAAGCACCTTCTGATGGACCCAGATGACACTGCCCGGTGCGTTCCCCGGTGGGTACGGGGGCCGGAAAAGGGGCAGGAGCGGAAGGGGGGTGTCTGTCTGCCTTTACGCAGGTCAATCACAAAGAGGGGATTAAGATAATTAATCCCCCTGCACCCCCCAGCAATTAGCAGCCCGGCTGGGTGGAGGGTGGTGCTGGGTTGTCCCCGCTGCCGGGGCTGTGTGGTCCCAGCAGGTGGGCAGGGGGTCCCTGGGCACGTGGCCTGGCTGGGCACCCTATAGGCGGTGTGCGGATAGGCCACGGCGGCTCTGCGGGATGCCCGGGCATGGGCACATCCTGCCCCCATGGTACAGTGGGACGGGCGCATCGCAGGTGACTTGACAAGCTCCTTCCCTCGGAAGCGGCTGCAGGGGTGTGCACAAGGGTTTTGCTCCCCCTCTTCTGACTCCGCAGGGTCCAGGGACCTGCCTGGGAGTGGGGCCGCGACTGCCAGCCTTGCGGGGCCGCCGCGGAGGAGGAGCAGGAGGAGCAGCCCGAGCCCCGCGGGATGGCGCAGCAAGCGCAGCTGGGCCGTGCAGGAGCTGGAGACACAGCGAGGGGCAGCGCCAGGCGGTTCCAGATGGTGGGAGCTGGAGGGGCCGGAGCGGCGGCCCGGACAATGGCGAGATTGTGCGACGCATGGCCGCTCGGCGTGGCCGCCCCTTCTGAGCCACCAGCTGGGCGCTTGCGAGAGCGGGGCCCTGCCGGGCTGGGGCGCGAACCTGGCAGCGCCCAGGCGGTACTTGGGAGCTGTGGCCCGGGAGCCCTCACCCTAAAGGGTGCTGGGGGAAGGAGCTGGGCTGGACGGGCTGCCGTGGCCGTGTCCTACCTGTGCATTGTAACCTGCACCCGATGGAGACCCCGGAGAGGCCTCTTGTGCCAGCCAGGGAGTGGCTGCTGGCTGGAGATGCCCAGTCCTGTGCTGGTGTCACGACCTGGCGGCAAGAAGGTGGGGGAGAAACAAGATGTGGCACCTTGTGCCTTCGTGTGGACTCACAGTGGTGTGGGAGCGAGAAGAGTCCTCCTCGGTGGCCGCCAGCCTTGGGGAGAGGCATTTCCGATCCACCAGAAAACCCTTCCCTGCTTTCTGTGCTCTGTAGTGCGCAGTCCCTTTAGAGGAGGGTGCGGGATGGTCTCGAACCTGCTGTTTGCACTCGCCCGGCTGGTGGGGGCTCGGAGCTGCTGGGTCTGATTTATGCAGCGGGCGGGAGCACCGAGCAGCTCCCCGGCAGAGCCAGCTGGAGAGGGCTGGCCGTTGCGGCCGGCTGCGGGGGAAGATGTGCCCTTGGAAATAACTGATGGAGATGGGGACTGCAGCGCGTGGCTGCGCAGGGAAGCACGGAGGGGCAAGGCTTCCAGAAGCAGCGCCAGCGAGGGAGCCAAACGTGAGGGACTTTGCTGCTGACGTTACGTGGCAATGGGTTGCGATAGCGACAGGCTCTTGCTGGGTCCAGCTGGTGACCGCCGTGCTGGAGCCGATGTCCTTGCTGCCTTGGTGCTCTGAGCGCGTGGGCTGCTGAGCGGGGCTGGGAGCAGCGCCCTCCGGGGTGATGAGCCACTCGTGGGCACCCGTTGTTCTCCTAGGAGCAGCACATGGTGGGCTTTTGCTGTGTCTCTTGCTGCTGCTCTCATTTTTGGCTGGAGACCTCTTCTCTGGGATTAATGCTGGCACTGCCGAGCTGCTGGAGCGTCAAGGCCGGAGACACGTGGTGGAGGTTTTAAGAAGGGAGCACAGCAAAGAGCCCCAAAAGGTGTCTGAGCAGTATCAGCTGCAGCTTAGACTACACCAGATTACAGGTAGGCCAGAAATGTGAGCTTGGCCGGCTGCTAAATCCAGGATGGATCCAGCGCGGGGCTCAGGCCTTGCCGATCCGTACTCAGCGGCGGCCCTTGGCCAGGTGCCTGTGGCCTGGGCATGGTGGGGCCGTGGCCACTGCCCCTGACCCGGCTCGGCGTGGGCCAGCCGCCCCGCTGCGGCTCCCTCCCGCTGAGGTCCTCGACGGAGTTTGCAGCCCCGGCCCCCACGAGCATTGCAGGCAGCCAGGCCGCGGCCGCGTTGTGCGAAGTGCAGGGCAGGCTGCGGTGCGGCGGGCCGAGACAGGACTGTCTCACCTGCCGCAGGCACTCCTGCCTCCGCGTGCAGCCTCGTGGAGCGGGCCGCCCCAGCAGCTTGTGTCCTGGAATAACGGAGCTGCTCTGGAGCCGGGCGCCTCGGCCATGCTGCCGCCTCCCGGGTGGACGTGAGGTGCTGCGTGAAGCGCCTGCGGCCTGCTGGAGCGGCGGCGTGGCCAGCCCCACATGGCGCCTCCTGTGCTGGGCCCGAGGAGCTGGGGGGGTGTGCAGCGCTGCCCCAGGCAGCGGCCGGGCCTGCCGCGCAGGCCGGAAGAGGAGAAGGGCCGCAGGAAAGGCGGTCGCGGGAGGGCGTGAGATAAAGCCGCCGGGCTGCTTTATCTCACATCCTCCCGTTCGATGCTTTTCCTGCCGCGTTCCCCTTCTGGCCCCGGCAGCTTTTGTCATGAAGGTGTGACCTGGCCTCGTGCTGCTGCCGCGAGTGGGCCCGGGCCCCGCGGCTCCCCGTCCCGTCCAGTCCCATCCCGTCGGGGGAGTTGCCTCCTGTCCCCAGCCTGCCGCAGCCTGGCCGGAGCCCTTCCCCGCACACGGGGCTCCCATGGGCCAGCGTTGGGGAAGGGCAGCATGTCCTGCCATGGCGCCCTCCCTCCCTCCTTCCCTCCCCGGGGGAATTTGAGAGCTGCGGGCTGGAACCCGAGTGCTGCATCGATTCATGCTGCCTCTTAAATCCCACAGCAGCTGAAGCAAGCGGTTTTAGCGCAAGGGTGGGGGTGTTTCTCTCTGCCAGCGAGCTCGTCTCCTGCGTCTGGGCGAGGTGGGCTGCCTTCCTGTTGCAGTAATGTGGTGTTTGGCTTGGGCTTCTTGCCCTTCGTAAGCGTCTAACGGCAGTGGGGCGGGCGCCGTGCCTCGGCCAGCGCTCCCTGCCACCTCGCCAGGACGAGGGACGAGGTCACTGCGGCCGGAGAGCGCGTGGGCGGCCGCGAGCTCTGCAGGCTGCTGTGTGGCCGCTGCTCCCCAGCTGCGTCCCCGTGGTGCCCCGGGGCAGAGCTGGGAGGACCCACGGGAGCCCCGGGAGCTGGCAGGATGATGTTGGGGTGGCAGGGGCAGCCCTCCATTGGGTCAGGAGGTCTCCGGCCACAGTGCCCTCCCCCAGCGCCTGCTGGGGTGGGGACGTGGGTTCCTGCTCTGCTAAGCCCTGGAGCTTTTCTCCTCTAAAGCCTGATTACTCCGGCGGTGCCTGTGCGTGCGTGCGTGCTCGGCAGGGGAGGAGGAGGAATTTCACAACAACAAGTGTTTGTGGCCACACTGGGCCCAGCTGCCCCAGAGCTGCCCCTGGGTCCCACAGCGTCGCCTGCTGCGCAGGAGGAAAACGTGCCCAGAGCGCAGGGGCACCTTCAGCACCGTCCTCCTGCGCCCTGGCCAATGTACCCCCCGGCCATTGGGGCCGGTGCGGGCGGGAAGGCGCTGGGCCCCGGCTTTGGCCGGAGCACTCAGAGCTGGGCCTAGTGGGTGGGTGCTGGAGCACGTGTGAGTGGCAGGTTGGGGGCTCCATTGCAGGAAGCACTGAGGCCTGCCTCAATTTTCTGCTTGTTTATGTTGGAGCGGAGAGGAGGAGTCTCTGTCATGCTTGCTCCTTAATATTTCCGTGTTCACGAGACCAGAAAATAAAAATCAGTAGGTGTCTGTAGCCCCTGCTTGGCCTTGGGGCGCTGGGTGCCTTGCGCCACCTGGCCAGGCACACGGCTCCATCCCTCCCTCTCCCGCGTGGGCGGCTGCAGACCCGGCTCCAGCAGCAACGCGAGCAGGGGGTGAGGACCCTGTGGTGAGGAGGAAGACAGGCAGAGCTGGCCTGAGGCGGGGGAGAGCTGCTCCGGGCACCCTGTGGGGCCCGGTGCCTGCCTCGGCGGCAGGAGGGGAGCCCCATGCCCGCAGCCCCTTCCGGTGCCGGGGCTGCCGCCACTGGAGCGGAGCGGAGCCAAGGAGCCCTGTGACTTCCCTGCGAGCTTCGTCCTCAGGGGGAGGAGAGCTGGGCACAGAGAGCTTTGAAACTGCAGAGTGACATTGCTCCCAGGCCCGGACTTCCTTTGTAACCCCCCGATTTCTGTCTGGATGGCGACCCTTTTAAAGAGCAGCGGAACGGATCTCCACCGAGGTCCGTTCCCTGGAGTTTCTTTGTTCGTGGCGCTGAGACTTTCATTGCAGGGGGAGGAAGAGCTGCTTTGAAAAGCCTGTTTGCTCTTGCCAGTACTAACTCTCTTTTATTTTCTACTTCCAGAGCCGTATGTTTTGTATCAGAGCCGCAGACTATGTCTTTGCACTGAAATTGCACTGAAGACCTTTGCAGCCGACCTTGGAGGATACGCCCCGTTCATGAGCGTTCCTATTTAAGCTTTCTCCGGTGGCTGGTGTGTTGGTGCTGCGAGAGGGGCTTTGGGTGTCTTTTGCTTTGGTTTTGGGGTTTTTTTTTTGGTTGGGAATTGCTGTTTCGCTCTGTGCACCATGTCGAATTCGGGCTCCCACCAAGACACTGGGAACAAGCCAGACACGTTGGAAAAAAATAACCAAGATGACCCTCAACCCCCTGTGAACTCCGAGAGGAGGAACAAAAGTGGAATAATAAGTGAACCTTTGAACAAAAGTCTTAAGAAGTCCCGTCCACTCTCCCACTATTCCACCTTTGGTAGCAGCAGCTTGATAAGCGAACATTCAGAGAAAGGCACCTCCTTAACTAATGGCAATGAAGCAACTGTGGATAAAAGTAATTCTACCTCAAAGCACAAAAACATCTCTAGTATGCTGAGCAAATTAGACAGGGTGTCAGAAATCTCCTCAGAAGGACAGAACGCCCTACAACAGTTTGCTCAGTCGACAGAAATGCTCAAAAGAGTGGTACAGGAGCATATTCCTCTAGCAAGCGACCATGGGACTGGTATCTCTGATATGGAGGCGGTCTCAGCTGCAGAGACAATGAACAGCCCCTCTGATTTTCCTTACCTGGGGGCTTTTCCCATCAACCCAGGCCTTTTCATTATGACCCCCGCTGGCGTGTTTCTGGCAGAGAGCGCGCTCCATATGGCTGGCTTGGCAGAGTATCCAATGCAGAATGAATTGGCATCTGCCATCAATTCGGGGAAAAAGAAACGGAAAAGATGTGGCATGTGCCCGCCCTGCCGAAGACGGATAAACTGCGAGCAGTGCAGCAGTTGTAGGAATCGCAAAACTGGCCACCAGATTTGCAAATTTCGAAAATGTGAAGAACTCAAAAAGAAGCCTTCTGCAGCACTGGAGGTAACCGGCCCCTGTCAGGCACCCTAACCCTTCTCTTGGGCTGCTCTCCTGGGTATGGATCTTGCCCTAGATAATAAAACACCTGGTACTTCTTACTTTTTTTTTTTTCCTTTTCCCTTACCAGTTCTCACCATAATAAGTCGTCTGCTTTGTCCTGTGCCCCCAGGCCCCAACCCTCCCTCACATACTGGCGTGGTTCCGAGTACGCATGGGTTGCTGGTGGCCCCGTGTGTGCTCGAGTCTGGGATCCCTTTTGTACTTGTCTGCAATAGAGAGTTTCTGTTGCTGAACTCCTGCTTGAGTTTCACCGTTCGTGGCCTTCCACGAAGGGCCTGTGGCTCTCCACTGTCCCTAACCAAAGAGCAGTTTCTAACCTGCTGAGGGATTCAAAGTCCTTCTAGGGTAGAGCTTGTGAGTAGCTGGTGGTGGCTGTGAAGTCAGTGTTCCTGGTGCCCCTGGATCTCAGGTCCCTTAGCTCACGTGCTGTTGCAAATGGGAGAGAAGAAGCCCATGGTTTTAGGGTGGGAAGTGGTTGTGGAATGCGCTCTTGGCCGTTGTTGAAGATGCAGAAATGGCTGGAGCCCTCGGCAGTGTCTGTTGTGCAAGGGCAGCTTGAGGGCTCCCAGGACTAAGGTCTGATCGTGGCTCTATCACTGTGAATCCATGAGGAGATTCATTGGATTGCCTTTGGGAGACCCAAGTGCACTGTGTGTATCCTTGGAGATGCCAGGAGGCCCCCTGCTCCAGCTGAATTCACTGAGAACAGAGGCTGCTCTGCACTCTGCAGAGTGAGGCCTTTGGTCATCTTTGGACTCTAACTGAGGTCTGTGGGGACTGCGTCACCACAGGGTTGTTGGGCTTGGCCTCAGAAGCTGCTGCAAATTGTCCTGCCAGGTTAGGGTGCTGACTTGCTAAAATTGCCGAGGAAGGTGCATTATTAATGTGGGGAAGTCATCAGATATGAGTGAAACTCAACCGGAGCCTTGCAGGTGGTTTCCGTCAGCGTGAGGCAAGTGAGAGCCTGGCACCAGGGCGTGCTGGGCCGTGCGGCGTGGTGTTAGGGGTGGGGTGTGGGCACTGCTCCCCGCGCTGCTCGGGGCCAGCTCCTTCCTGTGTGTCCGCTCTGCATTGCTTTTAGTCTGGGTTTGATTTTCCCGGGAGCTACTCCTGCATGTGAGCACCTCTCGCTCCTCTTCCTGCTGGCGAACGCATCCGCAAAACTGGGGAAAATTAAGAAAATCACCCTGACATCAGCTGGAATGCACATGCTGCTGCGAGGGCATCGTCGATCCTCTGACATCTTCCCTAAGAGATAACCCACTGTTTTCTTAAGCACGTTCTACATTTTCAATTAGCATTGGCTCTGAATGAATAGTGAAGGGGAAAAAAAAATCTATTTGGGCGGTGGGGATGAGGAAAGTGGGACTGTGTCTTTCAAAAACCGCTGTATTGCTAAATTATATTCTTGTTCTAATTTGCTGAGTCAGTGATCTGGAAAAAGGGAGAAAGGAAAAAAAAGTTCATCTCTTCCGAAGAGTCCTAAAACAGGTCAATAGAATCACAGCTCGCATCAGCCTGTGGAGCCGCTCCTTTCTCCCCGGCATTACGCGAGTTATGGGGACATTAAATAGCACGGGGAACCCATGAAACGATCACCCCGTTGATTTGTTTCTCCATTCTGTGGCTGGCTGAGCAATTGGAGCCACTGAAATTGGGCTTTTAATTTGATAGCGTTTGGGGGCCCCGGAGAGGACAGGTCACTTTGCTTTCTGAGGGGATCTGCAAGAATGTTTAAGCCAAGCTGGTGCTCCATGAGGAATCGGCCGCCTGGGCAGACACAGGTCGCCTTGAGATGTTGCAGGCTTTTCCATCAGAACAGATACTCAAAGGCTGTGTATTTTGGGCTGCTATTTTAGGATATCTCTTCATGCTGCGTGTTGACCTAGGTAAAGTTAAGCTACTTTGTGATTGTACAACGAGATGCGGGGAGAGAGCCACACTGGGACCCCCTCTGATGTCCCAAGGACATCAGTGTTTCTGAGCAGGCCGTTAGGTCTCACCTCACATCATCTTCCAGCCTTGGCCTTGCATTGCTTTTGGCCCCCGTTAGTGCTGCCATTCGAGCTGCTGCTCCCTGCTCCGCTGTGGAAACGCCGTCTCGAGGCACTTCCTGGGGAGCAGAGGTGCTGGCCACAGAGGTGGTCAGTCGGGAAGCTTCGTGGTCATGGTGTCACATGAGCCAAGCTTTAGTGTTAGGGGCAGAGCAAGATACCCTTGGATGGCCATTTATATGTGACTGCAGAACTCGTGCTTTCCTTGAAGTGTTGTCTACCCTACAGGTGGGGTACTGTGCCAGAGTGGGGCAGGAGAGGAGCACCCAGCGCCCCACAGCCAGGCTGTGCCAGTGTGCCAGCCGCATGTGCTGAGAGGAGCTGGGGGAGGGGCTGCAGCTGTGATTAAACATTGATCTGAAATCAAGCAGTAAAAAAAAATAGAATTAAACCTTTATGGCAGCATAAAAAACAGGCTAAATCCCAGTACCGCTGTTAGGCTTTATCTGTCCATCTAAAGAGCCTGAAGAACCAATCGCCACTGGTGTCCTGGAGCAGTGGCTGCTGAGGCTGGAGAGGCACCTCAAGCAGGCAGCAGCCCGCCCCTGTGCCAGCCAGGCTCCTCCGGGCTCTGCCAGCCCCGGCAGCTCTAGGTAGTGCTGCACAGTCTGCCGTCCAAGCCTGGACTGGTAGCCCTGGACTTACATCCAGAGCAGAAGTCCACATGAAGGCTGCGAGTAGTGGGGATTTTACTCAGCAGAGCTGTCCTCCACCTGGAGTGGCACCTCGGAAGTGCCTGGTGCTGCCCTGCCCCAGCTGAGAGGGTTGTTGCTGCGTTGCATGGCCAAGGCAGAATCCACATGAGCTAGTTGTCCATCCCTCCTTAATAATGAAGAGAGAGAGATGACTCTTTCAGGCATCTGCTTTCAGACGCGTTAGACATGAGAAGCTCCCTCATGTCTCATTCCTCTCTCTTACTCGGATGTGGACATCTCTGTTTGGGTAGATGGCTCTTGCCTGTGAGTCTGTTGCTCTCTGTCTCCATGGGTTCCATGTTCGGGCTTTTTAAGAGATCTGAGCTGGAAGAGCATGAGAGGACGCACCGTGTTGTAGCTCCTTGTCTCAGCACAACTGTTGGCCAGGAGCACTTGTCTCTTCTCAGGTATTAAGTTACAAACGTGAGACCATTGGGAAACTGTGACACCTGCAGCTCCCTGCACACTGGCCTCCCTACCTCAATTCGTTCTGTAAGTCAGAGAGGCACTGGGAGCAGGAGAAAGTTCGACCCAGCCTACCGGCACCCCATGCTGTTATCTCCCATCCACTCCTTACCTATGCCCAAGCCTCAAATCTGGGTGTCCATGGACGTGAGCACTTTGGGGTACCTTCTGTGTCAGTGTACAGGAGAGTCACTGTCCTGATTACTCAGATGTCCTGCATCTATCTTGACCCAACAGAAGGACCAAAGAAGAGCCCAGCTGGCTCCTGAGGGGGTTAATGACCTTCATGTGGCCATGTTATGGTCTTTAGGGCAGGACAAACATCTCCATGGGCCCGGTATGGCACACACATGTAGTAAGCTGTCTCAGGGAGCTAGTGTGCTCCTTAGGACCATAGCCCTTAGTGCCTGAAACCTCTCCCAAAGTTGGCTGCTCCTGGGGTGTATCTCTCCTCCTGCAGGTTCCCAACTCATTGCTTGGGGCAGTATAAGAAGAATAACCCTGAAAGCTGCTGGGCTATCTAATCTCACATCCAATCTCACATCCTTTTGGGACATAGTGCCGTACTCCTCCAGTTTAAGCCTGTCCCAGAGTGTTTGGAGCTTGGAGGGTTTCTCTTGGAGAAGCAGCGCTAAGGACACTTGTCATCCTTCGGTGGCCAAAGCACTGAAGCTGGGGTGCACCCTGGTATTTTGTAGGTTGTGTTAAGTCTTGAGCATTTCAGAGAAACTGTTAGCTCCCCATGGCTTTCTTTTGGCCAGGAGTTCAGGATGGGGTGGAAATGGGGATATCTTCACCAAGGTTTCATTCCCTTGGTCATGTAAATGTTGCTCTGGCATCTCCATCCAGCTGGGAAAACATCCCACCTCCTCCTTCTGGGTTGTCTTATCTTCCCACCAGAGTAGGACAGAGCATCTCTCTTTCAAGGCCTTTGGCTCCCATGAGTTCCCTCGTACTCCCTATACTGAAGGTGCCTTCAAAGAGGTTCTTTGGTATCAGGCACTTAGTCAAATGCAAGATTGAGCTGATAGAGTCTGGAGCAAGTTGCTGTCCATCTTCATCCCTCTTCCCTCCATGCAGCGAGTTGCTGAAAGGTCCATTGGGGTGCCCAGATTTGGCCTGCAGGGGAGAGAGGTGTTTGTCAGGGCTCCTGATCAGGTGTCCCGCTGGTGTGGGAGGGCATTAGAGCCTGTGTGTCCTCCCAGATTTCAGTATGGGGCTGTGTGGTCCCACCAGGACATGGCTTGCCGGTAGGTTAGCAGCTCCCTGGGATCTGGTTGTGAGCAGCGGAGCCCTGGACCGTTCCTGGATGAGGGATGCTGTTGACTTTCTTTGCAAGAGTACATGGAAGCGGTGAGGTTAGGAGAGAGGAGAGTTTCCAAGAGTCCTGAGGTGGGAGGCTAACCGTTAAATCCTGCTGCAGCTGCTAGCCCAAGCTACGTGATCTCTCTCCATGCCTCAGTTTCTCTACCTGATATCCTTGTAAGCAGATCTGCTGGCTGGGCCGGGAAGAGGTGTTTGAGCAAGGCAGCTGTGTCCCAGGATGAGTTGTGGTGCCTTGGGGCCCTCTTGGTTGTGCGTGCGGGGTGGGATCCAGACTGAACTGTGAAGTGCAGAGCTCCTCACGTGCTGCGTGTGATCTGTCCATTTTGCCCCCACGGCTGAGTCACCAGGGTCTGAGCCTGACCCACGGGTGCACTCCTTGGCAATTTCTCTGTCATTTTTTTGATGTTCTCAAGTGCAGGGGAGGTCCAGGCTGGGCTGTCAACACCGGGAGCGAGGGAGGTCACCTTGCCGTGCCAGGCTCTGCTGGAAAGGCCGTGCCCTGCCGCTGCGGTGGCGGCTTGCTGCAGCCCGGCCATTGTGCTCGCTATCGGCTGGAGGGGAAGTCGGAGGCTGTGCCATTGTGTCTGGCGCGGCGAGGGGACAGCAGGAACAATTGCAGAGCTGTTTTTCCAGATGCCCTTTGAGGAGCGAGTGTTCCCACTGCCTCCTTGTTGTCGCTACATTGTGACGTAGCAAGACCCTTCAGTGGTAGACCCGCAGCTTGGCGAGGCCCCTGTCGGCATGAGTTTGTTTGGTCTCGTCTCAGCCCTCAGCAGGCTCCTGCTCAGCTCACCTAGCCAGAGACCGTGGCCCCGGAGAAAAGCTGGGTCAGGTGCTAGGAGCTCTCTAGAGTTGGGGCTGTCCTTGTGGGTGGCTGGAGAGGGGGCTGCTGCCTAATGGCCCTAGTGGCCCTTGGCCAGGAAGACGAAGGCAGGGTACTCGCCTCCAGCTTGCTTTCCTCCGTTTTGGCTGGGGGCACGAAGCGCCGTGCTTCACCCATTCCTTGTGCCCGTGGCGCAGAAGCAACTCTGAGGGCACCCTCTTGCCTGCCCCCTCGGTGGGTGACGGATGGGAGCCCCTGGAGGCGCCGTATTGCCACTGCGCGCTGCCGCATGCACGCGCTCTCCAAGGCAAGGCCGTTGCTGCTGCGGGAGGGCATCATTCCCTTTGCACAGTGCTCAGGGGCAGGTGTCTAGGCAGGCCGTGGGGAGGTGCAGCGTGAAAGCGGGTGCTCGACACCCATAGGTGCACCAGGTGGCCATGCCGGGGTGTCCTGTGAGCAGGGGGTGGGAGAAGACCTGTGTTGGTGGCGGACCTCCATCCTGCTCGCCCCGCCAGCCCCTGCAGGGAGAGGCGCCGTGTCTGAGGCATGAGGTGCAGAGCTCCTCGTGCCCCGCTCAGTGCTGGGGCTCACCCTGGGTGAGCCCAGGCTCCCTCCCAAAGGTGCTCAGCACCTGCAGTCCCCAGTCCTGCCCAGCAGCACCCTTGGTCTGGGAGCTCCTCATTGCCGCCAGTTGGAAACACGGTGCACAGCCCCGTGCGGGGCAGGGGAGGCTGAGCCGGGCCGGGCTGGGGCGCCAGGCCGGGCTGGGGCGCCGGCAGCAGCTTACGTGCCAGGCGAGGCCCTGCACCGGGGCTTTGTGTGACGGCGCCGGCAGTGCCGAGGCCGGCCTAATGCCTCGTGCCAAGCGGTTCAGTGGCGGGGCAGGGCGGGCGGGCGCCGGGTCGTGGTACGGCGAGGCACCGTGAGCTCCTTAGCGGGGTGGATCCCTTTGTGCGGCCGCCAGTGGGTGGACAAAGTGGCGGCTTAGGCTGCGGGCCGAGCTGCCGGCCGTGCACGGGGGGCCACAGCCGCCGCCAAGAATACAGCATTGTGCTCCTGCCGGAGCCGCCACGTCCCGCAGATCACGGCGACCCCCACAGCCCGAGGCGGGTTTCGCCTTGGCCGAAGCATGGGCGCTTCCCACCCTTGGCCCCGCCGAGTGCGAAAGCCGCCGCGGAGCCTGCGACGTGGGGGCTGGGCTGAGCCGACGGGGCTCTCGGAGCGGTCGCCTGCTGCTTTTACTTAGCCGCCTTTAATCAACTTAGCACCAATAATATTAGCGGCACTGCCCGCTAATACCTGTTTGACGAGGCTCCTGCACGTAAACAAGGCTGTCCTGGGGGCTCCTGAGCTGGGACCAGTAAATCCCGAGGCCCAACCATCCCCCTCCAAACCCGAGGCGGCCCCGGGGAGCAGCCAGGAAGGATCCCTCCTTCCCCCAAGCAGCTGCGGCGTGGACTCTGCTCGCGCCCACCTAACGCCTCGTCCCTTCTCTGTCTTGTTCCCTCCTCCTTCCCCTGTCTCTCTTCCTTTCCAGAAGGTGATGCTTCCTACAGGAGCTGCGTTCAGATGGTTTCAGTAGGAACGGGAATCCCAAAGCTCTGTCATCCAAGTGCAATGTCACTGCTTGCTTGTGTTGTCTCAGGCAAGGGATTTTTTGGCTGAAATGAATGGATGCACCTGTGTCTCTTTAGAACCAAAAATATTTTCTCGCAAAATTTCATTCCTGTTTTTATAATTTTTTTTTTGCGTTTGTTTAACATCCTCGAGTCCTAGTCAGACATTTAACTGCTTTTCAAATAAAATAATTAAAAGAAAAAAACAATGGATCTGTAAAGTACCAAGACTTAATAGACAGAGTATGGACAATCAGTTTCTTTCTGTGTTTTGGTGTTGATGTTGTTTATGTGTGAAAGATGCAGTACTTGTGTAGGGAATGTAAATTTACAGTAACCTTTTAAAATCTAGTTACTAATAAGCACTACTGTAATTTAGCACAGTTGTTTAATTGCACCCTCATTTATACTTTTTATTTGATTATTTCCCATCATACAATAGAGTGGATAGTTTCTAGAATGCCTCAACTTCATGTTTATAAATGAGAATATGTTTAAAGCGATGTAGTATCCCTTTTCCTAGCCATTCACGTATGTAAGTTTAACCAGCAAGAGGTTTGGTATAAAAGACGAAAGAAAACAATTGCTACGAAAACAGCGGTCCTTGAAAAAGGAAAACAAGAAGAAGAAGAAGAAGAAAAAAGGAAAACCATGTCATTGTTAGTTTATTAATGTAGAACAAGAAATACTGCATACAGATGAAAAAAAATCCTAATTGTAATGGTTTACTTCTAGAAGTCATTTTTGTAAACTTACTGAAGTTAAAATCAAAATAAAAATAATATTGCAGGACCTGTGCTGAAGCAGTTATGAAAAGTGATATTTCTCTTCTGTTCAAATCCCCGTCTCTCCAGCTCTCTCTACATCATTAAATTGAAATGCTGTTTGTAATGTTTTAGCGATCCAGGCTGTTTTTGTGAATAAAATGAATGCATGTTTTGTGTCATGATTTACAGCTTTGTTATTTCTCTCCATCCTCGTCTCAAGCAGTTCAGCGCCCCCCGCCACAATGGTGCCAGCGGCCGTGCCAGCCCCCTGTACGGGCAGCCCCTTGGCCCACCGGCGCCCCGCGGGGCTGTAGTCGCGCTCGCTGCCTCTCCTCTCCCCCATTGCATGCCAAGGGGCTGTGCGATGCCCCCAGAGCTGCCCCGGCGCTGGGCGAGCGCAGTGGGTGGCTGCAGTGTACCCTGCAGAGTGTGGGGCGACAGAAGCGGGGCAGAGCTCGGCCACAGCCCCGGGTCTCCCAACCCAGCGAGGTTGCACGTGGGAGATGGACACAAGGCCCCTCGGTGCCAGCCCGGGGCTGCCCAGCTGCCCCCGCAGGCTTGTGCCCCACTGCAAGCATGCGGGGAGCAGAACCTGCAGCTGCAGTGCTGCAGAACCTGCAGCTCTGGAGCTGCCTGCTGCTTCCCACCCCCGTCTCTCTGGGCTGCGTGAGCGGCCCCATCTCCGCCGTGGGAGCAGCTCTGCCTGGCCAGACTGACGCTGTGGGCACCCTCGGCCAGTCCTGGCATCCCAGCGAGGGGAACTTGGCAACGTAACCAAATCAAGACCAAGGATCGGCGTCGCCGGCTGACTCTGCATGTGTTTAATCCCGACGGTAGTGGGGATTAGCCAGGCCGGCATCTCCTGACAGGGATGTTCCACAGCTCGACCTGCCTGCAGTTTTACCATGCATGTGCTGTTTGCTTGGCTGTAAAGGAGAACAAGTAACGTGGTACAGCGGAACACGCTGAGAGCGGCTTTGTCGGGACAAGTACGAAATGAAAATGTAGAGAAAGAAACTCTTCCAGGTGAGTACGCTGCGGTGGCTGGGTGTGCGCTGAGACCACATGGCTGCTTTTCTGTGCTGTTTTTTTCCCACAGGTTTTTCTCCGCCCCGGGGCATCATGAACTTTCTGGGGCAGAGGGCTGCTGGACAGCGGACGGTGGTGTGGGGATCGCTGTGGAGGCCGTGGGGTGTCATGACATGCTGTCCACTGTCATGATGGTTTGGAAGGTGGACGATGTCGCGCTTCACAGCGGACGGTGTCACGTGTGAAGCCCATGGTGAGCAGAGACGAGTTGGCAGTGGCTGTGTCCATCTTGCCTGCACCTCCATGACATCCTGCACTGGCCCACCTCATCCTGGGAAGGTCCCAGGGTCTCCTGGGCCATGTGGCAGTGACATGGGGCCCCATCGTCACCAGGGCAAGAGGCCGATGTGACACGACGTGGCAGAGCTGGCCCCTGCCTCGTCAGGAGGAGGTAGCCAGAGGTCTTTGTCCCCAGCTCCAGCCAACATTGTGCCGGGCGAGTGCCCAGAGCGAGCATCTGCTCAGCAGATGTGCAGCCCCACAGGAGGGGACGGCAGGGAGGCCATGGAGGTACGTGGACTTCACGTGGCTCCCCTCGGTCCCTGCCAGGCAGGGACCTGCCAAGCCCCAGAGAAGGCAGCAATCACCGAGAAGTCCTCTGAAAGTCCTCAAGAAAAACATCCAGCAGCTCCGTCCCTGCCAGCTTTTCACTCGTGCCATCCAGCCACGTCCATTGGCAGCAGGCTGGTGCCAGGGGACAGGAGTTTCACGTGGGAACCTTCTCCCCAGGCGTGTCGCAAGCTGGGCAGCCTGGAGCCTGTGATGGATGGAGCTGAGCCAGGGTGGCAAGGGGCAGAGTGGTGACGGCAGAGGGGACGACGGAGCCTGAATACGGCTGCTCACCCGAGGCCCATTCTGCAGCGCAGCACACCGGGGTGCACGCACGTCCCGCACCAACCGCTCTGACACTGGTAAGTGTCCGCAGGGAGCAGACTCCCTGTTTGCACTGCTCGGGCAACAGCTGATATCACTTAGCGGTGGGGGGCAGGGTGTTGCTTAAGGTGAAAAACAGGCGTCTGCTGCTTTATGACAGCGGTTAGCACTGGGGACGGTGGCACTGAGGGTGGAATGGCCCCTTCCCAGGCCAGAAGTCCGGCCTGGGGAGGGCAGTGGGAAAGAGGACTGGCATGTGGCCCCATGCAGGCCTTTCCACTTGCGGCCTCTGTGCTTGTGGGGACAGGCAGCCCCCAGTTCCGGGAAGCCTTTGCCCACTGTCCCCAGCTGACTGGGCCGAGCCCTCCCATCACCCGCCAGCACTGGGGCTGCCGTGGGGGAGGAAATGCCCCCAGGCCAGTGACAGATGGGGCAGAGCCCAGAATGACTCCCCACCCTGGAGCCGTAATGCCCCCCACCCCGGCCTTGTCCCGGGCAAAACCTCACACTTTTGCCAGGCAGGACACTGAGACACCCCAAAACCCAGATGGCACTTGGACACCACAAAATGTGGCACCCTGTGGGCACAGAGTGCCGAGGGACAGGGCATCCCCAGTGGGGAACAGGAGAGGCCTCTGCCTGCTGCGAGGAACTGGCACGACTGTGCCCATGCAGGCGTGTGGGTGCTGCTAGGGGACGATGCTGCTGCAGTGGGAACACTCTCTGCTCACGCCTGTCTTCACACTGATAGTCCTCCTGCCCCTTCTGTGGGGTCTGGAGCTGGGAAGCAGCGACTGGCACCGCTCCCTGTGTCACAGTGGCCTGCCCAGCTCCTGGGCACCACCAGTCGTGCTGCCCTGTCAGGCACTGGCACCCCCAGTGCTCGTGTGCTCCTCAGCCGTGTGGGCACTGCCCCTGCTCCTGGCCTGAACACCACACTTGCACTTAGGGAAGTCCCAGCACCTCGGTGCCAGAGACAGCATGACTGGGTGCCCTGGGTGCTCACATGGGCTGCAGGTACTGACAGGGGATGTGGGAATTAACAAAGGATGTGGGCATTGGCAGGGGTCATGGGTGATAACCAGGGCACATGGGCGGTAGCAGAAGATGTGGATATTCATGGATCACCTGGGCTTTTGCAGGGAATGGAGGTATTAGCAGAAAACAAGGGTGTTAGGAGGGGGACATGGGTGTTAGCAGGGCGTTCCTCAAGTGGGCAAGGAAAAAAAAACAGTTTGTGAGACAAAGGTGGTGGGGTTCAAACCCACTGTGAATGGGCCTGGGCTGGTGGGAGATGAGGTAGCCCCTCCACACCACCGCTGCTTGCCCCCAGGCTGAACTATGTCCTTGCCTCTTTGGCTCCTGGAGTGGTGAATTGCCCTCTGCTTGCAAACAAGCTCCAGTTTGGACCAATGATGTGGCGCAGGAAGCACAAGCATCCCCAAGGAAAGCCCATCGTCTGCACTACCTAGAGCCACGATGCTGCCCTGTGCAGGGCAGAGTTGCCGCAGCCCGCCCATGCTGCTGGGGCAATCCTGCGGGCTGCCACTCCCAGCCCATGAGGGCTGGGTGTCAGCGTGGGACCGGCTGCTGCGCAGCATCGGGGAGGTGGGATGGTGATAACGAGCTCCGCACGGTGTTGAGGGAGCTGCTTAAGCGGTACTACAAGGGCTGGCTTGGGGGTCACTCTTAATTAACATCCTCATTAACACTTGGAAGAGGAGTCAACGCAACCTGCCGCCAGTTACCAGCGGCACCAAGGGCATGATGGGGCTGAAGCTCTGCTTCCCGCTTGACTGTAGCGGGTCAGCCTCGGGTCAGAGGAGAGGAGCAGACGATGCTGTGAGGTGCTGGTATCCAACATGGAGCGTGGACTGGGGCTGGCAGGGATGCATGGCCATGGCCATGGAGGTAGAGGGGAAGATCATCCTTGGAGCCCTTGGTGCAGGGAGAGTCACAGCAGAGCTGGCACCGGGAGAGGTGACCTCTGTGTTGATGCTGGAGCTACACACAGGCATCTCTGAGATGGTGACCTGGGCTGGGTGAGTGAGGCCACAAAAGCATCACCTGGAAGTGGCGTTGCATGGAGCAGGGGTGCTCCAGGGCTGGCTCCAAAGTGAGGTGAATGCTGATGACTCCCTGCCCCTTACCTGGCCACCTTCCCGCCCGCGAGAGCCACCGTTGGTGTCCTCAGCCCACTGTCCTTCCCACCGCCATTTTGGGCCGGTGGTTGCAGTCGTGGCCTGGCGGGTTGATGGCCTCCTCTGAGCCTGCTGTGCTCTTGGATGCAATTAGCAGCCTGACCTCTCACTGACCCACGCGTCCCCCTCTTCCCTCCCTCCCTTCCTCCCTCCTTCCCTCCCGGTGCAGGGAATGTGAGCAGGATGCAGGAAACACTGAACAAAATGTGCTTCAGCCGAGCCGGATGGCGGGCTCGCCACGAGCACCATGGGCTGTGCGTGACCCGCGCGGGCAGCCTGGGGCAGGCTGCAGGCTGCAGCTTGGCCATGACAGTGGGGTGGGCAGAGCCACAGTGCAGGCGCTCGCCACCATGCTCTGTTCATGTGCAATGGGCAAGGTCAAGGCTCTTCCTTTGTGTCTGAAGGCTGGGTGGGACGTGCAAAACTCCCTCCCTGGCATGGCGGCCCCGCACACCACGGTGGGGGCAAGTGTGGTGGTGGCCATGCCTGGAGATAGCCAGCTCCCCCGCTCCTCCTGGGGAGCTGGGAGCTTGGGCAGTGCAGGTGGCTCTGCAGAGATGGGGTGGATTTGGCCATGAACATGGAGGCCTGGGAGCCGCTGGGTGACTCTGCTTTTGCGAGGGCGAGAGGGTGGCAGGATCGCCCAGGTTGGGTGGGGAACAGAGGCCTTGGGCACAGCCTGGGGGGTTTAGCGGGGCCAAGGCACAGTCTGGTTAGCCCCTTCGCCAGGCTGAGAAGTGCTTGGCATCTCCTGCAGGACTGACCATCTGTGGATGGTTCCCTGCGTGTCCTCTCACGCGGGTTTAGCTGCCACCTCTTCAGAGGAAGGCAGCTGCTGCTCTGGCACCAGTCACCAGTGCGGCTGCTGGGACAGATTTTGCCCGGGGAGGTTGGCGCTGGGTGACAACCCTCACCAGGAAGGGAGAGCCATAAGGGCCTTTGCTCTTCCCACTTTCTAGGGGCTATTATGGATTGTTATGAGTTTTCTGATCATCTTCACATGTGGAACCTCAGGCTGTGCCTGTCAGCCAGCCGCTGGGGCAGCTCACACAGCAATATCAGTCTAAATAAATCTCTCTCCATTCTGTTCTCCTTGGCTGGCCAGGTGAACTTTCCTGTCACAAACTTCCTGTGAACATTACTGCCCAATTTTCAGCCCTGGCTGAAGTTCTCAACATTCTGCATTTTGCAAATTCAGTCTAAAAATCCTCCACCTTTTGTAGCTTATCCATCAGGAACAAGTACTGAATTGCTTCCTTCCCCATGCAGTGCCCATGATGAAGAGTGTGATGGAGGCAGTAGAAGGATCCTACCAGGACACTGGATTGAAGAGCTGATGACATTGTTGCCTCTTCTCTGGAGCAAACCTGGGGAGGAGTCATGGGTTTTGCTCAAGGGAGATGAACGATAGGACATCCTTCTTGACTTCACTGTGTCTCTGGGGCTTTCAAATTCCTTGACCCTCTACCACACACTGAGGTCTCCCTGCGGCTGGGAGACCTGTGAGGTAGCTGTATACACAGCAGACCCCCTGGAAAGTGGGCTTAGGTGAGAGGTGACTCCCACTCATGTCCCACCATTCTGAGATGACCTGGGTCGCAGGGGAGGCAGAGCTGGGGCCCTAGCTGGCTGGATCCTCAGGCTGACTGTTGCAGTGTATCCTATGGAATACCAAGGACTTTGCTGCAGGAGCCATAGGAGGTTTTTCTACCTGGAGATGTGCAGAAACTCCCCAAAATTCTCCTGCCCTGAGGACCTGTGTACCACAGGACCTGACACCCTGCCTGGAGTTCGCCTCAGTGCTCAGCAGGGCTGCCTCCTGCCCTGTCCTGAATCAGGGGAAGCTTCTTTGATTAGTAGAGAGTCAAGGTCTCAGATCCCATCCCTGTCCCCAGTGGAGTTTGAGACCTTGGACAGTGCCAGTGTCTCCTGCATATCTCTGTCCTCCCTGGCCCCTTGATGTCACCCCCAACTCCTTCAACACCCAGAGCAGACCCCATCCTCCAGCACACCCCACTGAGAGGAAGACCCTGTGGGCAACAAGGAGTACGTGCCCTGCTTGAGCAGCGGTATCTTTCCTTTTACTCAAGGATGAGGCTTGGTTATTCTTGGTGCCCCCAACTGCACCACGGCTGCTCTGCTCTCCCAGGCAGCATTTGCTCTCTGCAAAGTTCACACCAATCCGCTGTGTCTCCCGCTTAATCGGGGACTTGTTGCTGTGCCAAGACTGGTTTCAGCACTGCGTCAAGATGTTTTAAGGCCAGAGCAGTCAGGATTTGTGAGAAATAGGTCGGCCTGTGACAGCAGAAGGAGGCTACTACATATGAGACGCTGTGTTATCAGGGGTGAAAAAAATGCTGAGGCCTTTGCATTTCAGGAAGGAGAGGGAGCGGCTGGTGTGGCTGCAGCGCTGGCGTTAATATTCAGCCTTTGGATGACGACTTGTGAAAAACAGCAGCTGAGCAGGGCTAAGAAGGGCACAGGTAACACCCAGGCTGGTGGGTTTGTAGCCCGGATCCAGCTGGGGCTGCCTCCCCTTGCCTGGACACTGGCACTGACAGTCCCCACGAGCCCTCTGTCCTGGGGAGGTTACCTGCCACCCCCCCTTTCTTCCCCCAGCACACTGTGCGTGGATGTAGTACTCGTGATGCCAGCCAGGTGGTACCACTGGCAGCAGGGAGACAGATCTCTCTGCCTTGTTGCTTCCTCCAGCCTGCCCCACGTCCCTCTTGCTCTTCTGCTCCAGGCCTGGGCATTGAGCCCTTGTGGAACAGGAAAGGTGTCCTGCCACTTCCTGCCTTGTGTGCAAGATCTTCTGATTGGCTCCTCTGGTGAGTGGCCTGGCTGGACACTGTGCCCCAAGCGCACAGCCCTTGCCCCTAGGCCAAGCAAGCCTGGCAGGCCTGCTGGGGCCAGTGGAGCTGTGAGCTTGTGCCTCACTGATGGGCAAAAGGCAAAGCGATGAGCCAGCAAGTGTTAAAAGAGGATATGCCAAACCCAGGAAAGGTAGGGAACAGAAAAAGTATAGATGAAACCTTGCAAACTATTCAGTCCCTTTCCCAGAGGTACCAGTTAGTGCCACCTACTTTCTGACCTTTCCTGTTCTCTGCTTCCTTGCCAAAGAGGGATGGCGGCCAGGGCATTTCATAAGATCACCTTCTATGTTCAGAGATTCTCTGAGATAGGAACAACACAGTAAGAGCAGCTCCCCTTTTCTTTCCTGTCTGTGCCACAAGGTAGCATCACTTTACTCTGGAAGGGCCCTGGACGATTCTGGGTTTCTGTCTCCTCTCACCTGCCCCTGCCATTGCTGATCTAATTTATGTTATCTCTAGGGACAGGAGATCTGGGCAGGCAGACAGTACCAATGCCTGATGCTCTTCCAGCCCTGAAGGCCAAGGACTGCATCTCTAGAAGTCATCTGATCTCTATTTCCTCCAAGCTGATCAGTGGAAGCCTCAAGGAATACATCCTGCTTGACCTTTACAATTATTTCTTCATTTTATCTCACTCACTGGTCCTCTTCTTTTTAAAGCTCCATCTGCTGTAGGTAAGCAGCTAGGCCATCAGTCTCACCACCTCCAGAAAGAACTTGGCCATGAGTCTCACCACCTCTAGTGGATTCAGTTTCCCAGTGGTGAGAGCAGAAATGCCAAGAAATCAGAGCCTATGAAGGACTCATATGGCCTGCACCTTCCTCCTTCTTCTCCTGCAAAGCCGAACAGTGCTGAACCCCTGATAGTGAGCAGGAGAGCTCAGCGTGGCTCAGAAGCTCTCAGCTGTGACCCACTCATTGCTACAATCTCCCACATGCTCCCACTCACGTGACAGTGGTGACACATTTCCTTTGACATCCTTCCACCTTGTCATCACAGACATAGATCTCCCTTCCAAAATCAGGAACCAAAAGCTCTACAGAAATACATATTGCTGCATAATTCCCTGGAAATCGGGTTTCCTCAGCCTAGTACAGGCAAAGGGTTTGCCTGGGCAAGCTCAGGGAGCTCTTAACAAAGCTGACATTTTATTATACTAGGTGCAGTCTATTTTTGTACCATGTTTGCGTGATGGTTTGCAAGATGTGGAGTGCTGAAAAACCGTGGTAGCCCCAATGGTGTTAGGTTAACCACAGGAACCAGTTACCTGGCAGCACAGCAGCCGTTGGCCAGATGTGCCTAGCACCCTCCCCACGCTGCCTGTGACTGTCCCAGGGCCACAGCCACCTCACGCGTTTCCCAAGAGGAATGTGTGCAAGCGGGGTGCACACTGCCCCTTCCACCTCCACAGCTCCGGAGAAGAGTATTCAGGTCAACATGCGGCTGTTACCAGCAGCCGCTTGCCGGTGTGGCGTGCCGAGGTGACTGAAGCGTGCAGGAAGCAAGCCGTGGTGGCACATCCCTGCAAGCACAGTGCACTAATGAATGCTGACAGCTCCTCCTGCCGCCGGGCGACCTGGGCACTGTCCCCGGTGGCAGATGCTCCCTGGAGAAGGGTGGGCGGCCATGCTCTGCACCCAATCTGACTCACACGTCAGCCTGCGTAAGCAAGAGACACTCTTTGCCCTGTTGCCAGGCCAAGCCTTGGTTTGCTTCAGGAGATGATCCTGCTTTGCACTGATGCTTGGTGACGTCCATAGGGCACAACCGCCATGAAGCAACCCTAGTGCTAATGCCTGCTGGAGAGCCCTGCAAGTCTAGCCCTGCCTGCGAGGGACTGCATGGTCGCTGGGGCAGGGCAGGGAAGCGAGCTGACATGGTGGTGGTGGAGGGGAGTACTGGGGCCCAGGACATGGGACAGCTCAGCCCTGAGTGCTGATTCGCAGAGCACAGTCATCTCACAGATGCACCAGGCCCTTTTAGCCTGCGCAGGCTGGGGCCAAGCCCACGCCTGTGCTCGCTGCTGCTCCTGCATGCAGTGAGGCTGCGGGTGCAGGAGTCAGGGTTAGTGGGACACGGACACTGGCGCTGAGCCACGGCCACCTCCTGCTCTGCCTGATCTGCAGGGCATCCATGGGCAGGATGATTTGTCACCGTTTTGGTAAAGTCCAAGCCAATTGCCATTGAGCCACCTGTAAAAGGAGGTTTAAATTGTCTTTGCTTGGAGGATATACTTGTGGAGTGGGGATGCCACACGCTGCTCCTCTCCAGTCCAACAGCGAGTACCTGAGCTCACTGGCAGCCTCTGCTATCTCTCCTGGCCCTGGTTCAGTTGCAGCCCATTGCAGAGGAACAGCCATGGGAGGAGGAACCGCAGCACTTGCCTGGGAGGCTGATGTGCAGGATTGCAGAGGTGGCGATGCCGCTCCTGGGGGACTCAGAGCAGGGCTGAGCCAGGGGTATGGGTCAGTGCAGAGCAGAGGTGTGAGAGGATGGGGGATTGCACGGCAGAGCCTGGAGAGGGCCAAGAGAAGGGACAGGAGGAAAGAGAAACATGTCCTTTGGGTAGAGAGAATGGACAAAAAAGCAGGGGAAGAGCGGGGAGCTGAGGGTGAAAAGGAGACACAGAGGGGACAGGAGTTCCTGTAGCAAAATACTTGCTGGGGGACAGGGCAAGGTGGAGTCCTTGATGTCACCATACCTTGCCCTGCTCCTTCAAGAGATGGTTCACTAGAAACCAAGGAAAGGCCAGGAGTGAAATCTGTCGTAACATAAATTTAAATCCAATGGGGCAGCAAAACTTAGCTGAGGCTTCCTGGGTGAAGCCATGCAGTATCTGCCAACAGCTGACATGCATGTGGGCATGGTGGCAATGCTCAGCGGATGGGTGCTGGCCTCCTGCACCCTCTGCCTTGGAATGGGCTCCCACCTGGGTCAGCTCTTCAACATAGCATCTTAGCGCCATCCTCCCACCTCCGTTTTCCTGCGTCTCCAGATGAAGTGGCCTTTCCCCCTCTGATTTCAAGCTGTGTGCACAGCACTGTGCTCGCCCCTTTGGCTGGACACAGGCAAGAGGAGGAATGCAACCAGGCAGGTTTGTGCAAACACAGGCACCGCGTGGTCTCCCTCAGTCTTTAGTCTGGTAAGCAAAATCAGCATCTAATCCAGATCAAACAGGACTTTAGCTCCTGTCAAAGGACTGATCCCCTCTTCCGCCCAGGCTGCAGTATTTAAAGGGACATAGCCAGGTTAAGTACAACTGGAAACAGGGGGTCTGTCAAAAAACAATCGTAATAAAAATAACAACAAAAAAAGCTGGGAAGGATTAGCTGGAAGAGAGTTTAGAATGAAACATAGATACCCCAAAAAAACCTGTGGTTTATCAAGACATCTCCCTGGAGTGTTTGAAACCTCAGGTAGTAGGAGGGGGAAAGAGAGAAGTGAAACCACCTAGAAACAGCAAAACAGATCAGACTGTTCCTGAATCAGAGCAAGATCCCTTCTCCTTCTCCTTCTCCTTCTCCTTCTCCTTCTCCTTCTCCTTCTCCTTCTCCTTCTCCTCTCCCTTTTGCAGAATCATCCCAAGAAAGAGCTTGGCGGAATGCATGATTTAATTATATCCTGAAAAGCAGGCAGCTCATAAGCCTGCTCTGGATGGAGTGGAAGGGTCCCCAGGTGGCATGGGGCAGCTCTGGGAGCAGTGGCAGTGGTACCTTTGCATTGCCCGAGTCCCGAGAAGGGATTTAGCTACCCAACTCCTACTGACCTTAATAACTGGCATTGACTTAACTGGGAGTGGGGTAGCTAAATCCCGTGCGAATCTGGAAGTGTAGGAGTCAGTGTCACAAACAATTTATTCCACACATCTCTCAGTCTCTTAAACTTGGGAAAGCCAGGTCTTAACAAAGATCCCAGTGCTGCCAGAGCTGGGGTTGAGCAGATCTATAGCAGCCTCTTTTTATGTCCAGTTTTTGCTATTCTCCCCTGCTTCTTCCGCAGCTCAAACAATTTGCTGGATCTTCCAGGATGGAGACCTAAGCCCTTCTTGGTGCTCTCTTCCAGTTCAGGCATGCACCATCACCAGACTCAGGCAAAGCCTCTTCTGCCCATAGCCCTGCCGAGCATCCTCCACTGCAGGCAATTTGCGGGCCTAGCTCTCTCCTCCCAGCCCCTATGAGCCAGACTTGGCTCACACATTAGTGCTGCAAATGGACGTTTTGCAACCTGGAGACCTCATTCCTGCTCCAGGATGCCAAGAACCAGATGTGGCTCTTCTGCTTCTTTCCAAATTTCTGCCCTGGTGTGTTGACTGCAGGAGACCAGTGAAGATGCCTCAGCTGGGGTTTCGTGTGCCTGGACTTTGCGCTAAGTGTAGGGGTGGCGATAACAATGCAAAGGGAGCCCATGACTTGAACATTGCCTGGGGCTTCCAGCTCATTCAGGGCCAGAGCAAAATGTTGGAGGCAGGTGGGGCCACCTGGACCGTGATCCCCTGTGCAGAGCTCTCCTGCACCACTCCAGCCCATGACTTCCTGGTACCGCCTCATGTAGGGGAGAAGCGAGCACCTACGTGCCAAACAGCACTGCGTCCTTGAAGCAGAGCGCCTGCCCTCCACTGAGATGATTTCTCACGTCTGCGTCCCTGGCTCCGCTCTCCATCATGACGCGTGTGGCTGCAACGCCCGGTACTTCTCATTATGAACGCGAGACCAAACCAAACCATAAGGCCTGGACCTCTCCCAGACACAACCGCTCTTGGGCTACTCCCTTTCCTCCGGCATCTGCTTGGACAACCTCTCTGCCAGCGACCTTCAGTGTGTCACAGCACTGCTGAAAGGCTCCTCAGCAATTCTCTCATGTGCTAATCTCAGCTCTGAGGGTCGTGTCATTCCTGTGGGAATGGAGGTGCACACAGGTAGGAGAGAGGTTGATTGGGCCAGTGCTTTGCAGGCAGGAGGAAAAGGGCAGGCAGCAGGATTGTTGGGGAGCAGTGGCATGGGCCAGTGGCTGAGGGCTGAGGTGGAGGCAAGGCCTGGCAGCTGGGCGCTGGCGGGTGGCCCTGCTGTCTGCAGTGCAGGACGGACCTTTGTGGCTCGAGAGTTCAGGCTGGGTTACAGCCGATGCCGCAGTATGAACATCATATTCATATCCTCCTTGCATTTTTTTGGCATCTTTCTCCTCTTTGGACGTGGCAGAGCTCCAGGAGGGGAGGGTAAAGAGGGAAACGAACCCAGCTTGCTTCCTCTGCACTGCTCCGGCTGTCTCAGAGGTGTTTGCCAGTTGTCCTGAGTCGCGTCTGAGCTGAACCAAGCTGACGCCCTCAGCTAAGTGTGGGCTGTCCTGTTTGGAGCTTCCCATTAATGCCACTGAAGGGTGTTAACAGGGCCACAGCCTGTCCTGCCTTGGCTGTGCACTTGATGCTGCCCCAGGAAGGAGTGGTCACAACTTCTCTGCCCAACATGAGGCCCTGAGCAGCGTCCTCCAGGTCCAGCATGAAGGGCAAGCACAAGGCTGCCACACCACAAGCAGAGGCTCTGAGTTGGGTCTGCAGGCCTTCCCGAGCAGGCACTGGCCAAGGACCATTTGAGGATATAGCTGAGAAGAGGCTTTGGCACCTCAGACCTGTTCAGAGGCAAACACAGCTGTGTGAAGGTGCGAGCGCTCAGAATTAGACCATACAGGAACCATCAGAGCTCAAAACCATCTTGAATTTGATGACCATGTCCTGTTTACTTTGCAGGGTCCTGATTCATTTGTTCCCAGTGTGGCACAGCCACTGATTTGCTTCACTGGGTAGCTCCTGTCTCACTCTCCATGTGGTCTTTGAGCCTTGCTAGAGAATTAAATTTTTTCAAGCATGGAAGAAAACCCTGGGGGAAGTTGTCTTCTCCTCAGTACCCATGTGCTAAGAAGGGGCATTGTTACCTCAGCTTGCCCCTGGAAGGGAGGCCAAGAGGACTAACTGTCAGGGGTATTTCAGGGGCTAAATATGAAGCTAGACACCCACTGAATATGCATTAGATTTCTAACTCTTTTGCCTATATATCTTTAAAATTTTGCATAGAAAGATTAGAAAAAAAAAAGACAAGAAAGAATAGAAGGCATAACATAAAATGCTCAACTTCACTTTGGGAAACCCTTGGGCCACATAACATTGGGATTGAGAGTGTATCATATATGATGGTGCTGTTTATCTGCCTTCCCCAGGTATCTGTTGTCAGCCACTGTCAGACCCAGACACGGTGCTGGCTGGACCTTGGGCTGGCCCGTCAACCATCACATGCTCCTTGCAGCATGCTCCATTTGCGAGACCTAGCAGAAGGTTTTCCAGCGGTTGAGCATATATTCTGTGGCATCTGCAGTCTGCAAACAAATCTGCAAGCAACGATTTCCAGAGGCTGATAATTTGGCTGAATATTTGTGCAGTTCCGTGGGGAAAGGAGCAAGCATGTCTGGACCCAGCACAGTCATGGCCTGCCAGATTTCAGGCAAGGTGGTGGGAGATCTTCATAAGGAAATGGTCATGCTTAATGAGCAAACTGCATTCTCAGAAATGATCAAGCAGGTTTTGCTTAAATTTTGGACAGAAAAAAAAAAAAGCCTGAATCAGCCAGAAAGCATAGAAAAATTTAAGCAAGCAGTTGATATGTGGCAAAACTATACTTGCTATGTGAGAATAAGTAGGGTTTTTGTTTTGCTTCAGCTTTTAAATCAAAAACTCAGGGGAAAGAAATCACTTTGGGTCAGCTCACAATGAATGGTTCTTGTTATTCTTTCTGAAACAAAATTGTTGCTTGGACAGGAGGCATATAGTTTTAGCTGCTGCCAGTGTTAACTGAATTTCTAGATGAATTACAAGTGAAAAGTTGCAAAGTCTCATTAAAAAAAATTAAAAGGAAACATTTTGATTGCTCCAAGATAACAATTGTCCTTTTTTCATTCCAAATCGTACACAAATTTACAGATAGTTATGGTCATTCTGAAACTGGAGATTTTGGTGGATAAACTGTGCAAAGAATTCCTGCCTGGCTGCTCAAGTTGGAAAGCGGAGACCTGGAAGAGGTCACAAAGTCCATCCTGTCCCAAGGCAAGATCTGCTCTACCTACATTATCGCTGTGAAGATGCAGTGCTGCATGACCCTATCTTGTGTGCCGCTGTGATCCCGCGGGACTGCACTGGGTGGGAATTCTGGTGGCACAGCAAGAGCCCTCTGGCCTGAAGGGGGAAGGAGCTGGCATGGCAGCATGACCAGATTATTTTGGGAAGTGCACCCTGCATGGTCTTCATGTGGATCTGGCTTTGGAGCTCTGGAGGTATTCATGATATCACTGCATGTCCTCGTATTCCTAAATTCTTGTGGGCTGCTAGTGGACTGGACCTCAGCAGAGCCACTCCCTGCCTTTGCACTTCCAATCTCCAGTCCAGGTGGCCTAGGAGCAAGGAGGATCCTTAGTAAGTCCCTGGCCCCAGTGGGTTACAAAGTCTCAGTATTTTTCCAGTGTAGGCTTTTCAGTCCTGAATTTTGCATCCATTTTGCCAGAGCACTGTTCTGCTTTCACATGGGCCAAAGTGAAGGCAGGATCTGGCGCCTCTAGGAGAAACTCCCGCTCTCCCTCTTGCTGTCCTTTCCATCCAGTTTTCCAGACTGCTCTGGCTGCTTCCCCTCCCAGAAGCTGTGTTGGGCCAAGGAGACCCAAAAGTCCTTTTGGATGTTTCCTCTTGTGCTTTCATAAGCAGGGCCACAGAGCACAGCCTGCAAGAGCTATTTGGAGAGTCCTTGGCGCTGGCGCAGCAGCTTTCCGCAGCTCCCCAGCCCCAGGGACCTCTGCGGGAGCCTGGGGCAGCAGCCCTGCCTTTTGCTGCACTGGTTATACACGCTGGTCTGGAAGCAAACTACAGCAAGGAGAAATCATTGTACAGTTCTGTTTGGAAAAGATATTACCCTGCGTTGCTAGCGCGATTGGCCATCTGCAGGTATGGCCTAGAGGAGAGCGATATTCCAGGATGATCGCTGATAAGATGCCGGGTCCTGCTCTGGTGGCCTCAGGAGACGGAAGCGCTGCACTGTGAAGCTATGGAAACGGCGAGGCTGGGTACGAGGCTGTAATTGGGCCACTTCTCCTCCCATCAGAGCGGCATGGGCAGGTGTGCCTCGCTCTTTTGTGTGCGCGCATGAGGTGGCGGGCTGTGGGAGCAGCGCCCTGCGTGCGAGGAGCGAGGGGCTCCATTTGGAGCGGGCACAGTGGGCAGCCGCCCTCCTGGGCTCACCGCTTCTCCCCCCTGCTCCTGCTCTGCCTTTGAGTCACCTCCGCCTCATGCTGGCCACGTCTGCCACCCGCGAGTGTCACGCTTAAGAGCGTTGGACATGGCCGGGCTCAGAGGTGGCAGAGGCGATACAGGAGTCGCAGCTTGTTTTTAAGGAGCTGCATCAGGGCCAACCACCCCAAGTGGCCCTTCTAGGAACGGGGCTCCAAGAGCCTTTTATTATTTGCCAAGAAATGCAAGCCCAGAGGTCCATGAAATTGCCAGGATGTGTGAAATCAGGCACCGCCAGGGTAGCGCTCCTGCATGACCGTTTTAAATATTTAACACATTGATTATACAACATCGGGAATGAATCGCCGGCCTCTGCCCGGACCTGGGGGAGGATGGGGGACTTGGCAGCTCTGGGCTTCTCGCGGCAGCCACCGCAGTGCCGGCGGGAGGGCGAGGGCGGCCATGGGAGCGGCGGGCCGGGAGGCGCTCAGGCGCGAGTCTCCGCTGCTGAGGAGTCTCCGGGTGACAAACGCGCTCAGGAGCAGGAATTCATTGCTGTAAATATGTTTGCATTATTTATTTTAAGCATTTTTATAAATCATAATAGGAGAGACATCTGCTGTTAAAACTGCAAACTGCATTCATGCCCAGGGCAAGACAGGAAGAGGCTTTTTCCCCTGGAAAGCTTGCCCAACTTTGGGGAGTACTGCAGATTTCCAGGGAGAAAAAAGGGGAAAACACCTGGGGCATTTTCTTAGAAGAAATTAAATAATCAGCCCCATCCTTTCAGTGGTCTTTATTTAAGCACTCACAGTTCTCCCCGTTTCTCTCTGACCTCTTGCTTTTGACAACTCTTTGCACGAAGCTTTATTGTGAGGCTGGAGTCCGGGATCCGGAGGGGGAAATGGCATCTTGCTCTGCAGGAAAGGCTCTGGATTCGCCATGCTGCAAAATCTAGCTCTCCCCAGGCCCCGTGGCATTTGCAAGTCCCCCACACTGAGGTTTTCTACTAGCAGGGAGAAATCGTGACGGCCTCGTTCCGGGCAATGGGAGGAAGCTCTGGGTGACTCTGACTCACCGCTTCACAAGATTAATTGCCAGGCATTGCAGGAGGTTTATCACTGCCACCTTGGCTCCGTGGATCTCACCTCTTGCCACGGCTCCCCTGGCTCGCTCTCTGTGCTGGTGCAATATTTCCAGGAGGAGTTACAGTGAGAAGAAGCATAACCGCTTCCGAGCCAAATTGCATCCTTCTGCAGAGGCCCGTGCATCAGGGTGACATTTTTGCAGGCTTTTGTGCTGCTGGGGACAGCCCCGGCACTGCTGGGGAATGAACGCATTGCTGCGAGGAGGAGGCGATAGGGAAAGGGTGAATTATCTCCTCTCTGCACACCCCGGAGGCGGCTCCATCGATCAGCTCAAACATCCTCAGGAGGTGCAGGCCCAGGCTCTGCTGCTACCCGCCCCGGGTGACAGAGCAGGTCACACTGCTCCTTTAGCTTGGCTCTCCGTGCCCGGGAAGGGGAGGGGATTGCTTGAATCAGGCTCTCACCCCCACACATGACACCTTTTTTTTCCTGAGCCTTGCTATATCTGAGCCTTGCTGTATCTTCTTCCCTTACCCTGGCCCACCAGGGAAAGCAAGTAATAAATGTGCTCCCCAGGGCCCATCCAGACATACTCAGGGACTCTCTCCATCCTGAAGGCCTCAGCCACCAGTCCCCCAGCACCGACAAGCTCAGCAACTGTGATGAACAAAATCTTTTGCATAATCAATAATTAATGTCTGAGGTTTCCAAGCAGCTAATTAATCTCTTGGAGAATCCCGAGAAAAATATTTAGAATATGTATAGGTGCTTGACTTCCAGGTGATCAGAAGCTCAGGTTAAACTTAATCGTCTATCAAGTTGTGTCCTTTCTAGCTGTCCCTGGCAAGCTCCTTGCTATAAGTGATGCTGTTCATTGCCAGGGAGTGGACAATATTGATCATAAATATTTGCCTAATGAGATCATATATGCTTTCCAGTATATGCAGTGGTGACCTCAAAAGGCTTCTGTCCTTTGGGTAAGCTTGCAAAGAGCCTAATTCTCTAGCTGAGACTCCCAGCTCTGGAGATGAGTGGCACTAGTTTTGTGTGATGTACTCATAGGAGCACTAATGGTGGGGAATAAACCTTCCTCTAGACACATTAGGGTATCCTAGTGCCCCCATCCAAAATCTGGGAAATGCAGAACATTCAGAACATTCAGGACAACATCTTATCTGATAACATCCCTGCTTGGGGAACCTCTGATGGGTTCGCTACAGCTTCAGAAGAGTGGAAATTAAGAGCCTGTAGGGCAACAGCTGAGCTTGGGTACCTCCAGAAGATCCTGGATCTAAAGCTTAGGTCTAACCTGAAAAAAAAAAAAAAAGTTTGGTGGAGGGAGTGGTAGGGAGACGGAAAAGTGAGACAGGAAAAAAAAAATCAAAATGTAGATTCACGGTTCAGCTTTTAAAGTGTTTCATCATAAAACACTTAACTCTGGGTTAAGTGTTCGCTGGGTAAAATCCCAGAGAGAATTCAAATCGTTTGACTCTCAGATGTTGTCCTTCTCTGCTCAGGTGACATGTTCGTGCAGGCTTGCAAGTCTTCCTGGCTTGCTCAGTTCTCCCCATAGGAATGAGAAGGGAGCAAGTCCTGGCTTCTTCAGCCTCCATGGGCTTCTGGTCATAGCTGCAGGACTCATTCACCTAAATCAGAGCTGTTTCTATCTGCTGCTTAGAGATGCTAGCTCATGTCACCTTGTTGTTTAGGCTCCCTATGCAGTCACTGGAGAGAAAAGATTATGTTCAAGGCAGGATTCCTTTGTTTTATATAAATGATGACACTCACAGGAGCCAAATTGTTCCTGAAGTGACTGTTTCCCTCCATGACTTTGTGGGACCCTAGCTGGTTATCCCCAGTTGTAGCACTATGAAGTAGGTAAATCTCATGCTAGATATGCAAACGTGACTCCTCATCAGTGACTGAGCTTTGTAGGTCTTAGATCAGCACCAGACAAACCTGCATCTGCTTTGCCTCTGTGCTGGTCTTTGTTCACATTCAGGCTTGCTGCAGTCCTTTTATGTGCTAGCAGGCTATGAATTTCGTCTCCCCAGTGCTGGCTCCTAGATTGTCCCAGAATAGCCAAGTCACCGACTCATGGCTCATTTTGAACAATTGCCAAGCAGCTGCAGCTGTCCTTGACTTTATCTCTGCTCCAGTATGGCTTTGCCCAGCTCCATAAGTTCACACTAGGAGACTCCACTCCCCCTTCCCAGAATAGAAGACACCCATTGACCAGCGTCAGCAAGTTTAGCAGCTGTGGGAAGCATTATCCTTTGAGCAATCAGTAATTAGTGTAGTTGAAAGGCCAGAGTCCTTGTGGCTAATGAGTAGCTCAAGATGACAGCCATGGTCTTCTGACCCTTTTTAAGTTTGGGCTGTTGACCTCCACAAAGACTTCCTGGCTTGCTCTCATCTTTATGCAGGCTCACATATAGCCTTCTGTCCTGAAAGCTGATGCTCTCTGGCAGGCACTAAGGCCATGGTCCTCACCCAGTCACTTGCCATTTCTTCCTGTTCCTCTTCAGGTTCTCCATATGCCTTTCAACTACCTGTTTCTGTCATACCCTCTGGGTTCCTCTCCCTTGATATTCTCATACTTATCTTTCCTTAACTGTCTCATTTAGTGCTGCTAGCCAGTCAGTGTTGTAGGTCAACCAGACCTGGTCTGGTTCAAACCTTCTGGAGAGGGCTGTTGTAGGCAGAGGGGCTGATGGTTCATGACAGTGATGTGAAAATCTGCTTTTGATCCATGATTCATATAAGCTGCTGTTGATGCTTCCAACTGCTCTTAATCCAGTCTTCAACCTGGCAAAAATATGACTTGCGTTCTGAAGAGGTTTTAACCATGGGGGGACTGACTTCTGTATTTGGCTCATGCTGACTGTGAAATCAGACCATGCGGCACACAACTTAGGCAGAGGAACAGCCTGATTGCACAGCTCTTGCATTTCCTGTGTAAGCTACAGTGACTTTCAGCCATTGGTTCCTTCAGGAGCAATGTGGAAATTTAAGGTACAGTGGGATTAAGGGTTTTACCTTTGACTTCTCAGGCCTCCTTGTCCATTTTTTTAACCATTAAATATGTCTATTTCCCTACAGAAATTTCATTTCTTACAAAAAATGGCTTTGTTATTTCCCTTCAGGCTAGGAGCATTCAAAGCCCTGTGTTAATGTGTATTAGCTGAGAGGTTGGAACATCTTGGACTGGGCTAATTCAGTGGATTTCAGTCATCATTACCTACCCTTGAACAGCCCAGAGTGTGATAGGGCATGATCTGGTCATCTGCCTTCACATTTAGCGAGTTTGGGCTCAAGAGCACAGGGCAGCTGGCGAGGACTGTTGTACAGGACTGCAAAAGCCTCCCCTCAGCTCGAAGTGGTGTTGAAAACAACAGCAGTAGGGGAAACTGTAACCTCGAGAAGGGAAGGTTCCTTAGGAGACCTAATAGCATTAGGGAGACCTAACAGCTGCCTTCCAGTACCTACGAGGAGTTTATTGAGAAGATGGAGTCAGCATCACAGTGGTTCATGGTGGGAGGATGAGAAACAAGAGGCATAAGTTGAAACAAGAGAAACTCACCCTGAGTTTTACTCCATGAAGACAGTCAAACATCAGAGCAAGTTGGCCAGAAAGGCTGTGCACTCTCCATCCTTGGAGGTTTTCAGATTCCCAGTGGACAAAGCCTTGAGCAGCTTGCTCTTATAGTTAACCTTGCTTTGAGCAGGAGATTGAAGTAGAGACCTCCTGAGGCCCTTTTCAACGTGAAGTATTTTACTGATTCTGTGGTGAGGTCAAGGCAGTTGAGCGTGCCTGAAGGGCAAGACTCCAGGACTGCTCCACCTCATCACATGACTAATTCCAATGGGCTATGCTACCTCCCAAAGGCTGGAGGCATGTGACTGAGCTGGGGCTCTAAGGCCATGGGTTTACAGTGCATTGGCTTCTTCCATCATTGTGGATTTATTTTTGTTATTTTTTAATATAGATCATTTTACTGAGCTGTTCACAGCATGGCATAATGAAGCAGCTGGTGTGATCATGAGTACAGCGAACATACGGCAGCATGAGGAAGAGGGCAGGTAGAGGGTAGACTTACACTAAAGCTGCTGCTGAAGCTGGTGTACCAGGATACTATGGCCTAAGGAGAAATGGGTCACTTTAGGGATTTCCTGCTGACTATGGCCAGGACCCTGAGGAGGTCAGGTTAAGTGGGAGCAAGAGTTAAACTAAATTACAGAGCTTATAGATACAACCATGACTGAAGAGCAAGTTCTCATAATTCTTATGAGAAAGAGAAAATTCATAGGAAATGATCATCAGCTAAGGGGTCTCCTCCATCTTCCCACAGAGGTCTGAGAAAGGTCCTCTTCTGAGCTGGGATGCTGGATTCCACAGAACCTACATCTCAACAGCTGCCCTTCCTTAGCACATGTCTCCTCTCATCCATTGCCCTTCCTCAGCACATGTCTCATCCCCAGGTTTTCCCCAGGTATCAGAGTGAAACAGAAGGAGACACATAAATTTTGGCAGTGGACTGGCTGTGCCTGAGCCAAACTGACCTAGTGGATGTACAGAAATGTAATCATGCCATCCCCTGCAGTACTGCAGGCCATTTGCAAGCACTCAGGAATTCCAAGGGAAGAGAGGGATGTAGCAGTGATTGAGTCAGCGTCTCTCTGAGCTCAGACTCAGAAAAAACCCGCAGAGCGCAGCAGCTGGAAAGGCCAAGGACGTGATGTGCAATAGAGCAGCGGTTTCTTCCTTTCTATCTTCTATGACTTCTCTCCGAGGCACGTTCTGGTGCAGAGGTTCATATCCTGTCTGTCTCTGTTGGCTTTATCCAAGTGAAACCAGCACTGCAAAATTTTGCAGCTCCGTATGCACTTCACTGCCAAGGAGCTGGGAGACAGATATGCCTAAAATCTCAGTGTGTTGGTTGCTTATGAGATGGGTACCTGACAGCAAGACAGACCTCACTTTGTGGTTTCAGAGGACCATAACTGTATGTGGAGCTCTCCCTTCTCCAGCTCAGATTAGGACACTGCTCTGCTTTGGCTAGAGAATGCTAGTTCCTCAGCAGCTCAGCGTCGAGAAAAACCTGCAGTCATGCAACTATGTATAGCCTGAGAGAGCAGGCCGTGAATACTGTGTCGCAGTCTGGAAATAGTTCCTGGCAGTTTTCCAGAGGCTGGGAGCAATACACATGGCTTTGGCTTTTTAGGTGCAGTGGTATGCAGGGGCCGTGCAGGGAGGAGGGCGTTAGCAGCACAAGTGGCTCAGAGGGGACTTCGCCCTCACATGGCTTCAAGTGCAGACTGGTGGGATCACCAGATGTGATGCCCCCTTATGGTATCTGGGGCTTGGAAGGGGCTTTAGTGATGCAGAGACCCAGCCCAGCTCCACACTCAGCTGAAATTTCCAGGTAGAGGGGGCTTGACCCTCAGGCAGGTGTTAAGGTTAATAGTGCTGGAACTCCTGAGAGGACCACAGAGATACTCCTGGTCTCACCATCTTCCTCCCAAATGGTTTTCCTCTGGCCTAAGGACCATAAGTCTCCTGGACTGGGAAAGATCAGCAGAATGCATGCACAAGCCATTAGCTCCAACATGGCAGCAGGGACAAAGCACAGAAACAAGCCAGCTAGTCTCAGAGTTCTCCTCATCCTCCATGTTGCTCTGGGGAGGCCCCCAAAAATGGTAGAGGCTTTGGGCTGGATACTCTGCTCCATTGCGGTCTCTCTCCCATGCAGTCAAAGTAGCCTTGACTCAAAAGGATGGGATGAAGTCAGCAGGGACTGGCGCCTCTTTGAAAAATGGGGGCATTTAGGGCTCATATGCCTCTGCCATGCTGCAAAGCTGGCAGCTGCTGGGAGGTGGCCCTGGGACCATTTGAGGGGCTGAACCCTTGGTGCATGGTGCACCCTTTCCTGGAGTGATAAGGGCTCTTCAAACAGGAGATGGGGCCCAGGAAGGGACCTCCCTAGTCCAGCCTCCATAAAAGTCCTTTCCATCTCCTTGCTCTGGGGCTGGCTTCCACACTGAAGGGGATCTCTGCTCTGGTGTCTCCAGCATCTATAGCAGTGCATCACCCTGCCAGCCGCTGATGCAATGGGTCCTCTGATGCCTCCAAAGCTTGGGGTCTTCCCTGAGGCAGGTCAAAGCCTATGTGGCAATGGAGCAGTCTGCTGGCAGATGCAAACTTCAGGGCTTCAGCCAGGGCATGTTTTGGCCCTGTTCATGTCCTAAAGCCTGGTTTGTTGCCTGACACTTGACTAGGAACATCTGGGACCTTTTCAAGGCCAGACTCTAGGCTAGATTAGGCCTCACAAATCTGTGTGTGCCAGTTAAGGCCTTTTGGGGTGTGTCTGGCAGCATCCATGTCCACTCGCTCCGAGGGAGCGATCTGGCCTGGTCTCCCAGGTGCGACCTGCCACCTCAGAGGCACTCCCAAAGGGCCACATGCAGAGCACCAGCCCTTCATACTCACCTGAAAGTAGCCAAGGCAATGGAGGCGGGACATGGTGAATCTCAGGCCAAGAGCTACCAGGAAAGCAAGGTACAGAATTGCGTTTAGTAGACTTGGTTGTTTCCCCTGTGCCGTTCTTTTACTGTAGGAGTACCCCTTGTTCTCCTTACTGATGTTTTGACAAGTATGGTCAACCAAACAGGACATGATATAGGAGAGAGAAGTTACTAGCATGAACACAGGTGTAGGCGTCTTACCTAAGACTTGGTTCCCATGTATTCACCCATCTTTGTTCCAGCAGTGGTAAATTTGGATTCAGACTTATTTTCTCCCTTCCTGTATTAAGATGCAGCATGATCTCATGTACATTGAAATAATAATCTGTAAGTTTTACAGTGCTGAAGGAGCAGAGATTGCCACAGCATGAATGCTCTGAAGCAGACGGCATTGCTACACAGAAATCTATGCCCAAATGCTCCATATCATATCGTACAGCATATGTTTAGAGACAGGCCAACAAATTTAGACCTGAAAAAAGTGTATAATTGCCAGGCAGGACTTGGAAGCTGGAAGAACTTCAAAGAAAATAGAACTCGCCTGTCTTGACAGTAGTGGGCTGGTACTCTGTGCATGACGTTTAGTGGGACGAATCCTACCTTTGCATGCAACTTAGTCTTAGAAATGTCTGAAGGTCAAATCTGGCTCACTGAAGAGCCTGTTTCAACTCTTAGCCAGTTCTTAGCTCTTCAGCTAAGAATCTTGCAGCACTTAAGTATTTGTTGTTTGGCTCAGAAATAAGGTTTGCTGCGTGTAGCGTGATACATGATATCCCCATATATCACTTTTTCTCTCTTCCTACTATCTTTGCAACTTTTTTTTTAATGCCTTTGCCTAGTAACAGCCCTGTAAAAGTGGAAAATTATGTCATCGACAGCACATCTTACTCTGGTCAGTGCTGCTGGGCTAAAAGCAGCATGCAGGACTGCTCACGGAAACTAGTCCTCCTGAAGAGCAAGAGACTTTGCCTTTTCAAGGTCCTAGCAGTGCTCACACTGCCCTGCACTCCAGCAATCTCTCATCCCTATGGTGTCACCAAGCCTGTAGGAGAAGCAGGCTGCCTGCAGATAGGGTTCCCAACACTGCTGGCCAGGCAGGGCAAACAGCCTGGTGGCTTGAGCTGGCAGGGGACTCAGAACAGGTCTAAACTGTGCTGTGACCTACCCTGGGTGACATTCTGATGTATGCCCTCCCTCCTGGTAATAAAGATGCTTCCAGAGGGATGCCGCTAACTTATAATTACACCATCAGCAGTACAACACATGGGCATACCCCATATCTGGGAGTCACATGGCTACACAAGAAGACTAGCCTTGTAAACCCTTGCTGTGTGTGCACTAAGCGGCAGGGAAATGCATCCCATGTTCCTTCCACATCTCCTGTGACCTTTGCCCGGTGGGAGCTCTCTGCACATGATCCACACCTCCTAATTCCTCCCCCTCACTATTACCATCACTGAAGCCCCCACCCCACAGCCTCAACTCCCTTGTTGCCCTGCCTGCATTGCCTGTGCAGTGCCAGCACAGTGGTGAACATTTGGGTTCTCCCCAGTCCTTCCTTTCTTTTGGAAGCCAGGTGAAAACCAGTAGTTTTTAGGATCTGTGTTGGCAGAGACAAATGAGCAGATGGTGCCCTAAAATCTCTGCGCCCCGAAGAATGAGCTAACAGCCATTTCTAGAACTCTTGAGATATTTTTTTCCAGATCCTGCTGAGTCTGGCAAGGCCTATAATTGCTGCTCGGACTGGCTGGAGAGGGTGATACCCGGATGGGCTCCCTGCCTCGCAGGCCATAATTGGGCCCTCATGATATAAAGCACAAAGCTCTTTCCTTCCTGTTTTCTGTGCTCCCTCTGTGAAACCTTCCCCTGCCTGTGCTGTGTACGCTGGAAAATATGTAAATACCAGGGCACAGGAGAATTACTCCCTCGTGCCTGCACTGCGTCTGAAATACCCATTAAAAATATATGTTCCAAAAAGAGCACCTCTGCACTGAAGCACAAACTCTCCTGGCAATGAGGGATTGTATGAAAGGAATGAGAAGGAGCAGATCAAAGGGTTTAACCATGCACTCTGCCGAGACTAGGGGCAGCTTGGCTGTCCTGGCTAAATTAGCAGTGGGGACAGGGTTTTGGAGGCTACACAAAACCAATAAGACTTTCTTGAAATGCCTGCCACTCATGCAGGAGACTGTAATTCTGCAGCAGGGCCTGGAGCAGAGTGCCACAGCTCAGCCAGCCATGCCAAGCCCAGGGAGGGAAACAGTCTCCAGGGCTGCACCGAGTGATGGAGTGAGTGGGGGGAATCCGGCTGCCAAGGCAAGGGCTTGCGCAGTCTGGGGAAGCCAGTAAGTCAGTCTCCCAAGGAGCCTTCAGGACATGCAGCTCCCCCCTGGTCTGACTGTGCTGGCCCCATTTTCCCCATGTCTACGGGACATGGCCCTGATGTCAGGAGGAGCAAGCTCTGTGTTGCTCCCTTGTTCCTGCCACCCTCTGTTTGCAGGTTCCCATCCTACTGTTGGGAATCAGGGTGGCAGACCTGACAGAGAGCAGCGTGCTGTGCTGCACGGTGCTGTATCCAGCCCCAGCACTGTCTCTGCTTTGTCACCAGTGACACCCCTGCCCTGACACACCTGTCATGGCCCTGGGTGCACATAAATTTGCTGCAAAATTTCTCCTTCAGCTTGGCAGGGAATGTTTCTTAACCAGGCATTTTATTGTCCCAAAGACACCATATGATGTAGGAGTGCAACTGAGGTTTTCAGGGTGCTCCGGAAAACCCTCACGTGAGGCTCGGAGGAGCCTGGGAGGTGAGTGATGATGATGCCTCCCATCCTAATCCCCTTCTTCTCCAAAAACACCCTTGAGAGATGTGCCTCGGACTGGGGGAGCTCTTGGGCAGTGGCTCCCATCTCCACTGGATCTCGCACAGCTCCAGCTGGTGAGAAAGGGCAACCCGCGGAGCGGTTTTATTCTTCTTCAAAGGAATTCAGTGTTTGGCTGGAGCTTTCAAAGGAGATTTAAAAAGAGAAGATAAAAAAGAAAGTTAAAAGCTGCCCAGTGAGGGGTGGAAACAGGGACGTGGAGAGAGACTGGGAGAAGATCCTGCAGCAAAGGAATGGCAGAACTTCAACGAGTGCCAGGGTGAGGTAGTAAGAGGATGAGGAGGGCCTTCAACATGTGGCTGTCCCGCCAGGGCAGTTGTTCCAAGCTCCCAAGACTGACACGTGGCTGCTGTGACTGGCAACTTGTTAGCTCCAGGTTATTCCAGAGCCATAGAAGTAGGAATGGGGCTGGAGACAGCTTCCATGAGGTGAGTGTGTGGGGAGCTGGGAAAAGCAGGATAGGCGGTGAGAGAAAGTCTGTTATAGGGACCCAGAGCTGAGACACCGGGAAGGAAAATGTTAATAAACGGCAGTGCCTCCCTGAAAGGAGCCAAACGTAAATGAGATAATTAAGCTATTATTTAAAGCTGGGAGACGGTGGGGACAGGCCTGGGTTGGCCGGACTGCATTTTAATCAGCTGCCTGGCTCGGGGCTGGAGAGCACGCACGGTGCACCCCGGCGCCGCGGGCTCCGTGGCCCGACGTCCCCTCCTGCGAGCCCTGGGCACCGTGGCCCATCCCCGGGGCTGTGCCACTCTCCTCATGGCCTCTCTGTCAAGCGGCTGCCCTTGCTCTTGGCAGGGTTTCCAAGCCAGGCAAAGGGGCAGTGAGGTTCAGCAATTACAGTATCGAGGTGCAGGTTTAGCTCCACCTGCACTACCCCTTTTTTTTTGTTTGTTTGTAGGACGTTGTTTAAGCTGCATCAGACTGTCTCCTGCCTCAGTTTACCTGCTGTCCCTATTTTATAGGCTAAAGCCTAGTAATGAGGATAAGTGTTATAACACAGTGAGGCTAAACCTACCCAAGGAGGAATAAGACACAAATGCCCCAGCGATATTGACCGGATTGACCTCCCAAAGGAATGACAGGGCTTTGGGATCCTTCTTTTATCTTCTTGCATGGGGTTGTGAGATGGCCAGATGACATCTAAGTAATTGCCTTGTGGCTCAGTTTCCCCATCTCTGACAGTGATGCTGGTGCCTCAGAGAAGCTCCCAGCACAGTGGGGGAGCTTCGAGGGTATCTAAGAATTGTGGGGAGATAGTGAACGTGGCAGGACAGGATTTCCTTCCTGCCATTGCTTTGCTTTGGTCAAGAATGGAAAACAAAGCCCAGCTCAAAATCATCCACAGCAAGGGGCAGGAACTCATTTTGTTCCTTGTCATCAGGACTGTCCTTCCTTGGAGCAGAGCATTCAGGTCCCAGACACAGCGATCTTCCAAACCCTGAGCAGCACGGAGAAGAGGGATGGTTGTTCACTGCCTCTCCTCATATACCAACTGGGGCCTGGGCCAAATGAGATTAGCATGGGGCCAGATTCAAAGGAAACACCAAGGAAATGTTTATTCCTATGGAGTACTACTAAATGGTGGAACTCCACACTGGAGAATGGTCTGAGTGCTGAAAGTTTACATGGGCAATGTGACAGTTTAAAGACAGAAAAAAATGTGGAGAGCTCTTAAACAGAAAAATAGCACCACTCCAGCTCAGGAAACTCTGAACCATGAATTTCTGAAGATCAGGAGAGCAAGGAAATATTACATGCACCAGCTGCATCTGTAATTTCTTTGCAAGGCACCTGATATGGACATCTGATGGAAACAGGAGACTATGTTAGAGGGACCTCTCCTAAATGCCTGTAACACAGCCCTTATCTTTCAAGAGGCTTTCTTACAGTACAGTTAAAGAGTAAATTAAAAGCCTGATCCAGAGTGGCTTTCAAGTGCCTAACTCTTATTTAGGTACCTAATTCCAGCAATTTCAATTCCTTTGCAGAGCTGTGCCCTTAAATCCTGAAGACACTTTAGAAAATGTTACCCAGCATCCCCTGTTAGCAAGAGATTACCCTGGTGCTTTTACTAGCAATCCACTGGATCCCTGAGCATCCAGCAAGCAGCAGCGGTTGACACATGGCCACATACAGACTGGACCTGCACTGCATCCCGCCTTGGAGCGCTGCTGGTGTTGGTGCAGGAATTGCTGCAGAGAAGGCTGATGTTTCCAAAGCATAACATCTGGAAGCACCAGGCAGCCTCTTTGCAGTGATTGCTTTTGTAGGAGTGTAAGGCCTCCTCCTTGTTTAATTTGTCCAAAGGAACAGCGTCGTTCCTTCTCTCTACCCAACAAGACGGGTTTACAGCAGACTCCCCTCTCCCCTTGACGGCAGGCCCAGAGACAGACCTCAGAGGTACAATCATCCTATAAATAATTGGTTCCAATTTGCAGGTTTCTGCATGGTTATTTTTTCTCCTCGTGTACATCGGGCAGGTATTGGCTTTCTACTTGTTAGATTAGGAAATGAGTTTGCGTCATTCTTTTTCTTTTCACCATGCTCTCAGGAGTAGTGTCAATGCCATTAGCCGTACCCATGAGGCAGGAGAGATGTTCAAGGCCCATTTAGATATGGTCAAGGCTATGTCCTGAGCTCTGAACATGTCTCAGTGGCCTGGGGTGTGTGCTCATACAGGTATAGCTTGGCAACTGTGTTGGAAGTGGCTCAGAAGTCCAAGGCGTGAAGAAAGCACATTCCATGTGGATTAGTTATTTGGTTCCTCAGCAGTGAAAAGATGTTAAGTTGGGGTTCATGCATGGCACAATGCCTCTGCCTGGACTGGCCACCAAATGCTGTGAAACAGAAAACCCAGGAGGTAAAATGGGAAACTCTTAGTGGTTTATTTTTCAAAGAAAACAATTTGCATTTATTTTTTTCTGCCTGATCTTCACAGGCAAGACAAAACTAGCCCATCAACAGCTTCTGATCTCTGAGAAAGAATAAATTATTTAACCACTGTGTGACTCAGTTTCCCAAACTGTGATCCAGGGTTAATAACCCTTTCTTCTCAGCCAGCAGTGTGGGGAGGTGTCTGCATTGCTTCCTTGAGGTAAAACTCTGTCCACAGCTATCTGGAGCATGTGTCATCAACCCCAACTCAAGAACCAAGTATTTTCCAAACTACTGGTGAGCATTATAGGACCATGCATTTATACATGTGGAGACATGAGGAAATGCTGGCTGGGTCATGGCAGCTACTGTGGAAAGCACAAACGCAAGTTGACATATTCACCCTCTGGGGCGAGAAAGGTCCCAAGCACTTAGGCTCAGGGTACAAGGCAGTTTTCCTTGAAGGAAAAGCTACAAGAACTCAGAGGAAACCTCAGAGCAAGTTAGTCTCTCTGCCAATAATAGAGCAATCTTGGACGGAATGACTCCATTTGTAGGTGTCTGCTCTGCAAGTATCTCAAGGTGGCTGAGGTGCATTCCAGCCTCACTGTGTTTGCCTTGAGCAGAGGCTATCTTGAAACCTCACACTGACCTGGGCAGCTTTTTCCTATGAGCGCCTTTGATGTGGGCACACACATGGCTGTGATGTGGCTGGAGCTGGGGCTGGAGAGTGACCTGGCAAGAGGACAAGGTTGGACTCGTGTAGAGGGGAGAAGTCTGGTCCCACAGTGTCCTGCAGCGCTGCAGCTCCACAGACTTCCCACAGTGCTACCAGGACAAGTGGTTTCCTGGCGTGCTGATGCTGGGTGCTGGGCTGGGGGCCGCAGCAGGGCTTTCTCTGCCTTCATGGTTGTTCCAGGCAAATCCATCACATGTTCAGACAAAGGAAATCAAAAACAACACAGTGCCTTGAGCACTTGTAAAGTTCTTTTCTCAAGGGTTTGTCCAAATGCCGAAGTTCCTATTCTCCCAGCAGGAAGGGGACAGAAAAAAATGCAGGCAGAAAAGCTTCAGGAGCAGGCGCTGGCTTGAGCATGTAGGAAGGGGGCCAGTGCTGGGCACTGTGTAATGGCAGTAATTTTCCACACGCAGTGGATTAGGTGGGGCTCTCAGTCAGGAGTGAATTCTGTGTTTTTTCTCCCCCTTCTTCCCTGCCTCTAGAGAACTGCGTTGGACTGGTGCCCGGCAGAGGCAAGATAAAGGTCTTCTCTATCAGATAGCTGTTGAAAGATCTCAAATAAAGAGGCAGGCATCTCTCAGTAACCGTTACAGGCAGCGAATGCCCTTCCCTTCATGCTCCTACCCTTCAGGAAATCCTGTGGCCTTGTGCCACGCTGGTTTGGGTTGTGTTAGGGTTGGTCAGGTGATGGGAGTCAATCCCGGTGCCAGCTCCTGCTGCATCCCTTCCCCACTCTCTGCTCTCCATGGTGTGATGGGGAAGCTCAGATTCTCACTTCTGCGGCTCTGTGAACCAAGAGGGAATTGGAGTTGAGTTCCCAGCCCCATCTGCTTGCAGATCTGGCAAGCAGCACCTGCAGGTACCCACAGAGCAGAGCTTGATGTCACAGCATGGTGCTCCCAAGTTGAATGCTGCATGGAGATAGGGGTGGGATGGGAGGGTACTCAGAACACAGAAGGAGGGTACTGGGGGGTGCACTGTGGGGGTGGCTGTGCCACATGGGCAAGACTCAGAGGTCCGTCACCCCGCATGCAGTGCTAGGAGGGAAGCAGAGAAGCATGTACCATCATTGGCAGACAGCTGCTCCTCTTGCCATGCCTGAGGTCTTCAAGCACTGGGAGGATGTGGGCCACAGACTGTCCATGTACCTGTCTCATTTGATTCCTTCCTTTTCCATGCTGCTCCATCCTGTTCCGTCTATCTTATCCCATCCCACCTGTCTTATCCCATCCTGTCACATTCCTTTCTTACCTGCCCATCCTTGCATGTCTGTCCTATCCTACCCCATCCTGTCCTATCTGTCCTATCCCACCTATTCTGTCCTTTTCTGTACTGCCCCATTCTCTCATGTCTGTCCTATTTCATTCTGTCCTGTCCTACTCCATCCTCTTCCATCTGGCTCATCCCATTCCACCCATCCTATCCTGGCCTGTCTCACCTTGCCCCCAACCTATCACTCAGCTCATTCCATCCTACTTGTCGTATGCCATCCCTTCCCATTCTATCCTCTTGTGTCTCACCCAATCCTCTTCCACCCATCCTATCCCATCTTATCCTGCCCCTCCTTTCTTGCCCTCTCCTATTCATCCCATCTCATCCCATGCCATCTATCTTTTTTGTCCATCTCATCTCATCTCACTTGCCCCATCCCATCTTCTCCTGTCCAGTCCTGTCCCACCCATCCTCTCCTGTCTGGCTCATTTCATCCCATACTAACCTATTCCATCCCTTCCCACCCAATCTCATCTATCCCATCCGTTCTCATCCTGTCCCGCCACATCCTCACTCCAGCTACCATTGTGTCACTGCCTGCATCTCCTAATGATGAAGGTGGTAGAAGCATCTGGTCCTGACCAATTTGACACTGCCACATGCTTCTTTTCTGGCCCAGTTTATTTGCCAGTGTCTACTTGGGTATATATAACAGCCCTCTGGTGCTGGCTAGGCTTCTCCCATGCTGCAGGCACATAGCAGGGTGACAGAGAAAAAGGAGGCTGGAATGGGCTCTTGTCCTTTGGAGAAGGCCCCAGTTTGTGCTCAGGCCTCCCTACACAAATGACCAGTCCATGATGGCATGTGGAGATGTGTTTTCATGGTGCAACCTGTCTTTCACATTGCGCCCAGAAGCTGCTAGGAAGATGGTAAGTGATGAGTGTGACCATTTCAGGGCATCCCTCCTTGGTATATTTCTTCCCAGAATGCCTTCTTCTCAGATACTGTCTGATGCTTCTAACTCCTAGTTGGACAATTTTATATTCATCCTGCATTGAGTCATGGACAAATGTCAAGCAGGAGCTGATTTACTCCAAATTAAGTGACTGGAGTCTCAATCTGTGGCACACAGAAAGGACTGGTTTGACTGGGGTCCTAACCTTGGGGAGGGCATGGACCGTACAGAATTGTACCACTTCCACCAAGAGTCAGGGCACAGCTGCCTTTTTGATTTTGCAATTACTGATGAAAATGATATAGACCTGCCCTTGACTCAGCCATTTTATAGCATCTCTTGAGCTCAGTGAAACTGGCTCTAAACTTTTGATCATGACAAATAGGAGCTGGTAAACCAGATCCAGTGCAAAGCTGCTGTGAGGCTGCTGCTTTTTCAGGTTTTAGTTGTCTATCTGGTGAGTGACCTGTGACTCCACTGCTCGTGTTTCCAGGGCCAGATGGGGTGACAAGGATCATAGAATCATAGAACGCTTAGGGTTGGAAGGGACCTCTAGAGATCATCTAGTCCAACCCCCCTGCACACACAGGGTCACCTAGAGCACGTGGCACAGGACTGCGTCCAAGCGGGTTTTGAAGACCTCCAGAGAAGGAGACTCCACAACCTCTCTGGGCAGCCTGTTCCAGTGCTCTGTCACTCTCACTGTTAAAAAATTTTTCCTTAAGTTCCTGTGGAACTTTTGGTGCTTCAGTTTGTGGCCATTTCCTCTAGTTCTGTCCGTGGCCACCACTGAAAAGAGACCAGCAACATCCTCTGCACTTCCTCCCTTGAGGTACTTATATACACTGATTAGATCCCCTCTCAGCCTTCTCTTCTCCAGGCTGAACAGGCCCAGCTCCTTCTGCCTCTTCTCGTAGGGCAGGTGTTCCAGGCCCCTGATCATCCTTGTGGCCCTGCGCTGGACTCTCTCCAGCAGTTCCACATCCCTCTTATACTGTGGAGCCCAGAACTGGACACAATACTCCAGATGTGGCCTCACCAGGGCTGAGTAGAGGGGCAGGATCACCTCCCTCGACCTGCTGGAGACGCTCTTCTTAATGCACCCCAGGATCCCATTGGCCTTCTTGGCCACAAGGGCACACTGCTGCCTCATGGTCAACTTGTCCTCCACCATGACACCCAGGTCTTTCTCCGCAGAGCTGCTCTCCAGAAGGTCAGTCCCCAGCCTGTCCTGGTGTCTGGGGTTATTCCTCCCCAGGTGCAGAACCTTGCACTTGGCCTTGTTGAATTTCATGAGGTTTTTCACCGCTCAGATGTCCAGTCTGTCCAGGTCCCTCTGGATGGCAGCGCAGCCCTCTGGGGTATCGGCTACTCCTCCCAGTTTCGTGTCATCAGCAAACTTGCTGAGGGAGCACTCTGTGCCTTCATCCAGGTCATTGATGAATAAATTGAACAGGACTGGACCAAGGACTGACCCTTGGGGGACCCCGCTAACCACAGGCCTCCAACTATACTCTGCACTGCTGATCACCGCTCTCTGGGCCCTGCCATCCAGCCAGTTCCTAATCCACCTCACTGTCAACTCATCTATCCCACACTTCTGGAGCTTGCCCAGGAGGATGTTGTGAGGGACGGTGTCAAAAGCCTTGGTGAAGTCGAGATAGACGACATCCACCGCTCTCCCCTCATCTATCCAGCCGGTCATTTCATCATAGAAGGCTATCAGGTTAGTCAAGCAAGATTTCTCCTTGGTGAATCCATGCTGACTACTCTTGAGCACCTTCTTGTCCTCCATGTGCCTGGAGACAACGGCCAGTATGAGCCGTTCCATCACTTTTCCGGGGATGGAGGTGAGACTCACTGGCCTGTAGTTGCCTGGGTCCTCCTTCTTGCCTTTTTTGAAGACTGGCGTGACATTGGCCTTCTTCCAGTCTTCTGGCACCTCCCCTGTTCTCCAGGATCTTTCAAAGATAATGGAGAGCGGCTTAGATATGACTTCTGCCAGCTCACGCAGCACTCTGGGGTACATCCCATCAGGACCCATGGATTTGTGGGTATCAAGGTTCCTTAGATGCTCTCTGACCCAATCTTCCTCTACCCAGGGCAAGTCTTCCTCTCCACCGGCTTCTTCTCTTGTCCCTAGGGCCTGGGGCTCTAATGGGCTGCCCTTGGTAAACACCGAAGCAAAGAAGGCATTCAGCAACTCTGCTTTTTCTGTGTTATTTGTAACCAGGGTGCCCATCCCGTCTGCCAGCGGACCCACGTTTTTCCTGATCTTCCTTTTGCTGTTAATGTATTTGAAGAAAGATGTTGTCATCTGAGCTCCTTCTCTGTGAATCAGGAGGAGCCTTGAGAATCTTGCCCTGCTCCTGCTTGACTCAGGGCCAGGTTATCATCTCTTGGTAAAGAGTTTGCCAGGAAGATGCTGAGGGATGTCTTTGCCTAACCTCAGCTATGTTGGCCCATTTGGCTGAAGACAAACTTATGCTCTGGAATCACTGATTATTTCTTGTTGGGATGACACTGAGGGCAAGAAATTACTCTGGAGTAGACCGTTGGGGGTCACAGAGTCACCATCCCTGTTTACTGACTGGAGGTGAAAGTCTAAGTTTTCTGGGAGACAAATCACTGAGGTCTCCTCAGTCATCCCTGCTCCTCCAGAAACTCACCTGGCTTTGTGACAGACTCTATCAAAGGGATACAGCATGGGGCTATAAACCCCAGTGAGGAGTGGCTCATGTATGTATTATTCAGCATCTGCACTGACAGAGTGTTTCGCAAGTCAATGGTCCTTCCCAAGCATAAGAATGAGGTCCACGGGGCTCCTGGAGGAGGAGACAAGCTGTAACACCTGAGGGGACGTTGCTCACAGTGTTTACAGAACATGTCCCTTCTTTTCCTTGATGGGATGGAACAGCTACTTCCCCAACAGATGCCCTCAAAAGGGCAGCAGATCCTGTGACCTCTTTCTGGCGTGCCGCATGGGCTGTGTGCCTGTCCTGGGTGCAGGAGGGATGCATGTGGGGGCTGCATGCGTGCTGCATGTGGGCAGTGGGGTGGGAGGGAGCGAGGAAGCCAGCCAGTGGCTGCAGCACATCTCCCTGCTCCCACTGTGCCTTGCTCTACTTGCTGCACTCCCCGAGCTGCCTTGCCTTCCTCTTCGCTGCCTTTTATGCAGCTCGCCTGAGGCTCCAGGGCCTGGGGATCTTTCCAGGCTTCCCCAGCTGGGGTTTGGCAGCTCTAATTTTAGGTACTTCTCAGTGTTGCTTTCTCTCTGTGCAGTAGAGGAAAAGCGCTTATGCGGGGAGAAGAGCCTGGCCCTACCCCGCCGCTGCTTTCTCTCTCTTTGTCTCTCTCCCCGCGTGCTCCCTCCTGGCGCCTACTGCACGGAGATGCCTGTTGATGCTAATAAGGCCCTTTTAAAGCCAGTACTCTTGCTAGGGTGCAGTGTGGGGATGCACACAAAGACAGGGCCTCTGTAGGCCTACTGCTGCCCCATGATGATGATCACCAGGCACCACAGGGCAAACCTTCCTGCACACACACGAGAGTGCTCAGGCCCAGTCCTTCCCTCAGGTCCAGAGGAAAGCACAGGCAAGTTCATGAGGCTGGCTGCAGTCCAGCTGAGCCTCTGGAGGGAGCTGGGGAAAGCCTCACTACAAGAAACCAAATACTAACTGCGGGGTGAAAAAGTGGCCAGATCAATCCATGCACAAAAGAATCCACCAAGAACTAGTTCAGTTCTTGTATCTTCCCTTACAGGCCTGTTGGAGCTGCTGTCAGATGTGATCCTGCAGTAGGTGGGCCTTTGGGCTGAACCAGTACAGCTAGTTGATAGGATTTAATTCAGAAGTGCAAAGGACAGAGGCTCAGGACAGTCCTGATGTGAGACAGGATATCTCACCTGGATTTTCAGCTGTGCAGTTTGGGCATGACAGTGGTGAGTAACAGCATCCCCTTTCCTACACCCCATGTCCAGGAGGAAAATACCTCTTGGGGAAGGCCTCAAGGGAGGAGAAAAATCAGGTGAGGAAGACAGAGGAGATGAAGGCAGCTGGGAAAATGGTCTGCTTTGATTAGGCTGGATCCTGCCCACTGTGTCGTTTTCCTACTCGCATGTGAGAGGCACATTGGGCTCTGGCTGCATGTCTGATGGGCTTTCATTTTTCAGCAGGGAAAGGCCAGAGCGGGTGCTGTCTAACTGGATTGCGAGCCGCCTGCTACCAAAAGGGCTCTGCATCCCATTATCTGTAGACCTGTTCATGGCACACGGCTAATTCAGGCAATTTGCAACACGTTTACACTGTCGATATAATAAGCAAGCCGTTGGCCTTAGCTGGGCTGCAGCACCGTGTTGTGAAGAGCAATCTGCAAATCAGGTTGCTAATGCAGGCGCAGCTGGCCCTGCAGCCCAGGCGGGCTCCACAGCTGGGGCTGCTGTGGGCACCCGAGGCAGGGCGATGTGCTCCAGTAAGGATGGGCTGGTGGCCCTCTGGGGCCAGTGCGTGCCCAGGGGTGTGTGTGCCCCTGAGGGCACCTTGCTGCCTCCTCCCATCTTGCCGCAAAGTGGGGGCCTCTCTCCTGCCTTCAGGGAGGTGGGCAGTCCCAGTCCCTTAGAAAGCACTGCCCTGTGGATGATAGGAAGCTTAACGGCTCCCTTTGCACTAGTGCCCGCCTTGTCACAGCCTTCCAGGACCCAAATCCAGTGTTATCAGAGGGCCACAGTGTCAGAGAAGGGCCCAGCTGGCTCCCTTCACCCTTTCCTCTCCCCATCGCTCATGTGCGGAGGCGGGGGGAAGCGTCACTGGCTCTGCTTTGCTGCCAGATTAATTGTGGGCATCGCTACAGACAGACGCTGCTGGAGCGCACAGGCGGCAGAGCCAGAGCCCCCTGGAAGCTGCTTCATGCGGAGGGCTCAGCAGAACCCGTGGTGGTGCCAGGGATGTGCCCCCCTCTCTCCACTTGCTCCGTACGCTTTTCCTATTGCAGGACAGGGGCTGGCCCTGCTCCTGCAGCATCTTTCCTGTAGGGTGCTCAGTGGGGTGGCTGCGGGGTGGGTGGAGCAATGCCGGCTGCCCCGCAGTGCTCCTGTGCGCTGCGTCAGCCAGCACCCGGTTAATTCTGGGGCAATTCTTCCGTGCCTGTGAAGGATCACGGCGCACGCTGCGCCACGGCCCCCGTGCTAAGTGGCCCAGATGTCCTCCTCCTGCCTGGCCTCCTTCTCCCCTTCCTCCTGTAACCAAGGAGAGAAATTAGCAGCCCGGGGAAGCGGTGCTTTCTGACGCAGGGCTTGCACCACTAATCACCCAGCACTAGGAGCTGCTTCAGATCGCCTCGTCCCCGCACTAGCTCATTGTCACGGCTGCTCTGACCCTGTGCACGGGGAGGGCCGGGGACCCGCGGCTGATGCAGGCCTAAGTGCGGCTGTTATGGTCTCTGGGCAGAGAAGGGGCAGCTGCTGTTGGTCCTGCAAGGGATATCAGGGGGGGTCTGTGCTGAGCTGTGGGTGAAGCTGTTCCTCAGATGTGCCACGCAGGCGAGCTCCCTGAAGGGATGGTCACACTGGGGTTGTCCCCATGGGGAGAGAGGCGAAGGGCCATGCCTGGGCCATGCGGCTGCTCTCCATTCCCTCCAGCCCACATAGGGGCTGAAGAGCATCTGCAGGGCTGAGCCATGCACATACGGAGGTAGACTGAGCATGCATGGGGCAGCCAGTGGGGTACCCACCAAGCAATCCTGCCTTGATGTCTCTATGGGATCCTTCTGCACAATGGGTGCATGGAGGGGGTTATGTGGCCTTTTTTTTTTTGAGGAAAGGCTGCCCTGCGTGCATATGATGTGCATATGGGACAGAGGTGCTGAAGCAGAGCTAGTCCTCCTCGGAGCGCCCCCACGCTCTGCTGCTGATGCAGCGTGCCAGCCCGTGTGGGAGCTGCGTGCCAGCACCAGGGCAGCAGCCGTGTCCTCCCCAGGTGGATGCAGAGCGCTGCAGCTGGCCAGCTGCCAGACTGTGTGTCTCTGCCTCGCATCTGTGCCTGTGCAGAGTGCTGGGGCTCTCACACACACACATACACATATAATGCCACCTTTGAATACCACCAGGTCGCCTTTACACTGGAGGTGATTTTCATAAAACTTCCCAGACTCAGTTTCAGTGGGATCTGGTGTCACTGGAAATGGAGTGACACAGGGAAGTCACCTCGCTCACTCGGGCAGGGGTGTTTTGCTGTGTTACATGTCCCCATTCAAGCAGAGGGGTAAGGGAAGCGTCAGAGGGGTGCGCAGGGGAGGAGGATGCTCAGAGGCCTTCATGCACCTGTGAGGCCTGGAGAAACAGAGCGAAGGCCAAATAAGTCCCTCGGGATGTGCGTGGGGAAATGCACAGCTCCCTGCTCCAACCCAAAGAGGATGGAGCTCACTCTCTGCTGCATAAAATGGAGCAGGATGTGGAGGGAAGAATGGCTTTAAACAGTCAATTTCCATCGCTGAAAGCTGACAAGTTTAAAACAGCTAATGTGCCCCGCAAGATGAGGCCTTCGGAGATTTACAGCTCTCCTCGGCTGACTGCTCCCATACGGTGTGCATGTCAGCCAGGGAGCCTTTTAAACAACCAAGATAAAGCTGCGGAGAGGCCGCATTGCCCACCAAATGGATGGCAGAGAGAGAAGAAAGGAAGGAGAGAGGTTGTTGTGTGTGGTTTTTTTTTTCCCCCATCAGACAGGCTGCTGAGCTCATGTCCTCTCCTGCAGCTACCACTGCAGAGGAACTCTAGGTCAAGGTCAAAACAGCCCTCCTTGTAGCAAAGTTTTCCTAAGCCAACATAGGCAGCCATTTACATGGTGCACGAGCATGCCAGGATGCCCGCTGAGGTGGGATGGAGCAGACATCAGCAGGATGTGCAGGTGGCACCAGCTGGTTGGGTTCACTGTGTGCCCACAGCGGGACAGGAGAACCCCAAGGGCCTGGGTGTAGGTGTCAGAGAGCCCTGGAGATGGCCAAAAAGACACTGAGTGGCACTGGAGAGAGTGGGGAGATCAAGAGTAGGCTCCTAGTGGGGTAGAATTAGATGAAGATGTCTCAGCAGGATCCCCAGCCCAGGCCAGCATCCCCTGAGAGACTCACACAAGACAAAGTGGATGTAGGATGGTTTAGGAGCAGCCGCCACTGAGCTAAGGCCTATCTGGTGTTTCTCCCATGCTAGCGCCGAGCAAAGGTGCCACAGGTGCTTGCTGGGGCAACTTGATCCTTGATGTGATCTGTTTGTTCCTCTGCCCAGCCACATGGCTAGAAGAGCCGCATGCTTGAGCAGACCTATGACCAGCACAGTGCTGTGAGGGCATGAATCAGGGTGTCAGCTAGCTGAGGACGGGCGCCCAGCTCTCTGGGCACATGGAGTGTCATGGGGTCTTCCTGCCCAACCTCAGCATGCCTGTGGTGTCTGCAGAGGGGGAGCCAAATCCAGCGTTGCCCTCTGCTTCTGCCCTGCCCAGCAAACATGCAGACAGCAGAGCCCTTGAGGCAATTCACTTTCCTGAGGTCATCAGACGAAATAGGTCGAATGAATCGTGTCCTGAGAGCACCTCTGCCACCCTGCCAGAGCCTTGGAACCAGCTCCAATGGAGATGTCTGCAGGGCCTGGCAATGGTCCCCCTTTCCAGGACCATGCAGACAGCTGGGTTGGGAGGCCTCTGTCTTTCATTTTCAGGAGAGGAATCCATCAGACCATGGTAAGCACTACTCTTTGACATGTATCATGCCTCTTCAGGATGATGAGAAAAAAGACATGGCAGAGAAGTAGTGTTTCTAAGGCCTCTGGGTTGTTCAGTCATGCCATGTCTGGGGATGCTTGCCGTTACTTTTGCCTTTATTGCTCCCCAGCTTTGTCATCCCAAAGGCCAGAAGACCTAAAATCCTCTTAGGATTGGGAGACGCTTTCCACCTCAGCACCTAATTGGTGTAGTTCCTGGAAGCAGGACTGGAACATAATGGGTAAAGACTGAACCCATGTGCTCCTGGTGCCGTGGCATTGCCTTGACCGACGTGGTCCTCCGCGTTGCAGAAGCAGCCTTGGCACTGGGGGGTGGCACAGCTCTGGCTCTCACAGTTCCTGCTGCAGAGGAGGGAGACAGGCTAAAGCTGGCAGAAGAGGACAGAGCCATTGGGTCCCTTCCTGTTCCTCTACATCACAGCACTCCTGTAGCTGTGTGGGCACATGGGCCCTTAGCATATCCATAACAGCATCCAAGCCAGCAGTCAGTCCCAACACTGCTCTGACTGTCACGGTCCCAAGCACCAAGAGCTCCAGGGAGCAAAATGCACCCCCCCCTTTTTTTTTTTTTTTTTTTCTCAGAAGAGACCTGCTGCCTGAGTTGTTGTTCCTGTGCTGTTTGTTGGCAGGGACTATGCTCAGTGCTCCGGATCCAGCTACTTGTGCAGTGCAGTGGCACAAACTGCTCTGGCAGAGGAGCTTCTCCTGGTCATGGGCACAAGGTGAAAAATCTCTGCCCTCCCAGCTGGGCCTGGCTCAGCGGGAGGAGCCAGTAACAGGTCAGATGGTTTTGGTCACTGGCTGTGCAGGAGAGCTGCACTGGCCCCTGCCCCTCCGCGCCAGGCCATGGCCTTGCAAGGTGCAAAGCTGGGGCTTTGGGAGCGGCGTGGACGAAGCAGCCCCTTATCTCTTCCTTTGTGTGCACACGCGAGCTTTCTTGGAGCCGCCGTGTGATGCCGCCAGCCCGAAAGCCGCAAAGGCGAAGAGATTGCCCAGCTTCTGCCTCCTTCCCAGCAGGTGTGGCTGGCCCTGCCAGGCAGATGGCTCGGCGCCTGGCAGAGAGGAGCGCTGGAGCCAGGAGCAGCTGGCTCCATCCACACCCGGACCAAAAGCAGGGATGATGAGCAGCGTGGGGAGCTCCTGGCAGGCAAAGGAGGCAGTGACCTCCCCTCACCAAGCTCAGGTCTTGCTGGGCACCTCTGGGCTCTCATTTGCAGCTGCAATGTGCCGCCAACTTCTGCCTGCCATGGTGGGGCCTTTCGGAGGGCATGGGTAAGGGCCCAGTTGTGCTTTAGTGAGGCAGACATCTCTCTCAGTCAGCTCCAGCACTCTGCTCCAACGCAGACACCTCCAGTTCTCCTCTGGTCTGATGTCAGGTGCCAGACACACAGAGGAGTCTCTTTCTGCACCCCTGGGCAGCCAGGGCATAGAAATGAAACGACATGGGGCAGACCCTTCTCTGAGTTGTCATCTTCTGTTCTGCATTTGTTCCCAGCTGCACTGGCCCATGTCACCTTGCTTCCCCTGTCTCTCCTAGAGCACAGCAGCTGAGCCAGCCTGTAGGTACCGTGTGACTCAGAGCTCCATTTCTCCTGTTCTCCTCTGCTTGCAAAGGCCCTATCTCAAAGACAGCTGAGTCTGTACCTGTGCTAATGAACTGCAGGACCAATCAATAGAGCAATTGGAAGCAGTGTCAGAACTGGGCCAGGCACTACTTTGTTATTTCTAAACAGGGAAGTTTGAGTATGGACTTTCTTTCTTCCACTGGCCGTCACTCTATGCTGTTGTGAAGCTCCCAGCACAGCAGTACAGGGCTGGAACAACAAAGTCAGGATGAAGACAAGAATACCTCCACTCTGGCCAGGCTGAAGGACTTAGATTAGTGGTGGGGTGCAGGAGATATTACTTCTCCCATGCAAAATCCACAGCATACAGACTATTGTGATGGCACTGGGGAGAGAAGCATGAAGGCATCCATGCCATGATGGCTATGGACAGACCTGCTCACATGCAGCAAGTGAAGCAGCCTCATGATGTGCAGTGCATAGCGTCATTTTCCATGCAGCTATTAATACACATATTTTCATATCTCTAAATGGAGGCAGAGAGCAAAAGTGAATGCATAAGAATTGAAAGCCCAGCATCTCAATGTAACCATCTCTTAAGTCTGATTTTAAGAGGTGGGGGAAGCTGTGTCTGGGGCCCTGGCTCACGAAGAAGCAGAAGAGGACCAGAAAGAGCAAGGGGTCTAACCCACAGCAGCAAGATCTCTGGGCAGGCCATTCTCAACAGGCAGACTGTCCCTACCCCCTCTACCCTCAGCTTGCAGCCGTCGCTGGAAATGGAAGGTTTGAACTCATTCACGGAGCTGTTTGCTGGTATTTCCTGCCCCGGAGAACAGGAAGCAGCAGAGAAGCTCAGGAGGGAGCTCTTGGGAGATTTCCAGCCTGAGATGTTTCGATCTCTGCAGGAGAGGGAAAACTCTTGCTCTTACTCTCACCCTGGTGCCCTGTGCTGGCAACTGAGGGGACAGAGTCAGGCAAACTCAGGCCAGGGGAGGTATGTTAGGCAGAAATGTATCATTCTGGATGATTTCGCATTTCTCTTTTCTTTGTACCACTCTGACATAAACATTCTCTGCTCAGCTCTACGTTAATCAAAGAGAGGCTGATTCACAAGTCATGGCAAGACAAACTTCTAGCAGAGAGGGATGCTTGTCCACCCAGTCTGTTCTATGAAGTCCTGCATTTGGAGAACTTTATTTTCAGCTCCACAGAGCTCCATAGCAAGATCAATCCTGCAGTGACATCCATCCTTTGGCAGGTCTGCAGCAGCCTCTCCTCATTGCCCTCAAAACTCCTTCCTGCCTTGGAGGCTTGGATTCATACATCACACCAGCCTTTGCTACAAGGCCTTCTTGGCCTACCAGGGCTTGCACACAAAACCTGAAGATTTCCTGGTCCCCAGCACACATCTGGGTCTCCCTGGTGCTCCTGAGGACCATGTCCCTCTCTCAAGTGATATTGGCCATGATGGGACATGTCTGGGGGAAGGCCAGGTTTGGCTGGTGCTTCCTTTGGTAACAGGTCCAGGCATGTCCTGGATCCCTGTTTATCTCCGTGTATGGCCTGTACGATGTTGAATATGGCATTCATAAAATATGTCATCTCAGCTTAAGGTGGTTTATTGCTTATCAGAATCAAACTCTCCCATTAGGTGGTTTCTCCTCTGAATAAGGACAAAGTCCCATGGAAGGAAAGGGTTTATTCTCCTTCCAAATCATCCCTGGTTTTCTTTTCCTCCTCTGGAGGGAGATAAATGTGCAAAGCTGATGTTGGAGTGACAGGGTCCGAGTTGGAATATGTTGGTCCCTGGGTCTGCATCCATCTTACAGCGCGTGTGAGTACTGAGACTACTTCTATGGTCATGTCCTGAGCACACCTTCAGTTGGATAAATGCAGGGAAGTGTTGGCCAGTGCTTAAGCCAAGATGAATCCTGAGCTGGGGAGACATAGCTGGGTGGGGATATGTCTGGAGAAGGAAGCTGTGTCAGGGCTTGGGTGGCAGGCAGAGACGGGGCAGATAAAGCTGTCACACCTCAGTTTTGCATCACAGAAAGGATATGTGTTAAAAGAGATCCTCCAACAGCTTTTGCTTTTGGAGCTGGGCAGTGGCTCCATCTGTGTGGTGGATGAAGTGGAGCAAGGATGCAAGACTGAGTGCTGGACATAGACTTCCATTCTGCAGCACTGTTCCCACGCTGCTGACTGAGTTTGGGCTTGTCACGACGGTCCCAGAGACAGATCCTGCCCAGTGTGGACGAGCTCGTGCCAGGTCTGACCGCCTTCATCGGAACAGACCTCAGGCACTTTGCTCAGCACACTTTGCACATGTGGCAGCTGCAGCGTGTGCCAGGCTCCAGGATGTGACACACACTCCCAGACTCACACTGCTGGTTTCAGTCCCTTCACAGTGGTGCTCCAAACACTGACCTGAAGGACGGTGGTCTCACCATGCAAATGGCAGTTACTCCATTTTAAGGCCACAGACAGGTGCCAGAGATGCCAGGTGGGACCAAGAGCTCTGGAGCTCCTAGTCTTTTTCACCCTGCCGTGCTGACACCAGCCATGAGACTCAACAAGAGAGAGCCACCAAGTCTTGATAGGAAGAGATCGTAGGGAAGCATTTTGTCCAGAAGAATCCAGTCACCCCCGGTGGCATGGTGTGTTTTGAGGGTGCTACAGGGGAGTGTGATTTTTCCTCCCTTGTTACAGAACGTATCCCTGGGGTTTGGCTTATGGGTGGGAGCCAGTGCTGCAGGCCCACTGGAGCAAGTAGCACACTGGATGCAAGGAGCACGGCTCTCTGGAGAGCTGGATGCTCTTCAGGGCCATTCAGCTGCATGGTGCTTTACTGTGTCTGAACGCAGACAAGAAAATAACATGTGACAGGGAGGAAGTGAAATATTGAGGGAGACATCACTTGAAACCCCTTCTGGAAGAGGGTTCTGATTGTTGTAGGGATTGGTCTTTCACATGACCTCGGGAGAACTGAGTCCTCCTTTCGCCTCTGCTGCTCACCTAAACTCTCTGCCCGTGACTTTTCCTGCCAGCCTGGCCATCCCTGAAGCAGGAAGCAGCCTGTCCCAGAACTGGCTGGGAAGTAGGGAAAACCATTCAGCTCCAGGCCTACCTGGAAGAACATTTCTTGTGTGAAGAAAAAAAGCAATCTTCGACAGCATCAAAGCACTGCCAGGATGCTGCCTGCACAGCATTGCTGCATTGCTACATGGCATGGCTGCACTTCTCAGCATTGGTGCATTGACATTGGCAGAATTAATTCAACACCAAGTGCAACTTCCAGGCACAGTGGCAATGGATACAGCAACACACTAAGTCTGATCAAACCATGGCGGATTTTCACAAATGCACCTTATTTTCTTCGTAAGCAGCAGATCTGGATCTCAGTTCTGGAGATGGTGAAGAGGCAGCTGGTCCACCTAAGCTGTAACATACACCGGCTCGCCTGCGCTGCACTTTGGTTACCCCTTGCTCTGTGTGTGTGTGTCTGCCAACCCGGAGCAGAGAGGTGGCTGCAGGACACCTATGAAGAGGAGGCCACGGTGGGAAGCAAGCATCAGGACATGCAGCTCGTGTGCACTTTTCCATGATCAGTCTCCTGGGCAACTGTGCACGTGGAGTGAGACAAGGCACCAGGAAGAGGAGTCACTGCATTTGCTCAGGGAATGATCCCCAGTCCTATCCACTGGTCAGAGGTCTCATCACTGCACTTTGCCAGCCTGGAGCTGCAGAGCAAATGGCAGTGTCTGGGACTTACTGGCATGCCAGGTGCTGGTTGTCACAAAGCCTTGCTTCCCCCAGTGAGTACTGTGTCTCCTCTTGGGTAACTGGGACTCGGAGGGGTGGGAGGATGTGGTGAGAGACCTCAAGCCCCCAAGGAAAACCCACCAAGTGCACATGAAGTGCAGCCAAGGGCGATGGCTCAAACCCCATGGCTGGACCCTGTCCCCAAGCCTTACATTTTATCTGTACTACAGAGGGTGAGGCTTCCCTATTAACGTTGATATGCGTGCACGTGTGCATGCCCTGGGCAGCAAGCACTCTTCCTGAGCTAAGGGACTCTCCATCCGCCTGAGTTTCTGCCTCTCCGCAGTGAGAACGTGGACATGTGGTTGCCATTGCTGCCACTCGCGTGGCACCTGCCTGCCCTGGGTGAGCCTGCTGCTTGCTAATAAGCTACAACATCTTGCTCAGGGTCCTGCTCGCCGTCAGAGCCGAGGGACTCTCTGCGCTCATGCGCTCAGCTTGGCCCCACAGCTTAAACCCCTGCCAAGAGAAATGGAAGAATCTGGTGCAGCCAGTCCTGGAAAAAACAGCAAGGACCGGCTCTGATTAACCCTTCACTGGGCTGCCTGGTCTGCTCCCCGCTCCTCTCCTCCCACGCGCTGGGAAGGGCAGGCTTGGCACCCCTCCTCCCCCGGTTCCCCAACAGTGCAGATGCTTTTCTCTACCTCTAGGGAAAAAAGCAGCTTTTCTCGTGAGATTGCCCAGAATACCCAAGACCCGAGTATTCCCACGGCACTCAGATGCGTGCCCCCTTTGATCGTGGGAGGGCAAAGGGCAGAGATCTGGGAAAAGAAAAGAAAATCATTTAGAAAAAAAGGAAAAAAAAAGAGAGAGAGAGACAGGGGAAGAAAATGAAGCAATTCAGGCAGGAGCTTCCCTCAGCCTCTCTAAAATACGGTGCACGTTTCCTGCGAGCCTGGGGCGCAGATCATACTCGACGTGAGGTGCTTTGCCCAGCTCCAGTGTAAATTCTGGAGCCTCGCATTTGCATGGCGTGATGGGAAAAAGCTTAAGAGGGGCCCGGGGAGCTGCAGAGGAGGCGACTGTGCTATCTGGCTACCGCAGGGGCTGTCGATGCACGGAGCATTTCCAAGGCTATTTGTGAAGGTGAAATGGTCTGTAAAGATTCCAGGACACCATGTGGCAGGATAGTTAGCGGGGCTTCTCTTTCGGTGTTTGCACAGTGCTGCCGGGCTGGAGAGAGGGGCTGTGTGCGCAGAATGCCTCGTGCTGATTAGAGCATCTGCAAATTTCAGCTTAATACGTGGCATAATGAGACACAGAAGATTATTAGCCTGCAGCCATCCCCCCGCCACGGCTGCGATCTCTGCTGCCTGAGCAGGTTTCACCTTCCTGGCGTGGGGCTCCGTGAGGTCCTGCCGGAGCCACCTGCACAGGCAGGCAGCTCTGTGGGGCACGGGGGCCCAAGCCTGCCACCAAGCAGGGTTTTTTTGTACTTTGCACAGAAAATAAGGCTTAGTCCTCCCACCTGCTGCCCGTGCGTGCCAGGCTGGACCCCTTTGGTATTTCCCATAGTGTCTCCAGTTGCAGTCACCGGGGCTTATGGCCAGGGAGGACCCATCTGGCTGCAGGCTGCAATTCCCAATCGCCTGTCCCAAACACTGACCGTGGGCCGGGGCTCACGTCCCCTAGCAGATCATGAGCGCCAACCCCATGTAGGCCCTTGGGAGGCCGGGAGGTGTCGGAAGGGGCCAACCAGCACGGCAGCCGTGAGGAGCTGGGTGCTGCGGGCAAGACTCTTTCACTGGAGTGGGATAATGTATGCGTGGTGCGGGTTCATGTGTCTGGTTACACGAGGAGGAATATCGCTCACAAAGAGAAGATTGAGAGGGGATCTCATCAGCATGTACAATTACCTGAGGGCAGAATATAAAGAGAAAGAAGCCAAACTCTTCTCGGTGGTGGCCAGTGGTAGGACAAGGGTACAAGTTGAAGCACAGGAAGTTCCAACTCCATGTGAGGAAGAACTTCCTTCCTGTGAGGTTGACAGAGCCCTGGGACAGGCTGCCCAGAGAGGCTGTGCCCTGTGCTTTGGGTGTCCCTGCTGGAGCAGGGTGTTGGGCTAGGTGATCTCTAGAAGCCCCTTCCAACCTCAACCGTTCTGCAATTCTGTGTGATTCTGTAATCCCGAAGTGATGGACCAACTGGCAGCCTGGCATGCACATGCAGACCCACATCAGCTCTGAGCTCCCCCTCTTCTGTGATCTATCCCCCTCTATCCATCCTGCCTGGCAGGCTCCCACAGCCCCAGGCTAATGCTCCATACTGCTTATTTTCCATTTTCAGACAGAACATAAGGTCCCAATGCTTGCAGGCATGCAGGCGCCTGGACTCCATGCGATGTGTGCAAGAAGATGCACTGTGGAGTGTGTGTGTGCAGGGTCCGCATGCAGGGAGAGTTTGTGCAGGTTGTATGCAGGTAACTGAGCATATTCAGACTGCCGATGTGTGTGCCCAGTCTGTGCGTGGGCATTGAGTTGGGTGCTGAGCACATGAAAACAGGGACCTCAGCAGTTGTTTGCCCCTCAGTCGCTCCCAGCCCACTGGCTCTCTCGACAGGGTTGCTAGATCTTGCCATGGTGTTTTGAGTGACATGGGCAAGGCTTGGTGTGGGTAGGAGGCCATGGACCCTGCAGCCATTGCCTTCTGCCTGGGCAAGTTAGTACAGGACAACCTCAGACCCAGAGGCACTTCGGACTGTTCTCCAGTAAAGCCAGTGGGCAGTCCAGTGCATGCCCCCTTGCACAGGCTTTCCTCTGTAGCTCCCTCCACATTTTGCTGACCCATGGGTTTGCATAACCTTGAAGTAGCCTCAAAGGGTGACAATTTCATGTTTGGCCATTTTCTGGTTGGATCAGTTCTGCCCGCCTCACACCTGGCAGTGCTACCGAAGGTGTGAGAGTGACATTTGCAGCCAGAAACACCCCCAAAGGACCCTGGAGCGAGGTTAATCCGTGTTCCTCATGTTCATCATTTACCATTCTACAGATATACTTCAAAAAAAAAAAGAAAAAAAAAAAAAAGAAAAAAGCAAAAGCAAAATCCAGGCACGGTATCACCAAAGCAAGAGCCATTATGAATGTTATTATACTAACACTAACTGCCACTGCTGTTAATCAGTACCAAGGTCAAATTCGCAAATCGGCAGGTTAGTTTCAGCACTGGCCTGAAATTAGATCATCAATTAGTTAAATCATCACTTCGCTACAGAAAGAAAACAGGAGTTGACCCAGTCCTCATAAATCCTGTGAAAGGGTTCTGAGAAGGTGGTTCCACATTTTATCAGAAAGAATTTGACCAAAGCCCATAGTGAGAGGCCAGCTAAATATCTTAATGATGAAATCAAGTTATCATTCAATGTTTAATACATAATATCTAACCTGATTTGGAAGCTGGCACCTCAGACATGTTTCTCTGTGCCTAGCAAATATTATAGCACAATGTTAACTTCTGCTTCAATAAGCAGTGATTTGAGACTTCATATACACCAGAATTGACTGATGACAATTTCAAGTTTCTCAGAGCTTTGATACCCCAAATCCACTTTAATTTTATGTGTAATTTTATGGGACAATCTTTAGGTCCATCAAAAATGGAAAATTTCCTTCAGGTGCCTTGACCTTATGGCTGCTCATCTACCCATGCAGGAGCCCAGCTACACTTTCATCTGCTCACCTTCAAATTCAAAGCTATAAAAAGGTTGGGTTTGCTCCCAGTTAATAAAAATAAGAAAAAGGGGAGAAGCCAGGCTTAAGATAAAGGTGTTGTGAGTCCTCCACTCTCGCAGCCTTTGGAATGTCACTGAGTGGGGGCTGGTATCTGAATCAGCAACCAGATGGTGAAATCCTTTAGGCATGGTGCTTCTCAATGCTGGCTGTCGGCCGCTGCCCTGGAGCACACTGGGAGGCTGGAGTGGGCCGTTCACTGCAGACCAAGGCCAGGGCCTTGGACAGCCCACTGGGTAGTTTCTCTATGAGCTGCGGGTGCAGAGTTTTCAGGATCAAAGAATCACAGAATCACAGAACGGTTGAGGTTGGAAGGGACCTCTAGTCCAACCCCCTGCTCCAGCAGGGACACCCAGAGCACGGGGCACCCGGTCGCATCCAGGCGGATTTGGAAGATCTCCAGAGAAGGAGCCTCCATAGCCTCTCTGTGCAGCCTGTTCCAAGGCTCTACCACCATCACAGGAAAGAAATGATTCCTCACATGAAGATGGAACTCCCTTTATTTCAACTTATACCCATTACCCCTTGTCCTATCACTGGCCACTATCGAAAAGAGTTTGGCCCCATCCTCCCTACATTCACCCCTCAGGTCCTCAGATCTCGTCTCAGTCTCCTCTTCTCCAGGCTAAACAGGCCCAGCTTGCTTAGTCTTTCCTCATAAGATAGATGCTCCAGTCCCTTCTTCATCTTTGTCGCTTCTACCTTCTCTAGTAGCTCCACGTCCCTCTTGTCCTGGGGAGCCCAGAACTGCCCCCAGTACTCCAGGTGCGGCCTCACCAGAGCTGAGCAGAGGAGCAGGATCCCCTCCCTCGCCCTGCTGGCAACACTCTGGGGATGCAGAGTTTTCAGGATCTAATGGCTGAGAGCAACCTGCCTTATGGGAAGCTTTGGGCTCAGCGCTGCAGAGTCTTCTTCACCACCAAGCTCAAGATAAAACTGGCTCTGGGTATGAGTGACTATTAAGCTCCCAAGCTCCCAGCTCTGCTTCCTCGGACTCCCACTCCTTCAGCCTGGCTGACACTGCGGTTTTTGGGAATACACAAAATGAGTCATGTGGACTTGTCTAGAGTTCTGCACGTGTGCATACAGGTGCATGTGTGCAGGCAGTTACATGGGTATGCACACCTGTACGGGTGTGTGTGTACATGTAGAGAGGATGCTGAATTAGGAGAGAATGCAGAGGTACATGGTAAAAGGAAATGGGGCAGACCTCGGCTATAGGCACATGGATGGGTTAATCTGGTCTCATACTGCTACACGCGGCATCCACATACTAAGGTCACGAGATGCAACATCAGGAGCAGGGCTGCTGAGCAGCCTTACAGTACAAGGATGTGGCCCTCTCCATCAGGCATCAGACTGATAGGTTAGACCTGACTCATGGCCTGACACAGGGTCTGATGCCTCCTAGTCTTATTTGTTCCCAGAGTAATCAGATCTAGAGTCATGCCACAAGCTCCAGCACCTAGTGTACCTAGCACATGCACACTGTTAACTCTCAGCTTTTCCTCCCTCAGTACTTCTAACTCTCTGTTCATTCTTTTCAATTGACTCATCTCTTGCATTATATCTACTGACAACTGACATCTACTGACAACTTTTTCTCCAAATGTTCAATGAGGAACTTAAAAATGCAAATGTTTCCTTCCTCCAAAGCCTTTCCTCCATGGAGGGCCCAGAATGTCTCTGACAACAAAACAGCAACGTGTTATTTGTTCTTATTACTCTAGGAAGGCAAGCTACTGTGCGTGACCAAGGAAACCGAGAGCTGGCTGCCCTTGTGAACTTGCCGAATGCCTGATGGAGAATGAGAGGAGAAGAGAGCTGGGGGAGTATGAAAAACATTACTTCTTGCCTGCTTATTGATGGAGGCAAGATTGATTGACTGTACTTGCTATAGCATAGCATGCATCAAGGTAGGCACAAAATTGTGGTTAGTACTAGAAAACCACTGGCCATATGGATGAACTTAACATGAGAAAAGACACATGTTTTGCCCTCATGTAGCTGGGACGTGAGCTGGGGAGGTGCATGGGTCACGGAGGTAGATAGGGTAGAGGAGGTGAAGTTAGACATGTAGCACAAATGCAAGTGATGACACTGGTTGGCATGACAGACCCTTGGGAGAGCAGGGCTGGATCTTGCCTATGTTTTGCTGCCTCCAGTGTTTATACCCATTACTAGAGAGAAATGGACACTTGGAGATTTAATTCATCTCCTAAAATCAGCCACATGAGTCATAATCTACAGACTCACTCTGCAGATGGTGGTTTCCTCACTTGAAAGTTGAAGCCCTGCTCTGCAGACCAGATGAACTCAGGACTGTCTCATTCTGGGAAAGAGCAAGTTTAGGTAAGGTCTCAGAGGAGACCAGGAGGTGGCTGAGGGGTGCTTATGGAAGGTGGTGGAAGATGAGAAAGCACCATGGTACTGCTTGAACCCTAAGTGGTTGAATGTGGATGGCCACCATTGCAAGGCTGCTGTTAGCATGATGGCTGGGGTTATGGCCAAGAGGAATTGAAAGGGAAGGACTTGTAAAGAGAAGAGCAGTTGGAAATATTTTGTCAGAATGGAGCTTTTTGTGAAGTAAAGACAGTTTGACAAGAACAGCTTAGTTTTGTCATGACGATAATGATTTCAGCACTGTTTCGCACAGTGACAGATACTCAAAACAGAATCATTTCCATAAGAGACAATCTTTGGTACAGAAATGCTCAAGGTCCTGCCTCCTATTTCCCCTGATTTTGATGCTCCCCACCTCCCATTCTCCAAAGCAGAGGAGAAAAAGTGCTGCTTCAAGGGAGAGCACTGAAAAAGCCTCATTTCCCTCAAAAATGAGCCCAAAACTGCCACCTCAAGAGTCTGGATTTTGCCATGTTGAGTCTGAGTCAACAGTAAGATGTGTGTGAGGATGGCAGAGAAACAGGCTGTGGCCCTGGGGAGGCTGAGGGTGTTTGCGTGGACAGAGCCTACTCCATGCGCGGGTAGGAGCTACCTGTCGGGAAGGCGTAAGAGCCGCTCCGCACGGCTGGGGACCTGTGCCAGAGCAGCCGGCCCCTCCGCAAGCCTGCCACATTCCTGGCCTCCACGGCTTCCTGTGGCAATGCGCTACACAGGCTATTTTTATGCTGTGTGAAAAAAAAAGTGTGTCTTTGCAAGCTGAGGAAAGGCGGCGTGGAGAGGGAAAGTGAATTAGTGAAGGTCACAGGCATAATGTCACTCTCTGCGCTTCTGGGCCAGAGTGTGAAGAGCTAAAGAGATGGCATGGAGTCCGGGTGATGGACTCGCAGTGGCTCATTTGGGGTTGAAAACGGATGCCACCTCTGGCTTCTCAGGGAAAATGTAGCTACCGTGTCCCTCCACCACCCTGCCAGTGCTGGGAAGCAAGCTGGCACCGTTCTTTTATTTCTGCACTGCTCACTCTCTGCGTCTGACCATTTATAGAGTATCAGTCGCTATATGGACTGTAACTGGGTTTTATATACAGGATAAAAAGTAATGATCATTCTCTCCTGCTAAATCACACACAGTCAAATTGCAATGTGGAGACCTTTCTGCCTGTAGTAGCAAAGGCTTGTGTGGGGGAGATCTGAATAGCTCCTGCTATAAGCACCCTTCTGCCCCCAATAATATCAAAGAGGTGCCCAGCACCAAATCCCCAAAGCCCCAAGATGTGACCCAAAACACTGGTCAATTCTGTGGCATCCCTTTCCTCATTCAACCCTTTTGTTAAAGCTATGGCTTACGTGCAGGCAAAAGGGCAGGTAAAAGCAGAGAAAGCCTTGTCTGCAAATTGCTGCTTGTAAGTGGGGAGGATGAATTGAGGATCTAGAGTACAGATGAGCCCCCTGCACTTGAGCGAACTATGCTAAAAGTTCACTGGAGTATTTCTCCTTTCTTTGCTGGGGAGCTGCTGGGCTCAAGAGCCCCGTCCGCAGACGTGAGAGCAGGCAAGGTAGGCAGCATCCTCCTGCCACACTGCAAACCCACGGTTCCAAAGCAAAGAAAACTGCTGAAGCGAAGGCAGAATAAGCCCAGCTAAGCAGCACATCGCCAGCAGGGTACGGTTGGAAGCCTGCACATTTACGGCAGTCTCCTTTTTCCGGGGGACGCTGGAGGCAGAGTTCCCATCACTTTCAGATCTCCGAGCAGATTTATGAGCCTCCCAAAAGCGCTCTCGCAGCCCTCCAGGAAGGCTCAGGCTGGGGGTTAGCTTGGAGGGGGGGCTATTTGCAGGGAATTGTGAATCTACTTTCTTACACGGCTGCGTACCACTGTGCAACGGTAATCCCCTGAGCAGGGTGAAACAGAGGCCTAGCTACCATGACCTCCTCTGTAGGTTTCCATGGATACCATGTACTATAAATAAAAAAAGGAATTTCAAACCAGTTTTCAGTCCTGCTTAGTGGGAATAGGAAACCTCTTTTGAATTTAGTTTCCTATCTCACCTTACAGGGGTTATTTTGCAGACTGTTTGAAACAAATAATTACCCCTTCAGCCAGGAAATTACCACCAATCATACCTATTTACTTCCAAACACTTGGCTAATTAGCACATTGGGGAGAGCTGCCTATTTGCACGCTGGAGATGGGAGGCTTAGCGTCTTTATTTTGGTGGTGCTAGGAGAAAGGACGTGGGGCCAAGGGTCAGCAAGGGGCGTCAGAGCCCTCCGAAAAAAATAATAAAGAGAAAAGGAGCGCTGTAAAACTCAAAACGCTGAGATGCCGTGTGAATTAGCGTGCAAGAAGCCCGGCAAAAAAGGGAATATTACATCTGCATCCTTTTGCAATGAATCAGAGTCATGCTGCAGATTTTGTCTGGCATACTGGGTCTCTGGAGGATAGAAAATAATTTGGTCGCAGCAGTGGGAGGTGTGTGTGCGTGGAGAGGGGAGTTGCTTTCCAACAGCCTGCTGTGGTGAGAACATGCCTGACACTTCATTCCTTTCCAGTTAATGCAGCAAGGCCGGGAGGAAACTTAACCCTCTAATTGCTAAAGTGTATCAGGGACTTGGGAAAGTCCTTGGAATCTGAACGGCTCCCCGAGCTGGTCTTATCTTGCCAAAACACAGGGCATTGATTCAAAAAAAGCAGAGTGGATTTACCCAAATGGCTGGAGGTGGGGGCAGGGGAAACATTAATTTGAAACAGGCGCTGGTCAGCAGAACAGGAGGACAGAGATGTTTTTCAGATGCTAGGCTGGAAATAGGCCTGCAAGTCCAGTTGGCTGCAATGATGGGTCTAACTCATTTGGACATGTGGTTTGCAAAGGGGTCTCATGCTCTGGGGCCTCTCACATCACTCTGCAGCCCAAATTTCACAGAATGGCCTGTGCTCCCAAATCATGGTCACTGAAATCCTCAAACACTTTACGTCAGTAAGAGGAGAGCTATGTCCTCTGCCTCCCCTGAACAGCTCCTGCTATGCTAATTGCACAGTGCGGGGTCGTGGTGGCGCGGTCCTTACCAGGGTGGTCCACAACCCCCATGCGGAGGAGGGAGGGTAGGTGATGGACAGCTGTGTGCACAGCATGTCCTTGGATGGGCATGTGTGTGCTCTTCCAGGTGCTAGCAGAGGGCTAGTGGCTCTCTGGTGCTGCCTGGGGCTCTCTTCATTTTGGAAAGGGTTTGGCTGGCACTGCTTTCCTCTGATGGCTGCTCCCTGCGCACACGACTGTGTGTGAATTGACTATCCGCAGTGTCCTGGTTCTTTGTCTTGCTCACCCCAGTAAACAACTACTAACCAATCCAGCACTGGGACTACCAAGCATAAGCTCTCCACAGCAAGGCAGGAAGAGAAGGAGAAGGAGGCTCCGTCATTGCAAGGGATACACAAAGCACCCAAGGCTCAGCCAGAGCCTCATGCACAACAGGGGTGAGCTCTGCTCAAAGCTAGCCCATAATGTTTAATAGCACAGGATGATCGCTGGCACCTGACTCTGAGCTGCTGCCCTCCTAAAGCTTCTTATTAGCATTTCCAGGACATTGATGTTGTGCTTGGGTATACGGGAAGGCACTCATGAGTTACAGAGCTGCAATATATCAATGTTAGAGAAGGGCCCATTTAAGCTTAATATCAGAGGCTGTTTTCTTTCTTTTTCCTTTTTTTTTTTTTTTCTTGCGTCAGGTGTCTCATTCCCATTGAAATTCTACAGGAGTTGGAGTCTCTGCTCCCAGGGCTTCTTTGAAAGTCCCAGACTTAATTAGTATTTATCTTAATTAGAGGGACGTTACCTACTCTGAGAACTTCAAGTCATCTCCCATAGCACCTTGGGAAAAGGCTCCCAGCCCTTTTTGCAGTAAGAAACCAAGGCATGGGGCAGCCTCTGCTGCAAGTCTATAGCATAGGAGGGAATTGAAAATAACCCTTCTGGGGCTGAAAGAACAACTGAAGTGCCACCCTTCCCTCCTTGGACCATAGCCCCTGGAAAGCCAGTGCAGGAGACGACAAGGACATTGCTTGACCTGATGAAGCAGAATGACGCTGGACCCTACGGTCTGCCTCAGCCCCACCAGGGTTTTATGGGGGACCTTGGAGGACACAGAGGCAGTTCCACACTGGCTGAGCTCCGAAGGACCGCAGCTTGTTCACCATCTTCAGGCCAGGCCACAAATCGCAGGGTGGAGGATGAGGAAATCGGAGAAAATCAGCTTGCTTTTTAAAAACAAAGTTAACAGCTTGGGAAGAGCTTAGAAACCCGATCTAGTCCCAACCATAAACAGCCAAGAAGAGCAAGACATGGGGCTCTCTTGGCAAGGGCGGTCTCACCCAAACCCTCCTGCAGAGGCTTTTATGCCAGGAGAGGCAGATGAGTTCATACAGCTCCTCAAGATGGGGAGGAGCACAGGCTCCCCAAGGGCAGAAAAGCTCACATCCAAGACCTCATTGCCTGTTCTCTGATGCCATAGCTATTCAGGGCTCTATGGGGTGGCTTTCCCAGGGTGGCGTTGCTGCCCTGTCCCCCTAGCACAGTATGAAGAAATAGAGCTAGGGTTCCCAGCTGGGCTGGGAATTGATAGCAGTTTATAGCAAAAATAAGCACACTGGCCTGGGATAGTGATCAAAATGTGACATTCCCAACAGCAGTGCCGCGGGTGGGACTCAAGGCCCCGGCACTGGCAGTGGCTTATTGTGTGCACCTGTGGGTACGGTGGTGTGGATGAATGTGGAAAGGAGGTGCAGGTGGGGAGAGGCTTGCGGCGCTGCATGGGCCTGGTGCGAAGAGGAGGACTAGTGTCTCCTTCCCCTCCTTCCTGCCTGGGGAACCTTGCCCCCAGGGAGAGGTGCAAGTCTGCACGGCTCTGTGCTGACACGTATTTCCAGCACAGGACATGTCAGCGGGTCAGGCTCGCCTGCCGCAGGGCTTGCGGCGGAGGGTTTTGTGGGGGAGCCGGTGAAAGGCAGCAGGTGCTGAGGCACGTTCAAGGTCAGCCTTGAAACATGCTGGGAACAGTGCAGGCCACGCCGGTGCTTGTATCTGGCAGGAGGTGAGAGGCGAGCGACTCCAGATGGGCCGGGGAAGGGCAGCGGTGGGACAAGCAATCTGCGAACATCCCTCTGTCAGCAGCAAGAGGTGTGGGGAGGCAGACCTGCGGGAGAAGGAGACGAGCGGGAGGCCACCTGCCTCCTGCCGGACTCCGGTGTGGTGGGAAGGAGATGGCGTTTGCAGCATTTCGGGTGCCATCAGGCTGCATTTTTGGAGCAGAGCCCCTGGTCTGCCCTGGCACCCCAGAGCTTTGCTGCCGAAGTGAGATGCCTCCAAGCTGGACCTGACTCACCACAGCATCAAGCACTTTGAAAACAGCCTGACAAGAGCTTGCAAGGGAGCTGTTCCCTCCAAATTGCTCTTAGGCAGCGGCATCCTGCTCACAGCATCACAAGATTCGACCCGCACAGCCAAGCAACAGGCCAGGCCGAGTTCAAGAGGTAAAAGGCCCAGCCTTGCCTGGGAGGTGCTGAGTGAAGCCCTTGACACCCTGCTGACAACTCACTAGGACACTGCGGCGGTACCACCCGGGAACACGGCGAGCGCTTTTGTCACTCAGCAGCTTGGCAGGAAACTTGGGGAGAGGGAGGGATTGTCTTTTGCCAGGTCAGACCTGCATCCAGATCTTTGCCCCAGTCATCCTCACCAACTACAGTTCTCGAAGGAAGAACAGAAGCAGTTTTCCAGATTTGCTTGCACACTGCATGCAGACATGGCAGTTGGAGAAAGGGATGGGATGGAAAGTGGTCTCACAGGGAATGCATGTGACTTAATAAGGAAGAGAAAAAAAGAATAAAGCACTGGGAGTGAATATTCCCAAAATGCAGAATATTGAAGAAATTAATTCACGAAGACGGCGAACACTCTTTGCCGCCTGTCTCCCCACTGTTTTTTTCACTAGCACAGAAAGAAAAACAGCAAATTTCGTAAGGGAAGGAAAACTCCCAGGAATAAGAGTTCATGTTGAATAGTCTGAAGAAAACTGGAAATGTTTTAGCTGTAATTAGGAACTGTATCCTTGCAAATAACACTGAACATTGAAAGCTGTGAGAAAAAATATTCTTTCCACTCTAAATTGCACCCCAGCTTCCATCTTTGTTGAAGGTCCTGGTGACACAGGAATAAAACAGGTGGCACTGAATTTAATGCTACCATTAAAGTCTTTTAAGATTTTTATTTAGCCAAGAAAAATGTGATTGCTTGAAAGATGGACAGCTCAATTATTTTGCTCTTTTTCACGCAAAACTACCATTATCTTACTAGATATTTTATAGAAGTCTTGCAGCCTGTAGGCTTTGGGATTGTAGACAATGTATAAAGTTGCTTGAGCTTGTGGAAGATTTTGAGGGCCTGCTTTCCATGTGTTGAGACTGGCACTACATCAGAAGAACAGCTGAGTATACAGAGCAGGGTGCTACATGTAAGTTACAGAGTATGGAGAGAATCTGCCTTGGGCTGCAATCCTGGGCATGGTAATTCAGTGTGGAAGTGCTGGCTGCTCTCAGGAAGAATGAAGCCATTTGCAGTTGGTCCTTCCCTGCTGCATGGGCAGACTGATGCCTTGGTTCACAGGGAGCTACAAGTGCAAAGCTTTAGGATAGCATGTTAGCAGACCATGGCTTGGGCCGCTTTGCCTGTTTTACTTGCTGGGTCTGGTTTGTCTTTCGTTACAGAGCAGACATGCAAGGCAGAGATGTGACTATGCAGAAGTCTATGATAGGACATGTTGCAATAGTACTGAAGAACATGAGGTTTTCCCTTCCTGATGGGACAGCTCCCTGGCTGTCTTCTCAAGCTTTGAGTCCCAGAAATGCTAAAAGGTCATGGTCAGGATTGTTAGAATTTCTAATTTTATCTTCGTAGGCACTTCCATTTTTTAACCGATAAAGGGTCTCAACTCCTCTCTAGAGTGATTTAGAGAAAGAAGATATTTCAACTACTCCAAAGTGTTGTGTGGAGGAGCTGATTTCTATGCAGGAGGGATGCTGACTTCACAGAGTTAAGCGAGGAAATGGGATCCCCCTCTGGGGGGGTAGTGCTAAAGGGAAGGCCATTTCCCTGCTGATTTCCAAGATGCTGTGACAAAAACCCCAGAGACAGCAGAGGCATCTAGAGCTGCAGCGAGGGCTTGAGCATATCACGAACACTGGTGACAGAGAGTATGCTGGATTGCAGGGGGTGTGTGTGTGTGTGTGTGTCTAACTTCTGGCTGAGAATTTGAAAGGGTCTGTGTACTGAACAGAAGCAATGGTGACTAGGGACACCCAGCCACCATCAGAGGAATTCACGCAGTTAGAGCAGAGACAATTGCCTTCCAGCTACTTGACAGACATTCAACTACTTGATAGCACTGCTTCTTGCCAATGGTGTATTGCTATGGAGAACCTGCCTCTCTACAGGAGACACTGAAGGATAAAAAAACAGGGCAGCACCCAAAATGGCTGGTCAGAGCTTTATGTGGTTTCTGGAAGACTCTGAGCAATACAGCCTCATCTCGCATGGGGTCTTGGTTCTCCAGGGCAGGCAAGGAACTTACACAGCACAGCAGATGGTGAGAAGCTCATCAGGTGCAAACCACGCTCCCTGGTGGTAGCAGCAGAGAGGAGAAGGGGCAATCTTCAGTGTTGCTTCTGGAGCTGTATGTGAAAATGCTACAGGATGGAGGAACAGGTGTGCCTGGGAATGGCGGGATGGATTGGCAAGTATTTGAAAAAGCTTTTGTAACAACCAGCTTTGAATTCTGAAAAATATCATGGGTCTCATATTGCTTCTCCTAGGCAATACTGAACTGGAGTAGAGTGTACTGGCATCATGACCACTACACTGAGTGCCTGTTGCTTGCTGGGGACAAGATGGTACTTTGGCTCTTTCTTAGTAATCAGGCTGGAGGCTTTAGGTACACCCTCTAGCATCCTTCCTTCTGGAATGGTTTATCTCTGGGCACAAAACTGTGCTGCTCCTTCCCAAGAGCAGCTTGTGGAATAATGCTTAGATTATCCTAATGTAATTGGGCTAAATAATCTACTTCACTAATTCTAGCTCTTTAAAGAAGCACTGGGCCTTTGGCTCTCACTAGGAAGGGCCCATAAGGATGCAGGAAGGCAAGCAAGAAACATAATTCCCTGGCAATAATTCTGTTGCATGAAACTCTAGGACATCTCTCACCTACTCTTTTGCCTTGTCTTGCAGGTAATGGAGTCTGGGGTAAGATCTCTATCTATGAGCTTGCTCAAAACTTCTGAGACTCAAGCTGTGTAAGGGTCTGACCATCATTAGAGTCATACAGATTCTCCAATGGCAACACAAGCTTGGAAGTCCTGAATTATTCCAGGGAGGATCCAGTGAAAAGGTTTCAAGGAAAAAAATCTGTTTCCTGCTAGAACTGGACCCATAGCAGTTGTGTCAAAGATGTCCTCCCAGGCTAGATGACTCTAGGCATCACTCAAGAGTTTGTGACATAATTGTATGGTCTCACTCAGGAAAGGAATGTATGTCCAGCTGGAATTAGGCCTTAGCCTCAGGAGTCTATGTGCAGCACTACCACTACCATCCCATGATAGTTCTTCTGATGACTTAACAAAAGTCTTCTTTTTTTTTTTTTCCCCTAGGTTGCATTGTTTCCTCGTTGCAAAGATGGGAAGCTCCGTGGGAGTTTTCTTGGGAGCCATTCTGAATGAAATGAGAGGCACTTCTTACCTTTGCTTACGCAGCTGAGTTAAACTCCTTATCAGGGCAGCTGTTTTTCTAGTTCACCACCTGTGTCACAAATAAGATGATGCTGTACAGAGTAAGCAGATCTGCGTGAGCTGGTGGAGAATAAGCAGTACAGTGAGAACTAGAGATGGATGTGGTGAAACTCTAACAAAGACTGATAGCAGTGAATGTGAAAGGGACGTAAAGCCCATTCTGAGTCCTGTCAAGCCCCTTACCATGCTGCGGTTTCTGAATCTGCCACAGCCTCCCAGGAATGAGGTTACTTTGTGACAACTGAATGACGACCTCTGCTCAAGGGCTCAGCAGTGGCCAAAAAGGTGAATAAAAACAAGAGGATTCATTAAGAAGAGTCTAGAAAAGGACGTAAGGAGATTCACAAAGCCGTTAGACAGATGGGTGGTGTCACTGCGACCTTGTCTCAAATGCTGCAGGCAGGTCTGCTCATCCCACCTCACAAATGACAGTCACAGACAAAGGTCTGAAAGAGGGCTGGGAAAATTGTTCCAAGAGTGGCAGAGCGTGGGGCTTTTATATGCAGACGCTTGGGACCATTTGGTTTGCAAAGCTCACATCCTCAGTCACTCTGAGGCTCCAACTCCTGCTGATTGCTTCTTGGGTGACTGGAGCCAAAGGTTCGCTCCAGTGTCTGGTGAAGTCAACTGGACTCTTTCTGTTTGAATGCTCTGACCTGCAGTGATGTGGGCTGGTGACAACCTGACAGGGGAAGCTCTGAAGTAGAAATCTCCTGTCTAGCTCAGGCCAGGAAGGCGTTTCCAGCTCCACGCTGGGCGTCGGCACAGTGCTCTCTACTTCCTTAAGACATCTGTTAACAAGACACTGCTAAATAGCTGTTGTGATCCTCCTAGGATTCTCCTAGGCTGCAAGCCTAGGTCTGAAGGTGGTTTGCTAGAGCAGGATCATGTTCCTAGCTGGAGTGTGTGTGTTTGGAGCCTGCGTAATGGCCCACTTAAATACATGAGGGATGGAAGGGCTTTTGGCAAAAAAGCAACCTAAATCAAATTAAGAAGACAAGGGTATGTTCCCAAGGGCCACTGCCTTGGAGTGAGCCCACAGGACTTGAAACAATGAGGTTTCTTTTCCCATAAAACAGTAGAAATAGGTAATCCAGATTAGTTGCTAAATGCCTCCAGGAGGTAGGATTAGTAACAGGAAGAATCTTACAATATTCAACTGTCAGTGTCTCATCAGGAAAAAGCTGTAGCCACAAAAAATGTCTTTGCAAGATCCTGTTCAAAATAAAGAGGGTAAAATTGCAGGAATGGTTATGAGCAACTCTCCAAAGGCCACATAAGCAGTGGTTATTTGTACAGGACACATACATGAGTCGACTGAACTCTTATTGTCTCTTGCTACAAATTTGGTGACACAAATAGCAGTTACTGATGTTGCTGATGTTTTAGTGTAAAGCAGTTGCTGGGTCAGTTGATACTTTAATTAACACAAACAACACCAGCAATAATCCTGTATTTCATATGCCAGGATAATTTTCCAAGCCCTTTAGAAAGCTGCTTACAAAAGAACATGTCTGTCTGAAGACATCTGACTTCCCAGTTACTTGGGTTATACATCCATCTGAAATTTTGATGAATATTCAGCAAGAAAACATCAAATATTTTTAAAAATTGAAACATATTAAAGGAAGCAGTATTAAATGCGCACAGCATAAAAGAGTATGTATGCTATTATGGGAATGATCTCTGGATGTGATTAGCATTGCCTCTGTAATGAAAAGGTTGGATGAAATGCAATACATGTTTTAATTTCAATACTTTGTGCTATCAAAGTCAGCGAGTGACAACGACAGGGATTCTTTCAAGGTTTCTATGATAACTTTGCAAAATCTGACATGTTCTTCTGGCATTTTCTCCCACGGAGTGGTAATGTTGTGTTGGGAAGGCTTTTTTTTTCCCCTGCAGTTTCTGAAGTAGGTCTGGTCGGTTTGGCATAAAAGCAGCCCTATGACCTGTGCTGGACTGTTCTATATCTAGCACATACATGTACAGGTGGATAGGACACCTATGTTTCCTCTGCCCTCCATGTGAGCAGATGAGCTCTGCTCACGACAACGCTGGTCAGGGACTGCCTAACCATGCTTCATGCACCTTCCCTGTCCGGTCTCCTTTCCCACCTGCTCATCTGGCAAGATTGCCAGGGCTGTGTTACAACAGACTATGGATCGTTACTGCGTTACTATAGAATATGAATCTATACCCCATCTCATGGCAAGTGTAGTGTCCTAATGTGGATAATAAACCTCTGTAGCCCAGGGAACAAAGAGCTACATTTTTTGCAGAAAAAATATATATAAGAAACTATGACATTGATCTATTTTTTTACAGATATCATCACTGTTTTTGAAGCAGTTTTACTGGAGGCAACACTTGTGGCTTCAGCCTTCCAAAAACCAAAGGAAATAGGAAAAAAATCCATGGTGGGGAGAGTAGGAGGTAGGGAAGGTGTCCTAGCTGTTTCTCACAGTGTTATTTGGCTCTTGGCGGTTGAAATGTATGTTTGAGAAGCAGCATAGCATGGTGATATGTGTGGACAGTGCTCCATGGAAGATGGCACTGCTGTTCCTGTCAGAAATACAGCCTGTGGTATGGGGCTGAGCTAGTGGCAATAGAGGAGCCAAGATGCAAGAGTCATTTTTCTCCTTCAGGAAGGAGAGGATGAGATTCTGACTCTTATTTCCTTCAGCTTTAAAAAGCAGGAGGAGGAGAATATCCTTGAAAGTCACCATCTTTTTAACAGGAGCTGTATGTGCATGGGGGAAAACCTTCTCCTGAGCACAGAGCATGTGGGGGACCCTTAAAATAAGGTACGTCTCTTTGGATGCAGGCATTTGAGCTACACGGCTTTGCAAATGCTGGAACAGAGATCACAGCTCTGCCTTACTGTCCCTCCATGTCAGCATCAACTGGTCACGGCTTACAGAGCACTGGCTGTCCACAGGGATGAGCTGCTGCATGACCTTTCCTGAAATGTGTCCTCCCTTCCCTCTGTGCACGGTGAGCTGTGAAGCCTGAAGAGCCTGATGGAGAACTAGAGGCTGATGGAGGCTGTGCAAATGTGCTCTGCATCCTTCCCAGCTGGTGTGGTTTGGGCTGGGGAACTCTCTCCACCCCACCATCCCTGCCTGGGATAAAGGGAGTTTGTTTCTGCTTTAGCTCATTGCAATATCTCCTGCTGGCAGACTTTCCAATTAGGGAGCCAAGTGGGAGTCAGGAGAGACCCCAGGGTGGATTTCACACTTGCTCTCTATTTATATGTAAACCTGGATGCAGGGCTGAACTGCTGAGCAAGTGAGAGAAGTAGTAGTGCAGGAGGCGGAAGCCAGCCCAGAGAACAGAGGTCTTTGCAGCTCTGATTTGAAGTGTGGAGTGGGGAACAAGGCTGAGAGAGAGGAAAAGTCTGGCTTGTCTCTTCCGCTAGTTTCAGCTTCTTGGAGTATGCCTGGCTTGTGCGCTCCTCTGAGTCCTTGGTTGTGCCATCCAAAACAACAGTGGACCATCTTTGAACACTGGCAACGGTAAGTTCTCTGAGACCCTGTTTCTCTCCTGACGGCATAGACAAGCACCTTCATTTGCCATAGAGTCCACCTTGTTCGCACACAATATGGAAGAACATGGCCTGGTTCAGATGGGTTACAGAGTCTGGTCCCAAATTCTTCCACTCCTGCTCCTCAGCTGACATCCTAGTTCCTGTCTATGATTCTCAACCTCCTCTTGCATCCCAGAGCTGAGCTCTGTGTCTATCCATTGTATCTGACTAACAGTGCTCCTGAACCTATAGATGAGAGAGGGACTCTGTGGGGCCCACAGCCAGAAATTCAGAGGAATCATGCACAGCTCGTGCACAGCTGCCTGTTCTGGCAGGTCTGTGACAGTGTGCGTGAGTGGCAAAGGGGAGAAAGGTAGGTTTTGGTCAGCTAGTTGGGCATGCTCAGCAGAGTAGCACCAGGATGTGAACTAGGAGATGTAGGTTCAGGCCCTGTTTCTCATGCACTTGTAGTACGATTGGAGGTGTTTAATACTTGATAACATTGTGTCTCATTAGAATAACAACATTTCTTGTTTTGGCAGGTGTGCTGCAAAGATAAATCCAGCCACATTTGGAAAGCACCACAAGACTACAGATGTGCTCACACAACTCTCCAGGCAATGGCATTTCTCACCTGTATAGCTGAACTGTAACTACCTCTCATGAACAGCCAGAGCAGGAAGAGATGCCTGAGGGGCAGCTAAGAGGGGTCTAGAAAATGACGAGTGGCACAAGGAAGATGAAGAGGATTGCTCATTCTCTTTCCTGGTTCAGAAAAGGGGACATGAAGCAAAGCCAATGAAAGTTACCTTCAAAGTAGACAGAGAGAAGTGATTTCTCGTATACGTTGTGGCGCTGTGGGACTCCTCGAGAAGGCTCATCATAGCACTGACATTGAAATGGGTTCTGGCAAGGCCTGAACATATTCATGGAAGAGCAACCCATTGAAAAGTACGCACTAATCGGACTATGTCTAGCTGAGGAAAACATGCAGGAAACTCAGCTAGAGGCAGGGTGGAGTACTTGGGGAAGTACTTTTTCTTCAGCTTCGTCTTGTATCCTTTGCTACGTATTAACTGTTGTTGGAGACAGAACCTAAGCAAGATGGACCTTTGGACTGACAGTACAGCTATTTTCATGCAAGGTGAAAACCTTCTGAGATACCAGATCCTGATCGCGACTACACACTGATAAGTCGAGCAACACTGCAACACAGCATGGGAAGAAATAGTTGTCCATATGCCAGCCTCAGCCTGGGCCTGCGGGGTAACCATGGCTCTAGGAAGGACTGCTAGTGTCCATCGCAGGAACAGGTCTGGAATGCAAAGCTGCATGGTGCTCATCATGCTCCGCTCCAGATCTCTGCTGGCAGCTTATAGGAGCACAAGTTGCAGGATGTGATGTTCATGGGAGGCCCAGGAACAAGCTCCTCATACTGTTCCCTGTCCTCATTTCCCTCTCTCTGTTTGTTACAGAAAAATAAGATGCTCAAATTTGGGCACTTCAGTGTAAGAGGTTAGCTAAAATCTTCACTATGTCTTCTCCAAACAAGGCTGCAAAACTAGTGTAACTAAAGTAGTTTGGAGATTAACCTACTTAAATGAGTAAACCTCCCACAGCAGCTATGTGCTCCATTTGCTTTACAAGTGTCTTAGCATGGTCCTCCTAACACAACACCTGCTAAGTGGTTGTCAAGGCTCTTACGCCAGCCTTCTCACACGACACTGACCCAGTTTAATGGGATCGGTTCAGAGGCACATGTTCAAGTGAAGTGGGTCAGCTTTGGTGCGGGTGACACCTCAATAGAAAGTTACCAAGGGTTGTACAACGAGACAACTAAGCCTCATGGTCAGTACAGAACGTATGTACATTTGGGTGCAGACCTGTCCCCTAAACCCATATGTCAGTACCTAAAAAGGCCTCAAGGAACTCAGAGCAGGCTAAATATCCCAAGGAGGCAGCATAAAGAAAGCGAGCTGAGCCACCGAGTACCTTCAGAGCCCAAGTACCCATACCTGAATGCAACATACTCATCTGCAGACAATAGCCTGAAATGGATCCTGGGTCGAGACACTCCATCCCTTCCTGAGCACCACGAGAGCTGGCAGACAGCCCTCTCAGCATCCCAGCTGCTGCATTACTTAAGGACTTTAAAGTAGTTAAGAAAGCGCTACAGAGCAGCCAGTGTGAACTGCAGGTGCTCAAGACCTCTCCAGGGCATAGACATCAAAGCAGCTGTGCTGTCATGTTCCTGGTTTGCAGATTTCAAGGGCAGGCCCCAAAATAGCCTGCTGCAATTGCCTTGGCCAGAGACCCCATTGCCACAAATCACCCTGGCAGGACTGGTCGAGAAAGAAAACACTATGATTTTCACAGAAATACATATAAACAATACAGAAGGGCGAGGATCAAAATGAGTTGCCACTCTGAAGCCCCAATCTGCCTGAAGGGGAGGCTCTGTCTGACAGGACCACAATCAGTGCATCTACCTCCTAACGTCACCAGTTTGCCTTACTCTTTCCTTGTATTATCTACTGCTTTCCTGCCACTCTTGGCTGTAATGACTCCCTGTTTTGTCACTCCATCTTGTCCCAATAAAAACAGCTTTGCTACATAGCTCCAACAAAAGTACATTACTGTCAACTGCTGTCGAATGTTGCTTTGTCGTGGATTAGTGGATTATGCTTCACTCCCCTCCTCTCTGATTTGTTTTCATTGCTCTCTAATGCTTGTATGAAATCCGATAGTCAGTAACTATGGACTTATGTCAGCAATGGTCATTGCTAGGCTGAACACCTTAGCAACAGGGCCAAGATGGGATGGGAGCACTGTAGGCAAAGGTGTATGAGATACCTCTAGGCGGCCACCTCACTAAGAGGAAAATTCAGATCTATCTGTTGCAGGAGTTTCTAAAAGCTTTAATGAGTGTATGGGAGAAAGGGGAGGGTGTTAGGGGTGCCTTTGTGCAGTGGCTCTTTGGTAGGCTCTTATCAAGGACCAGACTGGTGAAACTGGTCCAGGGGAGTTTGCTTCCTCCACAAGTACAGAAACCATCCCACAAGACTATATCACTGTCCTTCTTCAGCAGGATGTATCTTGACTCATCTGTAACAGGTTTCCTCCAAAGTGTCATGGTGAACAAACTCATTTGCTTTATGTCACTATCTGCCAATGACTCAGCAAAAGGATGTAGAACACTAGATGCAAAATGGTCTTCCAGGATAGCTTGTCTTTTTTTGCCCTGCTCTCTTAAAGTCTTCCTAGTGCTTTTAGGAAGTAGGCCGACTTCCTGAAGTTGCCAACACACATCTTCATGCTCTCCTGACTCCCTGCATTTGCCCAAGAACTCACCTGTGTCTCGAAGAAGCATTCCGAGCAAAAATCATTAGCGCTTACATACCTGGGGGTGTGGTGGGATGAAGGACACATTTTTTTGTTTGTGTTTCAGGTGCAGGGAGGGTTTTGAAGCTGAGGACCAAATACTGAGTCAGGAGATAAGAGATATCGCACAACAAATGTTTTTTCTTCACAAGAGACAAAAAGTCACCTTCCTGATCCACGTAGAATGTAAACATGTCCCCATAGCTATCATTTGGATCCAGGACTCAGTGCTTTTAGGCCCTCCGAAAGCTACTCGGGCACTGGACAGAGATGTCTCTGTCACTGTGGGATAGTCCGAAGGCAGCTAGCCAGCAAGAAACCAGCGGAAGCCGAGCTGAATCCTGTGAAAGACAGGCAATGCTGAAACTTTGTCTTGAACTGAACAGACTATATTTACATGAGGACAGTATTTGGTTCAGACAACTGGAGTCCTCTCTCCACCCTGGTCTTCAGAGAAGAAGACAGGGATGGCTGGCACAGGCACAAGTAGAGAACAAGCCTTTTCCCACATTCCTGTAAGGGTAAGCCAACCAGATCATCCTTTCAGAAGTCTCTGGGCATGCTTCTGGTGCATCTAGTAGATGCCTTCAACACTCATTGCAGGTCCACTGGAGAAATGGCTTTGGATTTTGTTTGGAAGATGTCAAAGAAGGTCTTTCCACAGCTAGAGTGTGTGCTAAATCCAATGAATATTCAATTCTTATCTGAAGACCACTCTGAGAAGGAGAGAGGCAGCCCCAGACACCTCTCAGGCTCTCAGCTAGAGCCATGCATTTGAAAGACACATGCCATATAAAGCATCTTTCCAAATGATGACAAGTCTAAGGGGTTACTGGACAGAGCGGCTTGGGGCTGGAGTCACTAGCAGTGGCACCATAGAGACTATCACTCCCTCTTTGAGAAAATGGAAGGAGAGACAGGCTTGCATGAGGATTAGGACAGGTATGTTGCCTCACAAGTCACAGGCATGAATCCCCAGGAAAGCATGGCCAGACCCCTGGCAGGCTCAATCGCTCCCTGATGCAATGCACTTGTCCTGCATTCCACACCCTGATGTGCAGTGCTTACTGATGAACAGAGGCAGTACGGACTAAAGGCCCTCTCTCCCTCATCCTCCCCTTAAAGTATCTCTCCTCCAGCCAGACCACTGACCAGAAATAAGTTTTTCCCACGAATCCAGGTCACCCTCATGAGGAAGGTAATGGTCAAGCACATGTATATGGCATGAGAGGAGTCCATGGGAAGGCAGTCCTGTTTGTTGCAGGCTGGGGAAAAAGCAGGCCATGGTTGCAGAGGAGTGAGCCAAGCAGCCTGTTCCAAATTGTGCTACCAGCAGCAAAGACCTGAGCCCAGGCTGCTGTGAAACCGAACTGGAAGGAGGTCAGCTCTGGGTGGGGCAGCATGGAGCCTTGTAGGGAATTTCCCAAGTTGGACTGAACAGCAGTGTGACGAGGCAAGGATGGCCCTGCTATTTGTTATGGGCTGAATAAAGAGCATTTTTTGCTTTGCTGTGAATCAGTACAGAACCTGCCTTCACCCAACAGACAATTTCAGGAAGCAAAGTCCCTCAAATCCCTACACTAAGTGGTGCTGCCAACATTGGCTAGGATGGGGAATGAACAAGTCCTTGTGCTCCTAGGTCTTCACAGTGACCCAGAAATGACGCCTCATGTTCAGTGTTCCCCCAAAAGCACTCAGCCTTTTTCAGCTGAGATTCACCAGGGAGAATCTAGGAGGAGATATTTTCTGGTGTGAGGAAGTAACTTGTGCTGTGGTACAAAAACTCTCTGGGTGGGTGTCATGAGCACACGCTGGGGAGTATCCCGTGGGTCGGAGCTCAGAGCTACATATGTTGTTCCTCTGCCAGCACCAAACACGGCACCTGGCATCTGCTTAGCTAAGACCTCATTGGTACATCAAGCTGGTAGGTGGAAAGTCCAAGCCCACAGCACAGCCCATAAAGGTCATGTTTTATTCTGGCTGATCTCCTTCACTTGTCTCATCTCCTGGAGGAAAATGAAGTGGTAAACAGCCAGCAGCACAGTTTTGTCAAAAACAAATCAGGGCAGACTAACAGTGGATAATTCTCTGCTATGGCCAGCATGGGGAATTATGCTGAGCTCGCAGTGATGCTCTGAGGGCAGCCCTCACTCCAAGCCCCCAAGGTCTTCACGGTTGACAGACAGCAGCCAGCTTCCCTCAGGGACAGGGTGTCGGGGCCAGGGGCTTGCCCGAAATGGCTTTTCTCCTTCTGCGGAATTTGTATTCCTGCTTTCTCTAGTCCTCCAATCAGCACTGAGGCTCTGATGAGCCTGTCTATTGTCTCTGCCCAGAGCAAGAAATTCTTCCCAGCCCTGAAAGTTTACTAACAGAAAGAGCATATCAGGGGTAAACACCTCCTTTGTCCAGATCTTGTCTGTTAGAGTGCACAGAGCAAACCAGAGAGGCAATTGGAGGAAGAAAGTGTGGCCAAGGTGGGGATGGCCACAACATACCTTGACCATGGAAAAAAGGAAGCAGGAGAGGAGAACACACAGAGAGGCCCTGGTAGCTGAGACTGTGCAAGGGTATCACACGCACATGGCAGAGAACAAAGGGGAAGAGAAAGGATAATGTTCATCTGGGAGGTGGTGGAGATGTCTGGGAGCCATCTGGTCTTACTGCTTTAATTCTTACCAACCTCTCTAGAATTGCAGGACATTTACAGGCCTTTACAGTCCCTGTCTCACAACTGGGCAAACTGAGGCACTGAGACACTAAGAGACACCACTAGAAACCTTTTTTTTTTTTTCCTTTAAACAAAGCAGATCTGTCTGTTGACAGCTGAGCCCCTCTGACTCCAAAAGGTTATTTTAGTGGCTTCCACCAGCTACAGGGAGAGGTGGGGCACTCCTGCAGCATGGAGTCCCAGGCAAAGTGATTCTTCACACTGTTGTCCTCCCATCAGAGCAGGGAAGCACAGTTTGGCTTCCAGGTGGCTCTTGCCAGGCACAGGGCTGGGAAGCTCCAAGTCCCAGGACCTGAACTGGCAGCCCAAAGGCATACTGAGAACCCGGGTTTTGAGGCCTTCTGCTAGGCAAAGGGTTAGGAAATTAGGCAGGCTGCCACCAAAAGTCTGCCCAACATTTGGCAAAAGCCCATCTAAACGATACAGCTCTACGAAACATTTCAGCTTTGACAAATGTGTGGTTTTTAATGCAAAAAAAACAGTTGCATTGAAAACTTGCCCAGCTGGTCTCTAGGAGAGCTGGGGCACCAGGCACATCTCCTTGTACACAGGCTGCCTCTCGTTCTCCGTGCGGAATGTGAGGACTGGACAAAACTGCCTGGGTCATCAAGCTAGACCCCTGCAGACACAGGCAGACTCTTACTCTATGTCTGCTTTAGAAGGATGTGGGCAATATCTATGCCCCAGGCATGCAGGGCCCACTGATTGCTTCCCCAATCATGGAACTGAGACCCATAGGAAGAGGCTAAAGTCACCTACAAGTCCAACCATCGGCCTACAGTGCAGCACAGTTCTGCTGTCCCATGCCTGTCCTTTTCACCTTCCTCTCACCTGCTCAGCTCCTGGCTTGGGCAGCGGGGGATGCTTGATGCCTGATTGCTGAAGACTGCATATGTTTTTTAAAGGCTCCAGGGACCAAATGGACTGTGGTAGGCAAAGGATGAGAGAGTCGACAAACTGGCATCTCGCCCCAGCAGCACAACATCTCAGTACAAATGCCACTGCTAAGTATCCAGACTCACACTCACTGCTGCTGTCACCTTGTCTGTGCCAGGCTTCTTGAGCCCCAACACTGTCCTGTGCTGCTTCTCATCTGCTTGTTATTCCTGGCAGGGGGCAAGAAACTCCCCCCGCCCCCTATCCTAATTCAATGTGTGGACGATCACCGTGGAATAGCCCCAAAAGGTTGAATTTAATGCTATGGGGATTTGCAAGTCAAGAATTCTGATGCCCACACAATACGCAGCCCAGCTTTGAAAAGGCGTCAGGATTAAAATGCAACCACAAACTTGACAAACCAGCGAAACGGCCTGCAAACAATAGGCTGCAACTCTGTGTTATCATTCACGGCGTGTGAAGGACCAGCGCTGGGCTCGGCGGGTTACAAGTCACGCGCTAGAGATGCTGGGTTTGGTCACCAGCAGGGAGGGCTCCTTTGTGCTGCTCTCACAGCGGGGAGCAAACCAAAACCCGGCCTGCACAGAGAGCCATCTCCAATCGCAGCTGGGGGTAACAAATGCAGAGATGGCAGGGACCCCCTGAAGCCCTGGGCACAGTCTGAGCTCTTCCTGGCTAGTCAGGATTCATTCTGCCCATGGAGCGGGGGGGGGGGGCTTCAAATCTCAGCTCCAGATTTGTTGGACTTTATTGGACCAAAATCAAGGATTTTTCCTTTGATTCAGTGCTGGAAATTGTAACTTGGTTTATGTAGGAAGAATAAAGAAATGGGCATGTGGAGTTTGAGAGGATTCTGAGTGAACAAGGATGCCAGGATGGGACGAAGGATTTCAGATGATGAAGGATTAGTTACAGGTCAACCGTGTAATAGTAAAGGACAATACCACCTGGGGTTGCAAATAATTAACATTCTGGACATAAAGCCAGTAGAACAACTATCTGGATCTTCCAATGGGCAGCAGCTACCCATCTTCACTGGGGATCCCCGAAGGTATAGAGCCTACTGATCTGACTGCTGGGACACCATGATGATGCAGAACTAGCAAAGGTTTGGTGAAAGGGACTTAGATATGGTGGACTTCGAGGGAGGGAAGGAAGAAACCAATGAACAGCAGACATAACAAGCATCTTGGCCCTTGTACGACTGTCACACTGAAATCAATTATTTTAATGAGCTGATGGACAAAGATCAGGAAGGGATGAGATTCAGCTCCATGAATTAATTTAATATTAGTCAGGTCTCTACTGGATAGTGATGGTTAAGCTGGCCAGGGCTACCAGAAAACCCACATCTTTCCTATTCCGAGACAGCAGTTCGATGAACCTGTTTGTCAGGAGGATAGGAAATGGAGATTTTGCATGTATGGCACACATATAAACTTAGATGTTTAGAAGGGTGGTCTGCCCTTTCCCAGAGGCCTTCTCAACTTCTTTCTTGCTGTTCTTCCTGCTCTAAAAGGAATCATGCACCAGTTCTTTCTTCAGTACATCTGAATAGAGAGTATTAGAGGCCAAACTTAGCCAAAAAAAAAAAAAAAAAGGCGCTCTCACGCTCTCATCTCTTTGGGGGCCTACGAGACTTACTCAGAAAAGGGAGAGGGAACACCAGTTCACCCTTGGGATCTTAACAGCAATGAGTACTATGAGTACTGGTAAGCAAGCTCCCAGCATAGGAGATGGGACTGTGTACATGGCTACGACAGACTACAGTGACCTCACAGCACCTTGTCAGCGATGAAAAGGAGAGTGTCTATGTGGTGTCCCAATACGGGACACGTCTGTAATGGACAGAAAAAGCCCTACCCACGTGTGTTGTGGAACCAAGAACAGCACTAACTACCAATGCCATTTTTATTAAGCTGAGTGGGAGGGAATATAGATCTATTTTTTTTTTTTACACAAAAAGTTTGTTCCTACACTCAAAAGGGGCCTTTCAAAAACAACACAAAATTAACACTGTTGAAACTTCAGGGAGTTTGTTGGAGGTGAAAAAAAATAAAAAAGAAGCAGTGAAAACATTGCTGAAGGAAGGGTTGATGTTTTTCCTGTACTGAAATGGCGTTTTGGTAGCCATTTTAATGTCGGTTTGGATAGACAGGCTAAAGAACAGAATACATCTGTTTCTGCTTCAGAGAGATGGATACAACCAATGGGTTCAGGTTTTACCTAACTTTGCCCAAATCTTCCATACTGAGGCTAGAGCACAAGATGTGGTAAACTGGTCTCTGCTGGACCCAGAAATCAGAGCTTTGGACTGTGAGAGCTGCCTTAGTATGGCTTTATGTCACACACACTGCCCTTTCTAACTGCCAACATTGGAAAAAAAAGGAGAAAAAAAGGGCACAAGCAAATTCTTCTTGCACCTTACTCTCTTGGCCAGCACCAAAAGCTTTTTCCCAGGGAGCAGCTCTGTGCCCAGGTCTGGCCATAATTAGAAATAAGACATTAATGAGCAAATTCCCTCTCTGCCTGCAACAGTGCCCTGCAAACAGCATGTAGCCGTGTTGGCAGCTCTCCCTCGGCTCTCGGCTTTGCTGCGAAGCGGCAGCACACGGGCAGGGGTGCCCAGTGCTGACTCCACAGCAGCACGAGGGCTGGCACCGCACCACAGTGCTCGTGGGGCAGCCGGGGAGCCACGGGGAGGGTCGGGGGAAGGCTGCTGGCAATGGCACTGATCCTGCTTGGTTTATGTATGGTCCCCGGCGAGGCTCCCAGGCAGAGGCGGGGGAGCAGGACGCAAGACGGGAAGGCCAATTATAGCAGCCAGGGACAAAGGGGCGCTCCCGGCCGTGGCTGGGAAACGTGACTACTGCTTCGCGGGAGCAAGCCTGCCTTTCCCAGCCCTCGGCCCGGCTCCACGGCCCCTCCGGGGAGGACGTGCAGGGGTCAGGCCGGCCTCCGTAGCAGGAAGCGCAGAGGCAGAGCAGCCGCCGTGGCCCCGTGGCACCAAGGGGCGGGAAGGAAAATCCCGTGGCAAGGCAGGCGGCGGGAACCGTCTCCGATCCGGCCTGCGGTCCCTGGAGAGAGCTGCGGCGAGCGGGGCGGGCCGGGAGCCCTCCGCGGAGGAATGTGCTCCCCTCCCTCGCGGCGCCAGCCACGGCGACCTCAGGGGTGGCCGCTGGGCCAGGCTGTTTACCCAGGCCTGCTCCAAGGAGCCGCTTGCGAGGGCTGTGTGGTGTCACAGGAAGGTGTCGCCAATGTGGGCTCCGTGGCCAGCTCACAGGGCCAGATGGCCGCCTGCCCCGGGGCGGGGGAAAGCAAGATGGGGGCTTTTCCCGCTGCTCCCACTCCAGCCGGGCGGCCGCTCTCCACCCTTGCCAGCCCCGAGGAGCAGCTCGCCCCCATGCTCAGGGCTGGTGATGGAGCTGAGCCTTTTGGAGCAGGAAGCGGTCATTCCCTCCTGGGAAGAAGCCGTCTTCACAGCTGGAGCTGGCCCCGGGCTCTGCTCGCCCCCGCGCCTGCCTGTGCCTGCTGCCCCAGCCCTGGGGATGAGGGGAGGCGGTGGCAGGAGGCCCCAACACCCACGGGAGCTCCGCTTTGGAGGGCGGGACCCGCTGATCCCAGCAACCCTCCGCAGGCCCCGCTCCGCATGGGCGCCTGCGTACACGGCCTAGCTGGCTGCAGCAGTGCTCCTGGGCGCACTGGCACCCGTGCTGCAGAGCCTGCATGTCTCCTGTGACCGCTGTGCTGAGAAGCTGCTTTTTAAATTAAAACAACAGCAGCAGAGCCAAAATGAGTAGTAAAAAGACCTCCTGGCCCTTAAAATGGTAGGCAGTGCCTGATCCCACCAGCAAACACATCCTGGCTGGGGAGGGGGGGGTCACATCTCCAGGGAGAGGCAGGGTATCCTTTCTTTCCTTCCTTCCTTCTCCTTGTCCTCCGTCCCTCCCCGTGTGGCACTGACACTGCCCTGCCCGAGGGACGGGCAGTTTGAAGCCGCCTTCCTTGTGCTCAGCCTGCAGTGCATCTTTGCACGGGAAGCGCTGCCTGTGCACTGCTCCTGCTTGCCCGCACTCTCCGTCCCTGCAGTGTGGCACGGCCAGATGGCACGATGTCCGCAGGGAGCTCGGGCGAGTGCCCGTGGGCACCCGTGCCCAGGCAGGGCCGTCTGCTCGCGCTGTCCGGCCCCAGGGCCGGGCTGCAGCGCAGGCAGGGAGGGGGCGGCCTGTATCCATCCGAGGCCGCACGGGAGCATGTGTCTGGGCTACCTGTGCTGTTCGCCAGGGCAGATGCGCCGCAGCAGCTATATTTGGAAGGTGCCGTTTGATCCTCCCAGGACGCTGCAGGAAGCCTTTCTGCAATGCTGGGTGAATAGCCGTGGAGCCAAGCGTGCATAAGTGCGGCCTCCCTCCTCCCCGGCCCCATGCCACCCTCTGCTCCTTTTTATTTTTCCCTGATTTCCCTGATTTTTTTTTTCCCCTGCTGGCGGTGAAAAGGTGCAGTCTGCTTTTGACCATTTCTCCTCCCTCCCTTCCCCCTTCCTGTTGGTCAAAACCACCATCCTGGAACAGCTCGGAGGATTAGTGAAGGGATACCTTTGAAACCGATGCCAGGAAAGCTCCGTGGATCAGTTAACAGGAGAGTATAAAAAGCAAGGCCTGTCTCCCCATACACTCCCCCCACCTCTCTTCCTCCATGTCACTGGCCCCGGCTGCTGGCTCACCCCTGGCTGGGGGCCTGCGATCCCAAACGTGCTCTCCGGGCTAGCTTGCCTCGTTAATTAAAGAAGACAGATTTTTAGCTTCTCTTTCTCTCCCTCTTTCCCTCGCTCTCTCTTTTTTTTTCCCTTCGTCTCCTGCTGGGGGAAGTAGAGCCAGTTTGTGGGGGCTGGGGGAGGAGGAGGAAGGGCACTGGGGACTGCAGGCTGCTGAGCGCGCTGTGCTCGCAGGGCGCGGGGCTGCCCCTGTGGTGGGCTGCACCTCGAGGATGGGGCACGGGGAAGAGGGGGCTTAGCTCCCCTGCACGGAGCCCTTAGTCCAATGTGACCCCTGGGCATAACCCCTTGCAGGTGGTTGCCACAAGCATCCCCCATGCTGCGCCTCCCCGCCACGTCCGGCTGTGCTGGCACTGCTCAGCCGCCGCAGATAGTTGAACCACCGTCCCTGGCAATGACGGGCACCCAGATGGAATGGAGCATGTTTGGGAAGCCATTTCCTAGCCCAGATGTGGCTATCCATGTGAGCAGAGACTGAGGAGCAGACACGTCGGCAAACCTTGCAAGGGGCCACAAGCTTGAGTGAGCTCTGGAGGGCAGAGTGGGGACAACAGGGACTTGGGGAGGGACCAGAGGGCTGTGTTGAGCTGAGTGCTGGTCCAGACTCTCTCTGCCTGTGCCCGATCCTCCCAAAAGGGGAGGCCTGGCTGGTTCTTCTCACTGAGTCATCCCCAGGTCTATCAGCCTGGCTGCAAAATTAAATTCAAAGCTCGTCTTATTAACACGAAGATCACTTACATCCAGCTGCACAAGCCGCAGCCCCTTTAGGATTTAATAATAAAATGAATGCCCATGACCTGACTGTTTGCTCACGCCTGGATCTTCCTTGATGGATGAACAGAAATTGCTCCCTGGCTCAGGTCACCCGCAGTAAAAATCGCCAGTCGATTGCTGGGCCCTCCCTTGGCTCCTCTGCGTTCAGGGCTCGCTGGCTTCGTTTGGGACCTAGCTTGAAACGGATAATCAATAATAATCAGGCTCGACGCTGTGACGGCACCTTTGATCCAAGGATCTTGGAGCACTTTGCAGCGGATAATGAACGGAGCCCCCTCTGTGAGGCAGGCAGGAGTGTCTGCATTTTATGAGGGGGGAACAGAGCCCAAGGACGAGCTGACCCCGCCACTCACTAGCTCTTTCCTTTAACATCCCACATGCCAGCCAGTGCTTCAGTGTGACCCCAGCGAAGCATGGAAAGAGGGGAGGGGGTGAATGTCGATGCGGGGCTCATTTCCCCATAGCTCTGAGAGTGCCTGGGCTGCCCTGTGAGCAAGGCTACTGTGAGAGAAGCAGCGCAGATGTGGGGCTCAGGCTGGCGGGGAACGGAGCAGCCCGTGCTGGGGTTCCCGCTGCCGCGAGCTGTGGTTGGGGCTTGCGGGCAGGGCGCTGCGCACGCCATGGTGCCGCTGCACCGTGATGGGCTGCAAGGCCTCCGTGGCAGTGGGCAGGCTCCAGGGCTGAGTGGAGACCTGCGGGAACCTCTCCCCAGGGCTTTCAAGGACCTGGTGCAAAGGGAGCACCGTTCCCAGATCTGGGGAAAGAGGAAGCAACTGGAGAAGCAACTGGATCTCAGGCGCTGCTATCCCAGAGAGCTGGGGCATCGCGTGGGCTCCATCACAGGTGGTGTGCATCACGTGAGCCCCAGCACTGTCACCCCTCTTGCTGCACACTTGTCCCCTTTGGCCCCCTTTGCAGGTGGGTCCTTTGCTGGCCCCTCTTCAGCCTTCGGGACCTGGGGTGCTGGTCTGCAGCTGGCAGCAAGGGCCCCTGGCCAGGCTGGGTGTGTGGGGCTGCCAGCTCAGCCACCAGCCACGCGGGGGGTGTTCAGCCGTTGTGCCCCCCTCTGGCTGGGCAGCTGGGGACAGGGGGGCCAGCTCCGCGAGGGCCATGCTGGTGTCCCCTGTGCTCACCCCTCCGCCAGGGCGACGTTCCGCCCCTGGGAGGGCTGTGTCCCCAGGGCCAGGCAGAAGGGGTGGGAGGCCTGGCTTTGGGATGCCATCCAGGTGTCCCTGGAGTGCGCCCACCCGGCCACATGGTTGTGCCGGTGTCGCAGCGCCACCCCTTGCCTCCTGGGGAAAGTGCCTGTTTGCTTCATCTGCTCTCTCCCGCAATTAAGGGACTAATATATTAATTGTTTCTAATCTGTGCATCTCCAAGGTCACCTGTAGGTCTGGGCAAGGGAAGCAAAACGTCATTTTCCTGACTGTGAAAAATTCCACTCCTGGCAATCCCCATCTCCTGCTCTGAGGGTTGAGGAGTCCAAGCCGGGGCTCCCCCGGGGCCAGCAGGACCGGTCCACAACTTCGGAGCCCCCTCAGCCCCCAGAGCATCCTCCTTGAAAGCAGGGCTGCAGGGGAGCGACCTCCAGCCAGGAACAAAAGAGCCACTGATACGCAAGGGAGGATGCGAATCTGCCGTCGGCCTCAGGTTGGAAATTCACCCTTTGCTGGAGATTAAAAGAAAATAATGCTAAATATATTGTCCTTCCGGTGCAGGCAGCCTCCCCACATTCGCGCCGCCCTGCCTTTGTCTCTCGCACTCAGCCGCGCTTCCAGTCTTCAAAGTGTTAAAACTTTTCAGTGTGTGCTGCAGATCCCTTGCCTGCAGCCTCCTGCCCTGAGTCAAATTAATCATGTACTGGGAAACACAGCAGGCATGTACTAGCCCTGGGCATGGTGTATCACGTACTTTCTGGAATCTGTCACATGGGGAGCTTTCTGTTTTAGGCTCAATTGATCCTTTCTCGGTTTGATACTGTGTTTAATTGTGAGATGGGGCTGTGTGTTTTTGCTTTAGCCGAACTTGAAGGGCTGCTCTTCCCAGCCTTGTTTTCAGATGTCCACAAGAACAGACCGCTGCTGTCTCCTCACCCAAACAAAAAGCCTTTCTCTCCCCACACACAATATCCCCTCTGTATTGTCCACAACAAAGAGCAGGGCTAAATTAATTTTAGGTCCAGCTCCTTTAATGTAGGACTGGGGCGGGGAGACGCTTTTATCGTGTCAGCTGACAGCCCAAACAAGATGTGCGAGAGGTGGCCTGTGCCATGAAGCTCTCTCTGAGCACCGGGGAGAGGGAAGGTTCACCCTGTCCAGACCCCATCCTGCTGTAGCACCCAGTGCCAAGGTGAGGGAAGATTTAGGACAGTCTAGTCCTGCTTCCATACGGCTTGCTGCAGCAAGGCCCAAGGCTGGCTGGAGCCCACCTGGACGTTCTTTCTCCACCCCAGAGGAGAATTTTCCCCATGCTCTTCCCCAGAAATGGCCATGCATGGAGGTCAGGGCCATGCATCCCCAAAGTGACATCTTATGGCCTCACACATCCCTCTGGACCACTGGATAGCCACAACAGGGTAATTTTTCCCTCTGTCTTCTTCAAAGGCCAAGAAAAAGCAAGATCACCTCCCTGAAATCAGTCAAAAAGAATACAAACATTTTTAATATGTTTTTCCTTTTGGAAAAGGTTTACCTGGAGCAGTCAGCCTGGGTCTCAGGGCTCAGTACCATGGCATGGATCTTGCCATGCAGGGCACAGGGCCAGTGAGATCTCTGTAGGGTGTCCACCCAGCTTTTGCAGATCCAGGCCTTGTGAAGCGCTATGCACATGGTGTTCCTGGCCATCCTGCAGCTCCTGCTCAATTTGTGCTCTGGGGTGCTGTGCACTGTCTTGGCTGGAGGAGGAAAGAGACCCTGCAGCACCCAAATATCAGGTCCCAGCAGCATCTCCAAGACCTGCAATGCACTGGAATTGAGGTGCGAAGGAGCCCTGTGGCAGAAGGTGTGAAGAGGGGAAGTAGCCCTGGGAAAAGAAGTGAAAAAGAAAAGATACCTGGGAAGCAGAAAATGGGACAGCAGTTTTGGGGAAGGGAGGTTTCCACTTCAGAGCGAGAAAGGAAAGGGAAGGGAAGAGAAGGGAAGGGAAGGGAAGGGGGAATCCTGAGAGGAGCAGAGGGAGGAGAGATCAGCTGAGTGAATAAGGCAACCTGACAATCTGATGACTAGGGACAGACAAGGGGGAGGAGGTGCAGCATGGCAGAGGGCCTGTGGGGTGGGAGATGATGAAAAAGTGGAGTGAGGTATGCTTGTGTGCTTTTCCACAAATTTGGGAAGAAAACTGGCCTTGAAGGTGGCATGCATATGTGTGTGTGTATTGCAGAGAGCTCGGCTCGGGATCCTCCTTGTCTGCATCACTTTCCCCCTGCTGAGTGGACAGCAAGGCAGATTGCACCACCTGGGCTGTGGGAAGATTCCCAGGCAGCCCCCATGGTGAGGGGAGCCGGGGAGCCTGCTCTATCCAGAGCAGCCCCTGGTTGCTCAGCAGGTGGTTAGGAACCTGTGTCTGGTTTATAAATATTCAGCGCCAGCAAAAAACATTAATGTTGCATTAAGGCTGAGATTCTGAAAGCCCTGAAGCCAGGCAGCTCAGTGCGGTGGCTGCAATAGTATTCAGGTCCTCCTATATGTGTGCAACTGCTTGCCCTGCTCCGAAAGGGACTCCTCTGAAGGCCAGGATGCTCTGTAGATCCAATATGCTGTTGAGAACCATCACTTCAAAGACTTAAGTTCAAGACCCAAGGCCCCAAGTAGAGTTCTGGCAAAAGCCAAAGAAGGGGAGGGCATGGTATTTTTCCCACAGTTCCAAGCTCTGCAACCCTCAAGAACTGTAGTGGTTTCAGGGCTGAAAGCTGGAGTTTTCATTTCAGTGCAATAAACTGGAGGCCAGCACAATCCCCCAGGACAAACTGTCTCAGGATTTACTTTGCTGTTTGGGAGAGCAGTCAGAAGTCCCTTGGCTGCAGTGCTATGCTGTCACCTTCATGGGATGCTCTTGCAGTCCAAATACATACACAAACAGGCAGCAATGCACATACTAAAGCAGACACTGGAGAAAGGAGTTACATCTGTGCAACACAGACATCCAAATATTACTACTGGGACCAAATTTTCCCACTTCCAGTAGTGCAGCTCAAAATCTGACAACTCAAAGGTGGACTTCAGTTTGCAGCCAGTTTCCTTGCTTCATTGTGCTTTTCAGATTCTCCTAGATGCCATGTCCGTGTCCATGCCAGTAGCATATCATTGTGCTTGAGGTCAGAGAAGAAGCAAGACTTGGGTGAGAAAAGGGACATACCTAGAGGGAAGATTGGAAATGCTTCAGAGGGCCAATGGGAGCAGGTGAGATGGAAAAAGGACCTGGTGAGTGTGGAAGGGCAAGGAATTGCTTGTGGGCTCCAAAACAGGAGCTGTAACAGAGGTTCAGGTCTTGGGAAGTAAAGCTGGAGTTGTCCTGTACTACCGTGTCCTCCTAAATAGCACATGCCGTTAGCCACATGTCTTTCCCCTTTCTGTTCTGTATTGGTGAATTACCAGTTACCAGAGTGAAAATCAGTCTATGGTACATGTGGCTCTTGCCTATGGCATTTTGTGATTGAGAACATGCCAGCATCCTGGGACACCCCATGTCGTGCGAGGAGACACCTTGCTGAAGCCTATATGCAGTCTAGTGCATGGTGGCTTCTGAAACCCCCAGGGATGAACTGAGAACTGACAGCTTTCATCAGGGCTCTTCTGGAGGCAGGTCATTGAGTTCAGCCAGACCAGCTGCTAAAGTCTTAGCTTGATCCTAGCCAGCATGGTAAAAGCCTCCTTCCTTTCTTCTTAGTGCTGTTGTGTCTGCTTCCTCTAAAAGCTGTAAGGAGCTCTTCTCTCCAGAGAAGAGGAGCTGCCTCTCTCACCAAAATTACCTGAAAGTCAAAGGGGAGCACACCCCTGCCTGGCAAGTGTTTTTAACCACCATGGTGGCACAAAAAGCATGAGGTCACCATATATATGCAAAGGATTTGAAGATGTAGGATAGATGAGGAGAGGGGCTGAATCTCTCTGGGCTGGAGCAAGGTTCAGTGACTCTCAAGAATTCAATTTTCCTTCTGAATGGGCTAGGCAGTGTGTGAAACCTTCTTTAAGCTGCTATAGGAAGAAAAAAAAAAGTAATGAGACAAGAATCTGTTGAAGTTAATTTCTTCAGCTCACCTGGAATAGCGAAAGACGGGATGAGAAAAGGGGAGGTGTATTTTATTAGTGATAAGAAATCAGTTTTATATCAGCACACGTTAGACAATGAAAAGAGATTGTCTATTCCTCATACGTAAGATAGGGGATCATGCTGAGATAGAGAAAGGTCATTAGAAGGGTAGTAAAGAATAGAGGCATTGCCTGTTGAAGAAGAAATGTTGGGAGGAGTATGCTTCACCAGGTTTAGGGCTAGGGAAAAACTGAAGACACTAGTAACACTAGTGAAGATATCTGCATTATCAGCTAACAGCTAACTTTAGCCAGAGGTAACTGATCTGCCAATCTTTAGGAAAGATTTTGATAACAGAAGAATAACAAGAAACTGTCGGGAAAAAAAAAAAAAAAAAAAAAAAAAAAAAAAAGGAGAGAAACTCCATAGCTTTCATTATTCCAGCTGTGCCAGGGCTGGTGTTCTGGTAGATCACACTAAAATCTGGCTTGGTGACTGCTTCCCCAGTCAGACAGAAAAGTGGGGTAAAGTATCCCAAGGAAAATGAGAAAAAAAACCATCCTCACTGTTGGTAAAAACAAACAAACAAAAAAGAGAATAATGAGCTACATGGCAGGTATGTTCTTTTGTATGGTGAGTTTCAATGCCACCAGTGCTACTTTTTTGACCAAAGAATGTCTTAGATCCTCCTGGTCAAAATCAGAGCTGGGGAGATGAGATCAGAATAACAAATGGTAAAGGCATTTCCCCGAGCGGGAGAGAAGCAGAGTTAACTCTGCTCTACCTGATCCTGTGACATCTTCTAAAGCTGAATCTTTAGATGCTTTCTAGAGAGATCGTCTTCTAGAGTCAACCCTTTTTCTTCTGTCCTGCCAGAACCCTTCTGTTGCATATAACTAAGAAAATATTCACAGGACCAGAGATGCGCTGCTTGGCTTTGGACACTTGGCTTGTGATGAGTGATTCCAAGTTCCCACCACAGGGAGTGTGTCATTTGCATGTGATGGGAAGGGTCCATATGAGATCCCCCTCTCCAGATGCTGACAGCTGCTGGTTATGACACTTATTGTAGAATAGGAGACTGACAACAGAGAGTCTTTAGGCTGTATGAGCGTCTCATTTGCTGGGCCCTCTCACCATCTTCTTTCTGATGTTGTCTTCAGAGACGCATCCCTGGATTTAGCTATTTCTTGCCTAGAGGTCTGTGCTTCTCAGTCTTCATTTGGGATCTGCTGGGCAGAAATGTGAATCCCAACTACAGAAAGAAAAACTCTGCGGAGAAAAGTCCTCACCCATGACACCAAAGAGCATGCCAGACCTTCACAGCAATCTTCTGTGTTTGAAGCTTCTCAGCATCTAGCTGAATTAGCCCTAGAAAGATTATGAATAACTGATACTATCAATGATTGTATACCCCATCCTACAAAATCTTCACTTACATTAACAGGCTCTTTGATTTTGCCTACAGTTTTATAGTGATCTGCAACACTGTTGGACATCTTTTAGTTGTGATTTTCACCAGTAGAAGAAGAATACGGTCTGCTGATTGCTGGGCCATCCTGAGACCTGTCCCTGTCAGGGATGCTTTCTGTTTTCTCAGGTTTTTAAATTGACATTTGGTGAAAGGGGCCATTTCAGGGAGGGGTGGAGGGGAAAGAGAAAATATTTTTGGAAGATAAAATGTTTGTTATTTTAAGAAAAAAATAAAGAAAGAAACATTCCTACCCCCAAGTTAAACAGGTAACAAACATTTCAAGCCTTATCAGTGTCTTCCATAGGGAACATTTCTCACCAGCTCTTTTCACAGCTTCTCATTCTCATCAGGCTTGAAACGCTGCTGTGCAGAGAACCCATGGCATAACAGCTCCTCACTCAGCAATGCTGCTGTCCCAGTCCATTAGCTCAGAGGAGCTCACATAGCAGCACGAGTACCACTGGTGAGTTGACCAGTCTTTCACCGTGGGACACAGCAGCAGCAGCTACCAAATCTGCTTTTGGAGGTTCCTGCCTGATTCGTGCATAAGCAGATTCAAGTAGTTTGAGGTCTGCATTTGTGAGCTGGGGGGATGAACTTGGTAGGTGAAGAGACATCTTGTCTCCTCCTATGCGTGTGTGCATGTTGGCTTGAAGTTGCTCTTGTGACTGATGGTAGGAGTGGAGACTTGGACCAGTATTACAGTCACTGCTGCTGAAATGAATGAGGGAGGCAAACTGCTTCATTTTTCTAATTTCCTGAGTATGGCAGAGGCAGACCAGAACCTGGATGGGAGATGGCAACCACTTCAGCAAGGCTTTTGACACCGTCTCCCATAACATCCTCATGGGAAGGCTCAGGAAGTGTGGGTTAGATGAGTGGACAGTGAGCTGGACAGCCAGACTGAGAACTGGCTGCATGGCAGAGCTCAGAGGGTGGTGATAAATGGGGCCAGTCTAGCTGGAGGCCTGTGGTCAGTGGTGTCCCCCAAGGGTGAGTACTGGACCCAGTGCTCTTCAACTTGTTCATCAGTGACTTGCACGAGGGGACAGAGTGCACCTTCAGCAAGTTTGCAGATGATACCAAACTGAGAGGAGTAGCCGACACTCCCGAGGGCTGTGCTGCCATTCAGAGAGACCTGGACAGGATGGAGAGTTGGGCAGAGAGGAATCTCATGAGGTTCAACAAGGACAAGTGCAAGGTCCTGCACTTGGGGCGGGATAACCCCAGGCACCAGGACAGATTAGGGGCTGACCTGCTGGAAAGCAGCTCTGCAGAGAGGGATTTGGGAGTTCTGGTTAGCACCAAGTTACCCATGAGGCAGCAACCCTCGTGGTCAAGAAGGCCAATGGGATCCTAACTGCACCAGGAGGAGCGTTGCCAGCAGGTTGAGGGAGGTGATCCTGCCCCTCTGCTCAGCTCTGGTGAGACTGCACCTGGAGTATTGGGGGCAGTCCTGGGCTCCCCAGGACAAGAGCGACGTGGAACTTCTAAAGAGGGTGCAGTGTAGAACAACAAAGATGATGAAGGGACTGGAAAGCCTAAGCAAGCTGGGCCTATTTAGCCTGGAGAAGAGAAGATTGAGATGAGATCTGATCAATATGTATAAGTACCTGAGGGGAGAATGTAGGGAGGATGGGGCCAAACTCTTCTTGGTGGTGGCCAGTGACAGGACAAGGGGGTAATGGGTATAAATTAAAAACAGGCAGTTCCATCTCCATGTGAGGAAGAACTTCTTTCCTGTGAGGGTGCCAGAGCCCTGGAACAGGCTGCCCAGAGAGGCTGTGGAGTCTCCTTCTCTGGAGATCTTCCAAACCCATCTGGATGCGACTGGGTGCCCCGTGCTCTAGCTGTCCCTGCTGGAGCAGAGGGTTGGATTAGATGATCTCTAGAGGTCCCTCCCAACGTCAACCGTTCTGTGATTCTGTGACTCTGTGATCTTCATCTTCTGACTGAGAATTTTCCAGTGAGAAGCCCTGAAGAAAGGCATGGTCAGAGAGACTTGTGGGCTCACAAAGATGATGCAGAGCAAGGAAGGATCCAGCTGGACTTTTAGATGCCAGACTGGGATGAAGCCTTCTGCTCAGGAAGGCCCTTAAGCACACTGTACAGTTTCAGGACATGATTGATTACTTGCACTCAAGGCACATGCTCATGTTATTAGCAGTTAGCATCTAAGCATCAGCGACTGGGTACTTGGGCAACCTGTTTTGATCCATGTAAATAGAGCATATCTGATCTGGAGTCACAGAGATCAGATCTGCATGGATGTTAAGAGTTGGCCTCCTGCTGCATGCAGGCAGCCTGCACCAAATGAACCCATCTTTAGTCACCCTGTCATCTGAACAAAGCCGTCCATGCCACACAGGCAACACAAATTGTACACCTAACAGCCCCTGGAGCCCTTCCAAGACCTCTTCTGTGTCTGATTTGTGTTTCCACACAGCTGAGGGAAGTGGGACAAAGAGAAGAAGCTTGCTGTGCACAGGAACAAAAGTTGCTGTTGATCATGCCCTGGTGACCTTCAAACCTGAGCAAGTTTGGAGCACCTGGGAGGATGGAGCGAGGATGGGGGGGGTGGCAGAACTCCATGGGACAGGAGGGCTGTGTGACACACTGTAGGGTGGGTGGAGGGCAGTTCTGGGGACGGATTGGCTGCATATATCTGGGGCAAGGAAGCTGGGAAGCTGGAGGCCATCCATGTCACTTTGCCAGTCTCTACACCAAACCAGAGGAGCAACAGCCAGTCTCTGGTGAAGGGCAGATGGGTCAGGCACATCAGGCTGAGATCTGGCTGCTGGGAATGTATTCCCAGGGAGGAGAGCATCTCCAACTCTCTGCTGTGATGCTTCACCCTCACTACAAAGCAAAAAGTCCACACTGGCTATAATAAGCCTATAAACTAATTAATCAGGATATAATAAGTGAAACACTGAGCAGGGAGGAGGTGTCTTATCTCATGCCAATGCCAAATGTGCACAACTGGGCACCTTTGTGATGGGAGCCCTAGGGAGCATCTTGAAAGCTAGGGAAAACTATGAAATTATGCCTATTAATGAGTATTAATTATATTATTAATTTCTCCCTGAATTGTGAGGGATTTAAGGAAAGGTTTACAGTTCAGTTGGAGGAACAGGTGAAGGAAGCTGGGTGGAAGATCAGTAAGCTGGGGGCAGCTTCAGGGCCAGCTTTTCCTGGGCTGTACACAGTGAGCTATGTACAGAAAGGACAGAGCAGACCGACACCTGGCACTGCTCACCCTGACGGCTGCAAGGGCGAGGGAGAAGAGTGGAGCAGCAGTGCCCTGCTGGCACCAGGAACGTGCTGTTTGGGCCGGGGAGACCCAACGGCTGACCTGGGCTGACTGTGACCAGGTGTCGCCCTGATGTGGTGCACGCTGTGGTGACCTGCACCCGTGCAGAGCAGATGCAAGGGCACCCGCTTGGGCAGGAAGCAGGGTGCAAGGGCGAGCAGTCCCTAGTCAAATGCTACCTACGTGTCCTTCATCCTTCTGCTGAGAACTTCCCTGGCCAATGAAGGAAAATGCTCTGGGTTATTTCTTTTGGCTCAGCCCTGGGCCTTGGATCAGCCCTGAAACCTGACACCAAATTGCACTCTCCTTGCTTTCTGGTTTAGAGCCCACAATGGGCAGGAGGGAGACCTTCCTGCAACCTCCCTGTGAAGAGAAACCACACTGGTTTCTGCTGCCTGTGGAGCTCCAGCACATGAGGATGCTTTGGGATGAGGGAGCTGTGTCCCTACCCTGGTACCATAGAAAAGAAGGCATGAGAAGTGAGCAGCAGCAGAGCAAGTGGAAGGGAGGTTTCACTAGGCTAAAGAAACCACCCCACAAACCCGAGAAAACCCCTTCTGTATCAGGGCATAAGCTGATCATCTGCAGGGGCTGGGAAGGAATTTGTCACCATCTGCCTCTTGTCTCTGCTGCAGGGAGTAATAAGCAAGTGAGGAGGGGAGGACTCAGTGGTATTAATAGTTGGAGAACGGCATTATTCCCCCTGTCTGCACCATATAAATGAGTGTGTATTTTTTACAATGGGGGAATACATGCAGGGAGAGAGAAAAAATGTTTTAAAAAAGAAAGAAGGAAAGGGGGGAGGGGGAAAACGAATCGATATTACAGAAGCATTAGGGCACTCAGGGGAGTGTTTTACTGGGGCCATTAATATACTTCTCAGGTGGTAAAAGCCACTTAGCCTTTAAAAATGATAATGAAATGTTAACTACCCAAAGCATTATTGCTGAGTCACGGAGAGCCGGGCAGCCCTTCAGCTCCCATCTGATCAAGGGGTACTGGCGGGGCTCTCGCCTTCCCCAGCCAGCGCAGTGAGTCATGGCCCCGCACATCTCTCCTCCTGCACACGAGAGCCCAACAACAGGCAGCCCCAGCTCCCCCCGGGCGTGCTGCTCATCCGGGAGCCCACGATGGCCTGGCCGCCACGAGATGCTCGCTATTGTGCGCCAGATGCGTCCAATCTGTGAGCCACAGGGAGAAGGAAACCCTGGAGCCCGGCGTGTGAAGATGGCACCATCCCTGCACTGTGGCTCCTCTCTTCTTGCTTTACAAGGACACACCCCATGGAAGGGCAGAGAGGGAAGAGGCCGGGCCAGATCGGACCCCTGAGCACACAAATGCAGCAGTTATTGAGAAGGGAGAGGATCAGGGATGGGAAGGTTTCTGCTGCCTGTGGAGCTCCAGCACATGAGGATGCTTTGGGATGAGGGAGCTGTGTCCCTACCCTGGTACCATAGAGAAGAGAATTTCTTTTGTGCTCTGTGTAAGTGACACTGCAGTAAATCTACATGTACAACACAGAGGACATAGGAAGGGCATCTCCTTTCAGTGTGGCACTCTTGGAATTAAATGTCTCATAGGACTTTTTTGTCTACTAAGAGAAATGGTTCCCAAACTGTGGGTCATGACATACTAGAAGTCAGCTGGGGAACTGCTAAATGGGTCATGCAACTCAAGACTCTTGTGATGCATGGCCATGGGGTTCAAACAAATCAGTGTTCCTCCCTCCCCTAGCTCCCTTATTCAAAACACAGCCCCATGAGCAATCCCCCACCCAACTGTCTCAGGCAGTCCCACAATTAAGAATAATGCAGCCGCCTTGCACTGAGGCGCTTTATCCCCAGCACCCGCTGTGAACAAAATTGCTTAGGATCAGGTGATGCAAACCAATTTTTCTCGCAGCAGGAGCTGCAGGTAAAGCACCTCAGTGGAGGAGAGCAGTGCTGCTCTGAACTTTGCTGCTGCCCGCCTGAACTCAGGGAAAGAAGAGAAGGGATATTTTGTTCATTCGAGCAGAAGCAGAGAAGATGCCAAGAAAGGAGAGAAGCAGATGGAAAAGAGAGAGAAAGCTCATGATGAGGAGAGATCATGGAGGAAGGAGCAGAGGAAGGATAAAGCAAGAGGGAGGTGAAAAAGAGCTGCAGCTGAGATGCCACAAAGCAGTGGACAGGGCATCAGGAGACTTGCATCTTCTCTTCTTGTCCTACAAACCAGACACATACGTGGCAGCAGCTAATCTTCCTGGCTCATGAACAAAAGGATTCTTTTCGTGCCAGTAATCCAAGAACCACCATGCCACGGCTCTCCTGGCTCATCTGCTGTGCATGCACTTACGTGGCATCCAACCGAATGGGTTAGCAAAATAAAGACAGATGGCAGTGGATTAGCTCTAACACTTCTGCATCACAGTGTAATCACTGCAGTCTTCTCCACTGCCTCCTCTCAGACCAGTTTGCCTGCATGGCAGCTGCAGGGCCACCTTTAGTTATGTGCCATCCAGCAGCCCATTGCCAGACCTGTGCCTTATCACCAAGCAAGCAGGAAAGATTTGCCCTGATTTCTTGCTTGTTTGTTTCTTGGAAAATACACAGAATCACCTGAGGTTGGAAAGGGCCTTTAAGGATCATCTAGTCCAACCCCTAGGTAGGGTCACCTAGACCATGTTACCCAGGACCCTGTACGGATGGCTTTTGAGTATCTCCAAGAATGCAGACTCTGCAACCTCTCTGAGCAATCTGTTCTAGCGCTCTGTCATCCTCACAAAAAAAAAAAAAAAAAAAAAAAAAAAAAAAAAAAAAGAAAAAAAGCTTTTCCATTTTTTCCCCATATGTTCAGACAGAACCTCCTCTGCTTCAGTTTGTTGCCTCTGGTCCTCTCAGTGGGCACCACTAAAAAGCATTCTTGCACCCTCCCTTCAGATATTTAAATACATTGGTACAATCCTCCCTCAGGCTTCCCTCAAGTTTCACACTGAACAGGTACCCCTTTCTCAGCTTTTGCTTGTGCTGGAAGATGCTCTAGCCCCAAAATCATCGTAGTGGCCCTTTGCTGGACTCATTCCATTAAACCCAGATCTTTCATGGAATGAGAAGCCCAGGTCTAGACACAGTACTCCAGATGTGTTCTCACAAGGACTGAGTAGAGGGGAAGCATCATCTCTCTTGACTTGCTGCTAATGACCATCCTGATGCAGCCCAGGAGGCCATTGGACACCTCTACCATAGTGGCACATTGCTGGATCATGACCAGCTTGGTGTCCACCAGCACTCCTAATTCCTTCCTTCCAGCAGGTCAGCCCCAGCACAGGGTTATTCCTCCAGAGTTGCAGGACCCTGTGCTTCTCTTTGTTGCACTTCATGAGGTTCCTTTCTGCCTATTTCTACAGCTTTTTGAAGTCCCTCTGAATGACAGCAAACAAATACATACTACAGAGAGGCAGTGGTCACATTGGAGGTTGAGCATAGACATCTCTGCTGAAATAAGAATTCCTTGTTACATAACACTCAAAAGAAGTTCAGTTATTTAGTCACTTGGAAAAATGAAATTGTCTTCAAGCATATTTTCCACGTGAAAAAAAAAGAAAAAAATCAGAAAAAAGTAGAAGTCTTTTTCTGTTTTGCTTCCTTTTCATTGATCCTTTGGCAGTAGCTAGAAGAAAAGCACTGACAGATCCAGATGCAATAGCTCTGAAGTGGCAGCTGCAGCACTGTCTGTAAGAGGTAATTCTATCAACAAAATCTGTGCCATTAGACAGATGTACCAAGGATGTCAGCAAGGAGCAGAACCCACAGTTGCACCTTTAACATCACTGGATTCAGGACACAGTCTAGGGCCTGTGTTAGTCAAGTAGATGCATTGGTCACCAGTATTTTTACCATTACTGCTGTTTCATCTAGCTCTATCACCCTCAAGAAACAGCACCCAAGAATCACCCCCAAGAATCAGTGCAGTATATATCTACATAGAGATATCAAGAAATGAAGATGGGAGGTTGATGCTACCTTCTCATGAATGAGCAAGGAGAGTACGCTCTTCTTCACGATCATTTTTATTTTGCCTGTGTCAAGCTAGCAGCAGATCTAGCACTTAGAGCCAACCCAATGCCAGCTGATGCAACATGAACATGCCTTTCTGCTGAAAGAGAGTGTGCTAGTGGCAGATTGTGCTTTATTCACCACTGGGATATTTTCTTATTTTTTCCCTGCCAGAAAATGTGTGGCAATTCCATCATCAAGTTCCAGTAAGAAATGACTGGGCCACTTACTTTGTTAGTAGATGTCCTTCACACTGCCATACAGATGCAATCCCATCTAACCTCAGTCTTACCAGGTTGTTAACTCTTGTGCTTCTGACAGCTTGCAAGATATCCGGATTCTAAAGGTGACAACATTTCTGTCTTGCTAAAGCAAGTCTTCTGATCCCATTCAGGTAGTTAATAGGACATCTTAACTTCTGACATTGATATTTTGGGTAACTATTCTTTCTGATTCTTCATCCAAGATCACAAGATGATGCTTTCCTGATCTATTCTGTCAAGAAGATGCCTTTTCCCATCATATTGGCTATCTCTTGGCTCTTTGTCCTTAAATCTGGCATTTCATGGAAGAACTGCCAGCTACAATTAAACCTGATTTTCCATCACTAGTCAATAAACATACATCTGATATCCTAAGAAAGATCTGGAAACTGAAAAATGCCAATACTTAGTCAATGTCCTTGATAAAAAGATACCTTCCTTTCAAATTTCAATTACAATTGTCCAGTTTATTCATAACCTGTAAAGAAGATAAGGTCCCAGGCCTTAGAAAGGCTCTAGTCTTTACATTTGCCCTGCTTGAGCAGAAGTTGAAGCAGGTAACTGCCTAATGTTCCTTCAAACTTCAATGTCTATAAGCTGAAGATCTTGCTGGGAAACTATACACTTGCAGTCTCTAAGCAGAACAGCTCTGGGTGCTTTACTCATCCAATGGCTACTCAGACTATCTAGTCTTACCTCCAAGTCTGTCATTGAATTCAGCTATGACCCACTGCCTACTCAGTGACATCCTTAAGAATGCCCTGGACTAGTTTATCGTTAATTCCCCGGATGACAAGGCACTCCATGATCAAATATCTGTCTGTGTCTGAATTGCTTGGTGAAAATGACCTGTGCATAAAGACAAGAATTGATCATGCAGAGTAATTTGCTTACTGTTTCAGCTTTTCAGATGAAATAAGCATAGACCTAAAGAGAGGATCTGCTTTCATACGCAGGTAGTTTCAAAAAATGCTCATGAGGATCCAGTGCTTCCTGGATTTGCCATTTTTATGGGCATTTGATCATGGAGTGTTCCCTTTAACTCTTTTTATATATAAAAGCATCAAGTTCATTCAGGTGCAGGAAGCCCAGTCTGCCTTTGATCAGTTCAAACAGGCATTTACATCAGTGTCTGTCCAGGCATCTCAAAACCTTTCATTGCTAAGACCGCTGCATTCAGCCATGAGATCAGAGCTGCATCCTTGCAACATTAGGTGGCCCAAAATGAACTCAGGCTATGTGCAGTAAACTCTGTGAGTCTGCACAGTAACAGCAGAATTTAAAGATCAACCTGCATCTGTCAAAATCTGCTCGAACAATGGCATCATCATGTGTAAGACAGATAATTTGTAATGTAGGTATTCATGACTCAGAATACACTTTTATATCCACCTTCCATGGTGGTTTTGAATCAACATCAAATTTGGTGGTTCTTCATGTTTTACTGATTCACCTTTGCTTTTTGATGTGGTACGCTAGCTCTTAAAAAGCCACCCTGATCGTTGTTCTGTAATGGTGACTATCTTGACCCTGAATTGATAAGCATAGCATAAGATTCGTTCAAGAGACAGGCTGTCCTTTGGCAGGAAGACGCAGGTCAGGGATACAATTCCACCCTCAGCAGTCTATACACCAGATAAAAACATTCTCTTAGTCATTCATGTACTAAGATCTCCAGTTGGTAAACATGCAGACAGAAAGCTTGTGACATTTGAAGAATCTAACCTACATAAAATTGGACTGCATCCTCAGCAGTGGGGAATGAAGTGCAGCATATTTGTGCTCATCAGCTATAAGCAAGATGGCTGTGTGACTTTCTGTCTCAGGCAGATCAAAGGTGATATATGACTAACCACGGTGAGGCAGCGTAAGACACTAGGGAATTAAGCTTTGTTTGAGGGACTCGTTATCCAAAAGAATGTGCAAAAAGATTCAGCACAGGGCTTAATGTAGGGTAGGATCCTGAGCCCCCAGAAGTTCCAGAAGATTCAGCTGAGTTAGGACAAAAGTGATCAGCACTTTTGCTGATCAAAAGTGTGGCATCAAGATATAGCATCAGGTTGGAATAGCTGTGTTGGGTTAGAGCCTTGCAAAGTACAAACCTATTCTTGATCCTGAATTTTGGATCAGCTCCACAGCTTTCAGTTGCAAGAGCTGACTGTGGTAAATCTTGGGTTTGTTAGATTTGTTGCAAACTATGAATTTGCCATGTAAGGCAGCTTTGACAAAATGAGAACTGTAAACTTTCAACAAGTCAAGTAAGGATCCAATTCCTCAAGCCATTTGTAACAAGTGTGATGCAAAACTATGTTATCCTTCCTTCTCTCATCTTGCTACAAGGATGTAAGGATGTTGCCAATGGGTCAGCAAAGGTCCCTCTAACCTTATGTTTAGTCACTGAATGGGGTCGAAAACAAGTGCCTAGGGAAGAATTTAAGGGTAGAGTAAATGCAAAGTGGTATCTCCCTGAGATATTCTCCCAAGATTATGATACATGTATCTTGGGGATGGTCTGGAAGTGGCACCTATGATTTTAATTACCTTCAATGAATTTCCTTCCCATGAACCTGTCTAGTTTTCCCTGAGATTTCTGCATGTATCTCTACTTCACTCACTTACGTCAGTGTCTCTTCATCACCAATCATCTGGCCCATTTTGAAGAGTACAGAAGCCCTAAGCATGCAGGTAGATGTCCACTCTGCAGTGTCATAGCTGCTGTCTCCTTCATCTCTTTCCCATGCCTCTGAGAGATAAGGGAATAAGGTACACAGGATTCGTACCACAGGGAAAGTGTTTGCCACCCATCACCCCATTGTCCCTGGGAAAGTCATGAGTAACAACAAGCCCTACAAAGTCAGAGCTGGTGTGAGGTAGATGGAACGCTCTGTGGCAAAGGCTGATGCCTGAGCTATGCTCTGACAAAATCCTGCTGTCCCGTGGACTCAGGCATGTTACCCTGAGATAGGAGGAAAGTGAGGCTGTAGGAAGCAGGTAGGAGCTTTAGCCCTTAACAGGTTTGTGCATAACTGACAGGCTGAGCAGTTTTGCAGGAATGGCCGCTTGAGGAAGGGCAGTCTGCAGACCTCTGCACCTCCTGCCCTCTGGGAAAGTCACAGAGTGAGCAGAGACAAAAGCATAATTCTGGCAGAGCCAGAAGCACCCATGCTGGCTGGCAACTGTTCTCTAAGACCAGTGGACAGTCCATTTTACCATGCTAGGACACAGTGCAGGCTCAGGTCTTTCCACAATTGACATCTTACTGAGACTGGAGTTTTTTTCTTCGGGCAACCAGGTATCACAGGAAGATACTCTACAGACAAGCCCAGCAGGGGACAAATACTTCCATTGCTTGGACAGCATTTGAGTTGCTTGCACTGAGTAGGACCCAAAACACACAGCAGAGACTCCTGCAGAAGCTAAACATTAACTTCTGACATACTGAACCTCTTTGCCACTGAACAAGTCAAGTTTCCTCTCAAGAAATTGGAGACGGGTTCCTCTTGGTATGCAGAGGTCTGCTAATGTGAAGCTGAGTGGGCAGCCTGAATTGCAGCACCACTTTGGCTTTATAGTGCTTCAATTTTTTGCAACCTCACCTCTATTTTTTTTTCTTGTGTGCAGTAGAACAGGACAGACATCGAAACAGAGGATGCAGAATAAATGCTGATGACAGCCTGCCAGTATGATCTGGGCTCCTTCAGGATCCTAACGATAGACAACTGATTATCACCCATAATGAGTTAGAGAGGGTCTTGCTATTTCCAGCAGTAATCATATTCCCTGGCGCAACTTTGGCACATGGCTTTCAGGGGGTGCAATTTGGCTAGATGGAATCCAGGAACTGTGCCTTTTGCAACCTCTCTGCTCATTCCAGCTGCTCTGACCTCCCTCTCTGTTTTTCAGTGCTCTCCTGCCTCCTTTTCTACTTTGCTGCATTTCTGCCCATATTGCCTGGGGACCCAAAGCGGCAAAGCCTGGCGCTGTGGAAAGCCGTGTCCTCTGCTGAAATGATGTGCTAGTTTCCCACTAGCTTGGACCTGTTCTGCAGAAACACTGCAGTATGTTTTCCACTGTGCCTGAAACAAAAGGCAGTTGCTGTTGCTGCTGATGCTGCAGATGGTGAGTCAGTCCCAATGCTGCTTAGACTTCCCTGAAGACCAACACCTGCTCCCTGCAGGCTTCAGCAAGGTCTCTGGGGTACAGCTTTGCTACTTGCAATGGTCCCACTCATTTGGTTTGTAAACAGCTTGGGAGGAGGTAGAGAAAGGGGTTAAAAAAAAAGGTGTGTGGGGGGTGCATCTGAGATAGACACAAATCTGGAAAGATTCAGCTAAAGCAAAAACATGAATCTTGCAGTCATCACAAGACCATCTTAACTGTAAGCCAGTTCTGCAATGTGCATCTGGATGTGTTTCATTCCATATCAGTGTTTGCTAGCAGCCATCCAGCACTAACCTGCCTGCTTGGAAATAATTAGGCTCTGTGTTTGAAGATCATGACAGTACTAACTAACATCATAACTTCCTCTGCTTTGAACCCACAAATAGTTGGATGCTGTGAGCACCTAGTAAAACACTCCTGTGAGAGGGGCTGGGAACACACAGTTAGTGGGGCAGCACAGAAGCCAGTTTGGGAAAGTTATATGTGATTTTTACAGCAAATATCTGTGTTGTGTCCCGTGAACTACTCAAGCTGGAGATGGCCTACCTTGCACTTTCAGAAAGGAGGGAGGGAAGGCAGAACATGCATTAAACATGAGAGGAAATATTATATTAGGGTTTTTTTACAGCACACGGCTCTGCATTCAAACATAGCCACAAGCAGTGGCTCCAAGACAGTGCTTTAGATGAGTCACCATTACCCCTCCTAGCCCTCCAGATCATGGGTTTGAGCACTGAAAGGTAGTTTTCAGTGACTTGTGCGTCACTGCTAGCCCAGAAAGGAAGCCTGAGGGTCTGGATCAGCTTTGAAGAAGCTCTTCAGAGCACACACAATGCAGCTGTGGCCATGGGAGCTGCTGGTTCATGGTAGAGGGGCCTGCTGTTAGATTTGTGACTAGCTGGGAAAGGCAGTGGCCGTGTCTAGCACAGGACAGGAGAAGAACAGAAACTTTCCATTTCTAAGCATGACAACCACTTTCTAACCTTGGGCGCACAACCAATGTTGTGGCTGCCCCCAGGACTTTCCTGGCAGCTGACTGTGGCCGGTAAAGGCAAAGCTGGGAAGGCTTGTATAAGTTCTTTTGATTCATGGACTGTTTGATTTTGCTGTTGCATTGTGTAGCTCAGGCAGACTTTCATCACACCAGCTTGTGGAGGCTTTGAGTCCAGGTCAGCTGACAGAAGAAACCTCTGTAGGAAATGGACTTTCCCATGTTGGCCAGAAGGCACTAGCTCTCCCTGGGAAGCACTGTGTTGCACCACTTCCCCGTTGACCTCTGCCCATTGGTCTTGCTCCACTCGCCCCATGCTACTGTGGTTGCAGACTGTCTCCCAGAGGGCTAGAGTTAAGGAGTGCAGGATGAGGACAAGGTCTTAGCAGTGTGATTTTGACAAGATGTCAGCCACTTAATCAGTGTGTCCTGCTTTGTTCTCCCTCAATTTCAAACAATGAACATCCAAAGGACCTGCTACAAAATACATCAATCCTTCTCTAGACACGGGATGGAGCATGGCTGAAATGTCAGAGGGAAGATGGAGCTGCCTCCTAAGAGAGGAGCTGTGCTGCATCACTGAAGGACAGCTTATTATCAAGATAACAGATGCTGTATTGGTTCTGAAATGCCTACCAAAGCTCTTGATATCTGTGGGAACCAAACATCATCAAAAAAGAGGCCCACAAATCTGAGTCAAGGTTTGCAAATGGTCTTTGCTACTATATGAGTTGGAGTTGAATGCATGCAACTTTTCATGGTTCCTCTTCCATGGTTTCTAGGCACTGCATGACTCTGTCTCCATCTTGTATAGCTCACAGTCCAAACGGACATGGGTGAGGGGGAAAGGGTCATAGATTGCTCCAAAGTCACACAGTGGATTGGTAAGAGAATGTGATGAAGTCCTAAATTTGACCTGATTTTCCAAGGAATGAGAACCCTCCTTGTCTTCACCGAGTGCAATAGACCACAGACACTACACATCCCTGTAAAGCAGCTTGGGTCTCTGTGACTCTCTTGCCCTCATCTACAAATGGTGGATGAGAGATGCTACCTGGTTCCACACTTGGTTTCTTGCTGTACCCTTCTCATCTCATGCCAACAGAGCTCCTAGATGGAGTGAAGCAGATTCTTATCAGAGGTAGCATTTGCCAGCACAGGACAGGCACTGCTGGTGTTTGCCCTTCAGTTCAGGATGGTGTTTCCATGGCCAGGCCCAGCTCTATCTTGTCAGGAAGAATTTCCAGCATAGACCAAGGTCAGTATATGGCCTGTGTACTTTCAGAAGCAAGACTTTATTATACTGTAACTCTCGCTTTTTAAATATTTAAATAAAGGAATAAAGTGTAACCTGGAGCCAATTCAAACTGCCAGGCAGATAGCTGTTTTGCTCTACTGAATCCATGCATATTTAGGCAGTTCCTTATTAGATAGACAAGAGTCACTCTATCTATTAAATACACGCATGAAGATGGAGAATGTTTTGGGACTGCTGCATGTTTGGGAACAATTTTGCTTGTCCGCATGGGAAAGTGTTTGTATGTCTGAGTTTTCACTAGAAATTTATAGACTATTCTGATCCTCAGGATTTATTCTCAGAAATAGAGCAAGGATGAAGCTCTCAGAACTGTGCTTTTTTATGTATATGTTTAGCCTGATTTCACTGTCAAGTGAACTAAAAACTTTCCTGAAATTCATTTGTCCAGTTTTGCTCTTTCTCTCATCTCTCCAAAAATGTCCTTGCTCTCTTCTAATTCCTTGCTCTCTCAGGTCCTGTCTTGGCTAAAGGACACTGGAGCAAGAACTTCCATGCTGTGTATTTAAACAGCATTTGACCACAACCAATTCATAGCAGCACTGACTTAGAAATATTTTCTTGACTTTCATTGAAATATGGAGGCAATGCACACCAAACCCTTGCAGGTTTTTGATTCTTAAGGACATTGGATCAACATTTTAGTAGGTTTTCAAGGCACTGCCTTGTCTAGTTCTCAACAGGATTGGAGAAGATAACTCTGCACTGTGACCTTGAATGTTCCTCTTTCCATTTCTCTGTTACTAAGGCAGGAACTGAATATTTCATCATCATTAGAAGATAGTTTAGGCCCTCTTTGTAATTTGCCATAGTGGATTAATGTTTCTTTTATATTAAATTGGAGGCTTCCTCTAAAGCATCCTAAAATGAGCTCATTTCATTAGCACATGGTTGATTTATTATTTATAATGACTGTTTACAAAACACCCTGTAAATATGACGAGGTCCTGGTCAGGTGACTGCATATTTCTGCAGGAAGCACCAACTCTCCTGAGCAACCTGCATGCTCAGGCTTAAAAAAAATAATCTATCTGAAATATTTGAGGTATTCTGCTGTAGGTGATGACACTTATGAGGAGACCGATTTTTGCTGGAGGTTTCTGTGATCTTTTCTGTGGGCTTCTCACACTTTCCAAAGGGCACATATGGAGGGCAAGAACTGGTGTCATCTCACATTGCCCCTTCCTGATCTCTTTTTTTGGGCACCATCCGGTTGGACTCCACATCTGCCCAGTGATGCCAGATACTCCAGCTGTTGTGTACTACTGACTCCTGACCCCATCTACATATCCCCATGAGTCACTATTAGCTTTATCATAAACTGCAGACATGAAGTAAGGTGGGTATGAAGGGAACATGGAGTAAATTTGCCCCTCCATTGAATTCCTGTGCCAGGGGGGTCTCTATAAAGTCTATTTTTTGGTGATTTGCACATTGGCATGATATCCAAAAGTACCATCATGTTCTTAATTTGATTAATATGGTTTGAGGGGGCAGTTTATCATCTGCTGCAACAAGAGTGGTGAGATGTGTGCAGCACAATATTGAAAATCCCTCTCAGTCATAGAAACACCAGTTACAGTTTTGTTTACTGAACCTGCAAGTATTGAAGAAATGGTTTAGAAACATTGACTGTTACCAAGGTCTGCAAGAGGAGAAGACTGATTGCTCTGCTGCTGGAGTGGAGCTGATGGAGCTGCATTGCAGTGCCATGGACCGCATGCTTCAGGCAGGGCTGCCAGTGCTGAATGTGTGGCATATGGTGTAGGTGTTTAGATCTAAAGAAAATAGACCGAGCTTTTTAGCAGCCTCTTTCTGCCCTTTCTTCTGCACCTCTGTTGACTCTTCTGTTCCAAAGAGACCCCTCAACAGATACCCCTGTACAGTTTACTTTGGCTGAGAGGGGAAAACACCCCTTCCTAAGTCTGCTCATGAAGCCATAGACCTGACAGTCAGCATGGGCTCTGCTGCCTGAGGCGTCCTGGATTCCATGCCCATCTGTGAGGGAGGAGGTCCCAGCTCCTCCTCCAGGACAGCACCAGTGCTTTGGAGCTGTGAAAACTACAACAGCTGCTATGTGGAAGCTGAGCAAGATGGGACTGCTCCAAATACACAAATCTTATGAATGAGAGTGGAAAGACCTCCTGACATGGGAGTTTCTTTGGAGAAGATCATTTTCTACTGAAGCAGTGAAGAATTACTAAAAGAATAGGAATAATAGTGCTCTAGCACAAAATTCTCCTCTCCATCGTCGTTCCCTCAGCGATAAAGTACATAGTCCTCCTTGTTAGACTTCCTGACATCCTACTCTCCAAATACAACAAAGACTGTGGCAGCAAGGACTCCATGCCCAGCCCTGTGCCTTCTGGAGTGTATAACATGGGTACTTGTTTTCTGATAGGGACCACGTACGCACACCCTTCATGACCTCACAAAGTTTTTGAAGGCTTTGATTCAGATTCAGATGGAATGAGCTTCACAGAGCTATATCTCTGCTTTGCTTTATTTTTAAATGAAGGCCTGAGCATGTTCAGTGGCATATGTGAGACACAAACCATTTGGATAGGAAGTCAGGATCAGCTTTTTTTGCACAAATATCTATGGCTCTGAAAACCTGATACAGAACTGGGGGACAAGGCTTAGTGTATCAGACACATCCACATTCCCAAGCCAATTGTTCCTTTCCTACAGTAGGAGGCTTCATCTGATTTTCATGTATTACTGAGGAAGACAGTGCGTTTCCCCATTCTTGCATCTCAGATATTTTATGTCTCACTTAGGACAGTTCTCTCAGCATCCAAGACACCATTACTATAATTCTTTCTCTCTATTACATGACATATGGGTAACCAATCACTAGTGGAAGTACTGACACCGTCTGCATTGGGAAGTACTCCTGGCTATGTGGCACAAGCAGCTGAAGATGCACGTTTGAGGGGTTTTGCATCCTCTTTTAAGGTCATGAATTATTTATGAGCAGTCCCATGCTTCTTTGCATTGATCTTTTCAAAGTCTCCCACCCCCGATTCCTTCCTCTAGTGTTTGCCCCTGTGCTGTGGCTTTCCTTTGCTGGCTCATGCCTTGGTGTGTACTGTAGACTGAGGGTCCTCCAGGCAATCTCCCTACATCTGCATCTAAGTAAGCTCTCACGAGGTCACATTCACTACATTTTGGCCCTGTTGAACCATGCATAGAGGCCCAGAAGACCTATCTGCACCTAAGAATCAACCTTTTTATTTCTGAGAGTAACTCAGTATAGGTAAGCCAGCTAGCCAGTTCTCCTTGCTAGCATGTTCTCCTTGAAGATATTGTCTCTTTGAAGAACTGATGAGTTTTATTAGTAGAGATGGCAAATGAAACAAACAAACAAACAACAACAACAACAAAAAACTGCCTGACTGGACATACAGCCAAATTGCTGATCTAGAGCTGCTTATCTCTTGATATCTTCCTAATCTGAAAGGGCCATTAGGATGGCAGGAAAGATCTTTGACACATGATGATAACTGAGTGAAGAGATTCAGTTATAAACTCACTGGTACTATTTATCATGTTGACTAACCCTTTGATCCATCAAACTCTCCAGCTTCTCTTCTCTCTTCAGCCTGCCTCACTCTTGTCTGACATGCTCTCCCATCTCCTCTGGTGCCTTGCTCCTTAGTGGATGACTGCTAGCTAGATACCTCTTCATGTCCTCTTCCTGGGGCAGTGACTTTGCCCACATCCCACTGGTGGTTCTGCTCAGTTACTCTATCATAACTCTCTGGAGTGAGAGCTGTGCTACTTGGTGCTTAACCCAATGAGGCCTAGAATTGCTTGGTCTCCAGGAACCACTGTAATAACCATAATAGTGGGGATGATTAATCAGGAAATGGTAAAGAAAAATGCTTATAATGAAGAAATTGAATTTCTCACTTTATTGGGAGGAACAAACGCCCAGACAAGGTCATGGAGAAGAAATCTACTGAAGACTACTAAATACAAAAACTTTGCATCCGCATCAGAGAATCTCTACACTACAGACTATCACAAACTGAGAGAGTATCATGGGGAAATATCTCTCCACATTCATCCTCCTTTATTTATTGGCCATTGTTGGAGAAATGGTGAAGGTGTGGTGGACTTTGTGACAACTGCCCTTCTGTTCTTATGCCTATGATCTAATTTACAGAACTTTGCTGATAGAAGCAGGCACCAAAGGGTCCTGCTGAGTTATGCAATGAGGAGCGAAGTAGGGTCCTTGGGGTGCATGTCACCTCCTCTGCTTGCATTGGCCACGCTCTGTGGGAACATCTGTGCCCTTGGAGCAGATGGCACAACCATCTCTGAACCTTGACCCCCACCACTTTTCTGCTTGACTGCACTGCACAGGCAGAGCCCAGCCTTGAACTGAAATGGCTCTATCTTCAGTGGAGAATCTTTTTAGCACTTAGTCTCCTGTGACAGCTCCTTGCTGCATCAAGCAGGGCACACTGTGCGGCAGGTTCAGCCTGCAAATATGAAGCTGGCAAGGTTGGCCGTGAAAGACATGGCAATACAGGAGGTCCTGATCCCCTGCATAGATGGGAGCAGAACTTGCTGGATCCATTTCCTGTGGAAATTTCACTAGCCAGTTTCTAAGGAGACTGTTCCTATCAAGGTAGCTTTTTGACTCATATATTCTTGGGAAATGACTAAATACTGCAAAAATGGCATGGGTGAGAAGGTGTGCTTGTTAAAAAAATGCAAATACATCCCCAAGACAGAAGCAGAAAAGACTGTTTTAAAAACATATTTTTGAAAGGAATATCTGATACAAAGGGCTGAAGGTAGCTGATACAGCACAAGCCAGCTACTGTCTGATAGAAATAAGCAAGCATTGCTGTAAGCTCATTTGAGCAAGCTATTGCTGGGCATCACAGATGACTTCTAAGTCCAGCCTTTAATGTGCATCTCAATCGCATAGGCAGTTTTCTCAGGCAATGTTGCCAGGAATTATTGTAACCCCATCTACTTCTCATACAGGTTTCAGCAAGTCCTGACAAGTCCTCACAGTGAGGTTTTATGTGCTACAGCTGCCATTTACCTGGCTACACAGCACTAGCTGATATCTGAGTAAACAGCACGTGGTAATTCAAGTTGGTACCAAGACTCTATATGCAGCACAGATCCCTCTGGTTTTGCTCATGTGTTGCTAAAGGAGTGATTAATTTCCTTATAATAAGTGTGGCTGGATGCTGCTCGATATAAAATGTTTCCTGTTGAAACTTGCTCTTTGGAAGCTGCTGAAGTTGCCCCATGAGATTGCAGATTGGGGTGGGTTATAGTAGCTTTCAGATGAATGAGCTTTTTCCAGCGCAGGTAGTGAATAGAAATCTGTTCAAGAAAAGAAATCTGAATATGATAGGTGTGTGGTTTAGACTGTTTGCTAGAGAAGGCACAGGATTGTTCTTTCTTCCTACCCTTACGTTACAGAAAGCTGTGTCCATGGGGAGTCATGCTTGTTCTTCTGTTTCTCAGGCTGTGTTGCATCTAACTAAACAACCGATCTCTTACCAGTCCATCTGGCATCTTGTCAGCTGAGAAGTGGGAAGGAAGGATCTGAGCTCAGGGTGTTTTCAAGACATGCAGGATGTGCCACTATGTCCTGAGCATCACAGTTTGCACGCAGTGAGATGCCTGGTCGTCTTACAGATTAGTCTGAGTAGAGATGAAGTGATGTCTGGGACTGGCAATGGGTTGGATCCCAAGCCTATGCTTTGAAACCCAGTGCTCATGGCTCCTTCCACATGCTGCACTGGACTGAGAATGGCTGCTGAAGCTATAAACCTCAGGAGTTACCGCTGGGCTTATAGACATGGCCAGTCAAGAAAAAGAACTCCTATTTAACTCTAAGAATTAGATGACATTTAATTCTAATTTGGGAGCAAGGTTTTCCAGTCTACCCTGAAGCATCACTAAGAGAGCCTGAAGAATGGAATTCATTTGCTTTTGGGTTCTGCAAGACTTGTCTACAGCAAGCATGTTTGTACACATCGTGTCACATGTGGACAGCAAGGAGTGTCTAGAAGGAAGCAGGATGAGGATGTAGAGGGCAGAGCCTCTGTTTCATCCCTGCCTTGCAGTTGGGGGCATTTCCCAGCCAGAGTTACAATGCATGTAAGATCATCTCTTTTCTTTACCATTGACCTGGAGGCGGCAGAATCTCAGGGCTACTCTAAATGTGATAATGATCTAGAAAACATTAAACCTCAGCCTCACTGTTGTCTCCATCCCTTATTCCATAAACATTTTTTTTCAGTCTGTATTAAAAACCTTACCATGGTTTTTTAGCATAAAATGGGAAAGAAGAGAACCTTCTATGTTCAGGACATTTGGGACATTGCTAGAATTTCATCCATCTGTGATTGGCCCTCAGACCGTCATACTCAATTTATTTCTCAGCCAAAGTTTTTCAGCCATCTGCTCAAGTGGAACAGCTTCCAGCATTTATTCCCAATAGTGCTTCTCTGAGGGAGCGCATGGATTTTCTCCAGCATGACACCATCACTATTCTCCCCCCACCAAAACCCCAGCCCAACCCTGTAATGACTGGTGAGGAGCTTTCCCTGCTCTGCACCTCGACCTTGAATTTTAAGCACTTGATCAAGAAAACACAGAACTGTTTCTTTTCTACTTAGCAATACCTAACGTGACTGATGTTTTTTTAAGAGCTCCTCTGCAGAGATGTTAATGAGGTCGCCTTGGATACTCAGCTTAAAATGGTGTCGCTTCAGTTTCTTTTATGTCAGCAATCAACAATAACAACAAAAAATATACAACAACCCATCAACGGATATGCTTGAGGAGAGGTGGGGGACTCTTGGCAGGCAACTGGAGCAGATAGCAATTCACAGTCCTCTGGCTGCCAGCAGTTCGGTGGCTGAGCCTCTCTGATTGTCTAGTAGAGCATCAACACAATGATCTCCATAATTATTATCTCCTTAAATTGCAAAAAAAAAATCCTGTTTAAAAAAAATGCCTGATTTTTCTAGACTTCCTATTGGAAGTGTCCTAGGAAAGAGCTTCAAACTGGGAACAGCAAGAGATTCAGGGAGAGTCAGAGAATACAAGGGAATTAAAAACACTCTCCTTGCATGAACAAGGACAAATTGCCAAAGATAGAGGAGGTTGTGTTCTTAGGGAATTATTTGCAGCGCTCAGAAATCCACTAGCATTACTGCTGCTTAATGTGTTACCAACCATCAGCTCAACTGTGGTAATGGATTATATCTGTTTTTTAAGTTCAGAGTGAAACAAAGTTGAAGCAGAAACACAAGGCAAGTGAGTTCAATGCTGTAACGATCTACCTAAGACAGGTTCTCTTCTTCATGCTAAGTATATCTCTGAACTGTTCACTTAGCTTTGCTGAACCTCACTTTCCCCACTTTCGAACAAAGACGAATTTAAGGCACCCACACAGTGTTTCACTGGATTTTGTTAAGCCAGTGCTGGAAAGGCATAAGCAAGTATGAGGAACTAGCTTTGGTCAACACATTTACATATGAACATAGATGAGATTGACTCCTAGATTAACAACTATATTAGTCAAACTAGAAAGGAACTGCAGATTATACAGCTATGGACAGTATCTTTCTATCCCTCACCATAAGAGGAAGAAATACAAGCCTAGTGAGGTTCCTAATAGACTAATGCTAATGTGCTGACTTTTGACTGAATCTTGCTCTCTTTGACGGAGAGCACTCCCAAATCTTGAAGTAGATTGCCACCATGATGCTAGTATGCCTTTCCTGTGAGGATAATGGGCAATTCTGGCACTCTGGCTATGATGTTAAAGATCAGACTCACCATCACAGAACAATTCAGGCTGGTAGGACCTCAGGACATCTCCAGTCCAAGATCTGCTCAGAGCAGGGCCAGCCTAGATTGGGTTACTCAGGGTTGGATATCTCCACGTATGGAGATTCCCCAACCTTTCTAGGTCTCTGTCCTAATATTTGATATGTTAGGGCCTGAGTATTTTAACACTCAGTGTTGTAATTGCCTGAGCTAAACTCACTTGGAGCCTGCACCCACACCCTCTGTCTATATGCTTGGGAGGTCCATTTAAGCTCTGGGACTTTAGTCTCAGCTCAACCTATTTTGCAGGCATACTTGACTCTAGTCTGGTCTCCTGATGGTGGTGATCAGTGGTGTAGAGTCTAGCTGGAGGTCTGTAGCTAGCGGTGTCCCCCAGGGGTCAGTCCTCGGTCTAGTCCTGTTCAATTTATTCATCAATGACCTGGGTGAAGGCACAGAGTGCTCCCTCAGCAAGTTTGCTGATGACACGAAACTGGGAGGAGTAGCTGATACCCCAGAGGACCACGCTGCCATCCAGAGGGACCTGGACAGACTGGACAACTGGGCGGTGAAAAACCTCATGAAATTCAACAAGGCCAAGTGCAAGGTCCTGCACCTGGGGAGGAATAACCCCAGATACCAGTACAGTCTGGGGACCGTCCTTCTGGAGAGCAGCTCTGCAGAGAGGGACCTGAGTGTCATGGTGGAGGACAAGTTGACCATGAGGCAGCAGTGTGCCCTCGTAGCCAAGAAGGCCAATGGGATCCTGGTGTGCGTTAGGAAGAGCGTCTCCAGCAGGTCAAGGGAGGTGATCCTGCCCCTCTACTCAGCCCTGGTGAAGCCACATGTGGAGTATTGTGTCCAGTTCTGGGCCCCACAGTATAAGAGGGATGTGGAGCTGCTGGAGAGAGTCCAGCGCAGGGCTACAAGGATGATCAGGGGCCTGGAACATCTGCCCTATGAGGAGACACTGAGGGAGCTGGGCCTGTTCAGCCTGGAGAAGAGAAGGCTGAGAGGGGACCTGAGCAGTGTCTATAAGTGCCTCAAGGGAGGGAGGGAGGAGGATGGTGCTGGCCTCTTTTCACTGGTGGCCACTGACAGAACTAGAGGTAATGACCACAAACTGAAACACCAAAAGTTCCACAGAAACTTAAGGAAAAATTTCTTGACAGTGAGGGTGACAGAGCCCTGGAACAGACTGCCCAGAGAGGTTGTGGAGTCTCCTTCTCTGGAGATCTTCAAAACCTGCTTGGACACAGTCCTGTGCCACGTGCTCTAGGTGACCCTGCGTGTACAGAGGGGTTGGACTAAATGATCTCTAGAGGTCCCTTCCAACCCTAAGCATTCTATGAATGGGTCTTGGATGATATTGTAGTCTTATTTCTGGATGATATTGTAGTCTTATTTCTGGTTCTGTTTCTGACCCTTGTCTCCTGACTGGGCTCCCTGCCTGAACCCTGGATGGGTTCATCACTTGCACATTGTACGGTGCTGTCAGTGCATCCTGTTATGAGCACTCTACTCTGCTCAGCCTTTTCTGATACTGCAGAACTGCACCCTGTTTTCTGGGAGCACTTCATGTGCTTGTCACCTTCAGCTACCAGCTTATCACCTCTCATAAAGCAGTCTCGCTCTTGTTTTCTGACATGACCACCCTCACAATGAATAACTAGCAGGAGCTTCCTGAATTTCAGGAGCTGCCCATTTCCTCTCATCCTTTCATTGTACAGATTCCAGAGGAGCCTGAATCTCTCTTTTCTATCTCATCACCTCAGGCACTTATAGAAAGCAATAAAATCCCTTAACCGGTTCTTCTCCAGGCTGGACAAAACCACCTCTCTTAGCCTCTCTGTACCGCCTGTCCTTTTGCCCCTCCAACCATCTTGGCAGCCTCTTCTGGACTTCTTTCAATTACAGAATCAGATAATTAAAGAACAGTTGAGGATGGAATGGTTCAACTTCTTATTCACCAGGACTCACATCTTTTCTGAAAGCTGCTTTTTATCAAGCTGCCTTTCTGCCAGCTGTCACCCACCAGGCCTGCTCCATCATGGGATTATTCCATCCCTGAGGTAGGACTGTTCGTTTATTTTCATTGAACATCATTATGTTCCCGTCTACAGATTTCTCCAGCCTGACAAGGTCCCTCTGAACAGCAGCCTTTTCTCCTAGGGTATCAGGCACTTCCCTCCCTTCTGCTCCCTTTGGTATTATCTGAAAACATCCTCAGAGTAAAGCCATACTTCCATCAGTAAAGCCATAAAACATACTGGTCTCAGCATCGGTTCCTGAAGGATATACTGGAAATAGGTCACTACAGGCAAGGGAAACTACATCCAATGTTTCTCTCCTTACCCACACAGCCAAGTATCTTATCATACAGAGTAGCTGGGTGCATGATTTGTTCTTGGGAATTCCCTGCTGGCTGCTCCCCATGCCCCAGTGAGCAGCATGCTCACTTTCCCTTAGTCTTGATCTGCTCCCAGTGTAGCTCTACACTGGAAGTAGCTTCTCGGAGCTCTACTTGTTATTCACATGTTTCACTGGTTCCCATTCCAGCTGAACTTTGACTATCCCAGTTTCATTGCTGCCCACCCAGGCAATGCCTCTTCATCCCTGTTAGGTTTCATCTTGTGCCCACTTCCACTTTCTGTGCACTTCTTTCTTCTGTTTGAGCTCAGTCAAGAATTCTCTGGTCATTTGTGCTGATTTATGTTCTATCTGCTTGACTTCTTGCACACAGGAAGGTCCTATTCTGTCTTTGGTAACAGCTGTCCTGCCCCCTTTGCCCTCCAACACAGGTTCCCGAAGAAGCTGACATCTGTTTTCCTGCATCTGAAGTTGTGGTTCTGCAATTTGTCTTGCACTTTTCTCCCAGGAGCTGAAACTCTGGCACTTCATGGTTACTGCAGCTCAGGCCACGCTCAACTTTTGCATTCCCAACCAGCTTTTCCTCATCTGTAATTGTTCTAGCAAAACACATCCCCCAGTCACCTCGTCAGTCACCTGGATCAAGACATTGTCCTCAAGACATTCAAGAAATCTCCTGGATTGTATGCCTAACCCACTGCAATCCCAGAAAATAGCAGGTTAGCCTAAGTCTCCCATGCGTATCAGGACCTGCAATCATGAGGATTCACGCATATGAATTCATCTCAACTCGTCCCAAATAGGTGTTCTCCTATCTATATCAACAGTTTTTCCATCTAACTGCTACTGCTTATAGAAAAAAACTCATCTATGAGTTATGTTGGTCCTGCAATAAGCATGGTCTATGTATAAAAGCAGTGTTGCTCCTTCCTGTAGAGAATCCTTGTACAAACGGGCAGCACGGTAGGAGGACACAGACAAGTGAGACCAAGGGGAAGATCATTCTGAAGGAGAAGAAAATGGGATTTTGCACTAGTGGTTCAGTTAAACTGCTTTTAAGACAGTTGTATGGACAATTCTACTAAGAATGGAATAGAGAGCTGACTGATTTCTTTGAATTTATTTTGCACATGAGGTAAACTTGAGTAAGTGAAAGCTACTTGAATTCTGAAATGGAATGTCCACATAGACAGTTTAATGAAGCTTAGCTAATCCAATTTACAAAGGTTAATTCAGATTCATTTTCCAGATTGTCTCTGTGTAGATAAGGCCAAGGTCACTGTCTGAGTCAGGCACAGAATCTGGGTTTTCTCACTTGGGGAGCACAAGTTGTTTCCATTTCTTCCCCTGGACTGATTTGTCCCTAGCTCTGACATGCCCTAGTCTATGTATTCCCTTAATTTCCCCCTGTACAGAAGAATGCCATTACTTTCTCTTTCTTCAACAGACAGTGAGTATTACTGATTCTTGCTGCCCCTTTTTAGGATGCAGATCACTACACAGCCTTCTGTTGGGTGTGCTGTGCCTACTGGATTAATAGTTGAGATTCTCTCTTGGATGAATTACAGCATCCGTTTTATTAGGGAGTTGTAACTCTTACATAGAAGAAGATCTCCCAAAGCCATCCCTAAGAGGTTAGCATAGTCCATGCCACCTTGCTGGCAGAACTGACCACTCACCAGCATTCCATCTGACATCACCCAAATCCTCCTAGCTCTGCTTGTTTCACTTTCCTGGGCACTCATACCTTAAACTAAAGGTATCTAGAATCTAACAGCGTGATCAACACCAATGCTTTTGGAAATGGCAGTGAAGCTCCAGCTTTCTGGCCCAACTGGATGCAGACAAGGATGGTACCAGGTCTGGGGGACATTTGTCTCATAGCTCTTCCAGCAGGAGTTCTTACCTCTGCTGCTCAGCATCTCATTGTGCAGACCACAATGCGTCTGCATGTATGGCTGAGTCTGGCCCACAAACTCCTGTGCGCTTCCAGTCCCCTGAAAGGCCACAGACACATTTGGAACCATCTGGCTTTGGTTCATCTCTGGTCAGAGAGGCAGGGTTCTGCTGCCTGTGAGCTGACTCTCCAGATGAATCCTTTCACAGCCAATGAGCATGATTTACAATGCTGCAATGTTTCACAAGGAGCTGAGATCCAAAACATAGGAGCTTTAGAGGTTTTAAAAATATATATATAATCTAATCAGAAATGAAGAGCTGCCTGGGCCTTGATTGAAGACTTGTAATGGAGTTACAGTCCCCGGACAAGCAGCTTGCATCTCGTGATACATGAGAAAAAAAGAGAGGAACTGTTCTGAAGAAAGGAGAATGGTCAGATTCCTTTGGTCAAAGTGAGGAAGTTTTAAGGAAGTGGTAATAAAACAAACAACAGTGGAAAACCTTTTCAAATGATCTTTTGCAATGAGTCCTTGGAAATAACTTCAGCACTTATTTTAAAGTTTTAAGCTCTCCTTTCTGGTCTTCTCTCTACCATAATAGAGGGGTTCCCAAAAATCAGTTGTTCGAGATCAGTAGCTGGCTGTGACCCTTGCCCACAATAAGTCCTTGTGTTTGGGAGTCTCTACAAGATAAATCTTCAAACCATGATGTGAATCTGTTTCGCTGTCCCTTTGTCACCATTAGAAGATCATTTTGGCTTTGAAACTGATAGACACTGTAGTTCAGTATGAATGGAGTCCTCCTCAAGACTCCCTAAAGTTGTCCCACAGCAACTCTGTGGTCATTTGGTTATTTCTGATATTTCCCAATTGTCCAAATCCTCTTCTTCTTCCTCCACAGTACAGCCTCTCAAGATTTCTGAATTAGACCCAAACTGCAGCATGAGGGGCTTAGTTACTGCTCCAAAGAGCTTTGTGTGAGAAGTGAAAAATAAGACAAGAAGTGGTGCAGACAGAGAGGTGGGAGTGTGCAGGAAGCAAGGATGAATTATCTGCCAGTAATGATGAGCTGTGCTCTCAATTTCACATTGCTATGGTCATCCTTTGCTCCAGAGAGGCCATGCAGGAGCCAGGACACCATCCACTCAAACACAGTCTTCCCTTCCCACATCTGCAAAGCAGTCACAAGAAGCAGAGGAGCTTGCCAAACAGAACACTGAAAGGGCAGATGATGATGCCCTCTGTCCAGGGCAATCTGCCCAAAACCTGCTGATGCATCCAAGTAAAGAATTTGGGTCTGATCATATCTTAGCACAATTTTTATTCCTAGTGGGCAAGTGTAAATATTCTTTCTTATTATTCTGGTTCAGCTTCTCCAAGTCAAGGCAATCAATTATTAGGGAGAAATCTGACTGCCACATCTCCTCTTCCATCAGTGGTACCATACACTGCCGCATTTTGCTGTTACCCTCTTTTTCAGGTCTTATACAATTCACCGGAGGGACCTGCACAGCAGGCCCGGCATCCTTTTGGATCTGTATTGCCCATGTTACTGAGGGGCATCCTCTCTCAGCAGGTACTCCTCTCAAGTCTACCTTCAGTAGTCAGCAACCAGCATTTCCATCTCATCTGCCCTGACAGCTTTGTAACAAGCCTGGAACAGTGTCTGAACTCATACTTCAAGACAACCAGCAGTATCTTCTCCACTCTGCCTCTCACTGTTCCCCAAAACACTAAAGTCTGGAGAAGAGAAGGCTGAGAGGGGATCTAATCAGTGTCTATAAGTACCTCAAGGGAGGGAGTGCAGAGGATGGTGCTGGTCTCTTTTCAGTGGTGGCCACTGACAGAACTAGAGGTAATGGCCACAAACTGAAGCACCAAAAGTTCCACAGGAACTTAAGGAAAAAATTCTTAACAGTGAGGGTGACGGAGCACTGGAACAGGCTGCCCAGAGAGGCTGTGGAGTCTCCTTCTCTGGAGATCTTCAAAACCCACTTGGACGCAGTCCTGTGCCACGTGCTCTAGGTGACCCTGCGTGTGCAGGGGGGTTGGACTAGATGATCTCTAGAGGTCCCTTCCAACCTTAAGCATTCTATGATTCTATGATTCTGTGATTCTAAAGGCAACTTCCAACAACTTTCATTTCCTCTTTCTGTTCAGCACCGTCTACTTCTTTTTTTGTGTAGGCAAAAATGAATAATGTGAAGACAGCCTTCCTCCTCCTCTTTTACCACTCTTCTTTCCAAAACCCTCCTTCAAGGCAAAACTAGCAAATGGAAACAGATATTCAGGGAAATGAGTTTAGCTTCTCTTTGTAAAGCTAGCTTTGGGCCACACTAGACAGTTTATGCCTGGTGAGGTGAGCTAGTCACGTTGCCCTAATTGGGTCACATATGATTCAAAGCATCGGAGTCTCTCACGTTACTTAGGCATAAAGCAGGGCTTGGTTTCCTCTCTCAGTCTTGTTAAGCCCTGTTAAGCTCCTCCCCCAGATCCCACGTGCTTGGAAACTGAAACCAGGATATCAGAGTGTTCTTACAACATCGCTGGTGTAGATGGTTGCACGATAGATTTTTGCTAGTTTGCAGGGACCCATATGTCCCTGGTCAGGTTCTGGTATCAGCTCATGGATGCACACACTGGCTATTTGTGCCTTAACTAGGTGCTGTAGTAGTTGCCCATATGCATGTTTCTAGCCAATACTAAGTGTCAAATAATTCTATATTCCTCTTCTCAGTTAAACCATTGCAAGCTGCACAACATCCAGTATGTGCCCAGGTACAGCAGAGACCAGGGAGCAGCTGATCTGCTGTGAGGTTACAGTCTGGCTAATCAGGCTGGCTCCTTCTCTGTGTGCTGCACCTCTGCATTTCATTAGGATCAGAGAGGATCGGCTCAGCTGGAGGCATCGCAGTCCCTCTCCCAAAGCAGTGGCTTTTTGACTTCAGTTTCTCTGTGTGTGTGTGTGCTTTGCTGGTACAGTTCTTTACACAATTCTTTCATTCCCTCCCATTTCAAATGCATTCATATGCATTCCATGAATACTACTACATGGTGAGGGTCTCTTCTGTGCTGGAAGAACATCTGAAGAGCAAGCACAGAACAGTTCGTATAGCAAATCGTAAAGTGCGTTTTTCTAACTTAACACAAGCTAAGAAGCAGCTCTATGGAGCAGCTCTAAACACAACCCTTCATTAGTGTCTGAACCATTGCTCTTTGGTCCTGAAAAATCAGATAATGTTTAGCTCCCAGAAGATTCTGCTTTTGTGGGAAGGAGAAATACGAGTAAACAATATTATTTGGATCAATCTATTCTATTATGAAGAATTCAAGATTCAATTTCTTGGACTGAACTTGAATCAAAAAACAGGCCTTGGTTAATATGCTCACTGCTCCAAAGAACCTGCCCCATGTACTCAGTTCTATTCTGAAAACACTGTCTTTTAGCTCTCTCCCAAGGCCATGATAGACTATCTCACTTGTATGCTTTTTTTGATTGTTTACCTTGAATCCCACCTGTGAACAGTAAGATAACTCTTGTGTTTGCTTGAGATACCTGGAGAGGTTCTTCCCACTACTGCTAGTACTGAAAGGTGGGCTTCACTGTCTTAACCTGTCACTACACAAAAGATCATTTAATTACTTCTTCCATTGACCTGAGTCAAGTCTATGAGTATCTGTAAATCAAAATTTACTTGATGGAAATGAATAATATGTTACAGTATAAAAATACCTCCTTCCAGGTGTCCCTATGCCATAAGGAGTATCAGTTCTTTGGGCACACCATGAGAGGCAGGACCTTTAAAGGGATTGCATGGGGTGATCTTCTCTTCCAAACTGCCTATAGGAAGAAGAATTTTGCAGCTGAATCCTTGAAGAAGGAACTAGCATATTTGGACTTTTTCTAGACCAAATAAGGCCTTTATGGGGAGATGGGATTTTTCAAGGGCACTCAGCATTGATCTAGCTTGTCTGGGTAACAAACTTGTGTTTGATGACTGTGTCTGATGATGACAGACAGAAAACACTCCGTGTTTCTACTTACCATCTGTAAAATCTATCAAACGTGTGACCTGCACCACAAACGTGTCTGTTTTGCTTAGGTGCTGCACTTAGAAAAGCCAAGGTAAGAAAGATACCTTCAGCAATGCTCAGTTCTAGCAGCCTGGCAGGAGAGCTTCTGGACTGATTTTCTGTGCTTTGGAGATTGTGGAGCCAAGGGCAGATGGAAATGACCAGGCACTTCCCAGAGTGAGGCCCATGATACACAGGTGAGAAGCATTAGAGGAAGGCACTGGGAATTTCCCAGAGCTGAAGGAGCCCCTCCAGTTGATAGGCTCTGCAGGTGGCCTTCCCCACCACAGGGCTGTGCTTATCTGATGGTAATCACCAGGGATTTCACACACACCAGAGCTCGGCTTTAAAGAGCTGGACACTCTCATGGAAATTCAGAATTTCCAGAGCTCTGGCCTTTACAAACATTAGTTATCTTGCTAGTGCAAGCTTTTCACGGAATTGCGAGAGACTCATGCTCACAGACCACCTGAAACAGTTCTTCATCCCTTGAATGCTTGGGAGATGAAAACCAGCTCAAGTACTGTTTTTTTCCAGATCGCTCACTACAATTTGCCCTCAGCAAATGGACAGGGTTCGCCTTTTGCACATTGTTGTGTGCTGGTACAGAGCACTGAAACATGGTGTCTTGGCTGGGCTGCATGAAGTGACAGTTCTTGCTGCACTGCAGAAGCATTTTCCCATCTGTGACTGTCATGCACATGCAGGTGTCCTTGGGCCTCGATTCTGTTTTCAGCTGCTGCTTAAGTGATGCAAAAGAAGGCTGCCACTGTATTTTGGGATGCTTTGTAGAGTGGTTTCTTGCTTTAGGATTCAGTAGTTATTTATGGCTTGTCTTCACCTGGCCTTTCTCTCCAGGGCTGGCTATGAACTCCCAGAGGTGGAAGCATCTCCAGTGTGCTGTGGTGCCTTCACACAGCCATCGTTCAGGGCAGCTCATACAAAGGATCAGCATCACGTGAACCCCAGTGGGCTTTGAGTTTTAACCCTGTTTGCTGTGGGGAGGGGCCTGCTGGACTTAGCAACATGGTGATCTGCTTCTGACGGGCAAGCTATGGGTCCCCAGGGAAAGAACAAAGAAAGATCCTTCTGATTTCAAACTGTGGAGGGGGAAAGGGCAGTGCTATTTATTCTACTGCTCTAGGGAAGTAAGCAAGGGGACGAAGCCCAAAACAATTAAAATATTGCCTGAACATAGATGGCATCTCAACAATGGATCATTTTAATTTTAAAGCCTGCAAACAGGAGAACAAGCTGATATCACATGAGATTTTAGAAATGGAGCTGACGAGAGGCCTCCTGCACAGTGACTTCAGTGTGAGCTGGGAAAGGGCTGCCCGGTTCAGTCTCATGTCCACCCAGAACTCTTGAGTGCCCTGCCAGGGGCTTGTGCTGTGCCTCCCAGCAAGTCGTTCAAGTAGAAACGTGCAGACTGTTTCTCTCCTCTGAGGCTACTGCAGCACACAGCCCAGTGATCTCTGCAGCACCTCGTCACTGAGTACCAAGTGGATGCAGAGGGTCTCAGCGGGAGGGGGACAAACTGGCAGAGAGTGCAAGGCAAATCCCACGCTCTCCCTTCTTGGCTTAAACATCACCCCTGGACCTCTTTGCTAATGCTGAAAGATGTGCTGTGGGCGCCAGCATCGGGCTCTTTTGCTCAAAGGGGGCTGCTGCTGCTTGCTGCTTCTGAGGCAGACGGTGTGTGGGTGGAGGGCATATGGGGTACAGACACAATCGTGGTGGGGGGTCACACTACAGGCTCTGGGGCTGTGTGTGGAGAAGCTCCCCGTCCGCAGAGCAAGGAGCCCACAGGCTGCTCTCTGCAGGGCTGGGAGCAGGGTGACGGGGCTACTTCTGCTGCTGGCAGTGCTCCTGGGCCCAGGAGAGACGCTGCGGCCCAAGGGGGACCCCGAGAGCATGAGATCCCCTGCAGTGCGGGGCAGAGCTGTAGCTCCCAGCCATCTGGCTTGTGCAGGTGGGAGGGCTGCGCTCGGAGCCCGGGAGGCAGTCAGGAAAGAGGCTGCGGAGGGAGGAGCCGCAGTGCCCGGAAAAGCTCCAGCACAGGAGCTGACGGGGCGAAGCTGCTGGCAGGCAGCTGTCTGCGGAGTGGCTGCAGCGCTGCAGCATCAATTAACCTTTGGGGAACTTCTGCCAGTGGCACTCAGCCGTAGCGGCGCCTGCGCCTCAGCCAAGCGCGCGGGGCACTGGCCCGCCGCGGCGCCGCGCCGAAGGCTGCACAGAGACGACAAAAGGCCTGCGAGGAGCCAGCCACCTGAGCCAGCAGCATCCATCCCTCTCAGCAGCCTGTGCTAAGTGCTTTTATCTCCTCTCCTTAATGTTTACGAGGGCAGCTTTCTCCTTCACGTGGTGGCAGTGCCTCTGAATACTAATGGGGAACAAGCAGAGGCTGCCCTCTGCGGTTCTGGCAGGCCAATTTTTGGTCCTTGCATGGGCTCTGCACAGAGGCTGTGAGCAGAGCCGGGGGGGCGCTCTGCAGCCCCACGATGCCACCCCAGCACGAATCAAGCTCTGTCCAACAGCACAAAAACATCTGTCCCTGCAGGGATCCTCTGGGCTCTTCACTGCACATGTGGCCTTAGAGGACAACCCTGCCAGCACTGCAGCTTTGCCACTGCAAGTGGGAAGGATGTTTTGGTGGAGCTGGGGTTCTCTGTGTCTTCTTTTGTCCATGAGCAATAGATCACGGTCTCTTCAGCTCCTTCACATTGGAAGACAGTCTGTAAATGCTTGAAGTGGTTCTGGCCATCTGGGAACACTCCTCAAATCTGTGAGGTTAGTGGGAAAGGTGTGATGAGAGGGAAAGAGTGATAGAAAATAGACCAAGAGGATTCCAGAAAGGCAAAAGTGCCAGGGAGGTGTCTTCGAGGGACAAGAGTGGGCAGGTTTACCCACAAACTCGAAAGGATCCCACTCCTGCACAAGATCTCTCCTTGGCCAGTGAGCGCAATTATCCAAGGAACAAGAGACTGCTTAGACAAAGCCCTCCGAGGGAGTCAGACATCAAAGTCCCGACAACATGGGAGAAAAAATAACCCTGCATCCTGCCACGGTGCTGTGTCCCAGCCTGACACAGTGATAGCGGTGCCTCAGGAGTCAGGGGACAGCCAGGATTAGCCCCGGCACCACTGACACAGACTGCTGTCACTTCTGATGCTGTGGTAGGGACATACCATGCTTCCCACAGCTGCCCTCCTGCAGCACGAATAGCTGTAGAAACCTCCCTCTTCCATCCTAAAAGAAACTGGCTCCTTTAGGATCAGAGAGCCAATATAAAATCAATAGCTTGCAGTAGGATAACAGCTGACCCCTGGATCACAGCTCACCTTTTCCAAGGGCAGCCAACTTGTAAATTATGGGTTCAGCCAAGGGCAGCCTTGCTAGCACCGTGTGCTGCTTCCTGTCCTCCTCAGCCTCCATCGTGTGTTTCCCCACGTGCAGCTCTGCTGCAGCAGCTCTCTCAGCTCGCTGTCCGCTCTGTGTGCAAACATCCACCGGTAAACACTTCTAGGGAGATATTTCCACAGCACAGGAGAGCAGTGGGCAGCAGAGCCGAAGTTTAGAACAACACCTGGCTTGCTCTGAGCTCTGAGCGTGCTGTGGCCTTCACTGCGCTGGCCTGGGGCCCAGGGCCTGCGTGTGCAGCCCTCATGGACAGGGCTCTGCCGGCTGCTTTTCCTATGATCTCACTCTGTGCAAAGCCCTCCCTGGCCAGTGCTGTCAGTCATTCGAAACCTGGCGTCCCTGGGGCCGATCCCAAGCCGGCTGGAACTGATGGAAAGCCTAAGGCCCTTGCGACCTGCCTGAGCTCTGGTGTCGCAGGGGAAGTGTTTGCATTCCAGCTGCCTTGTAGGTGCAGGACAGCACATCCCTCTGTGGGCCCTCCAGGACAGGAGTGGGGCTGGGTCAGCACCATGCGAACCACCACAGGAGCTGCAGTGCCTCCCTCCTGCATCCCCGTGCTGCAGCAGCATCCTCAGCGAAGGTGTGTGACTCCCACAGCGCCTAGGTGGAGATCCAACCCTTGCCCCAAAATGCCCCATACTTGGTAACTCATCTCTTGCCAAATGGTGACTTGGCAGCATGTAGGCTGAGGAGCAGTGGGGAGGCAGTGTCTCTGAGAAGCCATGACACTGCCACAAGCTGACTTACAAGAAGGACAGCTCATTTCTTCCAGAGCATCCGAAGAGTCCAGTGGGGTTTTTGTTACCATGTAATTACTTAGGCTATGCAGATGTTTTTCATGTGCTTGGTAATAAGCAGGTGAAAAGACAGTTCATTTACTGACAGTAACAAGGGAAAAGCGGAGCTATCTTTCTGTAAAGCTCCTCTCCTGGATGTTTCTCTCTCCACCATCTGAATTAGGTGGCACTGGGCATTCTAGAGATGCCCACACATCCCTGCATATCCTTCTCCAACTTCTTGGGGAGCATCCACTGCCCTAGAGTTCTGTATCAGTGTGAGTGTCTGCCTGTGAGGGGTCGTGTGATGCATTTGGAGCTGCCCATTGCACTTCAATTTGCCCAGCAAGGCAAAGCCCTGCAGGACTCTGCACTGAAGGACATCAGTGACTTGATGTATAGCAACTTCATACAGTCATTTCTGATCCCCTCAGGGGAACTTAAGCATTTACCAACCCAGAATTTGGTCTGAGACAATGCTATGGGGTAAATATATCCGGAATCTTTAGTACACAGGATCATACCTGAAAGATGGCACATGCAAGACAGCATGTAGTCCATGTAGACAATACGGTGGACAGATTCAGCTTGCAAAGTGTATCACATGCTGAAGCAGGCATTTACTTGGGGATCTGACATTATGATACCAGAGGACCTCAAGAAGACCTAGATTCCTTTCCAGAAGTATCCTTGCTTGCCTGATTTGCTCCTCCCCTTAGTTCTTGCTGTGAAGAAATACACTCTGAAATCTGTAGAAATCTTAACTTCAGGTGGAGTTTATGCATATGACTGTGTCTCCAGCAAATTGGGTTATGGATATCTTCCAGAACCAAGCTGTATTTTTCTGATGAGTTACTTAGGCTATGTCCCTAGTGGCAGTGTCTCCTTCTCACTGACCCCATTTATGACTTCCTTCCTGGGTACGGGCAACAGTTCCATGTTGCTGGGCAAGAGATTACCTGAAGCAGGGAATCATGATTCACTAGATATGGAACCCATCATCTCTGGGAAATCTCTGGTGAAACCAACTGGTTTCCTGCAGGTTTCAGATTTAAGTGAAGGCAGGAAGTGAAGAGTAGGAAAAGAAGAGGCAGAAATAGCATAGCTTCATATATAACGAGAAAAGCCTGGTGTGGAGTCATGTCTTCCCAGAAGACATCTGTATCCTCCTCCTTCCTCCTCCTTTTTTCATTAAAATGTCAGGCAGTGAGTGCACTAGGCCAGATGAGGATATGGTTGTTCGTTCATGTCTGTAAGCCTAAGAAACGGGTGAAGTTCCTTGGCCCATAACTAGTTTCAACATCAGCCCAACTGCTGGTGGGAACTACATCATTTATCCTCAGTAATGAAGAGTGCTCTCCATCCTGGTCCTCCAATCAGGGTGTTAAAACAGACTGAAGGGAGTCCAGAGGTCTTTTTGCTAGCAACATGAAATCTGGCACAATGATAGATCCAACCCATATGGTGACTGTTTTAAGCCCCTTTAAAATGATGCAGTATGGCATCATTATTTTATCATAATGCTGTCACATATGTTGATTTTGATCTGAGCAGAACCTCAATTTCTAGACAGTAGTTATCCTTTAAAACTAGATTTAGTTAAATGCTTGTCATATTAGCTTAAGCAATGCTAAATTCAAGCAATAACTGCTTTAGCTTTTTATGAACTTCATAAACCTCTTGTGTATGCATGGTTTCACCTATTAGATCAGGCTTTTTCTTAATTTGTATCCCACAGCTGCACAATATTTGGTTCTTTAGCCAGCACACACCTCTCAGGATAAGTGCATAATTGCAGTGTATACCATGGTGTCACACATACCATGGTTTGGAATTTTGTGGATGGTTTTTACTCTCTTAGCTGGGCAATATAATTACATTTAATGTCATTTCCCCATAACAACACTTGAAAACTAACCTTTTGAAACTTGCATAGCTTCTTAAAGCTCTTGTAATCTGTGTTGTAAGACCTCTCACTACTTAGTCCACCTTTCCTTGTTGTCTGGTTCTGATTGGGCTAATACTTGTATTTCTGAGATTTTTGCTGGCAATTGTAGGGCTGCTTGGTGAATATACTCTATATTGCATAAGAAGCTGGATGTTTCTGTCCATGGTAACAGCATTATTCCAGCCACAATGACCAATGTGGTGTCACTGGAAACAATCCTAGAGTTGCATTTTTCAATCTTTGCAGGAATTCCATCACTGCAAGCAGCCAATGGCTCATTAAGTTTATTGAGATAAAATTATGTATTTATTGAGATTTTGTCTCACACTCTGTGTGCCCACCCTTTCATGCAAAGAACAAAACCACGTCACAACCAAACAATGCATGGACCTGTGGCTTTGTCATGACTGATGAACATTAGCTTTGCCTTTTCTTTTCCATGCCAAATGCCATGTAGAGTTCCAAGTTTTTTTAGCTTACAGATGCTGAAGTGTCAGGAAGCACTACACTACTAGCTTGGGTCCATACACTAACACAGCAGATATTTTTGGTCTGTAGCCACCGTTTCCATGATGAAATAGCCTAGTGTCCGGTTTGCCATATTATAGGGTACAATCCTTGAGGTGTTGTGAAGTGGTGATGGTAACACATTCTGACTGATTCTTAGTTATGACTATGTTTTGCTTGGCTCTTTGAAGTTTTCCCTTATAAAATTTGCCAGCTATGAAAAGAGCTCTTTTTATTCTTGCTTTGAAAGAGAAATGGATGCCATTTTGGAGGAAACGCTATTAATGTTCTTGAGTCAGTTCTGTTTCCTTTTGTCAGTATTTCTGGCGTTGCCTTCAAGGGCATATGATTTATAAGCATTTAACACAGTAGTAAGTCCTGACACATTTTCAGTTGTTTACAGATGTAGGAGATAATCTTATTTGATGCACTATCTTTGAACAACATGTTGAGGGCTGGGCATAGTCCATGATAACCATGATTCTGTCAAGATTCGCCATATCAGTGAGACACAACTCAACTGAGTATTCACTTCATTTCCAAGATGCTTTAGAAAATTATCTTCACTCCTTCTTCTATTAATTTTAGAAGTGCATGGAGGGTTTGGTTACAAAAAAACCTCATAAGTCATCTCTGGATTCTTATAAGTAATAAAACAGATTAGAGCATTTTGGCTTTACAGGGAAGGGCTCTTGCAGTTGATTTTTGGAGATACCAGATATGAACTGACTTTTTGGAAAATTGTCTCTGAATTCATGGGTCTTCTAGTTATAAAATAACTGTTTTGTTCCTGGATAATGCCTCTATCTGCAGAAAATCTTTAGATTGTATTTATCTGATGTGAAAACTGACCTGCTAATCTACTGACTTCCTCGTTCTCCAGTAATGTTAATTAATAAGGAAATATTCACAGGGAATTTTTCCTGTTTTTTTTTTTTTTGTGATTTGCTCATGTTTACTATGAGGTGGCAAAACTGACTTTGAAATACCCTTTCTAAATCTGTGATTAACAAAGAATCCTTTGTTCAAAGGCATGTGTCAGAAAGTCACTGCATATTTGAAAATGATTCATCTGACTAAGTATCTAGTTAGTTAACTACTGTTAGTTATCATCTTCATTGTTCTCTATAAACAATGGAGATCTGGACAGTGTGAGATAGATGTAAATTCACTTCATCCTAAAATAGAAATCTAAAACAGGTCAAGTCCACTGTGCTCTAAAAGTGCCCATTTCTCTTATTTGGCTGTAAAAGGATATAGTGCTGAGTGTCTTCAACCACATTAGATGTTTCTTCTGGATTAGACTCTTGCTTTCTGTCTTCCGACAGACTAGAAACACCTCACAGCTCATCTCCTGACTCTGAGCAGCAGCCAAGAGCAGGAGCCATCAGCAGGAAAAGATCAGGTCATCATCTCCTTAGCTGGTCTGAGTGGCCTCAGCAGGACCTCCAGTTGTGTAGCATGCCCTGCGCGCAATCCGGATGCAGGCATGCTGCTGGTCTGTGGCATCCCCAGGCAGATGGAGGCCTGCACTGATTAATCAGGAGCTAAGAACAAGTTCTGTGTGCATTCCAGGCATGCTCTGGGTGGTCCAATGGCTGTGGTTTTGTACGCCTGATTCTGTGCTTGCTTACTTCTCCATTACTCCAGCTCCCTAGCATCGACTAGTTGCATTATCTTCTCATCACGAGTGGCTTGATCCAGAGCAAAATCTGCCTCTTTCTGTGTGGATTTGAAAGCTGGTCACAGGTGCTCGGATACCAGCAGTCCCCTCCCTGTACTCTTCAATGCACTCTAGAGCATTGTAATGGCTTAAGATGATGAATACTATGCAGACAACATACCCAGCTGTCCAAGCAGACAGTCAGCAGAGAAATGAAGATATGCCTGCCTAAGTAAAAGTTTGATTAATTGCATTAATTAGGCCCTAAGGTATGGTTCATAAAAAAGAGTACAACTGGCGTATTGGATTGGGAAATTGACTATGTGACAGGGAACAAACAGGAGCATGAACGAGAACCCTTCTCTGTGTGGAGTGGCATGATAAATTATCAATTAAATAATGGAGGGTGACAAAGCTGCAGTGTGCAGTGGGTGACCTCCCAGGCATGGTTGAGGCTGGACTGGGCAGATGGCACATTGAGGTGCAGCAGCCTCTCCAGTATGCTCATGCAAACTTATTCTTCTGTGGTCTTGGCAACACAGCACTGGATTTCCCACCAGTGCTTCATTTCCGTACCACCAGGACGCTTCATCTTCATGGGCCTGGGAGCAGGGTGTATGGCTCTGTTTGGAACTCTGGAGTCTAGACGCCACTGGTGTCTTGCACGGACTGTGCTCTAGTACACTGCCCTTTTAGGAGCACTGCATTCTTGTGGCACTGCTCTCCTCTTGACCTGGCAGCAGGACCATCTTCCCATGAATAAAAAGTGGTGAAGAGGTATTAACTCATCACAAAGACATTGCTTTTTTTTTTTTTTTTTTTTTTTTTTTTTTTTTTTTGTAAGTTATGTTGCCTTTCCTGTAGGTCACAGCCTCTCTCTTCTCAGCTGTTTTTATCCTCTGGCTTTGCCACATTTGCTCAGCATGGTGCTACCCCAATGGGATAGCCTAGTGGGTTGCTCAAGCACAAGATTCAGCAGCATTTCCCCTCTCAGGTCCTTGGACTCTTTGCTCGGTGAACTCAGAGTCTGCATGGTCATAGCTGAATCTTCCTCATCCTCTGTCTGGTCCTCACTTTGAAAGACAGACATTGCATTCCTGTTTCTTCCCATCTTGTCTCCCCAGGGGCCTAACTCCTGGCCCAGATGAGTTTTGCCTTTAAGGTTCCAGGTGAATTGAATTGAATGGATGGATGATGTGTGTTTGAAGTGTGTGCCACCCAATCCACTGACCATTTCCCATCTGAGTGATTCAAGAATTGCCAATATTCCAATCTGGACTTGCTCTCATCGATCTGTCAGATGCTGCTTTCTCTCCTGTCTCAGGCAACTGCTGATGTGTGTGTGTAGCAGACACATCTGTGCGAAAGGAAGCTCTCCAGATTCCTAGTTACCAGTTGTTATTAATGACTGTGCATTTCCATAGAGCCAATAGTAGGCTGAGACAGATGTATCCCCTGCACCACAGAGCTTATGTGAGGTATTGCTTCCCCAGTGGCACTGGCTCACAATTTCTCCCAGAAGATGGTTTCTCCAGGATCATTTCTACCAGCTCTCACTTTCTCCAGCTTTTTCTCACATTCTGCGTTATTTTCTGATCCAAGATTTCTTCCATTATTATTTTTAGTATCACATAAAGGCCTCAATCAAGATCCAGGCTGCACTCTGATAGCACAATACCTATACAGAATAAGAGAGCAGCTTGTCTCCAGTGCGGTTGGCACATGTGATAAAGAGAACCCCAAGTGAACTTCAGCACTCACAGCAACAGCACAGGAGGTACTGTGGGCTGAATCACTTGACTGCCTTGCCTGGGAGATTCACTGTGAACTAAACAGCAGAGGGACCAAAGGCAGGGTGGGCGGGGAGACCTAACAGGGAAATGTTTGCCCAGTTCCACCCTGATGAATGGTTGAGCCAAGACATGCCAGAGCTCCTGGTCACTATTCAAGTTGTCTCCATTCCGGTTGTCCAAAGGATACAAGTTATTGCCTAAATTTTCTCTTGTTTCATCCCCTCAGCAGACTGAGATTTTGGGCAAGTGACAGCTCTCTGGCTGCTGGTGCCATGTTTCTTCTCAAACTGCCATGAGGAACACCTCCTCTAGCTTCCTGTTTATTATTCTCAGTGATCCATCTTGTGTGTTCAAAGAGGACCCATTCAGACAGACCAACACTGACCTCAGCTGTCATGCAAAACCAATGAGAGTTCAGAGTTTACTAGATCTAGAGAGTTCAGTATCTGTTTCTCCATCCCTTGCTTTGTTACATCCTTAGGAATATGACCTTTTCTGCTTTTTCTGAATTTCTGTACTTCCTTTTTCTGGATGGCAATTGCTTGAAAAAGAGTAATCACATTCATTAGCATTACTTTAGTACCTGCTTAAGAAAGATGGATCCATCTCCAAACAGGTAGAAAGAAATAATTATTTTTCCCATAGAACTTTTAGTTGCCATGATGTAATGAATGAAGATGAGAAACAGGAGGAAGGAGAGAGGAAGAAAAAAATAGTCTCCTGTAACATCCCTGTCTCCTACAACATCCTTGTAGAGAAGATTATGAAGCAGAGGCTAGATAAGTGGTCAGTGAGGAGGACAGAAAGATGGCTGAACTCTGAGGCTCAGAGGGCTGTGGTAAGCAGTATGAAGTCAGGCTGGACGCCAATCACTAGTGGTACCTCAGGTGTTGATACTTTGACCAATCCTGTTCAGCTTCATCAATAAGCTAGATGAAGGGATGGAGTGCACTCTCAGCAAGTTTGCTGATGATACAAAACAGGGAGGAGTTGCTGATAAAACCAGAGGATTGTGCTGCCATTCAGAGGGACATCAATGAGCAGGAGAGATCAGCAGAGAGGAAACTCATGAAGTTCCAGAAAAGGAAGTGCGGAGTCATACACTTCTAGAGGAATAGTCCCATGCACCAGGACGGACTGGGGCTGTGCTGCTGGAAAGCAGCCTTGCAGAGCAGGACCTGGGAGTCTTGGTGGATGCCAAATTGATCATGAGCAATATCATCAGCAGTTGATCACCAGCAGTATGTTGTGGCAGAGGAGGCCAGTGGCATCCAGGGCTGAATGAGGAGAAGCATTAGCAACAGATCAAGGGAGGTGATGCTTCCCCTCTACTCAGCCCCGGTGAGGACAAAACTTGAGTACTGGGTCCAGTCCTGGACTCTCCATTCCATGAAATATCTGGATTTACTGGAGCAATTCCAGCAAAGGGCCACCAGGTGATTAAGGGGATAGAGCATCTTCCACATGAGAAGAGGCTGAGAAAGAGGTGCCTATTCAGCCTGAAGAAAGGAAGACTGAGGAAGGGAAGACTGATCTTACCAACATTTTTAAATATCTGCAGGGAGAGTGCAAAGAGGCAACAAACTGAAACACAGGAAGTTCTGTCTGAATATATGGAAAAACCTTTTTTCCTGCGAGGCTGACAGGGCAGTGGAACAGTTTTCCAGGTTTTCCAGAGAGGTTTTGGAGTCTCCATCCGTGAAGATATTCAGATGTAATCCTCAGCAATGTTCTGTAGGTCACTCCGCTTGAGTGGGGGTGCTATACCATATCTCCAGAGCCCTTTCCAGCCCCAACTATTCTCTGTTTTGGTGATTTTGTAATTATGATAGTTGGATCTCTCCCTCATTTGGGCTCCAGGCACACATCTGTGGCTCACTTAAGCATAGCTCTGCAAGTTATCTTAATGACTGTGCAGCATAATGTTTATGCTTCCCTATTCTTTAACACCATCTCCCTTTCTCTTTGAGTTTTGGAATCATGGGAAAGGAATCTTTCCCTTCTCTTCAGCCTTCCCTGAGTTCTTTGTGGGATTCATTGCCATGATAAAGCTAAACAGGGCTGTTATTTCTGCATGACTATCTCCTATCACTGCTGGTGACACCCTCTGCCTCATCTCTGCCTGCCTCTGACATGATTTCAGCAGGTTGCTTTTCACTCCCTGACAGATTGGTTACTAGCCTGGATATTTGCGCAGCGGTGTCCTTATCCCTTTCAACATCAGTGAGTTGCTGACATGTGCACTTGGGGAAGGGTGGCTGCCCCACAAATTTCTCTCCCCGTCTAGATGTTTTGGTGCTAATAGCTATAGCACAAGCTGTAGACAGGATACTGCTTTCACAAAATATGAATCAATTATAAATTAATATTCTGCTAGTTCCTTCCTTCCTTCCTTCCTTCCTTCCTTCCTTCCTTCCTTCCTTCCTTCCTTCCTTCCTTCCTTCCTTCCTTCCTTCCTTCCTTCCTTCCTTCCTTCCTTCCTTCCTTCCTTCCTTCCTTCCTTCCTTCCTTCCTTCTATTTTGCCTATATTTTTCTCTCTCTCTTTTTTTTAAGTCATTCTGCATTTGGAAGCCGGAGAGAGGCTATACACACTCCTGAGGAGATTGTTGTCATTATTTCATCAGACTTCTTGCACAACAGGTCACAAAAACTCATTCTGACTTTCTTATATTAAGCTTGATAAACTTGTGGTTGAGCTAAAGCATGACTTTCTGAAAGATGCCCAACCCTGAAGTTTTCAATGAGTCTATTTCCAACTGCAGACAATCTGGTAGAACATCTCTCTAGTCAACAACTCAACTAAGCTTTTATCTTGTTCTGAAAATGTGGGAATCTACTGGCAATAGGCATGCTATGGCAAGCAAATTTATACTTGATTCATCTGTCTCTCTGCTCCTGCTTTCAGTCCCCCTAGTGAGAAAACTGTCTGGAAATTCAATTGGTGTCATCACAAAAAGTGGTTGATGTTTAACAAACAGCTGTGAGAGCACAGCTGCAGTTGGTTGTGACTAGTATATGTTGCCTTTCTGTGCTCCCCTGGACCAGCAGCCCTGTTTCTTGGGTTCAGTGGGATCCCACAAGCTGGCCTGCCCATCTGTGTCTTTTCTCCAATCCTTCAATGCATTAGGACTTCCTACAGTGCACTGTGACACCTACTGCTGAGATCACTGCATGTGGCTAACCTCCAGAAACTCAGTCCTCAGCTGAAGCCCTCTGAGCGCTCTTGATGGTCACAAAGTGCCAACGCTTTTTGCTGCAGGACAACCACCTGCCTTTGGGTGGCTGCAGTTCCAACTGCAATGGAACTCCCCGCAGGTCTAGATTAGATAGGCAGAAGTGGGAAATCCGCCATAATTGTGTTCACTGGGCATTGTATGAGTTGTCTTGCACATCATCTTTCTTTTCTTTTTAATCCCTCCTGTTAGCACCTCTCAAATACAGTATGTGACAGCAGCCAGAGATCTTTTTTCATTTCCTTCATCCTGCTCAAACCTCATCTGGGATGGCATGTGCATAGGGTTGCCATCGTCACTGCATGATCTTGCACTTATACTGCTGTTCTGGCCTCCCAAATGACCTTGTGTGCCCCCATAGAGCTGGTGATAGATGTGAGATTTGGGGTCTGGCAGAAGAGGCTCATCTCCCAATTCCCTCAGTGCTGATACTGCATCCACAGGGATTCCCTGTGCTGAGGCACATTTCAGGTGGCAGCCCAGATGAAAAGAACTGTGATCAAATGCAGCAATCACCATCGCTCTCTCCTCAGATACGGCAGCTGTAGTTTTGCTGCGAAATGCCATCCGCTGTCCTGTTTATTCTAGATGAAAGTCTCCTGCCCAGGGACTCTTTCCCCAGGCAGAATACTTTATTTGTGTAAATGTTTCAGAAGTAAAGGCAAGCAGTGCTGAGACCAAGCAGTGCTCTCTTCTCCCAAAAGAGATGAAATGAGTTGAGGAAGGCAAGCCCAGCTGAAGCTCTTACAACACCCCTGCTCTATTCTCCAGGAGAAAATGAGACCCTTCCCATGGCAGAGGGACAGATTTCCTTTTCATACCTGCCACTGGCAGTAATTTCAGCTGTGGCAAGACTCATCAAAGTTAATCATCTGACCCTCATCTACATGAGATAATTTTTCAGTGAGCAGAATTTGCCAGTAGCCTCAGCTGGCATCGCACAGACCAACATGAGCAAATCACATTCTGTTCCAGATCTGACTTTCCAAATCCCAACCAGGGAAAGACAGCAGCGGGCGTCAGATCATGAAGAAGACCTAGATTCAATTCAGCATTTCGTGTTCGCCATAAGGCTTCTTCAGGTAACTCTTCAGCAAAAATCTGACAGCCCCCAAAACTTCACGAACACTTCTGGCCCTGAACGGCTGGCGTCTTGCAAAACCTTCTGATCTGACAAGTTTGCCAACATCCTGAATGGTGAACATCCCATGGGGTAGGCGGTTCTTGGGAGATTTCCATGCATCTTCTGTCATCTCCAAAAACCTGACTGAAAAAAAAAATGGTCTCCTTCTGGCTTTGGAATCAGCCTGGGACCAAACCTATGGAGGCAGGTTCAATTGGATAGGCCCCATCTCTGCAGAGGTTTCAAGCCAACCTTCTGATTTGGTGTGAACAGTATGTATGAATGCCACTAAATGCCATGTTTCCACGAGAAAGAGTGTGGTGATGAAATTCTGCAACGTGCCAAAGATAGAAACAAAAAAGTCAGTGGGCAGCTGCAACACATCACAAAAGGGGAAAAGAAAATCCTTTCTGATTCTCAGAATGGTTCTCAAGGTAACTGAACACCTCAGATTCCTGCCCTCGTAAGGGACATGCACTAACTAGGGTACCCAAAAAACAGCAAATACTGTCCCTGGCTAGTGTTAGAGCTGAACAAGTACAACATACAGAAGACGTTCATATCAGAAGATATTATTTGAATGGAAAAGTCTAATAAATCACTCTCTAGAGTTTTTCCTCTTTGCTTGGCTTCTTTCCATTGATCCTTAGGAGATCAATGCAAAGTTGCATGTGAAAATCCATAACACAAATGTCTGTATACTGATGCCTTTGAGTAAGCCATGATTTTAGTAAAATACTCTTTGCTTTTGCCTTTCATTAGCACATTTTTTCTGGGGGAAGAAGAGCAAAGAATGTCCAGGGTTATTTCTGCAGCGGGGACAACAGAGCTGAACTGTGTCCTCATGTCAAAGCAGCTCACAGGCCTGTTCTGGAGAAATGCGTAACATCTGCATACCACCAGTGCCTGATGCTATCACAAGCTACAGTAGGTCAATAAGCTCTCAGGATCTTAGGAATGGAGAGACGTTAGATTAACACATGGTATTGATGCTGATTGATAATATCTCCATGGACAGTTGCACTGTGGTTATACCTAAAGCTTTAAGAGTCTGGCAGAAATCTAGGAAGCAAACCTATCATCTGCTCTGCCTCCAACCATTCACCCCATAACTTGCCATCTCACCATAGTCATAGCTTGAAGGCTGTGCATTTTAGGCCCAAGAAGCTTCAGTCTGACAAGGCAGCACAATACTTGGGGGTATCAATTTCTGCCTTACTCAGACATATGCTCCATGAGATCTAAAGAAGCCAGACAGAACAACTGCCCCATCAAAACCATCTTGTTCCTGTAAATTTGCTATTTATCTCATGGAATGGGCAAACTTGAGACTGGGAGGAAGAGCTGGTGGGTGGAACATGCTAAGCTTCAACTTAGGAGAAGATTTTTCAGTTGTCCTTTGCACTTCAATCTCCTGAAGCCTGGTTGTGCTACCGACCTCTCTTTGCCCGATTTTCCCAGTGCCCAGTGAGGAAGCTAGCTGTACTTGCATGCCAGGGGTTGGCTGTCATACGCTGGGGCCACTGTAGAGAGGGACTATGTAATACCACTGGCTGCTGGCTCCACTGCACAGATACTGCACTATTTCTTCTCCACCCTTGTTTGCCCTTGAACTGCTTCTCCCGTAAGGCTAAACTTACAGCTGAATATAGACTGGTTTGGTTTAAGACGTGAGGAAATTCCCCTGAAGGGCTGTACCACAAGATGTGATGGGAACTTATGCAGCATATGGTTCAGGACATCTTATTTCATTTGAAATGGGACTTACCTCCATAATCCTGAACTAAACAGAGAAATGTAGGGTGCCGGTTTTCTGGTTTGACATTGACATACACACATCTCTGTGCAAGCTTGCAGTCATCCATCAGCCTCACCCACCAAAACTCATTTTAAAGTATTTGAGAGGAAACTGAGTCAGTTTTTACTAAACCACCTCCTGGTGGGGTAAGGGCAGCCCTAAGCAGACCTCACCTTGGGCTATGGCTCCTGTGCTGTATTGCCTCAGCATACAATTCTGCACCAAGCAGGGTCCTTTTCAGTTCTGAAATGCTTAAAGAAGCTGGAGTGACTGACCAGGCATGTTTCTGCAGGGGTAGGAGGGGTGGAGGACTGAGTCCCATCTCTGCGCCTTGCCTTCCTGTGTACCTGTGTCTGTACGATAATTTCTGTAAAAAGCTATCAGCAGCCCTCAACGCTGTCCCCCTTCTCCCCCTGAGAACTTCCCTCCTGGCTCTCTGAGGCTGTGGAAGATGTTTCTCAATCCTGTTGTCTTCTTCTTGCTTCTCTCCTGCCACTGTGATCTCTCACAGCTGCTTTCAGCCAAGGTGCTTCCCACCTTTCTGTTTGCAAGGATTCCACATCAGTTGCATCCAGCCTGAAGCTAACAGATGTTATTCCTGCCCATCAACTCAGTAGGAAACTGAGATTCAGATTTTTTTAGTACCAGTGGTACTAAAAGTTCTCTTCTAGGTCTAATGATGCTATTTTTTTCTGCAGATGCTGTCACAGGATGCAGAGGTGACATTAACATCTCCCACAATGCTGTATGTTGCATATTTGTAAGATTACAGAACTCTCTAGTCATTCTCCAGGTCTCTTGGACCAATTTCCAGCTTAAATTGAATGCTATCTGCTCATGATTCCCCACAGTTCACTAGAGAACTACTGCTCCTTTTTTTATGCCTTAGCTTAAATACCTGGAAAGAACTGTCACATTTATGAAGAGCCACCATTATTCTACCAGAGAAGAGACATGATTTCTGTAGCATGACCAATAGATGGTGGATAATTCCACCTGGTCATTTACGCATCAGAAAGTCTTTCTTACTCATACAGCTGTATAAAGAAAGGAACGGGATTTGTGCTATTCCAGAGCAGACAGACCATTCTCTCTCTGTGTACAACAGTGTTGGACACTACTTTGAAGGAAATTTGCTTTCATGGCCTAAATGCACCAATTAGTCAGACAAGACTAGTTCTTCCTGAGGTGTTCCAGACCACCTCTTTACTGCCCACACAACTCCAAACTCAAGAAGAGGAGCAGGAGCAGGGAAGCAAGAGGAAAAGGCTGAATGTAAAGAGTAAAAGTATGGGGCAGTTTTCTTTAAGAAACAACATGGCTAATGATGATGGTACAAAATTCCCTAGGGTAACCCACACTTTTTGCCCTTGAAGACCTCGTATTGTCTGGGCTCAGGATGCAGGCAGCAGGTTCCTTTCCAATCTGCCAGTTCAGGATGAGCCCAGGGAACAGCTGTAATTTCTACATCACATGGACTGCCAACCAGGAAGGTTTTGTATCAAACACCTGTGCCTCCCCACATCCTTTACAAACAGTTGCATGTGTGTGAAGGCTCATATTGATGATTCACCAGAAAATACATTCTCCCAACTCCCTTCCCTGTAGCCAGGCCAGCTCTGCAGAGTAAGCCATGCAAAGAAGTGAGATTTTATCACCATCACTGCCAGTTCAGTTCAGGCTGATGCATGAGGGAGTTGGTGGGTGGAGTGCCATTTTTGTGCAGTTCCTTTCCAGGAAGGAGCTGGACTTTGCTCATGGTATTTTTATAGCATCTCATCAAATCAAGCTCTGAGGACACAGGGCCAGGACACACTGTGCATCAATGATAGGAATGTACATTACATATGAAACAGCTTCTGCATTCATTCTTCTCCTGATATTCCCTATGGAAACCTGGACCTCAACTCTGACATGTCTTGCTGAGGAGATGTCCAGCAAGACACAAAAGTCAGCAGGGAGCTAAGGACTCCTCAAACTGTCAGTCACAGAGAAGGCGCACTGTGGAGGGACTGTCAGGTGGAAGGAGAAGCTGGAAAGCTTTGCATAGCCACTGGCCCTGTGATAAGACACTCCTAGAGTCCTCAGGGGAGATGGAAGAAGTGAGTATCCACCATCTGCTCATCAAATTCTACCTACTCTTTAGCAGGCTACATCACAATCTGAGCAGGATCACATATTGCTCTTTCCTAACAGCTGGGGAGCCTTGCTGTCCTGCCTTGACTATGTGAAACCCAGGTGGATCTACCTCTATGACTTTAGAAACACAAAAGTTTGTTGCCTAAGTGATTCATCTGATTTCCTTGATAAGCAGGGGACAGAAATTATCACCTTGGAGAATAGTTTGTTTCAGGTAGATAGAAACTCTAATGGCTATTTCTATTACTGTAAAGGGAGATCAGACATATAGCTGGGATTTAGATACAGAACTACTAGATGTCAGAAGCTAGCAGAGGTAACTCATGGCTTGTGGTACGGGGGCAGAGTGCTCCTCCTTTGCCTCAGTGAGCTGCCGCATGCTGTTTGGCTCTCTGACACAGCCTGTCTGGACATGCTTCACTCAAATGGCTGAGGTAGAAAGATATGGGTTGAGCAAAGCCACTGGCTGCTACTCTTGACATTCGGAAAAATTTCAAAGTCCTTTTCAGGTCAGGCTTGTATCCGAGTGAGGGACAAGTCCATTCTTTGGAACCACTTTTTAGACATTCAAGAGACACTTTCAAGTTGCCTGAAGATACGTTTTACGTGAGGATAAATCAAATGCTCCTTTACTTGGTATCTACAGATCATGTCTACATTTTGCATTTTGCACAAAAACGGTTTCTTACAAAGGTTGAAATCCAGGAGTGGAAAACACATCCAAGCTTTGTTACTGAAAAAAAGGGAAAATAACGACTTCTGCACTCACTTCCATCATAGAACTGTTGATGGTAAGGGACCATGGGAGATGTCTAGTCCATTTTACTCAGAACTGGAATATTGCCAGTGCTAAACCAGGTCAGCTGCAGATAGCCTAAATGTTTCTTGAAAAATCCCAAGGCTGGAGACTCTGCATGTCTCTGGTGATGTGTCCTAGGGCTGCAGCATGCATTTGGAGGAGGCTTTTTTAAAGAAATATATCCCACCAGAACCTCTCAAGCACAATCTGTGGCCGCTGTCTCTTGTTTTACCTGACTGATTTACTAGTTTCTCAGCTCCACAGAATGATACAGTGATGGAAAGAGAAATGCTGGCAAGGGTATCTGTTTGCCTGTATTCCCATGAGTGTGTGAAAGGGAAGTTTACAGTGGGTCTTGCTATAAGCACTGAGAAGCAATCAGAAAAACAACAACAAAAACAACAACACAACACAAAACAAAACAAAAAGTCCTGACAGCTCACACCAACCAGTCAGTATGGAGTCATGGCATAACTGCAGAAATGAGATGTGCTCAAAGAGGAAGATGAGAAGATCTAACAGGAAGTGATAGTTTAATTAGGTTGTTCCTCGTAGGACATGACAGTATGGCAGGGCCACTTGAGTCCTGTCCGGTTTACTTGCATCTGCAAAGAAGCTGTCAAAAGCAAGAGTAGATGCTAACAATATCTCAAAGTTACCTGCAGCTGGAAAAAAAATTAATACTGTTGGGACCAAGGACAGGAGGCACTAGCCTAAACATTTTGAAAAACACCAGCAGATATAGCTATATGATTTTTAAATCTGGAAGACTAAGATTCTCTGCTTCCCGGGACTAGAAATGACAAACTCCTTCATTCAATACAGAGAGGAGAGAAAGAGAGGAGGCAAGGCACAGGAGAGGAACTTACTGTTTGGAGCCTGCTATGCGTGTACAGATGGAGGAAGTGGATACAAACATGTCCTACTTCCTTATAGTTTCACACATCAAATTTTTCTCTCCTGCTGGGTCTTCTTGCCCATGGCAGAAGCTGGCAAGATGTTTCTTTGTGCTGGATAATCAAAGACATGTGCTTGTAGTCACTATCTGGAGCTGGAGAGACAGAGAAAAGGCACATTCTTTCTTTCTGATCGGGAAGCACAAGGTTATCTCTGCCCAGAGGTGCTGGGCTCACTTGGAGGCTCTCCCAGTGACATTCATAAGTTCAGTTTGTTCAAATCAACTTTCCAGAGTCTTAACTGTTCCCACTGCACACGCTGGAGTTGCAAAGGTCTTCCAGGAAGTTCAGAAAAAGCCTGACTTCCATTTGTTAATACATTCTCTATTTTTACTGAAAATTTCTTCAAAGTTGTTCAAAATTTGCTATTGACCAAATCATTATTTAGTAATATTTCAATAAGATTTCTGAGAGAAGCAAATGCAGAGAGAGGCAAACATCAAATTGAATTCATGTCAGCTTTCATTTTTTTGTTAAAGAATTGTCTATTTTCCCATTAATATAAGTTTTTATAAAATATTTTCACAGCTTTCCTGACTGTGGCATTAATTGTGAATACTTAGCCCACTGGTGTCCATCAAATGAAGAGAGATGAGAACACAGAGCAGGAATTGCTTGCAAATGAAATCAAGGAAAGTCAAGAAATTCCCTACTCCACAAAAAAAAATACCTACTGCTGAGGTATGCTCATTGCTCAGCCATCAAAAACTATAGTTTGTGCTTAATTTAGATGCTGCAGTTTTGTTATGACCAGAAAGTGTTAGTGTCACTTCAGAGAAAAAAAAAGGGGGGGGGCTTTAGAGTGAAGTCAGGCCTCATCTTGCAAGAAGAACAATGACACAGTCTTGAATAGTCACAGTTACAGTAGTTTGGTATTGGCTCAGGCTGAAATCCCAGTGAGTTCAGATGCATAATGAGGAGTTAGATGCAAGCAGAAGGAGGCATTTTTTTTTACATTTTGGAGGGTCAGTCTACCTTTATTTCACTTTAAGTCAATCAACCATTTCCCTAGAACACAGGCCAACTTGATTAACCAACGAAGTCTCAGTAGTGGTTGAAGAGATAACTAGCAGCAATGACTACAGTTTGAGCCTTTCAACTAGAAGCATTCTCCAGGAGGATGGTGCAGCCCTGGCATAGGTCATAGAATACATCTTTGGAGATTTTGAACAGTTGCCCTGACAAAGCCACATCTGACCTGGCAATAGTCCTACTCCAGTCAGGAGGTTGGAGATCTTCTTATGGTCCTTCCCAGCAGACCTTCTGGATCACTTTCCACTGCATTGCTGGTTTTGGTGACAGAACCCAAAGAGAAACCTACACACTAGGCACTGTTTGGTCTAAAGTTCATTATTGCTGCCTAGGGAAACCAATTAAAGATATCATTGGTGGAGGGTCTCAGGGTGAATGTGTTAAGTTCAGAACAGAGAGAAGAGAAGAGCAAGGCACAGGACAGGAACTTTCTATTTGGAGCTGGGCATATACAGATGGAGGAATGGCTCCTTTTAAGGGTGAGAGTAGTATTTTGATGTGGTGACACCACCAGCTCTTTTGCAGGTCCCTGTCTGGCAGGCTGTGCCACTGTCTGTTTTGTTGGAAGCTCAGGTGTCACATCCTTTACAAAGGGTTCTTGTGAAGGAATAGATCTTGGAGAAACACTTACCTGGTGATGTGCAGTGCCCTTTCTCCAGGAAGGGGGACATAGGCAGCCATAGACAAGTTAAGTGCTGGAGGCATTTCTTAGCCTACAGCCGCTGTCCTCACAAAGCTTTTGAGAAATACCTTTCTTCCCAGGAAAGCTGAGGCTACCACAGCTGGATAGGCTGTTGGAGCCCAGCCCAGATCCACTCAGGTGGATACGCCTCAATGACTGCTGGCAGAACTCAGCACCTACAAGTGAGGTGGATCTTTTCTTCACTTATCTCAGACCTCAGCCCCAACTCAGGCTCCCAGACAAACTCATTTCATTGTGCTCTGCCTTCAAGCAAGGACAAATGAGGTGAAATCAGAGAAGAGCAACAGGAGTGATTACAGGGGTTGAGGTAATGGCTGAGGAGGAAAGATTAAAAAAAAAATTAAAGATGGATAGCCAGGCTATAAGCCTACGTACAGAGGCGTTATCATTGCTCATTAAGCAACACAGTATTTCAGAGGCTTGTGATTCAACATAGTCCATTTCTGAAGTGCTATACCCCAGAGGAGCAGTATGAGGCCAAGTGGAAGGAGTCACTTCATGTATATATATTATGTGAGCATGAACATTTTTTTCCTGCAATGCAATAATTTTTATTAAGAAGTAAAATTCTGCTTGGCAATACGCAGTACCACAGGCACATGAGGGAAGGGGAACCTCACGCTTAGCGTCAGGGACACCAGCTAGAAGCTGGAATGGATTTGGTGTTGCAATAGTCAGGCCAGAGAAAGAGTCAGATCCTATTGCTCAGGACACTTTAACTAGACTGGACAAAGCATCCACTGGTATACAACACTGAATAATCTGCCATTGGCAGGAAGATGGACACAGTGTTCTGAGAAACACTTTCCCAGTGCCGATCTGCAGGAGATGGACCACATTTATCCCTGGTGTAAGCCTCCGTTCCCTTGTCTCTCTACAAGAGGTGGTGTGCCAAGCCCTCCGTACACCTTTACCCAAGAATGGCCAGGCTTGGTTAGCAAGGCTTTTGCACAAAGTTTGCAAACCACAAATGTCATGCAGCGAGACAGGGAGGGAGCAAGTGAGCGGAGAAAGGAGAGCAATTAATATGCAGCTGGTGCACGGGCTTGAGTGAAAGGAGCCGACGATGACCACCCAGAGCTGACGCTTAGAAATGTACAATAAAAGCTGAACGGACGGCTGAATGCAAGACCTGGCAAATCAAAACAGACGCAATAATCTGAGGCCAGCAGAACCAGCAGCCAACAGCGACAGTGGAGCCCACGGACCAAGGGGCATGTGGTTGGCACAGAGAAAGGAGGAGGCCAGAGAGAAGCACAGATGAGCACTATCAAGGGAATCAAACGCCTGGTCATTTGAAACCCAGAACAAATGGCAAATGTGTTTCTGCCACACGTGGCATCAACAGCAGGATCTACATGGTCCTCCACGTCCCTCCAGGAGTCATGTGGAGGCAGGCTACTTCCCGTTTCAGCCCTCCTGTCCTCCTCCAGGAAAGGATGCCCTTGGGCACACACTATGGGAGTGAGTTTAGGGAACTGCAATTCTGAAGGGACCCTGCATCTAAACTGCATCCAGCTACCTCGAGCCAGCATCCAAGCCCTTCTCCGTCATGAGGGAGGGAGCTCACCCATCTCTTGCCCTGGATGTTTGTGATTTTGATGATCACCCTGGGACAAAGTCTGGGAAGGGGTACATAGGTGGTTACTATAGAACTGGCCTCCAGTAGCATATCCTACCTCAAGTGCCAGCTTGTGGCTCCTGTGTTTGTTCTGCTGCCTGGGGGACTTGTTTGAGGGCTTGGGAAGTAACATAAAGGCATGGGTCACACAGCAGAGGCCTTCTGCCCCTTCAGGTGTTGGGGCATTCCACTGTGTGCTGTCATAGCAGCTGGTACAATGAGCCAGGCACATTGCAATGCTGTATCTATCAAGGGAAGAGCAGATCATATAGCCAAGGGACCCAGACACCCAGCTTGGGAGCTCTCTTGTTGGTGATACATATATAATCATGTAGGACATATGTGCACATTAGAAAGAGATAGCAAGTATTTGTGATTCATATCAAATATCTGGATACCTGGGATAGCACATATATGTGCCTGATGAATAATGTCTGTAGTGTACAGCAGGTTTGCAGAAGGAATAAAACCAGCATTGTTCCTGGGACTTCTAAAGACTGCAGTGCTTTGCAGACATGAGCATCTGGCTGAATGAGTGGAGGAGCAAAGGCTCCAAATCATCCATTTCCTTGCTGCATGCACAGGAAGCAAAGGTTGGTCTCACCAGAACTTTCACAACATCTGGGAGCACTGAACTTGGTTTGAACATCTCAGGCCATTTAAAAAAAGAAAGAAAAAAAAAAAAAGATCCAACAGTTGCCTCTGGCTCCCTGGCATCTCTGTTTGTGGCCTTCCTTGTGAAGGACCATAAAAGAAATTTTTGCAAAGAATAGGGTGTTTTTTTGAGGTATATCCTACTGCTATGAATGTACAACCCAATTTAGAGGAGTGTTGTTTCATCTCCCCAGCTCCTCACAGTTAACCTGTAGAGCAAGACTGATGCTGCAATGCTGTAACAACCCATTAGAGAGCCAGTCAGTCACATCAGTGATTACTATAATGGTGCAAACACCAGCAGATGCTTCCCCACCAGAGCAAGGCACCGCAGTACCCCAGCAGGTCTCCCCACTTCCATACGTTATTAAAGGAGTAAGAATAAAATATTCTACCTTGTCTCTTCTCCACTTGCCTCTTCTTCCCAGGTGTAAAGACACAGAAAGTCACTGCGCACTTTTCAGAGAATGCTACTTGGCTCCCTGAGCAACTGTTGTCCCAAGTCCTGCTTTGTATCAGCCTATCTGCATCCTTTCTAATCCAAAGCCAAAATTAGACTTTAAATGGTGCTGGGCCAAGGCGAAGGCATATGCTGCTGTCACTGTCCTTACCATAGCCTTTCTTAAATCCAGCAACGACAAATGCTGTAATGGAGACCCCACTGAGGAAGGCTGGCTGTATCAGGCAAACTAGATTACTTTTTGTTACAACACTGTCCTGCTTCTCTTGCCCCTCCATTTTAGCTGTGTCCTGTCTTTAGAGTTTGATGGATATAGGGGATACCTCTAAAGTTACCTCTTAATTCTAGAGATGTGTTGTGTGGCCTGTCCCTCAAAATCTAGTTGTAAAAGGCTTTACAAATCTTTTCTTCTACGTCCTATGTCCTGAACCTCTACGAAGATGCATATCCAAGAGACTCAAGCTCTTCTTAGACCAGTTGGCAAGTCTCAAGTTAATTGAAATGCAGATGTATCAAAATAAGTCTTTCACATATCCTCAAGCCTTACAAATATCCCAAGTATTACAATAAAATCAGCCAAACCAGCAATGTCTTGATGCCTTGAACAGAAGACTCTTCTGGAAGGGAAACTTTTGCTCTCTTCAAGCTACTAGGCATTGTACAGGGGTAACTGCATGAATCTCTCTGGACTTTGTCATTCAAAAATGACTGAATTGTTTCTTCTGGCCTTTAATTAAAACCATTAATCAAAAAAAAAATCTGACTTTGTTGCCTGTAGCAGCAAGACCTCTATTATAGACCTGCAATAGGACATTCAGATCTACTGAAACTACTGACACCATCACGATGAATCTGCTGGAGAAAGTTTCTGTAAGGAAAACATTTATAACAAGGAATGTGGTACATAGATAAATATGTGAAGACTTTAGTAAATGATAAATCAGTTGAGAACCTCTTAGTGTTTAGAGACAACCAAGCTATGTTCTAGTCAATGAATCTGTTCCTGAAAATATTAACGACTGGCACATAGATTTATGATGAAGGGTAGATGCATGCAAAAGATGTATGTTATTAAGAATTTGTGATGACTATGCTAAAATACCATTAATTTGTAAAAAGAAAGCTAAATATGATCATCATGGTTGTTTATCACACAATAGTCTTCCTCATCCTTGTGTTGTCCACTTTAACATCTGGGTTTCTGTGTCTCTCCTTCTTCTGTATCTCTCCTTCTTTTTCCTTGAATATATTTAGGTTAAAAATGGGTAGCAGTACACCCAGCATTGCAGTAGGTGGTATCCTAACATTGCATCCTTCCCAACACAGATAAAGATGTTGGGCCTCAATTTGTGGCCAGAACCTGGGGGCACTAATTCGCCTTGCTTCATGTAGAACATCACCTCAGGATCGCATGCTTCTGGCCATGTAAACATATGAGAGCAGAGAACTGGCCCTGTTTTGGAGACTTCATTAAAAGCAGAGGTTTTGAAGCTCAAAAGAGATAGGAGGCACTGCACATAGTTGAGCATTTGCAGATCAGCACAAAGATCAGCTCCTACTAGCACAAGCATTTCTGACTTTGCTCTCAAGTTTGTGCATTGATGCTGTTGTGATGCTCTCTCCATCAGCTCTCCTCATCCCAGCCATGCTGGTCCTCTCTCCACTTTGTCACCCTCAGTTCCTACTTTCCCAAAGAAGAGGCACAAGAGGCAGTGAGACCATGGTGTGGTCATTTCTCCTTAGCGCTGAACAAGGAGATGTCCATAGTGGGGAAGAGTCAAGCCGTGATGTGAAGGGCTCTCTACCAGAGAGGCACAGGAGACAGTGGCTCTAGCCTGCTCTGCATCCCTATGGACATGTCGAAATCCAGGCATGGATGATGCAAGCGCAAGAAAAGATACCACATCCGCAGCAGGAGAAGATCCTGATGGCTGCAAAAGGGGGATGTCTAAAGCCTTCCTTCACCACTAGTGTGAAGGATCATCTCTATGACTACTGCTGCAGTATCAGCCTAATGGCCAGCCACTCTTCTGCCCCTCCAGTCCCAGGACTCACATCATCTGGCCCAGCTCTCTGCCTGCTTACCTTTCCTGGTTTCCTTTACGGTTGTTTTTGTTTTCTTTCCACAGTTCATTTTCTCGGCCATCCATGTCACTGTGTATCGTATATCATCCCCATGCGTCCAAAGGAAAGAAAGATCCCCTGCAACCCAGCAGCCCTGTAACGGATGGACCTTCCCAAATTGCAGCTAGCTGACAGCTTGTGAGAACAACAGCTTGAATTACTGGAAGAACTTTTCCCACTGAGTTAATCTGCAATGGATGTAGGTGACCTTCTAAAGGCATCTATTAATCAAAAAACAGTGCCCATTCACCGTGCTGGGCTGATCCCTTTGGGAGAGGGGGATACTAATTTTCCACTGAGATAAATCATAATTTGACAATAATCATCTGCCCTAATCACTCTGATTCTTCCTTTTAATTATTTGTATACACAGCTCTTCCTGCCTGGGAAACACAAAGGATGATATTAAACACGGCATTTGCACTGTCGACAGCAAAACGCTGAAGGCCCTAGCCACAGCCTTAAATCACTCCTTCCCGGCGCAAGCACAGTGTGTAGAGCAGCCAGGGCCCAATGGAGACTGCAAGGGCTGCAGCCAGCTCTGGTGGGTCTTCCACTTGGATGACAGGAAATAGCCTTTCTGGGAGACACAACACAGCTTCCAGCGATGGGGAGGGGAGCCGTCCCACGTGTCCAGGGAGCTATCCCGTACCTAGAGCACTGAGAACAGGTCAATTGAAGAGGAGAGAGCTGTGGCTGGTGGGTTGGGGGCTGAAGCCCTCCCCTCACAGTTAGATGGTTGCTTGAAGTGTCACCCCAACTACACCCATGGCTCTACCCACCAGGGAGCCAGCACAAGGAAGAAGCCCTGGAGCTGATCACCATGTCATGGACATCCCCTACATTCCTACTGCATTGAGGAATATAATGCGAGCAAGGCTGTGGAAAGAACAGGGTTAGCCTCACATCAGTACCACTCGGTTTCTTGGAGAAAAAGCTGTGATCTGGGAAGCTAGTGGACCATAGGAGGGAGAAAAGAAAGGAGGGAGGGTTAGTTAGGCTTGCCTTGTGCATGCTGTGGATGCACTATGATGGGCCAAGGCTGGTGTGGGATCCCTGCCGGGGGTGAGACCCTGCATTCCTGCTGCGTGAGTAAACCCTGAGATGTGCAACTGGCAGGAACTATCTGCTTGAATCCCTAGAAACATCCCAGGTGCTTGCTTGAGTGAAGGTAATGCATGGCCATATTTCTTTCCAGCAAGGGCAAGGGCTGCATTTCTCAGCATCTCCTTTTGTGCTGGTCACCAAGCTGACAGGATATAGATCTGTGTTTCTTTGCTGCCTCGAGCAGCTAGTTGTATCGCGGAGCCATGTTGGAGCCATCAGAGCCCCAGGGACATGTGGAGTTCTCTGATCCCCCACTCCATCCTGGAGGTGATGATGTTTTGTCCTTGGGCTTTGTCTTTGGGCAGGGGTACCCACTGACAAGAGGCCAAAATCACCTTTCTGTCAAAATCCGCATCTATGACGTAAAAATACAAATGGCAGTAGTTTGAGACCATCCTGAAATTACTGCAATAAACACATTTGCTATGTGTGTTTTGCTATGCATATGACTGCCATGCTTGGGAGTTGGTTCCAATTCACAGCAAGATAAACATTTTCTCTTCCCTTCTCCTGAACCACAAGGACTTCTCTCCTGGCAGCTCAAGCAGCTCAACAGCCTCAGAGACACCAAGCAATGCCTCTGATGTTCACAGCCCCAGAGTCAGAGTCTGCTGATGTTCTTTTTTTCTCTGTGCTCAGGCAAGCTGAGTTTCTCAAAACCTCTTTGACATAAGATCACACCTGCCCACTGCTATGGCTGGAGTGAGTGCAATTGGCTGGGCTCCTCATGAAACCAAGGGTCCAAAGGTCCTATGGGTGCAACTCTTGAAAACTGTTCAGGAAATCATCCTGGGATGAGATGAACAGGAGCTCTTCCTTTTTCTCCCTGGGAAAGAATCCCCTGAATCTGGAAACAGCTGGGAAATGCTGCAGAGCATCATACTGGAGGTGCGATTTCTCACTGTATTTCTGTTCTTCCTCCATCAGCCTGCACCCTCTCATTTAGCCTTCGACTCAGCCACTTCCAACACGGTGCAGGCAACCTGGCTCCTTGCTGTGAGCACGTCATGGGCGATGCGACTCCGGCTGAGAACACAGCCCACTGAGGAGAGCTGGGCTGGGGCTCCCGAGCAGGGCAGGATTCCCGCAGAAACACACGGGGGACGTTTCAGCTTCTGCACGGTGGGTTGTGTGTGGGGGGTGGGCAAGCAGGTCTTTCTAGGATTTAATCATTTGCCCCCAAAAAGCAAGTAAAATTGAAGAAAGCCTCCATAAGTTTCCGCTGTGATGCTGAGCCTACTTCTAGTAATTCTTGTAGCCCGGGTCAGCATGACGTCTAGCGAGCTATACCACGGACCTACAGCACCATATGCTGGCCTAGATTAGCATCTACACAGCCGTAAAGCCTGCCTCTCTCCACTCCTGGTCCCTCCAAGGCAGTGCAGAGCAGAGCGGTTGTGCGGTCTGCGCCCCAGGTGAGGTGCAGCTGCCTGGCCATGCTCCCCGCTCCCTGCGCCAGGACACAGCCAGGGCCTGGCAGCGCTGCTCAGAGAAGGGGCCTTGGTGGAGCGCTGAAGCAGCAGGGCTGAAGCATCCGTCACTCCGATGCGTGGTCCCTGGGAGGGCAGCTTCCCAAGATGCCTGGCTATCTGCTGCGGGCATGGTGCCTGTCTAAGCAGACACTCATCCCACGCCATGGAGATGTCGCTGCCTCAGTGAACTGTTCCAGCCCAGTTCCCTGCCCTGATCTGCCTTTCGTTAGCCAGAGACCACTATGGCAAAGCCCAGCCTGTGTGGAAGCTCCTCTGTGGTTTCAGTAGCCCAGGGCCTAGATCTACTTTAGGACCCCCAGGCCTGGGGGCCCTGTGGCAACTGGCAGACACTCTGGAGGAGACCTGTGGCCAGTTTTGGATCCTGTACCACCATTCGGACCTGCTAGGCTCAGCTGAGCTCAGCTCATGATCCACCCTCAGGCAGGAGGGATGAAACGACTCTGAGCAGTTCTGAAAGTAACTACATTAACATTGAGCTGGGCTGGAAAGCTTTGTTTCCTGAAAGTCCAATCTGTTGGACTCCTCCTCATGAGAGACTGGTGGCAACGAAAGCTTAGGATACAGAAGAAAAGAAAAAAAGAAAAAAAAAAAGCCTAAAACACAGATGAGAACTAGCTGCATCACTGAGAATAACAAGCATAACACTATTATATGCCTGATGTTAGCAGGGAAATTTAATTTTGTATTTTGTCTCCTACTTCTGCTCATTCAGTACTCCCTGAGCTGTCTAGTACTGATCAGAGCAGTATCTTTGGGGCAGTGAGGCATCACCGAGCACAGGGTTCTCGTAAGGGGCGTTTTGCATTGCCATGGTATTTTCCAGGCTGTGGAGGATGGCTCAAGGCTGTATCCCTCTGGAATTACTCTGGCAGTAGACTGAGAGTTTGGAACACCCTACCTGTTATTCTTGACCAGTTGCTGGGTGGATTCTGCCATGGGCACAAGGGATGGATGGCCCCACTAGATGGTCAGAAAAATCTAAAATGCATGCATACAGCATCAGAATGGCTCAAGCCAGAAACTGTTAGGAGAAATCTACCTTTGTGCTGTGCCAGACATCAGCGTAGGTCCTTCCTGCCCCCAAAACTTGTAGGGGCAGACATGGAGTTAGCAGTGGCAAATCCAGAATCCATCTCTATTCAGTTCACTGCATGCTGTAGCTGCTGTTGCCTTGCAAATAAACATGTCCTCCTGCTCTGTCTGAGTGTCTCTTCTGTGGGACTTGCTCATGAGCTTGTGCTTAACGCCCATCAAGCAGAGAACTGGACCCACAATTCCATGGCTCCCACGGTGTCCTTGTATCCATGGCCCAGGCTGCACATAGAGATGTGGGGCTCCTGTGGAGCACCTAGGGAGAGGCTGAGAGAGCTTTGCCCAAGCAGGACAAAAGGACAGAGGACACCAAACAAAATGCAAGAGGTCAGCAAACAGGATGAAGCAATTAGCATGGGTGGGTAGAGAGAAAAGACTGAGATAATGCAATTTATGGGGTGCAGGAGAGGGGATTCTCTAGGGGCCCTGATCACACACTATAAATACCTTCAAGTAATGACATAAATGAAAGGAGGGCATTATTCACCATTTCTGATGATGGCAGGGCAAGAGGCAGTGACCTGTATCTAAGGAAGGGGAAGTCCGGATGGGATAAAGTCTGAGCTGCAGGCTGGAGGAGGATGAACTCACTTGGCAGCCTTGTCTGCTGGGCTGAGAGCCTGCATCTAACACGTTCTCAGCCAGGTCCATGCCATCGTTGGGGATGGAGGGGCTGCAACCGGCTCACGGCCTGTGTGGGAGCTCCCAGCCCGCAGGTCCCTCCTGGCTTGGAGGAAGTGAGTTTCCTGCTCTGGCCCCCATGCTGAGTCTGATGCTTTCCCAGGGCTGCAGTGAGCACACAGTTTCTCTCTCCTGCAAGAAAAGACTGGCTACTGGGCCCCGCATTGGCTGGCATAGATGGAGATGGGGCTGGCTCTTTTGATAGCAAGCAACGGGAAGAATCATCCGTGGCTCCAACTTGGAAAAAAGAATCAGGGTATGGAAATACCTCATCCAACAAAATGGATGTTCCTTGTGGCTTAGGAACAAATGAGAAATCTCCTGCATGTTTCTGGGGTTATTTGATCCTTTTGTAATCCCTGCTATTGAGTAATGACTGCACTAATAATTTGAATGTGAGGAGGAAAGGGATGTTTCTCTGCTGCTGATCTTGCTAGGGTTGCCCTAGGCACAGGTGGGGATTCAGTGCTGCTCTGCCAGCTCCCCTCACAGCTCCCATTGCCTCACAAACACCAGCGGGGTGATATGAACAGGCTTCCCAACGCCTGCACTGTGCACCACAGGGTCACAGCCTCATGGCACAAGGGAAAAGACAGAGAGAGGTGAGAAGAGCCCTGCTGTCTCCTTTGTGTGCTGACATGTACAGGGATGCAGGGGTGCCTCCTGCATGCCCTGGAAGCCTGGCACCCCCACTTTCACCCATTTTGTGCCCAGTCTGACATTGGCTGCCAGGAAGGAGGAAGGCAGAGAAACACTCTCACCCTGAGCAGAGACTTCTCCTCTTGCAAGAAACAAGCTTTTCTATGATCAGGTTGGGGATCTGGGAGGTCTGTTTCGGTCAGACTTGCCTGCCTGTGAGCAGCAAGTCAACACAGGATCTTTCCCATGCAAAAAACAGGCAACTCAGACGTCTCTTCCTGTCTGCATGCAGCAAACAGGCTGACCATTTAAGCATAGTGTAGTTCTGATAATAGAAGATACTTGCCTGATGCCAGGTGTAAAGCAAAATATTGTAGCAGATACCATCAGTGGACCTCTGATAAGAGACCTCTGATTCAACAGACCAGCTAGAAAGATCCTGCCATGGAGGCTGGAGCGGACCAGCCTCCACGGAACCCATTGCATTGGGATCCATGCAATGAGTCCCATGATTGGAGGGGAATGAATGGGCCCAGGAGATACCTAAGGTGCATCCAGCATGTTGTAAGGCCCTGGGGGAGCCAGCATGTCATTAGCTACTTGCCAAGTTCATCTGTGGATGAGACAGATACTACCTGGAGACAAGTGGGTGTTTTGGGGTAGTTCTTGCAACCTCCTTGGAACATTGGAAACAGTGTTCTGATATCCTGCCCAAATCACAGAGGTACGTCACGAGTTTTGATCTTAGGTGCCAATGTAGAAGGCAAAGTTATCTCACGCTGGGGGAAACAGACACATCCATGCCCCATCGTAGGCATCCATCAAGCCATATGCAAAGGCAGCCTGGGCTGGAATAGCTTTGCAGGAAGAAAGTCTAAAAGGGCCTTGCTGGCTCTGCATCCCACAGAAGTCCACAGGGTCTCGGGTCTCTTTCTCAAGTGGACAAGACAGCAAGCAGGCAGAGCAGCCAGCCTGACTTTCAAGCAAAAACAAAGAAAGGGAAATCCACATAGGAAAAACTTAAGCCTTTGTCAGCCCCAATCCTGTCACCTGGTCAATGGCTCCTACAGAGAAGGGCTGTTACATTCACAGCTTCTGAACGTGGCACGCGGCTCTATAACCATGGCACAAAACCAGTGATCCTTTAGGCCCTGAATGGTTCTATCTTGTGCTGGCAGAGACATAATATCTGTCCCGGGTGCCGATGCTGTAAGCAGGGAACAAGGACATGGTCCAGGATGGGCTACCCTGCCTTGCATGCCAGGGCAAGAAGAAAGGCCAAAGGAAACTGTCTCCTAAATGCCAAATGATTGAAGGCTGACTCCAGGCTCAAAAGACAGAGCTATAAATCTGCCTGGTCCTGCTGTGAAAGCATGAGACACCCTGAAGCAGCTGCTCAGCGTCAGAATGTCCTTGATCTCAGTTTTTGCTTCCATCCGCTCCTTTCCTCTCTCTCACCCCTGGAGACATGTTCAGTCTCCTGATGGCTATGGTTTCTCAGCCTGCTTGCATGCTGCTTCTCCCCTCTTGCTGCATTTTGCAGCAAGCTGGGTCAGGTGGCAGCTGCCAGTCCCATTCCCCAAGCTCCCACTGTTTGGAGGGCAGTTCCAGCTAACGGAGTTTGCCAGCAAGACATGCTGCCCCTCTGACAACATCACTGGTACCCCTCACTGCCACCGGACATGTTAGGAGGCACCAGGATGAGTGAGCCACGCAGGAAACACCAAGTGCTGGGATTTTTCCCCTGGGGCTCTCATTAGGACACGTGGTCAAGCTGGGTCTGGCATGTCCTGTCATGTGGCAGAGGAGCGGGTCTGGGGCGTCACAGGAGCTGTGGGCTGCGGTGGGACTGTGGGGCTGCACCCAGGCTGCCTGTGGGTCACAGGATCGAATGCAACAGTGCCCAGTGCTCGTCAGTTTGCTGGGCTTGAATTTCCGTCCCAAGCTGAGATGAAAAGGAGGATTCGCATGTTGCCCCTGGAGCAGGGAGCTGCAGCGATGTGTTTTCCTAGCATAGCTTTGGCACAGAGACATCCCATCCCCATGGGAGAAATGACTGCAGCCCAGCTCCTCAGCTGGTCTAAAAGCTTCCCTCTTTTGAAGCCACAGGCTGCCCTCCTTCTAACAGCAAGCAAGGATCCAGTCTCAAAGGCCACCTAAACCACATCCAAGTGAGGCCATTGCCCACTTGTCCCCACTTGACCATGCCCTGGATGTCATCTGGGAATGAAGGAACAAAACACTGCGTGTATAATGCTACTGCCTCTCTTTCTCCCCTGATTTAGCTCCATCGAGTGGAGATAAAAGCAGCACGCAAGCCACAAAAAGAAATGGCCTGTGCCACATTTGCCTCATTCGTGTCTCTGGGCTTGCTGCACAGGGTGCAGGGGGAAGAGAAATATGTTCAAACTCTAACTAATGCCGGAGCCTAAGAAATGGATCAATTCTCCCCAAACAATCTGCAATGCAAAGTGAGCTGCTCTCCTCTCAGTTAATTCCTCCCCACACAGAGGCATGCACGTTCCCTCCTTCCCACATCCCTGCCTTAGGAGAAAAGCAGTTCAGTGCCCCAGTGCAGTCAGAACAGTCCATCTTGCTGCCTGCACCAGACTCCAGCAACCAGTTACTTCCCTGATGATTTAAATCCCTAGGATGCTGCTGCCATGGGCACCCTGCTTCCTGTCTGTCCTCCAGCAGAGATCAGCTGGAGTGGCCCTAGCACATTGGCAGTGCTGCCCATAGGCAGCCCGGCTCTCCATGTTTCCAAAGGTTTGTCTCCAATGAGCGCTCAGCTAATTAGTAAACGGAGCCTAAACCTTTTGGTCTCCATCGATCTTATCTTTAAATCCTGCAGACAACAATTCCTCAATCGATACCTCATTTAATTGCTGCCACCAGGCTGACAGCTGGGGTTCTGGCTGTGCAAACCTGGCTGTCACATGGCAGGTTGCCAATGCCACCTTCTAGCCCCAAACTGATTTATCCTCATGCAGTTCCTCTCCTCCGTCCAGACCTCATTCCCCTTCCTTCCTCCCTCTGCGGGGGCAGCCCTGTAGGAAGAGCCCTGGCTGCATGCATCCCGGCCACGTACCCATTGCAGCTCACGTGCCTCGGCAGCACAGCTGTGATTGAACTGTCTCATCAGCAAGGGCCAGGGCACAAACACACAGCTTCCACACGCTCTGCTAAGGTCTGACGCAGAGCGGGCCCGGGGGAACAGGCAGAGCACTGTGAGAGATTGAATTCTGGGTGCCGCACGTCGTGTTCTCGGGACTAGCCCAAGCTGGGAGACAGAGAGGCAGCTGCTCTGCATGGGTCCCCACCAGACCTGGCTTTCATGCCCTGCTGTGGTACTGCCATTCCCCCCAGGGATCCAGTACGTGCGATGCATGGTTGGTTGGCTGAGTTGTTTCTCTTGGTGAGCCCAGGAAAATGGGAAAAGATAAGGAAAGATCAAGAGAAAGGAAGGATCTAACAGCAGGGCCTTGTCTTCGCTGGGTCCTGCACGAGATGTGCTGCAGCAGTGTGGCAGTGTGGGCACAGCCCAGTCCCATCACAGGTATCCAGGTCGCTACCGCAACCTCCAAGGCAGGAAGAGGCTTGTGCACGACACAAGGCAGGGCAGACCAGAGAGCTCGCATGGGAGAGCAGGAGAGCGCCAAACCATTGCAGCATTTAATGCCACGGGGGGCTGAAACGACAGCCCCCCACGGGTATCGCGCCCAGGGCCTCACGACGAGCACACAGCTGCCGCCCTCTCGCAGGGTGTGACTCACCTCAACGGTGACCCCTGGAGCTCCAGCCTCACTCCCGCTCTCACCGACCCCCTGCTCAGCCCCCTGCCTGGCAGGTGTTGGAGGAGGCTGCAGCAGAGATTCTCTGCCGAATCGAACTTGCTGAGCAGCAGATCTGAGAGATCTTTGAGATGCTCCAGGCATGCTGAAAAACAGCACGTAGAGACACAAGCCAAGGCTGCTGTTCAGGCACGAGATGCCACATGGAGCAGGCATTGACTTTCCAGCTAAGCGCTCAGCTTGGGATTGCAGGAGGTATTTCAAGCAGATCAGGCTCCTGCCTGGCTTAGTTTTTATTTTTGTTTTGATCATGCTTTTTGCAGTAGTTTAACGATACCCATTGCTGCAACGTCTATTTACCTCAGTGGCAAATATGCAAAATAATTTCTGTAACCCCATCTTTGATCAGTTGTGTGTCTGTCATCTCCTGCAATTCTTGATAGGCTTCTCTTTGTGGTGATGCTGCTTGTTCTGTCTTTGTAACTTCAGGAAACATTAATATGTGATTCTGGAAAGAAATCAAGCTTGTAGATGAACACTGCTGCAATACAGTCAGAATGAAATTTAGGCCTGAAATTTAGGCCTGCCTTTAGATCAAGACAGACAGCTTTACAATGGCAGTCATGTAACTGGGACCTCACAGGTGGATGCCATGCTTCAGGACCTAGCACAGGCCGGCCAGCAATACCTCCTGCAAGCCTGGTCTCGATCCCATCAGCTTAATGCAGAGTGGAGATCCGGCCCATGACACTCTGTGGTCACCACTTATTTCCTGCCTCTTCCTCTGAATGCCTCAAGATTTAAGTGAGGGCAGCAGTTATTGTCTGAGCCCAGTTGCCAAGGTGCTGGTGAGAATAACTTGTTTGACAGCAGTCTTTAAGCTAAAATCTGTGACTTTTCACAGAAGTGCCTAATGTGGCTAATCACTCACTTCCCTGGACTCCAAGGGAGGAGTAGATGTAGCAGAAAAAAAAAGCTTTCAGATCAGTTGTAGATGGGGTAACTATTCACAGAGAGACACCAGTGACATCTCCTATACCACTCATCCTTGCAGCTTTGCGTTGCTCTACTCCATGGTGACGGAGCCTTCTCCAAGCAAGAGGAGCTGCAGAGATCTAAACCAAACCACAACAAAATGAGCTCTACTATTGACCACAGATAGTATCCTCACCTAGTGCTAACTAACAGGAATGGGACCCTTGCTAGGCTAGGTGCTGTACAAAGTAGATGATTCTAATGGAACCCATACCCCTTCTCAGGGTGCAACAGAGCTGTGGAAATCTCGGGGGTGAACACCACAATACTTTTAAAGCTTCCACAGGCCAACACTGAGGAACCAGCACACTGGGAAAGCTGGAGGAGTATGCTAACATCTTGCTGGGAACACACTCAGCTCTGGTGTAAATGAATGCGCTTTGTTTGGTTCCACTGGGCTAACTAAACAGATCCTTGGCTGCTGCAAGGGCTGGTGTCTGCTCAAACCAATGAGAGGTGGGGTGTCCCATGTCCATGCACAGCTGCTCTTGCAGTCTGCTCTTGCCCTGGAACAGCTACACCGTGGCAGAACATGACCCTAGGGAAATAAGAACAAAACAAAAAACAAAAACAAGTTCTGCTCTTTATGCAAACTGCTGAGGCCAGAGGACACAGCATAAGTCAGGACTGAAGAACCTTAGGTATCTGAACCCTGGTTCTCTGTGATAGAAATAATTCCCAGAGCCTCTAAGGCTGGCCAGCATTTGGCCAGTAAACCCAAGGCATCTCACCACTGAGCTTGAGCGGGGTAGGCAAAAACATGCACTTGCCAGGATGCAAGGTTAGACTGTTCCTGGTCTTGTGGGCCATAGTTCCCCACAGACCCAGAGAGGAAGGTGAATGTTTACTTAATAGGTCCATGAATTAAGCTACTAAAAACTTCCCCTCATATTAGCTGGACTGAGGGCTCATGTGTTATCAGTTGTTTCCCCTGGCCTTTGTCATTGTTCAACGGTCTGTTATGTTAAGGACTGTTAACTGTTGCAGCTTGCTTGCAGAAGGTTCACTTTGAGGCAGGCTGAGCACAGCTGCAGCACAGGAGAGCCAAGCAGGCAGTCCGAGCAAGCAGAGAGCAAGGGGCTTGCATAGGGAGTAACTGTGAGCAGAGGCAGGGTAGTTCCTGGCTACCTGGGCAGGCAGTCCCATCAGGCTGCCAATCCTGCAGCCCTCCTGGGCCTCCTGGCGAGAAGGCACCTGACACATGCTGCTGAGAGATCCGCAGTTGGCCCTGAGCGTGCCCCAGATGGTTTGATGCCAGGGTGTTTGCACACAGCTCTGCCATTTAATGGGGGGAGAACGCATGGCTGAGCCCAGCTGAAGCCATACACTAAAATGCTGACAGCCTGTTTGTTGAGACACAAACATTGGCAAATGGCCCTGCTTGCTGTATACTAGAGTCAAGGCAGAGAAGGAGGGAACCTAAGAACAATGTTCTCCCTTTCTGCAATAGCTAAGAGCCTCCAGAGTGCAGTTCAGGGCTTTTTTTTTTTTTTTTTTTTTTTTTTTTTTCTGAGAAGGAAGTAACTTTAAGAGATTTGAAACCCCCTTTCTGAATGGGATGCCCAGCTTCTTGAAATGAAGCTTCCTTGAAATGCTTGGCTTTGAAATGAGCCTCATGAAATGAGGCTTTGTGCTGACAGAGGTAGCTGAGGACATTACCTGGTACAACAATTCAGGGAATAGAGCTCCTCACTCCTCCGGCCAGAATGGTACCTCCGTTTGACCCCCCAGGCTTGGCGCGTTCAGAGATGCTTACCCAGAGTGAGACAGCCTGGTAACATCTCATATGTGCTGGAGAATTCTCTCCCAGCAGGAAAATGTGGCATGTGGGGCTCACAGTAGTGCTAGCTGTGCTCAGTTCCTTTCAGTAGGGTTTTGCCTTACTCACTGATATGCACGATTAGCTCTCCTTGCCTGGGATTCCACACACCAAAAAGAAGGGACATGTGAGGCTGAACTTTCTGCAGATGGCAGCTGTTAAGAACGGAACACTAAAAATGTGAGTGAGAGTTAGGCAGCATGGGGCAGAAACCACAGCCTGGTGTTTTGTTCTACGTGTGAGACAGCTCTGCTCTGCCCACCTCAGAGCTAGGCCAGGATCTGTTCACACTAGAGATGCACACTGGTACCATCAATTGACGGTGTGCAAGGAAGGGAAGAATTGCTGGCAATCCACACTTGTTTCTTTTGGCCTCCAGTGCTGTCACCTCACAGATCACCAGGATTTGCAGCCTGGAAAAGCCCGCTCCCAGGTAGTCTAGGTAATGAGGTTGCTGAAGGATTCTCAAAAGTTCTGCACAAGAGAGCATATCAAAACAGGAAAATGATATGCTTTGCTCCTACATGACCTTTTAGCTTTTTATTTGCAAACAGGTGCCTTTGTGACTCAGATATGATCTCTCCCTCATTTGTGAGAAGCTTCTGAGCCTATTGTTTAACCTGTCTGGGCTTCCATTCAAAATGCCTGACTTTTGCTAACATGCAGTGTGCTGTTTTCTGGAGTTTTTCCCCTCAAATTGCTGAATACTTCTTATACCAAAAGGTACAAGAGAGGGGTACCCAAAGAAAGAGAATCAGGGCACATGTGGGTGGAGGAGTGATCATGACAGGGGTAAACAGTTATCACCTGGAATACGTGAAGAGTAGATAGTGCAGTTTCATTTACATGGACACAAATCTGGGGCAGTTTGATGTTAAAGACCATGCATTAAGATTACTACTAGTGACCTTAATGAAAAAAAAAAAAAAGAAGAAGAAAGGGACAGATCTGTGAAAAGCAAGCCAGTTTGACTTGGGCTCGAGGCTCAACAAATTAGCTAAGATTCTCCTGCAGTTTGTCTTGCTTTGAGACGATTCAAGGTATACCTGTATCACAGGGTGAACAGTAAAGATACCAGGGATGGGCATCAAAATTGTCTCAAAAGAGACGAGTGGCACTGGTGTGACAAAGGGGAGAGTGAAGAGCCTGGGATCGCTGCAGAGAGCAGTGCTCAGTTCAGCAGCGGAGAAGGCTGTGCCCCTGAGCACGCATTTTCCCCCTTTGCAGTTGTTGCAGTACCACCATGTTCCACACAGTGTCAGACGCCAACATGCAACCACTTCACGCAGGCTGCAAATCAGCTGCAGCACCTATCCTGCTTGAGATGCCACAGCCTCCAGGATTCCACAAGGCATTGGTCTGAGATTAGGAAGGCCTGGAACACCTCAATAACTGCCTACTCTGAGCAGCCATCACCTAGTATGTGGTAGCAATGCAGCTCAAAGCTTTGAACTCAGCACTGGAGTTTAACAGCTGCACTGGAAGAATGAGACAATATCAGATGATGTGGGATGAACACTCCCGTTTAGCTTGTTCTGTGCTTCTTTCTGCTCTCTCCTTTGGTGCTGATATTTTTTTTTCCCTTTCTCTCTTAATTTTAGATCTTGATAGAAATTTTGGTAACCTAAAAGGCAAAGTTTTTTAGCTTTTGTGGGTTACTGTGTAAAATGTCAAAAAGCACATCTCTCCGAGGCGGACTCACCTAAGTGGTTCACCCAGGAACATTTCCACCTAAGTGGAAAATGTCTGCTGGTGATAAGGAGCAGCTCCTAACCCTGTAAAATGGCCAACGCTTGTGCCATTCAGAGGCAATTAGTTGCCCCAGTGCCACATCTGGGAGAGGTGCTTGGCTAGCATTAAGCCGTGCATCATCTTGGCTTCCTGTCTCTCCATCACCTGCCCGGGCCCTCCGATCCCCTCCGATGTCCTTGACCACATCAAAAGAGGACCATGTCAAACAGGACCATGTCAAGAGGGAGACGAAGAGACAATTCCTGAGGGCGATGCAGAAACCCGGTGCGCAACACAGCTGTAGCTCACCCGTGGCAGCACCAGGCTCCCAGTGCACTGAATCCTGCCCCCAGCCCATGTTGCCCCCACCCCTTCGGCTTTCGCTTTCCCAGCTGCTGGCCCATGGCAACCAGAGCGAACTTTCCCCCACAGAAGGCCCGCAAGAGGAAATAGGCTGCTGGCAGAAGAACCTCACTTTGACTTGATCTCTCTGACCCAAAACCTACAGCAAACTTCTCCCTAGATTAACCTCATCTGTCTCCCAGCATTTCCTTGCTGCTCCTGAGTCTTCCCCGTGGTCTCCACCTCTTTCTGACCCCTCCCACGGTGGCACAGTTCCCGGTGCAGGGCAGGGGGCGTGTCTCCCTCCGTGACTTGCAGCAGCCTTTGGCGTGACCTCTTTCTTGGCCTCCCCTTGCCCCGAGCTTCCCAAGGGTTTTCACCCCCTCCTGCCGGTGCTCCAGCTCTGGCGCCTCACGGAGCTGGTCTCTTAGCAACGCTCCAGCCCGGGAGGTAAATGCTGAGCACAGTCTCCATCCTCAGTGGCCGCAGTGCTGCCTGCAAAGTGCAGAGGGTAACTACTGCCCAGGGCGAGAGGAGACATGTGCCTCCCTCTGCACGTGCTGCCTCCTCTGCCTCCCGTCATGGGGAAGTGGTTGTGGGCGAGAGAAGAAGGAGGTTAAGCTCCTCATTGCTAGGAGGAACATGTGGTGTCATGGTGAAGGAGCACTACCGGGTGACCTAGACGATGTGGTGTGACAGGAGCGTGCAGGGCTGAAGCACCCCTCTTGAGTCCCTGCCTGCTCTGGAGACATAGTGCAAGCGACCCAAGCTCCTGCCAAAATTCAGTGGTTCTGCCAGTGGTTTCACGATTCAGTGGTTTCACGATTGATAAGGCCCTGAGAAGATGCTCAGACATTTTCATGCTCCATAGGAGGCTTAGGCTGAGCCCTGTCTGATTCTCCTCTCTGCTAGCAGAGCTTACATGCTTCTCAAACTGCACAAGAATTTGGTGCCACCATGTCTGCAGTCTGGAAATTTGTAAGAAAGCCCTAAAAGTCACGAAGCTGGAAGAGTGAGGGACGTGGGGGCTGTGTATGTCTGCCATGTGCTGATTTGTGGTACTGCCAGCACTTGCCAGCATTACCGGCTGCTCCTGAGATGAGAGCAAAGCGCCTCCCAGTTTCACAAGGTACCAAGGTTCTTCAGCGAGAGAACTGCCCCTGGGGACAGGAGCCACTCAAGTGGGCTACCTCCCTGCGTGTGGGCCCTGTGCGCACCATCCTCCCTGGGGACTACCAGGGCACAGTCCCACACTGGGGCACAAGGTCCTCTGCTGAGCGCCGGTGGCCCCCCAGCCTGGCCCACCCCCGCACCTGTGTGTACCTACCGCAGCCCTCCCCGTGTGCTTCCCCCGCCCCGCGGCGGCTGCCGCAGCCCGGGACACGTCCCCATGTCTCACGCCACGGCGTGTCCCTGCTCGCCCCGCAGCGTGTCCCAGCCCGAGAGCTGGCCCCTTACCCCCACACCTTGCGGCCCGTCCCCCCACGCCGCAGCCCGTCCGCTCGCGCCCGTCCCCAGCCTGCCCCCTGCCCCCGCGCGGGCCCTGTCCCGCCGCCGCGGGCCGCCAGGGGGCGGCGCAGCGCGCGGCGCGGCGCGGGGCAGCGCGGCCGGGGCTGCCCGCGGCGGCGGCAGCGGCGGCGCCTCGGGCACGCGCTGCGCGCAGCGGCCTCCCCATGGCCGCACGGTCCCCCTCGGTGGCCGCTGCCGGCGAGGCGGGGACGCGGATGCGGGCCTGGAGCCGGAGGCAGAGGCGGGCGCGGGTCGGGCGCGGCGGCGCGGTGAGTGCGTGTCCGCCCGCGGGGCGCGCTGCGGCGGGGCGGCCTGCCCGGCCCCGGCCCGCAGAGCCCCTCAGAGCGGCGCTGGGAGGGCCCAGAAGTGCGACCCTCGCGGAGGAGGCGCATGGGGGGTAGCGGCCTCGCTCGCCGTCCTCACGTCCCCGTGTGACGGGGCTGCCCGCGGCCCCAGGGCCGTCCCGCGCGGCGCCGCTCCGCGCTGTCCCCCTGGGGAGGGCTGGGACCGCCCTGGGGCTGCGGCGGGGCACGGCGAGGCCGCCGTGCGGAGCCCCTTTCCCGGCGGGTCCTGCACGCGCCTGAGCTAAGGGCTCACATGCCTGGAGAGCCTTCCCGGAGCGGTGCTGGGATGCGGAGCTCAGGTTTTGTGCAGGTTTTGTAACTCCATCCCTGTTGAGGGGAGGCCTCAGGCTGCTTTTGGAGGATTTGAAGTCTGGAAAAGGGTTTAGTGCAAGGATTTTTTTTTTCTCCTATATACTCTATACTCTATTATATTTCTATTTACCTGCTTACCTACATGTGGATTCTTTACCTCCTGTGAATGTGATCACTGTCCCCCAAATTTTCTTCTGTGTAATGGAGTAAGGTCAGCTGGGCGCCAGGAGCGTCCTTTCAAATGCCATCCCGTGATGTTTAAGATGTGATGAAAAAAGTCAGGGTATTTATCTGGTCTCCGGTACTTCAGCCAACCCCACTGCCCTATGAAAGGGGACAAGGACTGCTCTATGTCCAGTGATGTCTGAAGGGAGCCCCTGTGCTCATCACTGGTGCAGCTCAGAGGCATCTGCTTCTGGGAGGAGGCTTCCAGCTTGTCTCTTAATACCCGAATGAGACCAGGAGAGCAGTGGGATTTAAGTTTTGTCCACAGAGCAGTTTCCCTGAAGAGGTCCTGGAGTGGTTGGTGAGCACGAGCCTTCCTCCTGCTGTCCGCGTGGCCATGAAGCCCAGCTCGGCTCTGAGCTGCTGCCAAGTTTTATGCAAGGCTCCTTTGCTCAGAACAGGGTGAGAGGAGCTGGCCTTGCATTAAGTGTCTGATGCAAGGGGAAGGCTGCGAAACAGAATTAAAAACGTATGACCTAGACGACCCCATTCAGTTTGACCTGAAGGTCACCTTGGTCTAGCAGAAAGCAAATGCAATGTGAAGATTAACGGGCCTTTCTCGGTACCTTAGCAAGCAAAGTTAGTAATTGCTTGGCAGAGTTGCTGTCTCTGTTGGACAGGGAATTATTGCTGTGAGGAGGTGCCTTCTTCTGCTTTTAACTGCCTTCAACTTTCAGGTAACTGCCACTTCCTTTGGGTAATGTTCTGAGGAGAAAAGAGGACCTGGCCTCTGGTGAAGCTATTCCCTGTTGATTAGAGTTGTGTGGATTTTTGCATACTTGGGCAAGGTAGGAATGATGATAGCACATCTCTGGGTTGAATGCAGGGAATGCTGCCTGGACAGCTGCCCCAGGCTGTGTACTGCAAACTGGGGTTTAGCAAGAGCAAAGGCTCCTGGCAGGGGGCATTTCCCTGAAGGAGCTTGGAGCTTGCTGCCATGGAAGGCTCCCTGCAGAGCTGGGCTCTGTGTGCTTTCCTGTTGCCTTCTGCAATTTGTCCCTAGAGGGTACAAATTTTGAACCCCAGTCTGAGACCTGGTTTCCTCCCCGGGTTTCCTCTGGGTTTCCTCTCCAGCGCAGAATCCTCAGCCAAGAAAGCTGCCTGTCCTGCAGGGGCCTGATGTGAAACTGCAGCCCTTGAGCGTCAGTCAGTAAGCATTAACTCCCCTCTTCGAAAAGCAGTGAGGCTTCTTTGATGAGCCTGCTATCTCTGGTATTTACTTTGTTGTTTCTTTTTTAAAGACCCATCTTGCTTGGTTGCTGGCTGGCTTGTGGTTTGCAGAGCTTTTGAAGATGTTAATACAAGCTCAGTGATGATCCTTAATCACTTCCTTATCTTGTCCTCTCCGGGCTGGTGGGAAGGCAGTAGAGCACACGGCGTCCAGCAGAGCTAGGTTGGCTTAAGCTGACTGAAGGAATGGGCGCCAGTCACTGAGGCTCTTCAAGCAGTTTGCAGGTGTTAAACTTGATCTGGTGCCTCAGGTTTTAGACTCCCCGTTCTTTCTGGAAATGGTCGGAGGATCGAGGAAGAAATTTCTTGCAAAACCCTGGGTTTAGCAGATCAAATGGAAGGATCAGCTGTCAACACGTGGCAGGGACAGTTTAACCATCCGTAAGAAGTCCCTAGTCTAAGGGCCTGCAGATCAAGGCACCTTCAGGTAGTTTTCTTTAAAACGTGTTGATCTTTGTCCTGGAATCTACCTACTGCCTTTTCTTTTTGTCTGACTCAGCACTGTCCAGAGGTAAAAATCTCCTCTTCAAAAAGGTGGGTAATTTCCTTTGAGGAGGGAAGATGCCTTCAGCAGGAGACGTGCGAGGGAGGTGGTTTTGTTGGGCTCTGCGTGTCCCGCAGGCCCCGGGAGCACAGGGCTGCATCCTGCAGGTGGGTAGATGGCTGCCAGCAGCAGCAGTGCCAGAGAGAGGACTGAGGACTGCTCCTCCCAGGCACCTCCCCAGCATATTGCCTGTCTTCTGCTTGGTGCTCTCCCATCAGCTTACATGTGTGCATGGACAAGCTGCTCCGCTGTATTTGCTCCTCCTGCTGTGGTGACCAGATGTCCTACTCTTAGTGGGTTTGTCCTACTTTCAAGTAGGTTAATCTATTTTTGCGTGGCATAGAGTGCTGGGCTGTCCTTTGTCATGACTTTGCCTTGCTCTGTGTCCTGCCGCCTGGCTCTCCTGTGGCGGAGGCAGCAGCTCTCCGTGCCATGATCCCAAGCTGTGTTCCTTCGATCCGTGCCCTGGGGGAGTTGTGTGGGCTCCTGAGTAGTGACCAGCCCTCTTTGCTAGGTGGGAGGTGTGAGCACACAGTGTATGTGCTCAGAGACCTAAAACCTGTGCAGGGTTTTGAGCCTGACTCCCTAAAGAGGTTTAGATGCTGAAGGTTCTTGACGAGGCAGGTTTCCAAGTCGTGTTAAGGTTTCGGGCGTCTGTGTGCCGGGTGGCTGACATGCATCGCTGGGTGCTCTTGTTTCTGTACCATGGCAAGTACCTGCGCTCCCAGGGTCTGGGAGAACCATCTAGCAGAAATGGGAAGGACTTCAAGGGCTGTGAGTTTGGGGATGGGCTGGAGTCTTGTACTGAACCTGGTAGTGAAAGACACGATGTAGCCTGGGCACTGCAGGAAACCTGCTTCCAACTCATAAGTCTTCCTCTAAAAATGCCTCATCTTTGGCTTGTCAGCCCTTGCTAATATTGATCTCTCTGGCACTCCTTGGCCCTTCCTAACCAGCTGATTTGTTTACCTGCTGCCCTTGAAGTTTAAAAAGACCAGCTTTTCATGCAAGCCAGCAGTGACACATTGGGATTTGCAGACTTGAAGGGTCTCTGGGATTTGCAGACTTGAAGGGTCTCTGATCTACCCAGACAGGACTCCAAGTGTCCTGGCATGGCTGAAATGCTGCAGTCATGGAAAAAGGTAAGGGGAAGAGCTTGGTTCTTAGCAAGGTGGGCTGTACCATGCAGGCCTGGAAGGGAGAGGAGAGCATGCAAAGTGGAAACTGAAGGCCGAGGAGCTTTGAACCAGTGCTGCAGTTTATTTATGGCTCTCTTAGCAATATCAGACAGTCAGTCTGATTTAAGGCATCTCCTGTCCTGGATTGACAGTAAGGATCCAATTAGCCGTGAAAGCCTCTAATTATTTGTCCTGAATTGCTCCAGTGGTAGCAAAGGTCTGGTCTCTCCTCCTTTTGTGTGTGTCCCTGCTGAAAAATGCCCCAGTGTCCCTGCGTCTAGAGCAGCAACATTGCAATGAGTGAGCAGAGTCAGCAGAACTCAACTCAAGGAGAGAGGCCACGTGAGTTAATGAGGGGATGATCCTGCCTCATTACATTTTGGGAGTTCTCTGTCTCATTTGGGAGTCCTGAGAGATGAGGGACAGAGTTCTCCAGATTACCTGTGGCCAAGATAAGGACCATGTGAGGAATTAGTATGGAGGGAGAGCAGGTTGGTGGGGCTGCAGACTGAGGGGAGGAAAGGCAGTGAGTGTCAGAGGGTTTGGGAAGGAAGGTCTCGCATGTCTGTGGAGATGTGCACAGAGAGAGCAGCTGGCTGTGCTTGCTGCAGGCTGCAGCGTGTCAGCCCGTTGGGGTGACCATCTTGAAAGAATGGACTCCAGCTGCGATGATCGTCTCAAAGGAATTGGCTCTGAGTTCTCTGGGAGAGAAATTTGGCCTCTAGAACCAAATTTCAAATTCAAAGCAGCAACATTTTTTTTTCAGGTCAGCAGCTGACAGAGTAGTGGGAAATACGTGTGGAATGGAGAAGGCATGGAGGAGACTGAATGGGGTTAGGGCTTAGAGGAGACATGGACAAGGCCTGAGGACTTTGCTTTTCCCCTCCATTCACTGTTTTCCCAGACATAAGCATGTTATGTTACTGTTGTGGATTCCCAACTGCAAAAGCATTTTAAGGTGGGAAAAAAAAAAGCTTTTCAGGGCAGATATCACATCCTCCCACTCATTCCGGTTGGTCATTATGCAAAAGAGGAGTCTCAGCCAGCTGCAGGATGAAATGTGTCGTTTACGCTCTCAGTAACCTTCACTCTGACCCAGAATGACAATGAAGAGCTCTCAGGTGAGACAGGGCACCTCGTCTTGGTTTGACAGCAAAGTTTAAGACAAAAAAATATTTGGCCCCTCCATGAGGGGTCAGTTGAATGTTTCTGCCATTGCTTCCAGGTCACAGGCACCTGCAAAACAGGGTTTATGCTGTCATCTTGAGATGCCGTTTGCAGGCAAGTGGCACCTCTGCTCTCATGTTCTCCATGGACAGATTTTCTCTGTGCTCATGTACATCCTCTGAGCAGTCCACTTCAGTGGAACGATTCAACCCATGGGGTGGCTCAGGAGGAAAATCCGTGGGGAAACCTGGAACCCATTTGTGCGTGTCCCACACGGGGCCCAGGTTGCCAGAGGGCAGTGACCTGAGTCTGGTATTTCTCTCTGAACTCCAGCCAAGGGATGGTCAAACAGGGCCCCTCTCTGCCAAGCAAAGTGCATGTCCAACAAGGCTAGGAAGCAGCTGACACATCCTTTGAGTCTCTTGGTGTCCTTCCACCGTAGGTCAGAGGTGTGCGTGCCAAGTTCAAACCAGAGAGCTCCCCCCTTACAAATGGGGAGGTGGGGGGAGCTGTTATATACAAAAACTGTTTCTTTTCTGCCCACTTCGAAAGTGGTGCTATTGAATTTTAAACAGCAAAGACAAAACTTTGCTGAAGAGCCTCCTCCATACTCTCTGGGTGAAATAACTGATCACCGTGGTGGGAGAATCCAAGAAGATGCCAGCGTTGGCCTGAGTAACAACTCTCTTGTTGTCTGCTCTAGTTTGCTGGCTTCCCTCTGGGAGACCGTTTGGCAAAGCAGCAAGTATTTTCCCCAGAGAAGCTTCCTTACAAGCTGTCTCTTAGCTTGGAGTTGTTCTTTGCTTCATGGCTACAGTTCGTAAAGGTGGTTTGTGTACCAGCCCTTCAAGTGACATTGGGCTAATGAACTGACCCAAGCTGCTCTAGGAACGTCCTTAATGGCAACAGCGGCCTGAACTTGCAGTTAGAGGGGACACAGGCTCCGTGTGTAACCAGCAGCCTCCCTTCCCTGGCATTTAGGGTAAGCAGCCTGGTAGCTCTGCACCTCTTCAAGAGGGCCACCCCCTCCTTCCCTCAGTTCCCGCTCTCCCGGCGGCTGCAGAGGTGGTGGGGATGCAGTGACAGCCTGACTAGTGTTGCCAGCGGGCGAGGGAGGGGATTCTGCCCCTCTGCTCGGCTCTGGGGAGGCACCTGGAGCATTGGGGGCAGTTCTGGGCTCCCCAGGACAAGAGGGACCTGGAGCTGCTAGAGAGGGTCCAGTGCAGAGTGACAAAAGATGATGAAGGGACTGGAGCATCTGTCATACGAGGAAAGACCAAGCAAGCTGGGCCTGTTTAGTCTGGAAAAGACTGAGGGGAGATCTGATTAACATGTTCAAGTACCTGAGGGGTGAATGTAGGGAGGATGGGGCCAGGCTCTTCTCTGTGGTGGCCGGGGACGGGATGAGGGGTAACGGGTGTGAGTTAAAACACAGGAAGTTTAGTCTTCACGTGAGGAAGAACTTCTTTCCTGTGAGGGTGACAGAGCCCTGGCACAGGCTGCCCAGAGAGGCTGTGGAGGCTGCTTCTCTGGAGATCTTCAAACCTGCCTGGCTGCCACCCTGTGCTCCGTGCTCTGGGTGTCCCTGCTGGAGCAGGGGGTTGGACTAGGTGATCTCTAGAGGTCCCTTCCCACCTCAACTCTTCTGTGATTCTGTGGCAGCTGCTCCTGTGCACTAACCTGCCACTTCTTCCAGCCTGGACGGTGCCTTGAAAGTCCATCAGAGAAGCCTTGCAGCTGCTTTTCCCTGCATGTCTCCTGTTTCCTGCCCTAAGCTCCAAGCATCAGGCCCTCTTGCCTGTATTCTTCTCCTTGAACCACTTTATTATTAAAATAGAGCAGTTATCTTCCTTCAGGAAGGAGCTAATTCTTTGCAATCTAGGGCAGGTTTGGCAGTAGAACAGTGTTTGCAGTTCTTTGCTTTTGCTTGCAGCACGGGTTCACAGCACGGCTCTGCTCATGGGCAGGCAGGGTCCCATCTGTGGCTCAAAACAAGGATCAGGTCAGTGGTGTAGGGTCAGTAAAAGAACATCACTGGGGTGAGGAGATGACAGGGCCCAAATCTTGGTCACAGCTTTTTTCCTTTTAATTATGCTTGTGCACCAGGAACAGTGGCAAGGCCAAGTTGTGAATGACACCAAAGGTGAGTTTGGTGAATCCGTCACAACTCTCCCTCCAAAACCTGCTTTGTGATGGATCTCTGGATGAGCAGGTTTATACTTCCCTAGACCTATATCTTGAGAAAACAGAGGTTCTCAGACTTGTACCTAGACATGTATCAACAAATAGATTTACAGGGTGGAAGGAGTTTTAGGAGCTGTCTTATTCCATCCTCTTGCCTGAAGGTGGTACCAATTCTTATGTAACTCGCTGCTGACAGGGGCTTCTCCAACATTTTTCCTAAAATCCTTGCCCCTCTCTGTCTCACAGAATGGAGACCTGGCTGTGATTTGGGATATATAATAGCTTCTGGGATTAAATGCTCAAAAATTAAGCATTTTTTTTTGCAGAATCTTGTAGTAGTGATGAATGCTGTGATAGAAAGGATTCTGTCTGCATCACCTGCCATGCCAGCAGTGTGGAAAGCTTTCCCATGCTCATATTGGATTTCCTAATCCCTTCTGTTTAGGGATCCTTCTCTTGTCTTACAATTTTACACCCAACTGTTGTTTAATTAAAAACTAAACAGGCAGGTATTCACAAAGAAAATGAAGCTGTTTTATTCTTTGTGCGTCCTTGCAGCTTTCTTGGCATCTTGTCTGGGGACAGTCATTCTGAGCTTTGAATTTTTGTCTTGCAAAGCTTATCACACTGATTGGGAACAGAGCCATGCAACGGCAAGTGTCCCATGTGGAGCAGACTGGCAAGGGTGGTAGAGAGGAGCTGCGTCTCCTTCTTGTTTCCCCTTAGCACTGCCTGGCAGGCTGTGCAGTTCGGCTGATGTAGCTGCTGTTTGGGTTCAGTTTTATCTCTGAGTCCTACACAGTTTCACAAATCTTTGCTAAGCCAGCCTAGGCAGTAACCACGGCCCATGTTGGGCTGTGGAGTGCAGGATTTTTTTAGCTGAGGAGAGCTGTAATGTTGAGGAGACAAGGTGAGGTTACTTCATGTCTTCCAGCTTTGTGCCCTTTTAGTGAAGGTGCATATTCTGGAAGTTGGGGACATGGGGAAGAATCCCAAGTGAGCTCTGTGGTGTCACTCCAACCCCTGCATACCTGTTTGGGCTTTATAAACTTGTGTCTCTTGGGATGCTAAAGCGATTAAATCCCTGGGAGGAGACTGAAGGGGTCTCCATACCCCCTGAGTCAGCAGTGCTTCTGCATCCACTGGGTTCGGATACGACATGGTAAAAAAAAGTGAAATCTGAATTGTGCAAGGTGGAAGGAGTTGGATCTTCTCCCTTAAATCATTTCAGAGCACAGTGAACCTTGAGCCACCCAAGTGGCAGTCTCAGGTCAGCCTGGGAGCTCTTCTGGACAGCACCTGCCGCGCCAGACCCGAGATCTCATCCACACCCTCTCCGCGATCAGCTGGGGCAAGGCTGAAAGCGTAGCCCAGCTGGAAAGGGATTTCCCAGTGAAGAAGACAAGCCAGGAGGGTGGCCCTTGATTGCTTTGGACTTCAGCAGCAGGAATGCCCAGCTTTCTCCTTGCAGATCATCAGGCCCCTCATGTGCCCTAAGGTCTAAGCTCGCCGGGTCTGTACAATGAGTTGCTCCCTTGCTGCAGAGCAGTTGCAGGGGTAAAGCTCCAGCCTTTGCCTTTGCTGAAGCCTGGGGGCAGATTATTGTCAGTCTCTTGCTTGGCGCCTGCCGTCTAAAGCATCTTTGAGCAGGACAGAGGAGTGATCATTTATTGAGCTCTACTGCACTCTTCTTGCACTGGCTAAGCTCAGTGATATTACATATTTTTCGTAGAGGAAACTGAACTTTGCAGACGTGAAGGGACTTGGTGAAGATCTTCAGGGAAATTAGAGCTGTGGGGAAGAAGAGAGAGAAGAAGCCAGGAGAGCTGTAGGGCTGCTGTTTTAATTTGCTGTATTGTACCCAGAGAACATAAGCTTTACTGGAGATACCACCCCAGCTGCTAATCTAGTGAGAGCTGCTGGAGATTTGCAAGTAGAAGAGCTTTAAACAAGGGACAATGTGAATTGAATCTGACATCCCATAAGATTCTCCTTCTCTTGGGCCCTGATCTACCAATAGGCACCTCTTCCATTTTGCATATAACATGACCTATTGTATAAATATTTAGTCACCCTGTTGGGAGCATTAATTATAAATGGAGACGGAGCTTTGAAAGCTGCCTGTAGGTCTGGACACCCAATTTCCATTAATTTTAATGAGAACCAGACATCCAAATCCCATTCGGTAGCTTTGAGTGGCTCAGGCAGGAAGCTCCATTTGACCCCCCCTCCTTTTCCCCTATTTAATAGTGAGATTTGCAAACACATTACAAATCCTGTGGATTCCTGAGTTGCCCTTGAGTGATTGTTCTCTGCTGCGGATGGTTGGCTGGTATCTTCAGAAGTATTTATCATAAGTTCATTTAATCCATCCTGTTAGTTCCTTTCCTGCATCCCCCCTCCTGCCCTCCCCTGGCGCCGTGGAACAGCGATGCCTGAATGAACCCCCAGCCCGCATGGTTTTTGACACAGCAGCTTTGATGCTTGAAATGACAGCTGCGCAGAGCAGGTCTGAAATGAGTGATTGAATTATCTGACTGATTAAAAATGTGCCGTGGCTTGGAAGATCTGCCGGCAAATACTCACCTAGGCAGCTGACACGAAGGCGAGCGCATGCGCGCGGCGCGTGTGCGTTGGAAAAAGCAGCCGGTGAAATGTGGCAAACACCCAGAGCTGCTTCCAACGGCAGCTTCTTAAGCTCAGCATCCTTTCAAGAACCCCAAATCTTCTACGCGATGCTCAGCAAAAGCTAAAACTCAGCGTGGCTGCAGAGATAATCAGTATTTAGGCAGACGTCAGCAGTGGTTTAGGAAATGGAAATTGAGTTAAAAGGTGGCTCAGGCTGGGGTACTACTTAACGGCATCTTAATCCATAGGAACCTGTAACTGAGGAATGATAAATTCTTCTGCTGCAAAAATGGATCCTATCCCTTGCAGGCCAGAAATGTACTCGTGGTGTGGAGCAGCCTTGGGGATCCCGCTCAGTGGGAACGTGCCTGCGATCGAGGCTCTGACAAAGACGAGCTCAGGTGGCATCATCCGTCACCGACTGGAAGGACACAGAAAGGAGCCTTGACTATGTGTTTTTTTTTTTTTTCCTTCCCCCATCAGTGTTGGTGATGGAAGCAGCAGATGTGCTAATGCAAGAGGAATAGTAATGGCTTTTCCAGGGCTATTTCTGCGTCCCTTCCCCATCCCCGTTTGGTGATGTGCCCCTTCCCCAAGCCTCACAGCGATCCGGCCCTGCCAGAGCATAGACAAAAAATCTCAGAGTGAAATGACTGAAAAAATAGTTTCTTCACAAATGAAGCTTATTTTGTCAACTCAACTGATTCACAGATTCCGGAGGGAGTTTCCAATAGGAAATAAAAAAATCAACTCCTAAAGGTTACCACTGTAGTTCCTCATTGCAAATGGTTTTGTTCTGATAATTTACTGAAATTGATTTTTTTCTCCTAAAATATTTAATTGCTCTTCATCTCCCTAGTTGTAGAAGATTACTATCTTCTCCTGACTCATTGCTCAAAAGAATTGGTCTAAAACTAATTGCTTCATCAGAAATGATTTTGGTTTAGTGTCCCAATCCAGCCACTGAATATTCTGTTCTTTGACCCTTGCAAGTGCTGTTAGCTGCAGTGATGTTAGATCTCTGAAATCACTTTAGTCGTATGTTTTGCTTCTCATTCCATTCCAATTCCAGTGGCCATTTCAACAAAATGGAGTTTTATTACAGTTCTGTTCTCCCACATCTCCCAGACAGACCTCACCTGTTACATTTAGTGAAACCTCTGATGATTTCAATGTCCTGTGCTACCTCCTGCGTACTTCCTTTATAGATAATAGTATATAAATTAAATTTTTCTTTGCAAATTTTGTTTTTAATCCTTCTTCCTCTATCCTAGATCTTGAAATATGAGAACCAGAGCACCTGATTGTGGCTTTTAGGTTGGATCCACACTGACGTGTTTGTAAAGGTAAAGATAAATGACTGGGGTGACTTCCACCAGTATGGGCAGTGCTCTCCCGGGTATATGCGCAGCGTAGCTTTCCTTCGCTGGAATTTTTGCCACCCTTTGCCACCACACCTCATCCAACTAAGAAGTCCCCGATCTCTCAGAGCCAGCACCAGGTCTCTCTTCCTACACCTTCACAGAATCACAGAATGATTCAGGGTGGAAGGAACCTCTGGAACCCATCTAGTGCAGCCCCCTGCTCAGGCAGGGTGACCTAGAGAATGTTGCTGTAGGGCCAGGCGGGCGTGGAAGATCTCCAGAGAAGGAGACTCCACAGCCTCTGTGGTAGCCTGTTCAGGGCTCTGTCACCCTAACAGTCAAGAAGTTCTTCCTCAGATTTAGGCCTTGTGCTTCAGTTTGTGGCCGTTGCCTCTTGACCTGTCGCTGGCCATCACTGTAAAGAATCTGCCCCCCTCCTCTTGGCACCCCCCTCCAGGTGTTTGCGTGTGCTGGTAAGATACTGTCATGGTCTTCTCTCGATCCAAGCAAAGTGGGCCCAGCTCCGTCAGCCTCTCGTGATAGAAGAGGTGCTCCAGTCCCCTAATCATCTTCAGGATTAGGATGCTCTCAGTGGGCTCTCTCCAGGAGCTGCCTGTCCCTCTCATAGTGGGGAGCCCAGAACTGGACACAGCACTTCAGATGTAGCCTTGCCAGGGCTGAGCAGAGGGGGAGGATCACGTCCCTCAACCTGCTGGCAACACTCTTCCTACTGCACCCCAAGATAACAATGACCATTGACCTTGGCCACAAGGGCACAGTGCTGGCTCACGGTCCACTTGGTGTCCACCAGGATGCCTAGGTCCTTCTCTGCAGAGCTGCTCTGCAGCAGGTCGCCCCCAGCCTGTCCTGGTCCATGGGGCTGCTCCTCCCCAGGTGCATGTCCCGGCACGCACCTTTGTTGAACCTCATGAGGTTCCTCTGTGCCCATCTCCAGCCTGTCCAGGTCCCTCTGGATGCAGTCCAGCATCTCTGGGGTATGAGCCATTCCTCCCAGTTTGGAGTCATCAGCTGCCGTGCTGGGGGGCACTCTGTCCCTTCGTGCAGGTCATTGACAAATAAACTGAACAGGATTGGACCCAGTACAGACCCCTTGAGCACAGCACTAGCTTCAGGGCTCCAGCCAGGCTCCGTGGCTCCGCTCACAGCCTCTGGGCTCTGCCCTCCAGCCGCTTCTCAGGCCGCCTCATTGTGCACTCGCCTAGCCCAGCTTGCCGAGCTTGCCAGTGCGGATGTGTCAGTGTTGGAGTCTAGGTGAAGCTGAGGTAGACAACGTCCACTGCTCTCCCTTCACCTACCCAGCCAGTTGTTCCTTAAGCGTCCCCTCTTTTGATATCTTGGGTTGTCCCTTGTAATAGCAAATTCCCCTTCTTCACCCTTTGCTCCCTTGTAGCAATCCTCCAGAGCCTGCCCATGCCAGCAAAATTATTTCGTAAACCTTTTTCTCAACTCTGGGTCCAGTCCAAAGCCTAAACAAGCATGGGGGCTTTATGCAGTTTTGCATGAAGGGTTTCCTCTTCAGATATTCATCTCCATGATGCCTCCAGAGCTGATGTCCTAAGAGCAGGCCCCAGGCAGCTGTAGCACAAGAAGATACGGAATCATTATGGTTCAGCCAGAGGAAGCCCCTTGGAGATGCCAGTATCCACACAAACAGAATCTAACAGCTGTGACAAAATGTAGATGACATCTCTCTGTACCCACTTCTTCCCACCGTCCTTAATGCACCAGGTTTAGACACTTGAATGCCTGGGCAGTCAGTGGTGACTCCTGGGTCAGCTTGCAGCAAGGGAAGCCTGAAACTTTCCCAACCCTGGGTCATTTCTCTTCAGAGGCTCCGTTGCCTAAGGAGTGTATTGTATTGTAGGTGGTTGTATCTGTCTCTAGATACACTTCCTATGTAGCAGCACTGTTTTATTCATGCAGCAAAACATGTTGTCTGCCCTGATAATCTGAAAGGATATTCTGAAAAGAACTGTAGTATTAAAGAATTCTCGGGCTGGAAGGTCCTCCCAACAGAGGTGGACCCACAAATGGCTTTAGCTGAGGAGGAGATTCTGCATTCATCCCATACATCAATGCCACAAGCCAGAGTAATAAACAGACATCAGAAGTTCTCAAATTTACAAAAGTAAACTGGACATCCTGGACAATACTGAGATGCATTTAGAGATACACAGGACACCCTAGTCACCCAGGGCTGACAGTGCAGAGAGCTGGAGACAAGAGCTGGATGTGAACCTAGAGCTGTGTGCTGTCTGGCACATCTCTCCCCGGCTGCTGGTGGTCGTGCTGGAGATCCTGGCAGGCGGATGGGATCGTGCAGGACTCCTCAGAGATGCAGCAGAGTTATGCCCACCTCGCGGAGCACTTCGGCTAAGTAATGCTTTAAGGAAGCATCTAAACAGCCATGATGGAGCTCATGGGCCGGTGGTTGCTCTCCATGAGGTAACAGGAATAGTTTTATTGACAAGAGTCCAATAACCTGTAGCCTTTTTGCCTCCAAATCATCAGCTTTTCTTGGGATAATGTTTACAGGCCTGTCGTATAGAACAGCCCATAGCTGCTGTTCCATTCAGATTCACGTTTGATCTGTCCCTGGCATAGGTGTGTCCCAACAGACTCCAGATCGAACTGTAGAGCTGGGCAAATAAGTTCCCTAAACAGCTTCATAATAAAGGGAAAGAGCATCCGTGTTCACAGAGCAGCTTTTCAGCCTCAGGGACAGATGCTGAAGGTCTCCTGCTGCTGCCAATACTATGGCCTCAGAGTTTCAAGAATGATGGATGATAATTTTCTTTTACCAAATATTGCAGGGAACTTACTGCAATTCTGTATCAGACCTCACCCTGACAGATCCGAGTGAATTGAGTACTGAATTCAGAATTAATGGTTGCTTAAATGACCTAATTGCATTTGTTACAAGCAGAGAGAGTGTAATTCTAAATGGTAGAACATATGCATGGCACCTTAGAGGGGTCAGTTTTCCTAAGATAAGAACAATTTACAAGCAAAAAAAAAAAAGTTTGGAAGAAGAAAAGGAAACAAAATAATGTGTATTATAGTTGAGAGTTGCTTAAGACAACATTGGTAGATGCCATTTCCTCTGCAGACATGCATACAGCTTTGCAGTCATCGAAGTATCCTTAGCTAAGAATCTATCCTTATTAAGGAAAACAAAACCCAGCAATAGTATTTTAAAATCCCAAAGAGTGAAAGAAGGTGGTTGTTTAACATTTACGTAATGTGGAAAACTGAAAGGCTAGTTGAGAAGAGCAGTCAGATTCAGAGTGCTGCTCTGGAAAGCAGCAGTGTGACAGGGACCTGTCTGTTTCCCAGGCAGAAACGCACCCATGAGGCGGGATGCAGGTACCGCCAGAGCACATCAAGACCCCTCATGCTTGCACAGAAGAGATGGCTAATCCTGGCACAGTAGGTTCAGTCTGCGAGCAGTGCCTGCTTGGCATTTCCAGAAGGGCACTGGAGAGGATGGTGGCCCATAGATCCACAGTATCTTCCTGGAGAGCTGTCAAATGTCAGTTCCTCAGTGCCTTGATGGGAACAGCTCCGTATGCCCTGGTGTCGCCGCTCTTTTAGTGTCCCATGACTATCAGGAACGCTGGCGTGTGGGAAAACCCATGGTGGTCCTACTCCAGCAGCGAGCAGGAGCTCCTGGCATCGTGACGAGGTGGGACAGGGTGCCATGTGTCCCTGCTGCGCCTGCGAGGAAGGGTACAGCAAGGCGAGAGGAGGTAGTGGCATCTCTGCACTAAGCACTGGCCAGGGTGGTACACAATTCTGAGCCCTCTTGTACAACCCATACTTGGAAAGCTATCAAGGAGCCGAAAGAATGGATGGAAATGTGGAAAACCAGGCTCACATGGAGACAAAAACCGAGTTCCACCTGCTTTGCATATCTGTAAGTAGGCTATAAGGAGAATTGATCACAGCCCGTGCAGCTCTGCAGAGAGAATATTCAGTATTAGTTATCGGTTATTTTTCAGTAACAGGGCTGTGTCATCAGGCTAACCCAATGCAAGAACAACCGGAGATTGAAAGCTGCCACCAACAGAAGTGGTTGTATGAAGGACCTGGGATTTACTAAACAGCTAAACAGACTTGTTAGTGGCTCCCCTGCCCTGAACGCTCTAAAGAAGCTCTTTGCCTACAGCTTTTTTTTTTTTTTTCTTTTTATCATTATTTTGAAAACATTGGTTCTGTCCATCAGCCGCCCACCTGGGGTGAGGCTAACAAATCTCTTCTCTTCCAGCCCCTGGAAGAGCTGCAGTGACACCTCTCGCCATGAGCTCTGCTCTTCCTAATGTGACATCTCAGCAATCAATACGCAAACAGCTGTAGGGTAGACTTTTCATGGAAGCTATTATCCAGAGAAAAAAGCTGATTTGGGAGTATCAAGAGAAATGCAGACAAAGGCTCACACGGACTGGCCCTTCCTTTTCAGAGGGCTTTTATTCCCTTCCAAATCTCTTTATCCAAACTACCTGCAAGGAGCACACAGCAAGGAAGGTCCTGGCCCTGCTTTCTCCTAAGTATGGCTTGCATCAGTGTTGGTTGTATTGTAAGTTCCTGACTTCCAACTAGGAAATCCAAAGGATTTTCAGTGAGAAATAATTTTGGGAGGGCACTAAAGCAAAATCATTCCTGGGCACACCCCAACACTTGCAGTGTTTTCATTGTAAAAAAGTAAATTTCTAGGAATGTCCTTGTGTGCCACTCCGAGTATCATGCCTTGGACATTGTTGAAAAATTACCTGCAACAGAGCAGCAAAATTACAGCTCAGGCCCTTGTCTTAACTGCAGTTCAGGCACTTTCTTACTTGTTGGGTGAAGGTAATTGATCCTGTAGGTCTGTAATTGTGCCTGGGTTCTGCACCTGGAGAGAAGGGGCAGGAGGACCTGGGTTGCAGAACTGCCGACCTTAGAGAGAAGGCTCGGGTTTGGCAGTGGGTGCAATGTGGGTAAGAGTCCTGCGTACAACTTTAGGATGCAAATACCCACCGTTTTCTAGACATGCCCTCCTCCCCCACCAACCAAGGCAGTGCATTTCCATGCTCTGGAGAGTGTGGCTAGCATCCACGCTTGCCCTGTGGTTGCTGTGCTTAGTTCTTTGCCTGCGCCTCCCTGCTGTCCGGAAGGCTCCCAGCCACGTGCTTGCATTTGCCCTTGGTGGATAAGGCCCATGTGTGTAAGGAGAGTAACTTCTCCCAAAGGTTGGGAAACGACACCTGCATGGCTCATGTGCACATCCAGTCAGTTAAATGGCATGTGCAAAATGGCCGTAGCCACAGAGTTCTCTTTAATTCCAAGATGTAATTATGGCCTATCTAAGGCACCTAACACAGCTTTGCAGGTGGACTAGGAAAAGTGTTGGTACTCACTTATTGCTAGTACTGTATCATAAATGATATAGACAAACGTGCAGCACTGTTCGTGGGCTGAGAGGAGGCTTCTCCCTGAATCCAGCTGTTGATGGGAGCAAGGTGATTGATAGTCTGGTTCTCTGGATCTCAGCTAGGAGATGTATTCTTAGAAACTAGAACCTCATTCTCATACTGTAAATGTCACTTCTTGGGACTCGCTGCACAGACATTGGATTTGACTACTTCGGGCCCAAACGGTACAACAGATGGATGAATATTGATTTTTTTTTTAAACACACTAACCTGGTAACTGGCTGATTACAAATACATTAAAATTGATCAGAAAGTGGAACAGGAGAGACTTTTATGATGATATAGCTTGAATGATGTCTCTCGGATAAAAGAACCCAGAGGAAGGTTAAGAATTCCACACCTGAATTTGTCAGGCTGTTCACTGACCTTGTCCGTGGCCACGATACCTATTTCGTGTGTCTCCTCAGCACAGTAACCTTCATTCACACTTGTGTTCGTTGGATAACTCCTGAGTATAGCTGCGGGGTGGCTCATTACATGGTTCATTACAGATACTAACCCTGGCAAACAACCCTGTGTGCTCTGCTGTGCTGGGGGGTATCCCTTCTGGAAGAATATACAGCTGTGTTCTGCTATGCTGCTCCAGGACATTATTTCATCTAACGGTTTTGCTTTGGTGTTTGGATGTAATCCGATAGATTGTAATGGTATTTTTAATTCAGGACATTGGAGATTTGTCAGTTCATAATACAGTATTCAACTGAAGGGTTGTTTTCTTTATTTCATTTTATGTTCAGAGGCGTATATGCTCTGGAATAAGCTTCCTAATAGAAGCAGAGGCCTAGAGAGAGATCTAGAGACAGGTCCAGGGAGCAGTGAAGCCATCAGCTCCATCGAAACAGGTAGGTGGGAGAGACCAGAGCTCTTGTCTTTGGCCTGCAGGGAGCAGCAGCCTGGGGCTGCTGCTTTCTCTTGGTGCAGCTGCAGGAGCCCTTGGTCATCCACGGGTTGTAGAAGGGAGCGTTGCTCCCGCTGGCAGTGCCAGCACAGGCAGGGGTCACGCTGCTCTTTGAGGCACCCAGGGTGACAGGGAGCATCCTGGTTTGTGCTCATTCCTGGGATGTGGCCTGTCTCAATGTGGTGGCATTCCCAGTGCTGCACAAAGGATCCCAACAGCCGACCACCCTGCAGTGAATTCAATCTGAGGGAGCCACAGGCCCTTTCAGTGGGTTGTGCTCCAGCTGGGATGACTGGAAACCAAAGCAGCGACGAGGCAGTGCGTGCACTGGGGGCGGAGAACCCCTGTGAGACCCAGCGAGTCCTCCCACCCCTGAGCCATGTGCTCGAGAGAACCCCCGGCCCAGCGCAGCCACCAAATGCACAAGAGGGAGCATTTTTACCTTCCAGCAGACGGGTCTGTGCACACACTCGGGATTCCCTAAGAGAGGGCTAGTGTTTTGTCCCAGCTTGCACCACACTTGGCCCCACACTGCGGCAGGCCAGAAATAAGCCTAGCCAAGGCTAGCCAATAGCAGAGCCCTAGCCAAGGAAGCCCTTGAGTGACGGCAGGCGTTGGAGTGCTCCAGTCTGCTGCAGAGCCAGGGGAAGTGGGAGGGTCGGTGGGGAGCCCCAAAGCTGCTGAGGGCCAGTGGGGCTCTCGGTGGCGGGGCACGATGCCGCGAAGGCTGCGGGGATGCAGAGCAGGCCCCGCGGAGCTGGGCGCCTGCCGTGAGGTGCTGGCAGCGCTCCGTGTGCCCGTGCTGAGCGCACACGTCCCTGCAGGCAGCTCGGAGGGAGGTGCTGTGCGTGCAGAAAGCAGACCTGTTCACCAGGGCTTTGTGCCGAGGGGGGGGACAGCCCCAGCCCAGCCGGGCGCTGCGCGGAGCGTCCCAGCCCCGTGGCGACCCGGCTCCTGCCGCGTGGGCTTCGCAGCAAGGTCTTTTCTTCCATCCTTTCACTGGGTCCATTCACCATCGCTCTCTGCCTCCTCCCCTTCTCCCGTCCCTCCCTCCCCTCCTGCCTGTTGGATCCCTAGCAATCTCTTGACACCTCGAGGGAAGGCTGGGAGGTGTAACCATCTCCAGCAGGAGAGAGGGAGAGGAAAGAAAAAGGAAGCCAATAAAAGGGAAGTCCAGGAAGGTGGTGGTGGAGGGGGATGGGGCTGCTCCTCTGCTTGTGGAATTGCAGATTATTTTACATGGATTGTTGAAGAGAAAAGAGAGCTGCATTCTGTGAAGGCACTAAGGAATAAGCAGCTCGTTGCTCGGGTAAGTGCAAAAACGAATTCCCCTGCTCTCATTGTCTGTTGTTCGGTACCTCCTTCCCCACATCCTATTTTGCTCAGTTGTGTAGTTTTTGATTCTTATTAGGATTATTTGATGAATCCACTGCCTGTGTCGTTTGCTGGAGATCAAATTGCTTCTTATACGTGTGTGTGTGTGAGCGGGTGTGTGTGGAAAGGGGCCTGTTCTCTGAATATACAGTGAGACATTTTTCCAACTCTCAATGGGGTGTCTCACTGGGGGTGTTACACTACAGCGTGCTGTACACATACACACACACACACTCACAAATGGTGTTTTGCTGTTACCAATTTCAAAATCCATTCATTCATGCAATTATTGAAACCGTGAGACCGTATGGCAGCTCCCAATTAAAAGGAGGCTCTTTAATCACAGCCCTCATTTGGATGGGGCTACTTTTCTTGATCCTGAGCCTGACGTTTTCAGTATTGTGTTTTCTAACAAAGCTACATTTAAAGATCAATTCAGCAGTGGTTATTGCATCCGAATTACATGGTTGTCATGGAGATGGTATGGAGAAGCTGGAGTGATATGACTGCATCTGGACCGGAGTAAGGCTCTCTGCCGAGCGAGAGCCTGCCTTCCCTCCTGTGTCTTCTTGTTGGTGCTAGGTTGCAATTTCTTTTAATCTTCAATGAAGCAATACCGTATTACAGGATTTAGAGGTCGAGCTCTAGGGAAGGGTGTGTGTTGGCCCCCCTCAGTGCTGTGTTATTATCTTAATTGTGATATTAGCATTTGGGTCTCATTGGATTTCTCCTACCAGCCTGGGGAGGAGGAAGCCGCAAGGAGGACAGGTAGTTTTCAGAGCCACAGCGAGGGCTGGGAGTACTTTCTAAAAAGGTATAAAAGGTGCCATGCCCACACCTCCCTGCTGGCCTCCACGTTTTGGGGGACAAAAGGAAAAGGATTCTGTGATTTTTACCACATTTATCTTCCATTTTCTTGTCTCAACTTTGGCATTACAGGCAGGCAGTCACCTGCTCATCACTAAACAAGAGGAATGTTGCTTGATTTTGTTCCTTGCAACTGGTTACGTGAATGTGTTGGCAGCTGGGAAAGAAAATCCATAATGTATGAGGAAGAAATTTTCCTGCCTAAGGCTAGCCAGAACACAAAGAGTGTATCTGTGGAAAAAGCATGTAATATGTTACAGATGTGTATTTCTGTAGTGGCTGAAAGTAAATCACACTATTGTGCTCATCTTCATTATTTGGGGTGTTAGACTGGTTTTAGTCAGTATTTAATCGGAGCTCATTGTATGCTCGCACAATAAATGTGTAATTTGGAACCTAAGTTTATATCTGTAAAAAGCTTTGGGAATGCGTGTGGCATTGTCTCCATAAATACAATTTCACCCTTTTCTGTAAGCCCAAGCCTATTGTGGGGCTGTAAACATAGTAAAAGGCATTGGTGGAAACAAGCCCATCAGAATGGCAGTGTTTCTCTAATTATATCACTAAACAGAGGAGAGAATTAATTACTAGGATAAACAGAGCTTTGTAGCTCTTGGATCAGGGTAATATTTGCATGGAGCTCCAGGCCTGCATTATATTACCTTGTATTACAGCTTAAATTCCTCCCATGCCAGTAGATAACATTTTTAGCCAGCAGTGTAGCATATTATCATTAGTTTTTTTTTTTTTACAAAACGTGTTAAATCCCCATGTCCCTGTCAAATTGTCCATTACAACTGCTTCGAAGTGTGCGATTCAGCTAGGATTTTCTTTAACATGATTTTTCCTGTAGAAGCCCGAGCAAACAATGGAGAAAGTCTGAAAGTGGGCAGCCAAGCCCAGAGGGGAAGTCTGAGAGATGTCTGATTCACAAAATGGATGGTTCTCATTTTGGCTCTTCTTTCCCACTAAAAGTTAAGCACAGGTGGAAATGACGTGGGTGGTTTTCCCTCAAGATCCTCTTGGATCCATGAAGCTGGAAGTCAAGTAGTTGTGAATTAATCTGGAGTTTCTTCCTGTCGCAGCTCATTGCTGCTCTGCCGTCCACCCCAGGACATGCCTGTGTTGTTCTCTAGGGAAACTGAGGCTTGGAGCAGACAAGGGACCTCCCCAAGGTCACAGTGACAGTGTTGACAGAGACCACAGGAGATGTGCCAGGAAGTGCCTTCTCTGACCGTGAGGCCAGTTCGGCAGCAAGGTGCTGTGCTCCCGTTTATGGATGTACTGGGAGGAGGAGGATGGAGAGCAGTCCATGGTCTCTGGGTGGATGGAATATACTTTTTGCTGAGGCCACACATTATAGCCAGGTGATAGGAGTGGGGTCAAGCAGTTTTACATCAACATCTCTCATGTCCGAAATAAGGACATCCTTTTCTGACCGGACATACGGGGTAAATCAAAACGCAGCCCCCTTCCTTCCATGTCATTATGCAACCCACCACAGCCCGGCCACGCGGCTGTTTACCTGGAGCTGAGCGCCTGGGAGGAGGAGCTCCCTGGCTGTGCTTTATGGTTGCATCCAGCCCTGGGTGTGAAGCCCTTATTGATGCCTTGCACCGTTGTTTTCCACCTGGTGCTTTGTACAGCTCCCTTCCCACTCTGTTTTGTCCTGCACTGTTCTCCTTGACTTCTACTTAGTGGCCCCATCCTCTCTCTTCCCTCTTCCCCATTATCTGAAGTTTTTCTGCCCTCTTCCCCCATGGGTTTTCTACCTATCTGTGTACTTCCAAATGCAGAGCCTCCATCCAGTGTTGATACGAAAGATATAAGACTTCAGCCCCTATGATGATTTATACATGACATGCTTGCCACAAGGCATATGGCACTGATTGTGTCAGGCCACCATTTTAAAGGGATTGAAGCACTAAGTCCCCTGTGAACTTTGGAGTGTTGTGTGAAATTGCCCTCTCAGATAAATGCAGGCGTTTTGCCTAGTGCTGGAGTTGATACTTGTTGCCATAAGGGAATGGGAAGGCCTGCTCTGCTCATACATTCATGTATGGCCATGCTGACATGCCCAGGTTGATGGTGTTGCAAGAAGGATGTTTTCTGGTCTGTGGACAATCATTGCTCCTGCCACCAAAGCGCTGGGTACTGACAGAGTGGCTGCCTCTGAAGGGAAACTTGGAGATCATACGTGGGTGTCGCTGGAGTGGATGAGCAGTTGCTGTAAATGGCCACATGGAAGTCTTAAGGCCCATGGAGCTCTGCTGGTTGATAAGTTCCGGGCTGGAGAGGCATTTCCTTGTCGAGAAGACAGGACAGAAGAACCTGGCCAGGGAAATGCCTTTCTGTGGGATGTGCTTGGTCAAGGTCCGTGGGAGAAACAATGCGTCCAGGCTCTCACGAGCCTGGTGGGTCTGAAGAGGTCCTGCCTTCTGCATATGAAACTCAGGATACTTCTCTATGGCAAAGCATGGCCCAGCAGAGAACGTGCACACACATGGAGATGAGAAGGGGAACTGCGATCCTGTGACTGGCAGCATCAGGCTGCTGCACACTCCCCAAAGGGCTGGCATCAGTGCAACACAAGTACCTTGTCAGTCCAGACAGGGATGTCGAGCAAGTGGTTACGGTGCCATCATCATAGCCAAGAGGGAGAGGATCCATTCTTGGCTCCCTCCATCATTCTCTCTGTGGCCTTCGGGAGGTGGATTGCAGGTTACAGCATACTGGGAGAAAGAAACTTGGAAAGACCAGAAGATACCTGCCTCACTCTTCATGCTCACTGCTGTCCCTCTGTCTTCCTGCGGGACCTCCAGGAGATGAATAGGGAGGCCTTCCTGTGCAGTCTGTAGTGCAGCTTTCCTGACCCTTGACGGCACCTAGTTCTGCTCAGATCTCAGGCCAGGATGGCAGTAATTCCTTCTTCAGAGCAAATGCTACACCTTTCTCTCCAACTTGCCTCCTTAATGTATTGGATATTCTTTGTCTGCTCCCATCCTTCTGTACCAGTCTCATCTGCTCTGCTCTCTGAGAGCTCAGGAAAACTGGGACGCAGTTGGTGGAGCAGCCCCAGTGCTTCTCTCGCTTGTAACAGGCAGGGCCAAAGCATATAAAGAGTCTGATCAAACACGTGGTGCTGCGGAGGCCCGGAAACCTCTCTTGTGGTCTCCATGCTCTTTCTGGTCTTTTGGCTCAACCTCACATTGGTTGGACAGTTTCTCTCATCTGTGTCTTTAGCCCCACGTTTTATTTGTCATCCCCTCCTTTTTTGTTCTTTTCATTCCCCACATCCTTCCCTCGTAATTTTTCAGCCCTCTGATGTGTAAGCCAGTCTTAGGGAGCCTGGCTGAGAACTGTTGAGGATGCAGAGCTGGCAGGTAGCCTGGGCACTGTGCTTTAGGGTGTTTCTGAAGGAACAGCTATTCCCCCTGCCCTGGGCAGGATCCATGCTTGTGCTAGGCCCAGGGTGTGTGGGAATGTGTACTGGACAGAACGAGCATACCCAAAAGCAGCCACTGCTTGATCCCCATCAAACCGGTTGTGGTATCACCTCTGTGGTGTCACCAGCTCAGGAAGACCTTGCTTCACTCCCTCTTAATCCACTTGCCTCCTCACTGAGGCATCCTGAATGGCCCCAAGCAATGGCTGTCTTGGTAGGATGCCCTGTTGTTGTCTTGAGACACTTTGTACAGGCAGGAAATTCAAGAGAGTCATGGTGTTTTATTTCAAGGAGGGTGGGTAGGGAATTCATCCCAACACTTTCTGCCCTCCTCAGTAGCATGGCACATGCTCTGGTTCCTAGGATCGCCTCCCAAAGTACCTGCTATAGCAAAGTCTCAGTCTGCTGCTTTTGTATCTCGATCTCTCTAGCTTAGGTACCTTAGCGCTGTGGAGGTCTCTGGTGAATTTTTAACTACATTGTGAGCGTTGCACAGAGGGAGCTGGGGTGGGGTGATGGGATGGGCATGTTCTGTGATCCTGCAGATGGAGCATTTTCTGGACTGAGGCGTCCACAGCTGGATTTGGTGACCTATGTGGTCACTTCCTGTCTTGTATCTTCCTTCCAGGGAATGCAGCTGAGCTCCTGGTCTCTCTGTGGCCTTTCACGCACTTGGTGCTGGAGTGAAACCAACTTCCTCAGAAGACAAACTGCAGCTCCAAGTTAGGAGAGTAAGTAAGATACCAGAATAAAGGTTACCATTTTTTTTAATGCAACATTCTTTTATGGTCTGCAATGTTAATGCAAGAGCCTCAGTCCTTGCTGTTTTTTTTTTCCTTCTTTACTTTAGGGATCTTTTTTAGTCTAGTTGATGCTCTTCAGTGGTTTCAGCACAAATGCAGCACAAATCCAATTACGATTTATCTGACCTGTAACTGCATTTTTCAGCCAATGAACAATTTTTCCAAAAAATTTCACATGGTTCTGAGAAAAAGCCTCATATGGATGGAGAGAGAATTCTCTGTGGTGTTTTCCTTCCTCTCTGCAGCATCCAGACTGTAGTTGGATGTCTTGGACCAGCTCAGAGAAGCTTCTATACCCTAATCTGTACAAATCAGGACCTGCCAGATCCCCCACAGCCAGCCCTGGGTCCTGCAGCCTTGGAAAGGTCTTTCTCCTACTCTGTACAGCCACTTCATGTTAGCTGGTGTTAGGCACTTGAGATTATGGGAGGATAGCGCGGCTCTTCGTTTCCAGCCAGTGCCTCTCCCTGTTGCATGTCCTGAAGCAGTGTCCTTTCCTCATTGCTTGTCCTTGTGGCTGGACCTTGCACACTGTTAGATGGGATCTGCATGCTCAGCGTGACACAAAGCACTGTTCTTAATGTCAGGATTACCTCACCAGCTTGTATTGGTGGGACTCTGCTAATGCCAGCCTGTTTTCAAAATTTGCCCATTGTCTGAGGACATTGAGTACCCTGACAGCTTAAGGAGATGGAGGTTCACTGGGGCCCTTGTATTTCATGTGCTTTCTAGGATCAAAAATAACCATCCTGTGGATGCAGCCTGCCCAGGCAGGATACAGGCAAACAGGGCTGCCATGGAGAGAGTGGAGCTGACATTTTCTGGTCAGGAGGGGATACACCATGCAAGGGATTCTGCTAAATTAAAAATATATATTTGCCTTCTCTGGTACAATGGAAGCTAGGGGAGCAGGCGAGAGGAAAGTGAGAAAGCTTTATTTAATTAGATTATGAGGCCCCAAAGGCCTCAGACTTAAAAAAAAAAAAAAGGGGGAAATGATTCTTTAATGAATATTTAGGTTTTATCTTATAAGTTAGTAACACCAGGCAAGGACAGCAATTAAAGCCACCCCCACCATATCCGAAGCAGGAATTGCTCACAAGTAGCTGTGAGTCTCCTGCCTTTCAATGAATAGGCATCCTTTGCCTTCTCAAAGCTCTGCTTATCCAGGTTTTGGTGTTCTCTCACCATTAAAGCTGTCTCTTTCCCCTGCCGCATTTCCATTGCATATTCAGGGAAACCGAGGCGGCAGGCAATCACAGGATTGTTTTTCCTCTCAGAATAATTTGCCATAGCTGCCGGGAAAGTTCCCAGTGATGGTTTCTCCCTGGGCCAGGGTGGGCAGGGACATGGTGCTGTGGGATGGTGCTCCCGGCGTTCCTTACCTCGGGCTCTCTTCTTTCCTGGTCAGCTGGAGTGGCCACACTCAGGTAGAGATCCAGGGGCAGAAATTGTATTAGAAACAGTCTAGTCTTTGTCCGTCTAGTAGGTCCAGTCGGTCTTGTCTCTGGCATCCCTCTGGCATCCATTGGACAAGGCATGGAGGGCTAATTGTTTCAGAGTCCTTCAGCCTTCCCCTCGTGCCCAGATGTCGGCATGCTGAGCGGAGCTGTGGGTCCCAAGCTTGAAGGCACAACTGCCCATCTCTGAGTGTCCCTTGCTCTCCAGTCCCTTCTGTTCAGCACAGCTGTGAGCCGCTGCCCAACTGTGTGTTCGTGGAGCTAGAGAGACAGAGGGACGTCACCTGAAGAGCCACGGCCCTTGGAGACTCGCTTCACAGACCCTTGTGTCACTGTGACCTGCCACAAAACTCCCCCACAGGCTAGGACAGAAAGCACATTGAGACTCACCTGAGCAGCTCGGCTCAGGGCGGGAGGCGTGTTCTCCCCCGAATCCCCAGCGCGTCTCTGCCTTGCTCCTGTAACTGCTTCCTTACCCAGTCCTTTTGCTGTCCCCCCGAACCTGCCATCCGCGTTTGCTCCCTCCCTCCATCTGCAGGACTCTCTGGCGCTCCGCTGCCGCTGGGTTTCCAGCCCTGGCTCTCCGCGGGCTGGAGCGAAGGCAGCTCCGTGGGGGCGCGCGTGGGCTCGTGGGCCGCTTGCGCCCGGCTCGTTTGTTCTGAGGAGGGCGGCTTGCGGCTCCCCTGTCCTGTGGCGGCACGGTCACACGCTCCTGCTCGCGCTGCTGCGGTTCCTGGACGCCTGGGCTCTCCTTTAATCACAGCCTCCAGCTTTGTAACAGAAGAGGCAGACCAGCTCTCCAGGCTCCAGGGGGATCCCCATTCAGCAGTCATTTCTCAGTAGGAGGTCAGGAGCTCTTATCCTGGAGAGTTCTGAGCCTGCCAGTGGCTCAAAGCCCCATCACCTAATCAATCTAGCCCTCAGTTTTAGGCTTCATCTCATCAGAAGTCTTTTCAAAAGGTTTCAGGCAGGTAATGAGCTGTTTTAGTGCACAGCTCCTCAGAAACGTGTTATGGGCCATATTTCTGATGTGTTCAGAAGTGTCTTTAAGTCACAGTAATCCTGTAGTTATCATTTATTAACTCTTTATGAACTACCTACAAAAATGTGCTGTATTATGAAGCGGACCCTTTTGGCTTGCCCTCCAGCCCTCAGGTGTGTGGCTGCAGGGGCTTTTGCTGTTGCTTGCTCCTCAGTGGCAGTTTCTGGCTTCCTCTGAGGAATATCAGCCCAGAGCCTCTTTGCAGAAGAGAGAGCCTCTTTGTAGGATTTCAGTCCAGAATGACTGTCAGGAGCCTGTGTCTCTGGCTCTGCCCTCCCCTCACCGTCTGGCTGTTGTTTGTCTGAGCTGAGCAGAGGACAGAGCTTGTGACACCCAGGGGAGAGGCTTGTGTTTCTTCTCTGAGAAGCGGTAGCTCCCTCTGTGCCATTTCATTACGTTTCAGCTGCTCAGTGTTCAAGCCTCACAAAAGGACTTGGTGCTTAGGTGTCTGCAGACCATCCCCAGAGGTCTTGCACCTGCAAAGCCTCTAGGTGTGCTGCATTTTCTCTTCAGTGACTCCTTACTGGACAAAGTCCTACTTAGTGATGTTGCCTTTGGATCTCCAGTGCCTCATGGACATGCTTACCTCAAGGTACTGAGGCCTAGCACGCCTACATGTTCTTTCCAATGTCCATGCAGTATAGTGAACTTGAGACCTGTGCAGGGCTGTCTGATTCATGACACTGTTTGATACAAGACCCTGCTAGGACCTGCCTCTGGCATCTCACCTTGCTCACTAGAATGGACATTACTCCCGACACCAAAATCTTAAAAGGGAAGTAGTTTTTTATTCCGACTTGTTGGAGATGACACCTTTTGCACCTTTGAACGCTAAAATTTTTCAAGATTCTTCTGTGGTCTTTTTATTTCTGTTTCTAAGACGGGGGGAGAGATGGGTGTTCAGGTGTGACTCCAGGGATCTTGGATTTCAGATACATAGCCAATGTGTGAGCTGCGATAATGCCAAGAGGTGGCAACTCTGCACTGCCTAGCAGGACTGTTGGAACCAGGGCTGCCTGGGGACCAGCTACAGAAATAGCAACCCAAGGTGAAACACAGGAGGCTTGGATGTGTAGTATCGAAACAAAAACACAGTGTGATGTCAACACCTAAAATGCAAATGTGTTACTATTACTATGATACAGAACAAGGGAGACGTATACTGGCCACAAAATTATATCAGCTTCTGAGAGATGTAGGGAATAATCTTCCAGCAGAAGTCTGTATTTTAATGACCAAGATGACTTTTTGTGTGCACAAGCAGAATGGCAAGGAACCATTGATCTCCAAATAACAGCAAATTATAAGAACACACCTTGGTGACACTGTCCTTTTAATTCTGCACAGTATAAAAATCAGAGCTGCCCAGTCTCACGTGCAGGAAATGCAGTTTGCACAGTTGTCTTCTGCTGCACATTGCCACAACAAGTCTACCTGCCACTGCTTTCTCACCACTGTCACTGGGTCGTTTGATAAACCAGGTCGAATGGCATTCATCTCCCAGACCCTTATTCATCTTCACAACATCCTAATTTCTGTCAGCCCCACCTTGGCTCCTTGTGTGTCTGTGAAGACCTACTCAGTCCAAGATGTGATTCGTTAGTTCCCCTAATTGTTTTTTTTGAAGCCTAAAATTAATGATAGCTAAGGAGCAGCAGAAAAGCCCTGACAACTCCAAAAATAGCCCTCAAGGAGGCAAATTGACCTGCTGCAGTCTGGTGCACAAGTTTTGTGTGCCCTTGTCACTGGGTCTAGTGGAGGATATCTTCTACGTAGGGAGATCTGGAAGAGCCTCTGGATCCTGGAGCACGTGTAGTTTAATCAGTGCACCATCATGATGCAATTACGTCAGCCTAATGGTGCTTTTTGCTCTTGTTTTAACTCCCTTGTGGAGAAGAAATAACCATGCCTATATAAAACAGCTTTACCTCAGGGTAGGAGCATGCCTGTTGGAGCTATACTTTTTCATCAGAAAAACCACACTCCCACTGGCATGGCTATCCAGCACTTCTATTAAGTGCAGATCGAACCTTTGCTTGCACAGGAGTCACAAAATGGCTCCATCAGGCTCACAGGAGTAATTTCTGGGCAATATGCTCATTTTTTTCAGAGCAAGTCAACTTCAACATTTCTGCTCAAGACATCTGTGCTTTGGCAAGCCAATTTTAGTTGAGTTCTGTTCCTCGGTTTGGAGGCTGTCGCTCCCAGGATGCTCACCACAGCAACCATTCCAAAAAGGAGAAACTTATTCAGAAAATCACTGCTTCTTTTTGAAGCACCTGCTTTCTATAAATGAGCATACAGCAATGCAAACTTGAAATGAAGGAGCAGAACTGACTGTTGGAAGAAGAAGAAGACTTGCAGGTTCCAAGAAAGCAGGTCCCTTGCTCATGAGCTTTGCTGTAAATTCAGAAACATGTCTAAAGAATGCTGTCCACAGAGGAAGTGTTTGCAGGCTGAATGCAATCAGCTCTACTGGGCAGCAGACTCATTTTCTAAAAGTAGATGTCTGCAATATAAACATCAGCAGCTGGGCTTGTTCCGGGCTGTAGGGATCCAGCCAATGAACAACAGAGTGTGAGTTTCTCATCGTGATGTAGACATCTAATATAGGTCAGATACATTCTTCTGCTGTCTCTAGCAAGGGCCTGGGGGCTGAGCTCAGCTGGAGATGTCTACACTTGGGGGTGAGACGAATCCCACCCGAAGTGCTTTCCTGTTTATTCAGACAAATTCTGCCAGAAGTCTCTGGTTGCCATGTGAAAGGTAATAATAACTTACCCTTTGACTTCTCCCAGAGCACTGTCCTGTCTGTTCTCCTGCTGTGGCAGGCTCTCCCCATTTTGCCTCCCACAATGTCTTGATAATTCACAGAAGCCTGTTCACATTACCTCTCATTTTCTCAGGCTGCTCCTTGCAGGTCCTTTGGACGAACAGCTGTAAGCCCAGGTAGTGCTGCTGCATTCGGTGGAAATGGCACGTGGCTTGCTCTGAAGTCCCATTGGTTGTTATCTCATCCTGAGTTAGCCTGTGTCCTCTAGTCAGATAAGTTCATCTTAGTCAGTAGAGGCAGGAGGGATGAGGGCAGGCAGCTCATCTTCCTTTCCTTCACAGGGAAGAAGAGAGAAAATCCTTACTGATGTGAGCATTGCCAAGCTGTTTTCCTCACAGAAAGGATTTTTCATCTCTCCTTAGGTACAAACCAGAGACTAGTTGATTCAGCTTTAGGTTTAGTTTACGGAAGTCAGTTGGAGGGCTTAGCCCTTTGTGTACACTCTCCTGGCTTTCTCCATTAGTCTCTTCTAAATTTAATGCCTAGGCCTGAAATCTTTCGCAGTCCAGAGATGAAGCTCACAGCTAAGTGCTGGGGCTCTTAAGTCACCCAATGAGATTGTCAGTGGGAACTAGAGATTGGAAGGAGCCAACAGTAACTGTCTTCTTAGCACCCGTGTGTCAGGGTACCTGCTACATAGTTGTGGATGTCTTCGTACAAATGCTGTTGGTTTGGAGGCTCCCTGGAAATGCAAGTCAGCCAGGGGTCCTTATTCCTTCAGGTCAACCTGGTGTCACATAGTAGCATTTGAGACTCTTGGAGCAGTTGTCTGTGTGGAAGCTGCAAGGCCGTGGGGAGCGAAACTGTGTGCAGCTGCAGCCTGGGAGCACAGAGCAGTGCAAGCAGGATGCTCCTGAGTGCCTTGGAGCCATGGCTGTGCCTTCACTGGACAAAGCAAAGGCAGTGCCTTTCTGCTTGGGGAACCTATTTTTCTTCCTAACGAGAAGAAGATGAAGACCAGTCCATTTTGACTGAATATAGTCCAGGATGGCAAAGCAGACATTTTTAGATACCTGTATGTAGTTACGTCCCTGATGCTTGCTGTTCTGTTCCTCAAAGGAGGATCAATCCTCGCTGGTCTCCATCCTCCAGGATGACTGTCCCACTCAGCAGTGCCATCGTGTTGTTCCTAGGGGTTGCCCAGAGATGAGGGCTTTCTGGTCTGTGTGAATGTGGGCCCTGCCCTTCACAGATACGGGCACTATATTGACCACCGTAGGGAGGAAAGACTTCACCGACCAAAGACTGAGAAGCTGTCAGATGTTTAGAGTGCAGCACATCAGCTTTGGACACCAGTGGCACAGAGCTCTCTGTGATGCCAGCACCCAAAAGCCTTGACTGCTGCCTTCCTGCCTTTCCTAGCAGGCTTGGGAGATGCTAAAGAAGAACTTGTGGTCCCCACACCACATCCAGCTCCCAAAGGGCCCCTCACCTCTGCGTATTTCTGTACACCTGGACTTCCAGTGCTGCTGGACAATTTGTCCTTCAGGATGGAATCCGTTTTGTCTTCAACAGACCTGATCGCCAATTTCTCTGGAAGAAACATCTCTGTGAAGCTCTGATATGTGGTCAGTCCTCTACCAGGAGATGATCACTGGTGTGTTGGAGCCTGAAGGGAGGTTTACCTCCCTCCAAAAGTCTGCGCTGTGCTGTGTGTTTCTGTTACCCATGGCCTTGCCTGCTGCCTTGGGAATCTTGCTCATGTCTTGCAGCAAGACGTTAGTGCAGATGGCAAGGCAAGAATTTCCTTTTCTGGGGTCTGAGTCAGCCTCCAGCCCTGCTCTGTTGCTTTGGATATATGAATGTGGGGAGGGTGTAAAAAAGCAAAAAAAGATTTAAAAAAAAGGTGATTAGGAAGGCTGTTTCCATTTATAGGTTATGAAAAGCAGTTCCAACTCTTGTGGACTTTTATGGATAGTAACCTGGCTTTGGGGAAACCTAATTTTAATGTATTCAATTATAAAATCACCTCACTTACAGTGGTGCTTGGAACTGAGTGAAAAGGCCCATAAACAGCCTGTTTTGGTAATAAAACCTGCAGACAAGCACTGCACAACCCCTTATTCCCAGTTTACAGCCACCTGAACTATAAAGCTCTCAGGAGGAGAATGCAAACACCAAAGAATAAATAGGCAGAGGCAGGGATGGAGACAGTTCTGAGCTGAGAAAAGAAATCCAACCATTTGGAGTCAAAGGTGGGGAAAGTTGGAAGCACAGTTTGTAGGCTCCTATCTGGAATAATGCAGACTGATTAATTGCGGGGTTTTCTACTTTAACACATGGTGTGAAGCCCTGGGACTTGCTTGCTGCTCCAGCAGGTCCCTTCTTTAGTGCTCTTCTCTGGGCTGAGGGAGCCCTTGGCCAGGCTCAGCAGCCCTTGGTACCTGGGCAGAGCCCTCTTGTCCCACAGGGCCCCGGCTCAGTGGGGCCTGGGCCGTGGAACTGAGCACCCCTCTGCCTTGAGACCTGGGGCAACGGCGGGAGGCACAGTCGGCCTTTGCCCCCACCCTTCTTCCCTCGGCTTTGCTGTCACACCAGGGAAGAGATGGCCAGAGTCCCTGCACGCTGGAGTCGTCCTGTGTCCCTGTAACCTGCTTCTGCGTTCGCTTTGGGCCTCCACAGGCTTGCGTGGCGCAGAGCGGCCTTGAAATACCACAGCAAACTCCCACCCTGCCCATTCCCACTCTGCGCCTCAAGGAGGTAGCCTGAATGTGTTTGAATGCAGTGCCGAGGGTTTGGCTCACTAGTTTTGGTGGACATTTAAACAACTGCTGCCCCCTCACCAAGATGTATAGAGATGGTGAATTCCAGGCTCCATAGGCTTGCAGGTGTGTCTTGGTTTCCCCTATGAAGTGGACTTTCAAAGTTGCCCAACCCGTGCACAGGTCACAGAAAGGCTCAGTGCATAAAATATGTGGAGCTAAGGTGTCAGTGCAAAGAAAGGAAGAGATGAAAAATAATTGTTTTATTTTTCCCCTTTGAGTTACTGCAAAAAAGTGCAAACAGGAAAGTTGTTAATAATTTTAAAACCCAGTTTTATTGTTTTCTGTAAGTGGAAAACTGGCATTGTTTCCCCTAGATAAAGTTTTGGGGAGCTATTTGGATCCGAATGGACTTTAATTGCTCTGCAGGCTCTAAATCTAAGTAAGGAGCTCTGGGATTTCGCATCAAGAAGAAACTAGTTCTATGCTCAGTGATCTCCGATTACCCCCAAACTCTTCTTTTAGCATGTAGTTTGTTTTAGTCTGTGGGATATGTTGTATCCATGGACTTTCTTCTAGCTTGGAAATGAAGGATACAGGAGCCTTGGTTTAAACTCACATTGAGTTTAGGTGGAAGCTCTTGGGTTAGTACATGAACAGTGAGCATCAGTACCCCAGGGCTCTGCAGAGTGCAGAGCTCGCAGCAGTGAGCGCCGTGTTGGGGAGTGCTGGGCCGCCTGGCCTTGCTGCAGGTCACCTGGCTCCGGTGGCTCTGCCACGTCTGACCTGGGTCTCCCACAGCAGTCAGTGCCAAGGCCAGCCCAGACAATGAGGAGGGAGACTGTGCAGACTTACCCCTGTACACAAAGCAATGCTCTTTGCTTTCCAGGAGCCAGAGAACTGCAAGGCTGAGTGGCTTGTCAAAGGCCGTTGCAGAGCAGGGAGGTGAGGGTTGGTTTCTTGAGCTCCATACTCAAAGAAGAGCAAGGCAAGAGTAGGGAATGAGTAAGTACTGGGTCCCCCAAACTCTGCTCACTTTCTGCTTTTCCCTGCTTTGGGATGGCACCTTTGAAATAATTAGTGTTTTACAGACCCCAACCCAGCTCTGCTCCTGAGAGATGTTGCAGATTAGCCAGAACTGGCTTTCTTCAAAGAATGACAGGACAGATCCTTTTGAGGACAGGACCAAATGCATCAATGTGTCAATATATAATCATTGGTATTCCCAAATCTTGAATATATACGTGTCCACAAGGGGGTAATATAGTTAGCGGAAATCTAGAGAAGGACAAACAAAATGCTTGAAGAACGGAGAAGCTATCTTATCAGAAGAGGCTGAAACACCTGGGACTGTAATTTGAAAAGGAGAGGCTGAGACATGATACTAGAGGTCTCCAGAATCCTATAAAAACAAACCTCTGCCCTGGGAGAAAGAAATGGGGCTTTTCACTATGAGAATTGCAGAAGGTTTTTATTGTCAGCAACATTGAAAGGGCAGAGGTCAAAACAAAGGTAATAGAGAAGAGATTTATTTCAAAAACAAAGGACAGGGTGAACTATGGCTGTGATCTCTCCATTTCTCCATTGGGCTCCAGCGTCAAGGAAGTGTTGGTGTGCCCATGCACACGTCCTGCATCGCAGACAAAGCAACACCTGCATTTTGCACACTCAGCAGTGCGTCAGGTCATAAAATCGCGTCTGTTCTCATTCCACACTGTGCATCAGATCAACAGCATTTAGACCATACAGCCTTACAGAGTGTTTCCTTCCTGCTCAAAGGAATGGGGACTTGGAGCATGGGATTGCTCATAGCAGAGGCTGTTACAGTAGGAGCTTTAGACCACAGAGCTCAGGGAATGACCACTCCAAAGGGAATGACCAAGGAAATTTTTCAGCTGCTACAAACCTAACCCAAATGCTTAGAAAACAAAAACTCAGTTATTTAGTGTTCCCATCACCAAAATAAACAGAACAGAATTGTGGCAGGCTATCTGCAAAGGCAGAGAAGGACAAGGCACAGCTGTAGCTATGTCTGTAGGCATCTGTGTGTCTACACAGCATGATTTATATTAAAGGGCCAAGCAAGAAACATCTGCCTGTTGCATCTTTTTGAATTAAGCTGATGAATTCTTCCCGCCATGAAAGCCAATGTCTAAAATTGTTTTTCACTCACACAAAGAAGAGGACATGAAAGGTGTTTTCAGAAGCCACCATCTTGGGAAACCTGCAGCCACTTTGTAATGGCATGGAGAGGATTATTATGGCACCAAAAGCTCTGCAGATACAGACATTTTTTGGTATTCAGCAAATGAGTTGTGAGGAGGACTCCTGCCTTGAGGATGAAAAATAGCTCAGAACCCAAGGAATACGATCTTGAATCTATGTGCAAATCTGTGTGTTTGCCATGTGAGAGGAGGGCAGTTCGAAGGACAGAGATCCCGAGAAGCTCTCAACTAGATCTGTCTCTGCTGTATTTATATTGCACTGAGTGAATCTTGTTCTGTGCTTTCAGATTTGTGCAGGTTGAAGGAGCTGTTCCCCAACCTCTGCTTGCAGCACCAATATGTAGAACACCAATATGTTTTCAGAGGATGATTGCCCTGAGCTGAATATGAGACATAGGCAGGAATATACTGGGGCTTCCCAAGCTATGAGGAAGCTCTTTGTGCCCTGCTAGGAGAAATTTGTTCAAAAGTGCAGAGTTAATCCACCCAAGCTATAGTACAATACCCTGAGCTGTGGTCAGGAAGAAATGTCTGTTCTAGGTCTAAGTGACAAAGGTCCTGGAGATATTTGTCACCTAGAAGTAGGAAGCTCACAAGAAGTGCCAGGTATTTCCTGGGATCATGTAGGTATTTCTGCTTCTCAGTTCCCTTCTGTGTCGCAGCCCCAGCCATGGCTCAGCTCTCCCACTCTGTCTAGTTGGTCCCCCAACTCCTCCACCCAGCTGAATATGCTGCGTCTCAGTGGTCAGCAGCAGGCAACTAGGAAGGAGTAGAAAGGACTGCGAGAGGGATGACTGAGAGGAAACCTCGTGAAATTTGTGCGTGGGCTAGAATAATCCTAGACATTGGTATGGGCTGGGGACTGCCTGCTTAGGAGACTGCTCAGCAGAATATGACTTGGGAGGTCCTTGAACCTGAATCAGCTCTGTGGTTTTGTGCTAGCAAAGGCCAACCATGTACAGGCCTGTATTAGAAGTGCAGCAAATAAGTTGGGGGAAGAGATTCTTCTCCTCTGTTCAGCCCTTGTGAGAACACACCTGGCCAGTGTGTCTGGTTTTGGAGCTCCCGGTTCAAGAAAGATGTTGACAGATTTAAGTGGGTCATGGAGCTACATGTGCCTCCAGCTGTCAGCATGGGTTCAGAAGGCCCTGTGCTGGTGGCTCAGAGATGTTCTCTCCCTTCATGAAAACCTTCACCTCCAAATGCCACAGAGGAAGATGTTAGCCCAGCTGCCACCATTCCCCTAAGCCTATTCTGAAGCACACTCACAGGAACTGACATATCTCTGTTAATCCCAGGACTTCAGCAGAGCCTTCAACACTCCTTCCTGGTCCCGTTACCACTTGGATCCAGCAGATTAAGGTGCTATTTGAGGTGAGGCCTCCCCCCATGAATTTTGCTGAATGACCAAGGCGGGTCGATCTGTTCTGCCCTGCAGCTCCCAGGCTTACAGGCAGCTCTACAAGCAGGTGCAAAGCCGTATCACCGTCCTTCCCTGGGGTCCTGTACCCCAGCATATCCCAGGGCAGGGAGACCCAGGCTAGGCAGGTGAACAGTTTGCATCCCTTTCCCCTCCGGATCATCCCCCTCTGTCTCTTTCTGGTCTTGACTCTCATCTTATCAGACAAGGCATCCAGGTCTGCTCGCTTTCTCCACCCCTTGCACCGCAGGAGCTACCACTGGCCCTGCCCTTCTCCCCGTGCTGCTGCCATGCCTCCTGCGCTCCTTTGGATCGCTTTGCAGTGCCAGGGTGAGGACAGCCCGTCATGGGGAGATCTGCTGCCCTTGTCTATGACAAGCCTGGGGGAAGGGGACGCTGAGCACCAAGGCAAAGCAAGACTGCAGCGCGAAAGAGCCCAGCTCAGTGTGAGGAGAAGTTAGTGCTCAAACAAGCAGCAGGAGTTTTTCCAAGCTTTTTTTTTGTGTTGCAGCAGCCAAGCAGTTACACAAAGCCAAAGTGGGAGCCTTTCCAGTTCCCAACACAGGGAAGAAAAATTAAAAATAAACCATTTCCCACCAGCCATTCAGCTTCAACAAAAGCTGGGAGCCTTCCAGAGCTGGGCCCTGAAAGAGCTGCTGTGTGGTTTCCAACCCCGCACACAGTCTGGACAAACTTTGCTTCGTTTCTGCCCAGTCTTTTTGAGGCCAGTACTTTGCTGCCATGGATGCCAGCCTGGCTTCACTGCCCCAACTGCAAATCCAATCGTGGCCTTTAAGTAGGCCAGAGTGACCTGGGATGACCGTGAGGGAATGCCTCAAAGCCAAGAGCAGGCAGTCGCGTCCCGCGGGCCTCCTCAAACTGCTGAATTGGTCCCCTCACATGAGCGAGCGTCGTGCCGGGTGGGAGCTGCTCTCCGGGTCTCCTGGTGGTCCAAGGACCATGCAGGACCTTGTGACAAGTGGGTGGCTGTGCTGCAGAGCCAGACTGAGGCACTGGGCACGTGACACGTGTGGGCTGCTACTATCAGGACTCTGATAAACTCAACGTACAGTTCGTGTCACCGCAGGTGTCTCACTTGGATCACAGCTGCGGAGAGCACAGCACTCTCAGGCCGCAGGGGATGGGAGCCCGCTCCATGTTGCTTCTCTCCTGTCTTGCAGTGGAAGCACTAGATCTTCGCACCGGGGAGGAGACGGGAATAAGCTCCCGGTTAGCAATGGGTCAGGAACTCCTCTGCTTTCCTTGGCTTTGATGTGTTTTGAACAGCCCTACAGTGGTTGGAGCCTCTTTCCCTGTGCAAATCCATGTACCCCTGGTTTGTGTGAACTTTGCAGAGCTTGTCTGTGCCTGGACGATGGATGGGTGCATCCTTATTCCCTCTGGCTGCTGGAGTTTGTGTCTTACTCATTGCTGGGTCTCTACAGACTACAGATAAATTTACTGAGCAAGGGTACCTCCACATTAACACAGCATCTATTGAAGTAAATGGTGCTGTCGTTAACATCCCTAATACAATAAATAAATATTAAATAGATTATGATAATAAAATGTAATGCAGAATCATGAGCCAGCCTTTGCTCTGCGATACTCTTCTCTGAGGAAGGACTCAGACAAACAAATTAAGGAACGGTAGCTGAACAGGTGTCTCTGCAGAGCTGTCTTCGGCATGGCCAGTCCTGGCCTGGGGGTACACAAGGTCACTGGCTTTTATTGTCAGCCCTCTTTTTGCCTGCTAAACTGCAGTGTTTGCTGGAGGCTGGAAGCCAAGGATTGGATGCCCATGTACTACTGTCAGGGCCTAGGAAAGCGACCGGGGCTGCCTGAGGCTGCAGGAAGGACAAGGGTAATAGTGATGTGAAAAAACAGTGGTGGAACTCAGATTACTCCCCAGCCCTTACCTGTGCAGCCTTCAGCCAGAGAGTTCTTTGCCGAGTACAACCAAGAAGAAACAAGCATGGACATGGGGACAAGCATGGGGAACACCAGGTTGCAATAGAAACCATGGTCCGGCCCAGCTTCCTGTCTGGCTTTGGGGCGATGGAAAGGAGCTGTCATAATTCCAGCCCCACGAGGTGCTTTGGTGTGTGCTCACCCAACGGCCTGCTGGATGGTACGGCTGCTTTGGTAACAAGCAGGGTAGTGACAGCCTTCCAGCTACTGCTGGAGACAGACATGGGCAGTCATGCCAATGGGGACAGGTACTTCAGCCTGGATTTACATCCCATCCAGCCCCTCTGTTCTCTTTGCTCTTTCTCCAGGTCCAAGTTGTGGCACCCCAGGACACTTCCTCTTCCCCTTGTCCATGCACCCAACCCAGCTCGGGGAGGCTCGCAGATTAGCCCTACAACATATCAGCAGCTCATTGGGTCCTGGAGCAGGAGAGGTGCTATGAAGCTCACACAGGACATACTGGCCTGGGTGTGGAAGCTGCTGGCCCGACCTTCTGTGTGAGCCATGGCCATGGGTGGCTGGAGCTGAGCCCCAGGCTGTTACAATCCAGCCATTTGTCTGGAGCTGCTGGGAAGCCTCAGTTGCCTGTAACCTGGGCCATTGCTGCAAGCCTAGGTCTGGTAGGTCATGACGTGTTGGGTAGTTTGCCATGGGTTGATGTGCTCATGGTTGCCAGCAGACTTCAGCTTCCAGCCATGTGTGTGCAATGGAAATGGACCCAACTGAAGGGGTCAGGGGGCTGCAGGAGACACAGCCCGCTGCTCCTGGCTCTGCTAATGCCAGGGCAGTGGAGCCTGAGGACTCATGGTCCTACTGGCTCAGTAATGGTCTGTTCCTGCGTTCTCCCTGGGCTTCCTTGGGATCTCTTCTCAGGCGGAAGTCCAGCCCAAGGAACAGCATGCCCAAGGGATTAACAGCGACTAACTGGCTCTTCAGGCTGTCTTCCAAACCATCAATGTTCCAGTTAGACTTTGCAAAGAGTAAAACATAGTAAGCATAATGCAGTAGGTTTTGCTCCATCATAACAATAATGTTGGTTTATTGATACTAACAATGCTAATAAGCAGATTACAGTTAGGAGAGAAGGGGAAGTGTTCACAATTATTTCGATTTGCTAATATTTCTCACTGCACAGCCCCATCTCCCAACCGCATTTAGCTTCCTGTGTTTCAGATGCATGTAGCTGTGTTAAACCTAACTACTTGACCAGAACTTATCTTGGATGGTGTCTGGTTCCTGCTGAAGTTTTGGGATGGGTTGTTGGGAGGAGGAGAATGTCAGCCTAAACAATTTGGCTGATTTAAAAAATTAGATTTGGAAAAAAACACACACACAAAACAAGCCTACTTTGTTCAGCTCACATTAGGAAAAGGCCGACCATGCAGTGCTGGAAAAGTTTCTCCAAAGATTTGAGTTTTGGCACTGTGTTGCAAGTCTGAATTACACCCCTACCATGGGAAAGTGTTCAAATTTGGCTATATTAGGTTTTTAGCGTAACCCAAGATTGCAGTGTGGTCATGTTCGGGGAAGTTTTCATAGTTTGCAGGAAAATTCCTTGAGGGTATTACATTGGCTTGGGTCTGCTCTTGGTGCACAGGAAAGCCAAGTGCTTGGGCCTAGTTTTCCATGCTGGATTCAGTGGATCAGATGTATGTAGGCCTTTCCTTTTAGAATGGTAGAGGAACAGGCAAGATGAGCCTGGTGAACCTTGTGAACGTGTGTGAACCTGAGGACTGTATTAGGGACTTGTCAAGGCCTGTCTTAGGCTGGCTCCTGAATCTCCCTGTACTTCCATGTATTTATACCAACAAGCCTTCAAGGATGGGCTACCTGCAGGTGCGTTGTTGCACTCTGGGGAGGCTGATGTGTGGGATGTCCCAGGAAGATGGGCACTTTCCCCCTTTAGGAGATGCATATGTCACCTGAGAGAGATACTGCCAAGGGTGTTGAAGGGTCGTGGGGGCGAGAGAGGGCATGAGGAGTTTCCACTGCATGGGGCTTGATGCATCAGTGACATAGACATCTGCTGCCCACCTCCTCTACAGACCCCTTCTGGCCACTGGAGAGTGGGGGACATGTCCATGATTCCCTCAGACTGCGGGGACATCCAACACGGTACAGGCAGCGCAGCCCCGTGCGTTTGTCTTGGCCCACTAGCCCAGGCAGTTATCTGTAGGTCTGCACATCCCATGTCACTGGCCTAGTGATCAGTCGTGCTCCTCTGGCCTGTGGTCACCACAGAGAGGCATCACTGCCCCTTGCCAGTCTGCCTTGCACAACACACACTGCAAAGAGAACTTTACTACATAAATTGTATTGATAGTTCAGATTTTTCTTACAACTTGCTCCAGAGCTTGAACTTCATTCTTTAGGACTGTTGGGGGGAATCCATCTGCAAGCCAGATGTCTCTATCTGTAGATCTAGTTGATGAAATTGGACATTCATTGGGTTTACCAGCAACTTTTTGCTGGATCCTGCAATGAAAAGAGCCCAGCAAAGCCAGGAAGGACCAATGTGTGTAGAGAAAAGACCATCAGTAGTATCTTCCAAACAGCAGCCAGGGGATGGTTCTGGAAAACAGCTTGAGCTGAATCAGCACCAGGGTGACAGAAGCTCAGTGGGGTTCTATTGTCTGACCTGTTTCTCACTTTCTGTGGTCCCCTGCTGCAGGAAGGGTTTGTGCATCTGTTGGAAGAGCCGGGCTGCTCGTAGTGATGCTGCACTGACTGTGGCTGTGGGGGATGCACACTGATGCACGTGGAGAAGAGGTAAAACTGCCCGTGTTGTCTCAGACACATGTCTGTGTCATGTGTAACCTTGAGTGTTTCCTTGCATGTTTCCTTGCAAGCCCAGTGCATCTCCCAGCTGCAGGGCACAGGGCACGGGGAGAGGGGCAGATCCGGGTTTCAGGCTGGGCTTTGCCTGTGCTGTGGATTTGGGCTAAAGTCATCTCTGGAATTGGGCTTCCCACATGGATAGGTCCTGATCAGGCAGCATCTCAACATGGATCTGTCCATAACCAGATCACAGAGAGGGAGGTGGGTTCAAATCCCACCTCTCCCTTGCTCCTTGCCCAGCTGCAGAAAAACTGGGGACAGCGGGACAGACCGCTGATATCTTCCTGCCTCCGCAGTGGCAGGAGTTGGAAGAGTGGAGGCAACCAGAACCCAGCCCCTCGTGTTGTGAAGAACCAGCGCTGAAAGGGCAGGGAATGATTTTACTGCTGATGAGAGCTGGAGCTCAGCAAGTCACAGTGCCTGGTGCAAACCTTTTGGCACCTTCACAGCCTCTTGGAGGTGAAGTGTCCCTGATTTAAAGAGAGGGAGTCTGAGACATAAAATTTAAATGAGTCTGCCTGAGACATGAGATGATAGGAACAAAATCCAGGTTCCCATGCTCCCTGCTCAAAGACACCCACTGTCTTGTAAAACAGAATCATCTGTTACCATGCCCCAGTGCTTCCACAGGTAATTTCTGATGGTGCTGTGGTCGCTTGATTTTAGTTGTAGGGATTACAGTGGAGAAGAGCTCGTGTGGTCCACGCCCCACGACTGAGCACGATGCTTCCAAGACTGTCAGCTTTTGCATCAATGGCAATGTTCAAAAATAAGGTGTCTCTTTTCATCAAAAAGCTGTATGTCTCATTTGTCTGGTGCAATACAGTGTCCTTCCGTTGTCCTACTGAGAGAGCCTCTCATGGGATATTCAGAAAGGATACATTTTCCAGAGTCCTAACCATCAACTAATGACACCCTTCAGCAGTATTTTTGTGTTGAGGAAAAGTGTTACTCTGGCAGGGAGGAAGCTGTTACAGTAGGAAGATTCATACAGATTGGCACATCATAGGCACTTAAAGGTGTTAAAAAAAATCTTGCTCCTTTTTCCCCTACTCCAGCAACAGGTCCCTGCTTTTAGTGGACAGGGGGCACCTGGGGATAGTGCCTCAGTATCCGCCTGGTAGAAAGAGCAGGGCCACGCTCCTGGCCTGCCCTGGTCACCACTGGCAGGACACGAGCAGCCTGCAGGTCCCAGGCCCCCTGCGTGCGAGCTTGGAGTGCGCTGGGCAGTGAGCTCTGTTTTTGCTGCCAGGCCAGCCCCCTCTTTCCCTGCTTTTTATGTTGAGGATGAAGCGAGGGGCATATTTTCCTGCCCACTCCTGCCAATTACTTGCCAGTAGCAAGTTGTGCTGGCTGGAGGCATGGTGGCCCTTTTCCACTTGAAGCTGTTGCCTTTTTGAACTGCCATCAACAAATGCCTTTCTGACAACCCTTGCAGATGCTCATGTCTCTCTGTTTCTTTCCTGTTGCAGATAATACCAAGCCTGAATTAACCAAGGGGAAAGGAACCCCTAAGCACTGTGAGAACAAGCGGAATATGACTGAGAACATTCCCTTTCCATTAACTTTTGCAGACCATAATGAGTTGCATTCCTCGGGCTCCGAGCTCGCTATGTTAGCCTGTGACAATGGGAGCGAGCGGCTCTGCGAGCCCTCGGAGGCTGCCAGCGGGAGCGCCAGCCCCTCGGGCAGTGCCGAGCCTTCCCGAAGAGAGGACGGGGGGAGGCTGCCCAGCGACGGCATGGGCCAAGGGGCCGAACAGCTGGAAACGGCCCCGGCCACGTGGAAGCCAGGCGAGACGGCATGGGGGCAGGAGGAGCGCGGCGCGGAGGACGGGCGGGCGCTGGTGAACGGCATGCACGGCGAGCGCGCCGCGGACCAGGAGCCACCGCAGCGTGACCGCCAGCCCGGCCAGAGCCGTGTGGACGCGGAGGAGAGCGGCTCCCCAACGCAGGAGGCCTGCGGCAAGGCCCTCAGCAAGGTGCGCCTGCGCGCACTGCTGGGCGCTGACGACGCGGAGGAGCCACTGGGGTGAGTGACAAGTCGCTGTAACGTTAGTTCAGTGTTTCTGTGTGTTGCCTCTCAGACCTTCCTGGATCTCCATATGTAAGTCATCAGCTTAAAAAGCTACAGCTGCTCTCATGACTGATTCTCATTTTTTTTACTCTTTCTGGGCTTCTTGCTCTGCTTCGCTCTGTTACAAATGCAGAGAAGTTGCCGTTAAGAGTCAGCATCTGCCCACGGACCCACCAAAACAAAGGAAAAGGATTTAGGGATCTCAGGAGTGCTGAGCGCAGGGCTGTTGTCTTTGGGGTTATCTCAATTGCAAGCTGGAGATGCTGCTGCGTTACCCAGGGCAGAGCTTGCTGAGATAGATTTAGTATTAAAGCAGGGCAAGCATGACCACATGGAGCCCATGGTAAGTCAGGCTTGTCCAGGAGCCCGGTACAGCCCCAGGAGTGCTGGCAGTATAACTTCTTGCAGTCTTTGGACTAGCCAGACTACAGCTGAAACAGCACCTTTTTAGTAAAAGAAAAAAAAAAAAAAGGGCAAGGTGTTAGGATTTGCTTCCCACTTCCCTTGTGGCAGCTGTTTCCAGTGCGTGAGCAGCACAGTGGTTGTTTTTGCTTTGGTTCACGCTTCCCGACGGTGGCAGGGGGCTGTGTGCTGCTCAGCCTGGGTGTGCAGGAGAGGATGTGCAGAGGCGAGACGGGGCAGCGGGGGAAGCGCGGGGTGCGCGTGTGCCCGCGCGGAGCTCGCTGCGTGCGCTCCAGTGCCTCAGCCCACACGGTCCTGCTCACGTCCCGCCGCCGCTTGGGCGAGTTGGTCAAGGTAACGTTCCCCGTTACGGGATGCAACCGCTGCTGCTCCAGCACATCAGCTGCTCCTCTGCCCTTGCTGCCTGAGTGGAATTAAACGGGGTCCAGAGCCCATGGGAGCCGTGGAGCAAGGGGCAGTGCCCGCCGGGAGGAGGGGCTGCAGCAGCCGGAGGCCGTGCTCTCCATGAAGGCCGTGGACGTCACCCTGCTGAAGCGCTACCGTGGCCCCTCCGGTGTGTGCATGGATGCCCAGTACCTCTATTAGCCTCATAGAACATCCTCCTCCCACAGCAGATCAGGAATCCGTTGCTCCCCCAGTTCAGCAGACTGCTAGCTCAGGCAGGGAGATATCTCTTGCAGATGGCACGATTCATCTGCAGGTGTTCTGGACAAGGTGGTCTTCATCAGTGCATCAGGCTTGCTGTTGAAGAGCTTGTGCTGCCCTTTTTCCAGGTATGTCCCAGATTTAATTTCCATATGAGGAAGAACTTCTTTACTGCGGGGGTGACAGGGCACTGGAACAGAGGGTGACAGAGCCCAGAGAGGTTGCGGAGGCTCCTTTTCTGGAGATCTTCCAAACCCGCCTGGATGCGACCGGGTGCCTCATGCTCTGGGTGTCCCTGCTGGAGCAGGGGTTGGACTGGATGATCTCTAGAGGTCCCTTCCAACCTCAACCATTCTGAGATCCTGTGATTTGTGGTAGAATTGGACAGGTCCTTTGCGCTTGAAGGTCCATGGCAAGCAGAGCGCTCCCAGAACCACAGTTGGCAGTGTAAGAGTGACAGCCAGAAACACCAGTATCAACCTGCCCTCAAATCCCAGAGACAAAGCAGTGTATATTGCATGCTTCCTTGGTCCCCATGTCCTCCTTGCTGGCAGGGTGACTCTATGAGGGGACTCTTTAAGACTGGAAGAAGCTCTGACCAGAGACAGCCTTTCTGGGAACTGGTGTGATCCTCATGGGTGATCTCCGCATTTTATGCCTGTACAAATGGGGAGATCTGAAGCTGGGGGGTCGAAGGAACACGGCGAGTCACTGGGATGAGTTGAGATACTTTCCTTTGCCCCCCAGAAGTGGTCCAGGGAGCAGTATGGTGGCCGCCCGGGCTTGCTGGCCACTGTGAGTTGTACAGCATGGTCTGTAAACCGTCTGCACAGCAAGGGCGAGGGACGAGCAAGGAGAGCAGCGGAGGCTGACAGAGAGGTGTGTTGCCTTCTTAAGAGAAAAAGGCATGAAAAGGACATTGTGGCTAAGAGGTATGTGAAAACCACCTCCTTGTTCTCCTCTGGTGCAGGCTTCAGGCTGAGTGTGTTAGGAGCAGTGCCTGGAGCATAATCAGGAATTGCAGAAGTGATGGGAAGTTGCACAGCATGTGGGCTGACTGCAGGGTGTACCCAGTTTCTGCATCTGTAGTCCCCAGTAGAAAGCCGGTGATTTCATTTACCGAAGTCTCCCACCAAGAAGCAGCAGCAGTTTCAATAAGTATAATTAAAGGTACCAGAGAGGAAGAGGGGGATCCACATTGGGCTGCTGGGGCTGACAACATGCAGAGGGCTGGATGTGGCCACCCCAGGCAGGTCCTCACTGCCCTGCGAGCTGCTGAGTTGGGTTTGGATGTCTGCGAGTCGCTCAGGTTGCCTGGGGATCCTGTTTGTTTGGTATGTGGCTCCCTGCCTAAGACTCTGCGTTGGAGACGAAGCTGAGACTGGTCAGTGAACACTGGTACAGTCACTGGAAGTGCAATTATTTTAAGGTACTGGGGCGTGAATTGGGAGAAGTGGCAGGCGGAGGGTTTGGACACGATGCAACTTGACTGGGCTCTGTGTGCAGAGGCCATGATTTTGTGCTCTATACATATTCACTTGAATAGTAAGTCTTCTGGGAAGCTGAGTGCAGAGGGGATAAGTCACACAACATATTTAAAGGCAAAAGTGCAATGGGAAAACTTCAAGGACACAGCTGAATTCTGGGAAAACATTTATGCTCTGGGAATCAAGGTAGCTCCCTGTGTTCAAGCTCTGTAGTGTTTTTACCAACCATGAGTAGGTTCAGAGCCAGAAAGAACTGGCCAAATACAGCCCTGTGGAAAGGATGTCTCAGACCAGAAACACTGGGATCTGCCTCTGTGAACTGGGCACAGTGGGATGTATCTGATCTTCCCTCCCAGCTGTATCTAACTGCCTGCTGCACTCGCTGTCCCACATGAATGTGCCTTCAACAAGCTGACAAGCAGAGCAAGGCACAGGAAAGTCACTGTTATCCTGCACCATCTCTTGAGTTTACCCAATTCCTTCTTTTTATTTATTTTCACTTACAGTTCTGGTTGTTTCCATTCTGGATGTAGGAGAAACTCAGGTTTCTCTGTATCTGGCCTAATATTTTTCCAGGGAGCAGTCAGCAGTTTGTTGCTGGTGAACAAAGCATTTATCATCTTTAACATGTTGCATATATGCTTGTATGCTCACTTGGTCCCTGAATCTAAAGTACTTCACAAGAAGGGGCTGAGTCTTGCTCTCTATACCAGATCAGTAAGGAATCAAAGGGTGAAATGTCCTCCAAGCCATCGACTCCACGGAAAGCTGGAGAAAGAAATCTGGACCAGTGATTTCAATCCTGATGTATGTTAGCACATCTAGGTAGGAAATCTTCATTAAGGCAAAGAAATAAACCCAAAGCTTTAATACTTGCGCTGCAGTTTGCATTCCCTGAATCCCTTTGACTTCCTTTCTGATTTATCCCATGGCACCCCACTGTGAATATGCCATTTGGCAAAGCCCGATTTTCCCCTCTGTGGCTATTTTGACTATTTCACCTTCTGAGAGTCCCCAGCATTGGCCTTGCTGCTCTCAGGGAGGTCCCAGCTCTGCAGCCAGATTGAAACCTTCGGCCGGGCAATATGGGCTCCGAAAAGCATGCAAAAAAGTCCCCACATTTGGCTTGTAGATGCACTTAGTACCTGCCTCTTTGGCAGTAGCCTTTATCCTCACATTTCTTCCACAAAGCTGTCGAGCCATTGATCACTTCAAATTCCATTAAATAAAGTTTCAACAAAACTTTGCTGAAAGCCTTCATTTCTATTCAAATCCTAATTTCTATTACACCTTCAAATCCTAATTTCTATTACACCTTTTTCAGGCAGGCCCGCCTGCTCCATTATCACAGCAAACTAGATTCTGCTTTCTCGTGGCTAATTAACCAGTAGGAATTGAAATGTAAGCAACTCAGTGCATAAAAATCCAGTATGGTTCAGTTGCAATAATAACCAAACGCCTTGCTCGGCATGCCTTGCTATGAGCAATAAAACAACATTTCCGAGATGACTGGGAAAAGCAGCACAGGCAGTTTGATACATTGCTTCAGTATGCATACAGAGGCTTGTATTTACAGTGCACGTAAATACATGGCTCCTTATTTAAGTAAAGCAATTGCCTTCCCTGCTATTCAGTATTTAAGTACCTGGCGCTTCTCTGTAGGCAGGCTGCATTAGGTTGATTCTCATGTGTTGAGGATTTACGCTGTCCCACGTGTTTGCCGAGCTTTGCTTGAGTTAGGTACAGACCGTGCCTCTGGCTGGTGGGAGCTGGAGAACGGCTGTGTCCTCCCCCGGCAGTGCGCGGGGAGGGACACGGCCGCCTCGTCTGCCTCGGCCGCCATGGGAACCTCACTGACCTGTCTCCGCTGCTGCTCCTGCCCTGATGCAGCCCTAGCTGGGGTGTCCTTTTGGGCACGGCCTTTCTCACTTTGTGGCCACTGCGTTGGTATCAACTCAGGAAAATCAAATTGGAAAATTCAAGCTCCGCAGCATAACCAGGCTAATGGCAACGTCTGAGTTTGTGTGTGGTGATTGAGTGAGCGGGAGCTCTCTGCCTCTGGAGTGTGTCCATGTGGGAGCCACTAAGTAATAGCCCAGGGTGCTGGGCTTGCTGGCTCTGCCAGGAGCGGTGAGGAGGCTCCTGTGGGGACAGCTGCAGGGCACAGCTTTCCACAGAGACCTGGTGCTTTTCATGAGTGCAGCGAGAACACAGAGCGGGCATGGAAGGTCAGTGGTGTTGGGGGCTATTGCTAGAAGTTTGGCAATGGGACAAGCTGCCAAGGCAGGTCTTGTAATTCCCATCACTGGGTGCAATTAAGGATGTAAAATCCTTCCTGCCACAGGAGTGTGGTGTTTGTAAAGCCCCTCCTGCTTTGTGGAAGAGGAGACACGCAGTCTTGTTGCCAGGCGCTGCAGGGTGACCATAGGTGTGTATTTAAAAAGCAGCAGTCCTGACGGTGAGGATCCTTTAGGCAGGAAGGCCTGGTTTGTGGAGCTGTTGCTGTCTGTCCTGTTTCTGTTCATGTGGCGCACATGGCTGGCGCCTTCCTCGCTCTGCCCATCAGCAGGCTCTCCTCCTTTCTCCTGCTCAGGTTCCCCTGTACCTGGGACAGGCGGTGGCTGTGATCTGCAGCTCGCAGCCGGCAGCCCTGGTGTGTGGCACCACGGAGTGGAAGAGAGACCACAGCCATTCACTGTAGCTAGTACAGAACAGCTGCTTCACAGGACCTTCACCTGCTTAGGTGCATCAGACACGTAGTTTGGCACTTTAGGTTTAACACATTGAGAAACTTGAGAGCCCTGATTCATCCCTCCTCTTGGCTCTCCCTTGCACTGGCACTTTATAAACAGGAAACTGTAACTTTATTCAAGTGCTGTCTCAAAATGCACTTTTGTTCCATAGATGAGGCAGATGAGGAGTCTGGTTGCTGGCATGTGCCTGCACCTCACTGCCACAAGCGAGGTTATGGCATTTCTGTGTTTGCAGTCTTCCCTCCTTACACTAGTTTGTCTTATTGTCCACTATGTACCATGTCAGACCACAGCTATCTTTGGTTGCACTTTGGATCTTAAGATCCAGACACCCTTGTGTCAGTAGTAGCACCATACCAGATGACACCTCTCCTAGCTAGCAGAGTTGTTTCTTAGGCCTTCTTAAAAGACACCAGCCATGCCTTGGAACAGTAGAGTGACCTTCCACACTGGGATGGTTTCCACAGCAAGTCCTCCAAGGCTAGTTGAATGTCAGTTTGTGAAAACAAAAGAAGTGTATTTAGAAAAACAAATGTTCTTCTCAGTTCCTTACCAAGGAGAAGTGAGTAACAGGCAACAGTTTTGTTCTGTTGCAAGAAGGGCTGTAAAAGTTTTCTTCTTGCTTTTGACAATAAGTTTGTAGGCAGGTGGTTTTGATGTTGTCAGCAAAGCTGACCACATCAACTGAAGGAGCAGCTTGTGGCTTTCACCGCTCAGGGCCTGACTTTTATGAATGAAGGTACGTTAGGGAGTCTGGAGTGATGTACCTGCATCCAAGCAGTGCATGGGCCTTCCTTTGGGATGCAAAGTGATGCTTTGCCGAGATCCACTTGTCTGGTCATGAATCAAGCCCTGATAGTTCACAGCAGCTGCTGTAACAGTCTTCTGCCCATCTTGTCTTGGGATTTTGTCTCTCTCTTTTTTTTTTTTTTTTTTTAGCTTGCAGAGATTGCTTATTCTTTGATCAGTTTCATGCTTTTCATTAGTGATCATGCAGGGTTAATGGTTTGATCTCTTGTGTCTTTATAAGCCTGTGTGGTAGGAGCAGAAAAAAATCCTAGGTAGCTGGAAATTTATCCTGCAGCCTCATTGCACAGTGCTACCAGACAAGAGCTGACCAGGTTTTAGAGTCTTTGAGGAGTTCTGGGTTTGAAAAGCAGGAATATCTCCTTCCCCCTTGAAATAACCCCATCTCTACATTTCATCTGACTTCACCCACAGACAGACATTCCCTGGGAGACCGCACTTCGTAGCAGTGGTTGCAACCCGATGTGGCACTGGAAACCTGTTTTCTGTTCCCTCCGCCTGTGTGCCTGGGAACTCACACATTTCCATACTGTTCCCTCTCTCCCACTTCATGGGAGTTGATCTCATGGATCTGCTCTGACCCTGGGCTTGTGGCTCTTTTGCTCTGCTCAGGACCTCTCTAGGGAGGGCTGTGCTTCCCCCCATCACATCAGAAGTGCCGTGCATGTAGCAGCCCCCAGTTGTAAGAAGGGGTGTCAGTGCCAAAGCTGTGGTAAAGAACAGCAGAGCAGACAATGAGCAACATGGTATGTGGGAGCTTTGTCACCGAATTTCTGATACGGTTTGGCACTGTGGGAATTGCCTGTCACTGCTGCCAGCAAAGCATCTCACCAAGGTAACAGTAGGGAAAACTGACTTCATCTGAGCTAAAGCTGAACTCCAAGGTTCTGCTAGTGGGAACTACACTGAGAACAGAGCTGTTGTGCTGAACTAGGACAGAACTGGAAGGGAATCCGCATCAATACAGAGGAGAGGTGTTACAGGGGGATGCTGGCTGCCATGCAGAGCTGAGTTGAGCAGTCCTGGTTGCATACCCATGTGCATGTGAACATGGCATACAGAAATATCTGCTCCCTAGACATGTCTGTGTAGGGCTGTGGAAACAGAGGTGGAATGTGTCTTGCCTCCCAGTCAGGGGGTTAGTACAGATGACCACTCTCGGAGCCAAGAGCAGCCAGACCAGGCCAGGATGGCACAACCTGCCGCAGCCACACCTCACAAGGCCCTCCAAGTGCCCTGTCCTTGGCCAGACGTCAATGTACCCACCTCGCCCCTCAGCGAGGCAGTGCTGGCCTATGTGGGCCCTGTTGCCAGGGGAGCTGAGGCACGTTAGCAACCACTCGGCTGGTGGCCCAAGGGCCTGGAGGTCACAGGGCCACCACTGTTGCCGGTTGTGGTGGGCGGAGGTGAGGCCATGGTGTCCCTCTGCTGCCCAGGAGACACTTTGAAGGCAGGAGCCCATGGCCATGGCTGGAGGAGGAACCCACAGTTGGCACTGCGAAGAGCTCTAAAGTGAAGCAGCAGCAAGTAATCCCCGCTTTGCTGATAGTCATTTATTTATGACAGCCTGGACTCAGAGAGTTGATAAATAATTATGAGCAGCAAAATTCAAAAGCCTGGGAGATCAGAAAGCAGCCATCTTCCTCACACCCTCGGTCCTTAGTGTGTCGTGTGACTAATTGCTCAAAGGCCATGTCCTTCGGGAGGCTGTGGTTCCCCTAAGGCCTTCCCAGCTCTCCTTCCTGGCCTGGGACAGGGTTAGCTGGCGGATCTCACCCCACGGAGAAGGCGGAAAGGCGGGGGGGCTCGTGCTGGGGTGAAGCGGGCCGGGGTGGCTGGTGCATCATCAGGCCAGCAGAGGGGCCCTGCAGCACCCGTCTGCAAGCGGGAGCAGGGCTCTTCCAAACACCGAGCGGCTCCAGGCGGCCCTTGCCACCTGCGCAGCAGCGCTGGGGAGTCCCTCTCAGGCTAGGACACTTCAGCCTGGAAAAGAGAGAAGTGGTGACAGAGAGGTGTGAGAAATCTCTGTGCGAGACAACAACCTAGGGAGGGTGGATGGGGAATGACTGTTAGGAATCACAGAATCACAGAATGGTTGAGGTTGGAAGGGACCTCTAGAGATCACCTAGTCTAACATCCCTACTCCAGCAGGGACACCCAGAGCATGTGGCACAGGGTGGCATCCAGGCAGGTTTGGAAGATCTCCAGAGAAGGAGCCTCCACAACCTCTCTGGGCTCTGTCACCCTCACAGTAAAGAAGTTCTTCCTCATATGGAAATTAAATCTGGGACATACCTGGAAAATGACTCCAAACAGGAGACACAGTCCTTTCCCTGCTGCCTTTCAACACACCCTCTGCTCAAGGAGTGGCCCTCCCTCCTTGCTGCTTATTTAACTGTGCAGTAGGAGAGGCCAGTTACTGCTGCTGGAGAGAAGGGAGTGTGTGGATCCCAAGCTGTGTAATGGTACAAACAGACTTTTCTTCAGCCTTCTGCTGAGCCTCTGCCCAAGCATCATGGTGGTGTTTAGGAGACCAGAGAGTCTATGTCTAATGAGGAAAAAGGGGCTGGATGTCTGTAGATCAGAGAGCATCCTTAAGCTGCTGATAGCTTGGAGTTGGAAGGAGGTAGGGGCGGAGGGTGGTCATGTTGCTTTCCCTGTTCTCTGCTGCCTGCTGGTGGAGAATATAGGATTACATGGCTGTACATTTCCTTTACTTTTGCTATTAGCAATACCTAATACTATTGCAATTGCTATTAGCATTACCTAATACTGCTATGTGCCCAAGTTCCCTAGCTACCAAGTTCAGAGAATAAGTGAGCTATCTTGTGAAGGGCATCAAGCCCAGCAGTGTCCAGGCTCCGGGGAGGCTCTGTTGGGACTCTGCCCTGTTTCCTTCACAAGCAGTTTGCTGCCCCTGTGCTGGAACCACAACCTCCCAGGGTCCATTTCCAAATTTTGCGAGCCAGGCGATGTGCATCCCTGCAAGGCAGGGAGTGGGCTGTCACTGTTGCCTCCTGAAAAAGTTGCTATCAGCAGCCGGGTTTGGACATACAGAGGCACAGCATCTCGTCTACTGGCACGAGGAACTGCTCATCCCTGAACCACCCCCCAGATTTCATCTCAAGGAGATGCTTTCTTGTTGTAAAATGAGGCTCTCTACATTAGGAGAAGAGCTACACACAGTTATGACACTGAGAAGATACACACAGTTATGACACTGAGAAGAGGTTTCCAAACTGTGACAACCATAGTGAGGAGGAAAAGAAGCCCTTACTTTTTGCCTCACTTTTGCCCATATAGCAGCAGTAAATGCCCGATTCTGTCAAAGCAGAATTCCTGCTGGTACTGGAAAGAGAGATTTCTCCAGAGAGACCTGGGGTACTTCAGGCAAGTTATTGTAACCTGGTCTTTCTGGCTATTCCAGGAGGGACTGAACCCTCCTTGTTCTCCAGGGCCCTAGCACAACGTGTTGCTGCTTTTGACTCAAAAACGGGCATTCTGCAATTTGTATTGTGCACCATAATGAATTCCCCTGTGTTCAAACAAAGTCAGGATCACCGAGGTTCATCCAGTGTTTACCTGGAAGTTAGTCTTGTAGACTCGTTACTTTCACAGCCTCCTTTCAAGCTTCTAATGCTGTATCTGAATCCCTCAGGTTGGCTGTGAAGTAGCATGGAGCCTCTCCTGCCTAGGCATATTTTCCCCCTTGTGCGCTCCCGTCATTTGAGAGAAAAAACTACTTTTAGGGTGCCTTGCATAAGGTAAAAGGTTTAAGATTGGTCAGAAAAAAATGCTCCATAAAAACTTCTGTTTTTCTTTAGTGTATAGGGAGCAAGGACATTCACTGACAACATCCAAAGTTAGATTAGATACTATGATTCTTAAGCACTGTCATGATTTTGAAGTATAGTCATAATTGGAGCACTTAGAGAAATAACCCGCAGGTTAAATCCATTCTGGCACTGGATCCAATCACAGAAGTCAGACACAAACAACTCCTGCTCAGAGATCTGGATTTTTACTGGGACATAATCAAATTAAGGGTTAGCCCTGCCCCTGGGATTGCACGCTGCAATGCTCTGCCTTCATCAGCTCTAGAATTTGTGCCAAGATTGAAGTTTGTGATAAAATTGGGAACCAAAAAGATTATGCAACATCTTAAAGTTTGCAATGGCCTGGAATAAAAGCATGCATGCCTGTCGCTTCTCCTGACTCCCACCTCTGAAGAGAACGATTCATGTCAATACTCTGACAGTATTTTCTACATCTCCCCTTTTGGTGCAGGTTTGCTGCTGGAGATACCAAGCTGAGCTGCACTGATGATGACAAGGAACAGCTCCAGTTTAAAGATATCAGGGATGGGTTCAGCTCGACCTTTGAGAAGATTGTTGAGTCTGATCTTATGAAGGGCACATACTACAGCAGCTTGGACTCTCTGGATGTGCTCTCTCTCACGGATGAGACAGACAGCTGTGTCAGTTTTGAGGCTCCACTCACCCCCTTGATCCAGCAAAGGGTCAAGGAAAGCCCAGAGCTCTTAGAGCAGAAACTGGTGGCCCAGCAGAGAGAAGCTGTTCAGCACACAGCTGCAGATAAACAAGAGCAGGCAGCAGCAAAGCCAATGGAGGGGGATTTTGGGAGCCCCCTGAGGCACTCGATCACCAGCAGCAGGTCAGAGAATGTGCTGAGTCGTTTGTCCTTGAAAAATATCCCAAATGGATTCCACGTGGAAGGGTCAGAGGAAGACAACAGCAAGATCATTAACTCCATCAGGTAAGTCAGGATGTGAGTTCCTCAAGCAAATGGCTGCTTGTCCTGTGGGGTCCTAATCCAAGAGCAAGGCTCAGAGGATGTGATAGAGATCAGCATTGTTTTGTTTTGCACTTTATTCTCCTTGTGCTTCCTTCCCTTGTGCTGTCCTGGCAGAGATCAAGCACCAGTAGGACCAGCTTTCACACCCATAGGTTGAGATCACATGAGAGGACCAAGGTCTCATGTCATTAGACCAGCTTGTCCCATAGCTTTGTGCTCTCTCCTCTCAAACCCATATTACACATGAGCCACAGAGTTCTGGGAGAGCCCTGAGAGCTCAAGAAGAGCCAAGGCTCAGAACTTTGTGTTCATATTTGCCTTGGGAGCTACCTGCATTCATCCAGATGGCAAATCCTGTCTGCCCATATAGCAGACAAAGCTGGGACTTTCCTAGGCAGAGCACTGCTTTGCTTGACATCTGCAAAAGTTCTTGGGAGGTTAAAAGCAGTCAGACCCACTCCCAAATGCCCTCTGAAGTGCAAGACGTGCCTGTTGTTTTCCCTGAGTGCTGGTGGCCCCATTGAGGCCTTCCCAAAGGCAGCAGTGCAGGCAAGAAAAGAATTCATCCTCATAGCAAAGAGACCACACAAGGGACAGTGCAGGAGGTCATTCCCCAGATGCAGCACCTCACTGCATGGCAGTTCCTTCCGTGAGGAAGCGGGTGATGAACAACCAGGTGAAGCCTCCAGTGGAGCTCTGGAGCAGGCTGGCAGGTGTGGGGAAGTATGTTCAGTTAATTGAAAGGCCCTTAATGAACCACACTGCCCAATATTGTGTAAATAGATGTCATAAGTGACTTTGGATAAGAAAATAAAGGGATAAAGCCCTGTCTACATGGTGCCAGTGGTGCTATTCTGCATGTTACTTGTGGAGACTACTGGCCTAAATGGCAGCCAGTAGCTAGGAAGAGAAAATCCTACCTGGGAGAGCAGTTACCTTTCCAGTCCCTTCCACATGATGCCCTGAAGGTCCAGGCCCATACAGATGGAGCAAATAATTCAAAGCTGAATACATATCTACATCTATCCCTCACAACATCCTCCTGGGCAAGCTCTGAAGTGTGGGATAGATGAGTAGACAAGGAGGTGGATTAGGAACTGGCTGGATGGCAGAGCTCAGAGGGTGGTGATCAGCGGTGCCGAGTCTAGTTGAAGGCCTGTTGTTAGCGGTGTCCCCCAGGGGTCAGTCCTCGGTCCAGTCCTGTTCAATTTATTCATCCATGACCTGGTTAAGGGCACAGAGTGCTCCCTCAGCAAGTTTGCTGATGATACCAAACTGGGAGGAGTAGCCGATACCCCAGAGGGCTGCGCTGCCATCCAGAGGGACCTGGACAGACTGGACAACTGGGTGGTGAAAAAACCTCATGAAATTCAACAAGGCCAAGTGCAAGGTCCTGCACCTGGGGAGGAATAACCCCAGACACCAGTACAGTCTGGGGACCAACCTTCTGGAGAGCAGCTCTGCAGAGAGGGACCTGAGTGTCATGGTGGAGGACAAGTTGACCATGAGGCAGCAGTGTGCCCTCGTAGCCAAGAAGGCCAATGGGATCCTGGGGTGCATTAAGAAGAGCGTCTCCAGCAGGTCGAGGGAGGTGATCCTGCCCCTCTACTCAGCCCTGGTGAAGCCACATGTGGAGTATTGTGTCCAGTTCTGGGCCCCACAGTACAAGAGGGATGTGGAGCTTCTGGAGAGAGTCCAGCGCAGGGCCACAAGGATGATCAGGGGCCTGGAACATCTGCCCTATGAGGAGACACTGAGGGAGCTGGGCCTGTTCAGCCTGGAGAAGAGAAGGCTGAGAGGGGACCTGATCAGTGTCTATAAGTGCCTCAAGGGAGGCAGTGAGGAGGATGGTGCTGGCCTCTTTTCAGTGGTGGCCACTGACAGAACTAGAGGTAATGACCACAAACTGAAAGCACCAAAAGTTCCACAGGAACTTAAGGAAAAAATTCGTAACAGTGAGAGTGACAGAGCACTGGAACAGGCTGCCCAGAGAGGTTGTGGAGTCTCCTTCTCTGGAGACCTTCAAAATCCGCTTGGACACAGTCCTGTGCCACGTGCTCTGGGTGATCCTGCATGTGCAGGGGGGTTGGACTAGATGATCTCTAGAGGTCCCTTCCAACCTTAAGGATTCCATGATTCTATGATTTAAGGTTTTTTGATCACGTTCAGCTCCCAAAGACACTGGTTTCCATCATTGTGCAGCTACCCATCTTTCAGAGCCTGACTGCAGGCTAAATGCTGCAAAGTGAAGGATGATGATGTGAGAGAGAAGGAAACAGAGGGAGCTTAGAGCCATCAACCACAGTCTAAACACTGGCCCATCGCATGGCAGGTTCCTCCCGTGCACTGTACAACAGATAGGCATTAAAGATCCAAGGCTGCTCTGTCCTTGGTAGGTTCGTGGAGAAGATCTTTTTCTTACCCACAGGAAGAGATCCAAGGTGGAGTGGTGGAAAGAAGCTAAAACTAGAAATAAGATCCAAGTTCTGAACAGTGAGGGTTATAAACCATGAGGACCTCATATCAGTGGACTTTTTCTCACCTAAGGACTGTAAATACATAATGGATTGCTTTCTAGTAGAGTGTCCTTGTCTGAGACAAAGACAGGGTACCAATGAGGATGAACACAGTAATCATTAGGAACCCATTTGGCCTAAGAATCTACAGCTATCACCATTTTGAAGAGGAGGACCTGAATGGGTGAAAGGTTAGGGACTGCAATGTGTATTTTTCATATCTTGCCTCTGGAGTCTGAAGGCTTCCTAAATTAATCTCAATATTTTGACTTATTTTGGGGCTCAAGTGAGCCTACTTGGAATTTTTGAGGAATCTTTCTCCCACAGATACTGATTTGAAAAGCTAAAACTTCTGACAGTCCCTGTATCCATTCAGGAAAACTTTCCATACACACGGAGAGATAGGAAGTTTAAAGGTTTTAGATCTGTTTACTTTTAAAAACTTCATCCTCATTTCTTGGTGTGAAGCCATTTTCTCTTTAGTCCTTTCCTGCAAGTTTGAAATTAAACTGTAGTGTTTGAGTGTCTAAAAATAGATTTCTGGTGATTTGAAATGACAGAGGGTTTGTGCAATGTCCAGTTCACAAATGTGTGTTTTATTTTTTGTCAGGACAGGAAGAATGTGGTATTTTCTGTGGGTTTCATAAAGTCACGTTGCTGCTTCTTGAATTTTTTTTTCTTCCGTGCAGTGATGCCAGCTTGAAAGATGCTCTTTCAGATTCGGACTCGGACATGGGCAGCACAGAGCAGCTTGACCATGGCAGCACAGACACTTTAGCAAACGGCTGCAGGGCAGATAGTGAAGCTGCAAAGAGGCTGGCCAAGCGCCTCTACAACCTCGAAGGATTCAAGCGTTGCGATGTGGCGCGCCAGCTCGGAAAAAAGTAAGTTGGGATGTTGAGTTACAGCAGGAGAATGTGGAACCCGGTAAGGTGACTGACTGAGCTGACAGAGCTAACTGTGTGGCAAGCAGAAAGAGATTTGATAAAAGAGGAGGTCCTGAGGGAGCACTGACAGTGCTGCTGCGAAGAGGACAGGGCAAAGCTATCAATGAACTTTGAATTGAATTTGGAAGGGGAAAGCTGTTACAGGGCCTTGCTGAATGAAATCAGGATCATTGGAGATCCTTCCAGTTGAAATTGGCCTGAGTGCAATGCCCTTACAATTTGAATGCTACAAGTTGTTTGTATTTTTTGGACATTAGCTTCCACAAGGTACTGTCCTCCAGAACCAAGAGTTTCCTGCATTTGGAAAATGCCAAGGCCAAGACCCCTGAAACAATCCCTGAACTGTAGAGTTTGTTATCCAGACCTGCATCTGTTTGGTTTGAGCTCCTCTTGGAACATGAAGGTGGTGTCAGGGGGACCCCCTTCCAGTGGATAGGACAGAAGCCCTGAAAAGTCCTTGCAGGGGGCTCTCTGGAAACACCTTTTTTTTTTAATGTTTGTCCCCAGAAATCTCCTAGCTGCAGTCTTTATAGAGAGTGTGAATCCAGAAATCGGTGATGGAGAGCCAAGAACCCAGTGATGTTCCCAGTGCCTTGGTTGATAGACTTGCCAGGATAAGGCAGAGCAGTGCTTATTCAAGGCATCTAAAATCAGTCAAAGTTACAGAGATTTTTAAAAGACAGAGTAAGAGTAGTGAAGGTGGCAATAGCGAATGATTTTAGGTTGCCAGTGGGTCTTGTGGTGCTGAATGTGTCCTGAATCAGCAATCATCTGCACAGAACAGCGGGACACCGCTGTCCCTCAGCAAAGCTCCCAGAGCAGAGGACTGGGATTTGACTCTCTGCTTACCTCTGGGGTGGAAGGAGCCCACTGAGTGATGTCTTTGTTTCACCTGTCAACATCCCCACTCCTTTCTTTGGATGTGATTTCTGAAAGCGGCTGCGTCTCTGCTTGCTGCTCTTCCAGGCCTGGCTGTCCTTCCCTTTCTTGCAGAGCTGGTTCTGCTAGCTGTCTGAGTCAGCTCCAAGCAGTGGGGTCTCTAAAGTGCCTCTAAACGTGCTGCTCACCCTCACCTCACACATACACCAAAACAATGTCTTGGAATAGTGTGCCATGACTGACACCTGGGAATTGACCCAGCCTTTAAAAGAAAACAGCTTTTGCTTGGATCAACTTGGCTTTGGTAGCTGCATCATCCCTGGCCTGGAGAGCGCTGCAAGCTCTGGGATTGAGTGGGGAGATTCATGGAGCCGGAAAGGAATGAGCATGGGAGTAGGTGCATTTTAATCTGATCGTGCCCACTAAGACAATATAAGACCAAATTACAACTGTGGGAACAGGATCAGCTTAATACTTTCAAGACAGCTCTATGCAGGAGGTGAACTGACTGGAGGATTTCTGAGAAAAGCAGAGAGGTACCTCTGATTTTTGGAATGTTTAACTCTTTTTAACCCCCCTTTTTTCTGAATGTTTCTGTGAATGTTGGCTATTTTATAAAAAATAAATAAATAAAAAACCCCAATATATACACCATTGTCAAACAAGTAGAAGAGACCTGGTGAACAAGGAAATGGAGGTTAGCACTCTCCAATGGGTTATTTCTAGCTGAAATAATGCAGTTCTGTGAAGTTACCAGAGTCCTGGAGCAGCTGCAAGACAGGAGACCTTGACAGTGGTCGCGCTGGGAGCTCTCCTGCAGCAATTCCCATGGGACTGCGTGTTCACAGAGCCCCTCATGCAACATCAGAGCACGTGTGACAATAAAGGGATCCAAGTAAAGTGATTTCAGCATTTCATTGCATCCTGAGCTGGGAATCAGTCCCATCGGCAGTAGACCTGGGGACACAGCATGCTTTCCTCCTTTGAAGAGTAGGTGAATTTCCTGTAACCAATGTTTTTATGGGAAATCTGACTTGATGCAGGTGATTGCAGCAGAATAAGGATATTGGAAAATACAGTGTAGGCTCTCTAGAATGGTGTGATTCAGATACCATGAATATCACAGACTGCATCCATGTCCAGCTACTCAGTGATACAACCAGGAGAAAAAGCTGAAAAGGTCGAAGCTCCTGTGCCCAGAGCGGCTTGTGACCAAGACAGGTTAATCAGCACTCTCAGGGCCTGAGCCTTCCCAGACCAAGAGGAGCTGAGGAAACACTAAACAACCAGAGTGTGAGGGAGAAGTAGATTTGTAGGGTTGCCTGTGGCAGCTGGACCACCAGCCAGGATGCTCGACGGGTCCCAGTGGGAAACTCCGTACAGTGACCTTATAAACACCTTCCTCATCGTGAAGTCTCATATCATATTTGAGCTGACATTCCATGCGGGAATGGCAGGCGTCCCTGCAGGAGGAGCTGGGACTGGCGCAGGTGAGCTCTAGGACAAGGACACCGAGGCAGTGAGCTGAGCGCACTGCAGCGCAGATCAGGAGCTCGCCCTGGCCGGTAGCTGAGCTCTGTGGCCCAGACGTGCCCTGCAGCCAGTGCTCGGTGTTGCTGAGCCCCAGACTAGACACAGGAGTTTGTTTCTTCCAGGGGAATGGTGGTCTGCAGGTGCCCTACCCAGCTGTTTCCTCAACAGAGCTGGCAATCCCTGTCCGGAATGTTTCCAGAGATGGACCGGGGTGAGGCACATAGGGAAAAGAGTGATAGGCCGCCCGGCCTGGGCCACTCTGGCAGCTGTCAGCTGTCGGGGTGCTGATGAGGACTCTCTCTGTGCTTGGCAGAGGCAGCTGGCACAGCCCGTGCCCTGGCAGCTTTGCTGGGCCCTGGCTTCAATCCCCTCGCTGGACTCCTGCGCCCCAGCAAGACTCCATGAGCAGCAAGGCCAGCAGCTAGGCCTGCCTGCCCACTCGGGGGAGAGGGGTGTCGAGTGGAGCCCCCACTCACTTTCATCCTGTCTGATCCAGTTAAGGATGTAAGTTAGGGCGTAGCTTCCAGTGTAGGCCATGAAGACATCTCAAGAGCTTTTCAGTCCACCCAGGATCCATGCTAGGCTCTGGACTTGCTTTTCTGTGCTTTTTCTCTAGGGAGCCTTGGGCAAGGCCAATCCTTCCTTTGGCAGCCCAGCCTGAAGTTAAGTGGGAAGAATCACACACTTGGTTCTCCCCATTCCTTATCCCATATCCCACTAGGAGCTGCCTTTCCTGATCCTGCAGTGGGTTGTGCTACTGATCAGGATCCATCTCAGGAGCAGCTGCCTTGCAACAAAAGATAAAATGATGCTGTTGGAACAGCAGGGAGTTCTGCCTGTAATATATCCTGGAGTGAAAGTAAATGTACAACAAAGCAATGTGCTTTTCATTTTGTAGGGAGAAAGAAAAGGAATTATATGGCAAAGGCTGAATATGCTGAGATCATCTCCCATTTCTTGCCAGCATTCATTGATTCTTCTTTTTTTTAGCATTATTAAAATCACACATTAACTGAAGAAACAGGACCAAATCCAAAGAATAGAAGATTTTCCACAGTAATCACAAAATTTTGGCTTGTGCTATCTGGACTCCTAAATCACCTCCAGACATGAATAATATTAAAGATCTTCATGACTGCCAGTGCTGTCAAATGCAAAACTGCTTGTTTGGGTGCTTGTTTGGATCAGAGTGGTGCCTTTAAATCATACCTGAAGGCAGAAGACAGGATGATGGAGACTTTTTTGCCCCATGCACCTGCAGCCCTTGCTGGCATCTGGCCTGATGCAGAAGCCAGGCCTGAGGATCTGCTGAGCAGGCGTCTGGAAGAGGCACTTCTAAGTGTTACAACCTGGCATTGCAGCATGTGGCTGTGGCCTCGTCCTTTTCTACAGCCACCTTATCAGTAACTTGGCAGAACACTTGCCTCGTGACCGTTCTCTGAAGAAGTGCCCTCCCTCACACAGAGGAGGGATGAGGATTTATTGTTTGTTGTTTCCCTTCTGGCCTTCGGGTTTTGCTTCTGTTTACTCCACCTTCCTTTCACACCCATCCAAGGATTGTTGCTCTGCCCATTTTTGTGGCCCAGCAGCAACGCTGGATGGAAGAGGCTAAACTTGAGTGATGCTGAGAATGATCTGCCCAAAACACCTCTGTGGAGTGAAGCAGGGAAGTCCCAGCACTCTCAGAAATAGTGTGTGCAATAATGTGTGTAGTGCTCCAGTGAGGGAGATGACACTCCGGAGGAGTCAACGGAACCGTATTCTGAGATGTCCTTGCCTTTTCTGGCAGTCACTGATGTAACTAGGTGCAGTTCTGCTATGTGAGTTGTGCAGATGAAGGGACTTGACAACACCCATTCTAGCTTTAAAGACAGTCAGTTTCCAGGCCTGCTTGAAGACCACAGCAGGGGCACATTTCCTTGAGAAACCTTCAGAAATCACCATGAGGCTAAGCTGAGCTCTCCTGCACCCCAAACTCCCCCAGTTCCCCAGTGGCGTCTGTCTAGTTGTCTTCCCCCCCACATGGAGATGTGAGCAATGGTGTGTGACGGTGGGCCTGAGAGCAGGCCCTGGACCTGAGAACATGTCACGGTGAGAGGGTAGGATGGGAGCTGGTGTGGAGCTGGAGGGCAGGAATATGCAGTAGGAGAAGGGAACATGTCCAGCAGTGGGAGGGAGTGGACCAGGTAAAAGAGAAGATGCCTGAGGAGTGAAGGGCATTCTTAGGACCTCCTGCTCAAGCTGCGTGGCCCTGGCTGACTTGGGAGGACGAGGCCCTGTCCAGCCAGCAGTGCAGGTGGCAGAGGGCTGCACTGAGGCCAGACATCTCCCAGTCTGCAGTGTCTAAGGATGGCAGCCAAACAGTGCAAGGCCAGGGGCACATTAAGACCCTTTGGAAGCCTCTCAGTAGCATTTCAGGCTGGGATAAATTCCCCTTGGGTCTGGGATCATGTCTGTGCAGTCCTGTTGGGAGTTTGGGCTGGCCAGGAGACAGGAGTCTGCTCTTGTAGACGGTGTCTTCTTCTCTGATGAAAGGGCTGACTACTCCCTCTTTAATTACAGTAACGAATTTAGCAAGTTGGTAGCAGAGGAGTATCTCAGCTTCTTTGACTTCACTGGCCTGACCCTTGACAAAGCACTCAGGTGAGCTGCTCTCTGGCATTCCTGTGTACGGCCTGGGTGAACAGAGCTGAGCAACGCGGCGGGTTTCTCCTCTGCGCGTGCCCCAGCTCCACGGAGGCTGCTTGTGTCCTGAGAACGCGGGTGGGGAGGGAGGAGCTTCATGTTGTGGTTAAACCTTTGTTTTGATGTCACGTTTGACACAATGCACTGCCACAAAAGTTGGCTTTGACAGCTGGGCCCGCTACCTGCTTCCCCATGATGGAGAGCAGCTTTCCCAGGAATCCCATCTTGTCCAACATCAGAGCAAACAGGAGTAACTTCTGCCCTTGTGATGGATAACCCATCCTTGTGCCATCATGTTGGAGGTGAGGCAGATTTATTGATCTCTCCTGGCACCATGGTCCCCTACACACCTCAGAGACGGTTCCATAGACACTTGCTTTGAAGCCTGCAGGGTCCAGGGCCTCACAGGCTAAAGTGAGGACAAGGGCCTCCCCAGCGGCTCTGAGGACCCTGAGATGGAAAATATCCCCTTTCCATCTCTCTCCTCAGCTTGGACACTGCCTGGCAGATGGGTCCCCTGACATCTGTGTTGTTTTCTATTTGCAGGACATTCTTGAAAGCATTCCCACTGATGGGAGAGACACAGGAGCGGGAACGGGTGCTGATTCATTTCTCTCGACGGTACTGCCAGTGCAACCCAGAGGAGAGCACTTCTGAAGGTACTGTGTTCTTTCCCTGGCTCTAGTGAGGTACTGCTGCATGCTCCCAGTGCTCCTGACACACAACTGATGGATCTCATAGGCTGAGCAAAGGGCAAGTTATCCATAGCCAGGCCATATCACCCACTGGACACAAAAGATTCCGTTTCTCCCTTGATCTGGGATCACACCCTGCTCATCAGCCCAGCCCTGGGTGGGATTGGGGGTGCCAGGTACCTCATGAGGAAAGCCATATGAGTGCCATCAGGATCAGTGACAGGAAGACACTCCCTCCAGGAATTTTGTCCCTCAGACCTAACATGCACGAGCTGTGCTGAAGGCAGGTTCCTCAGCTGTAGCCTGTCCGTCTCAGAGTGGCCTGTTTGTTTAGCAAAGAGCAGCAGTGCACAGTGTCATAAGGATTTTCCAATCCCTGTGTGAAATTAATGGGACACAAGCTTTTCCCAAAGTAGAATGACCTCTTTGCTTTGGTCAGGGGTATCCCAAAAGGCTATAGTTATAGATTCTATTTTCCTGTGTTTACTTTGCGCGTATGTGATGTTCCCCCCTCTCAGTTCCGAAGAGCACCTTCCTCTGAGACTCATCCTCTACCTGCAGAAATCAAGCCGCAAGCTGAATTTTCAAGGTCTCTTTTCAGATTGCCCGGCACTGATTTAGCGGGAGTTGAGACTAAATGGAAGTCCCTAACCAAAATATCCCAAGTGTCCAATCCTGACCCTTTTTCAATGTCTCTCCTGAATGATCCTCAGTTCCATGGCATCTGCCTCCCACCCCGCTTTCCCAGAAGGACCTTGGCACCCTTTCTCCTTCTCTGTTCCTCAGATGTCTTACACCCACGGGCTGGAAATGGATGTGTGCACGCAGTAACTTGAACAGTGGTTGAACTGGCACATAGAATCGTAGAATCATAGAATGCTTAGGGTTGGAAGGGACCTCTAGAGATCATCTAGTCCAACCCCCCTGCATACACAGGGACACCTAGAGCATGTGGAATAGGACTGCATCCAAGCGGGTTTTGAAGATCTCCAGAGAAGGAGACTCCACAACCTCTCTGGGCAGCCTGTTCCAGTGCTCTGTCACCCTCACTGTTAAGAAATTTTTCCTTAAGTTCCTATGGAATTTTTGGTGTTTCAGTTTCCGGCCATTTCCTCTAGTCCTATCAGTGGCCACCACTGAAAAGAGACCATCGCCGTCCTCTGCACTCCCTCCCTTGAGGTATTTATATACACTGATTAGATCCTCTCTCAGCCTTCTCTTCTCCAGGCTGAACAGGCCCAGCTCCCTCAGCCTCTCCTCATACGGCAGATGTTCCAGGCCCCTGATCATCCTTGTGGCCCTGCGCTGGACTCTCTCCAGAAGCTCCACATCCCTCTTGTACTGTGGGGCCCAGAACTGGACACAATACTGCAGATGCGGCCTCACCAGGGCTGAGTAGAGCGGCAGGATCACCTCCCTCGACCTGCTGGAGACGCTCTTCTTAATGCACCCCAGGATCCCATTGGCCTTCTTGGCCACAAGGGCACACTGCTGCCTCATGGTCAACTTGTCCTCCACCATGACACCCAGGTCTTTCTCCGCAGAGCTGCTCTCCAGAAGGTCGGTCCCCAGACTGTACTGGTGTCTGGGGTTATTCCTCCCCAGGTGCAGGACCTTGCACTTGGCCTTGTTGAATTGCATGAGGTTTTTCACCGCCCAGTTGTCCAGTCTGTCCAGGTCCCTCTGGATGGCAGCACAGCCCTCTGGGGTATCGGCTACTCCTCCCAGTTTGGTATCATCAGCAAACTTGCTGAGGGAGCACTCTGTGCCTTCATCCAGGTCATTGATGAATAAATTGAACAGGACTGGACCAAGGACTGACCCCTGGGGGATCCTGCTAGCTACAGGCCTCCAACTAGACTCTGCACCTCTGATCACCACTCTCTGGGCCCTGCCATCCAGCCAGTTCCTAATCCACCTCACTGTGCACTCATCTATCCCACACTTGAGGAGCTTGCCCAGGAGGATGTTGTGAGGGACGGTGTCAAAAGCCTTGGTGAAGTCGAGATAGACGACATCCACCGCTCTCCCCTCGTCTATCCAGCCGGTCATTTCATCATAGAAGGCTATCAGGTTAGTCAGGCAAGATTTCCCCTTGGTGAATCCATGCTGACTACTCTTGAGCACCTTCTTGTCCTCCATGTGCTTGGAGACAACGGCCAGTATGAGCCGTTCCATCACTTTTCCGGGGACGGAGGTGAGGCTGACTGGCCTGTAGTTGCCTGGGTCCTCCTTCTTGCCTTTTTTGAAGACTGGCGTGACATTGGCCTTCTTCCAGTCTTCCGGCACCTCCCCTGTTCTCCAGGATCTTTCAAAGATGATGGAGAGCGGCTTAGCTATGGCATCTGCCAGCTCACGCAGCACTCTGGGGTGCATCCCATCAGGGCCCATGGATTTGTGGGTATCGAGGTTCCTTAGGTGCTGTCTGACCCAATCTTCCTCTACCCAGGGCAAGTCTTCCTCTCCACCAGCTTCTTCTCTTGTCTCTGGGGCCTGGGGCTCTAAAGGGCTGCCCTTGGTAAACACCGAAGCAAAGAAGGCATTGAGCAACTCTGCTTTTTCTGTGTTATTTGTAACCAGGGTACCCATCCCGTTCGCCAGCGGACCCACGTTTTCCCTGATCTTCCTTTTGCTGTTAATGTATTTGAAGAATTTTTTTTTGTTATTTTTAACGTTCCTTGCCAGCTTGCCTTCCAGACGTGCCTTAGCTTTCCTTGTCGCATCTCTGCATTCCCTGACTACGTTCCTGTATTTCTCCCATGGGACCTGTCCTTTTTTCCACATTCTGTATACCGCTGCCTTCTGCTTGAGCATTGCCACAAGCTCCCGGCTCATCCACGCAGGTCGTCTGCCCCCTCTGCCTGCCTTCCTACACACAGCGATGCACTGCTGCTGGGCGTGGAGGAAGTACTGCTTGAAAACTAACCAGCTCTCTTGGGCCCCCCTGCCTTCTAGAGCACTAGCCCATGGGATTCTACCGAGGAGGTCTCTGAAGAGGCTAAAGTTGGCCCTCCTGAAGTCCATCGTCGCAAGGCTACTTACAGCCCTGCCTCCTCCTCGTTGAATCCTGAACTCCACCAACTCATGGTCACTGCAGCCGAGGCTACCCCCCACCTTAACATCTCCTACTAGGCCCTCCCTATTTGATAGCACGAGGTCCAGTAGCCCACCTCTCCTCATTGGCTTCTCCACAACCTGCGTCAAAAAGTTATCGTCGACGCTCTGCAGGAACCTCCAGGACTGCTTATGCCTGGCTGTGTTGTCCTCCCAGTTGATGTCGGGGTGGTTGAAGTCCCCCATGAGAACCAGGGCCTGTGACCGTGAGGCAATATCCAGCTGCCTATAGAAGGCCTCATCAACCTCCTCGTCTTGGTCAGGTGGCCTGTAGCAGACACCCACCACAGTGTCTCCCACATTAGCCTGCCCTCTAATCCTTACCCACAAGCTCTCAACACGCTCATCCTCCACTCCCAGATTGAGCTCCATGCATTCCAGTTGCTCTCTCACATAAAGTGCAACTCCACCACCTCGCCTTCCCAGCCTGTCCTTCCTAAAGAGCACATAGCCTTCCATGGCAGCGCTCCAGTCGTGCGAGCTATCCCACCACGTCTCTGTGATTCCAATGAGATCATGATGCTGGGACCGCACACAGATCTCCAGTTCATCCTGCTTATTCCCCATGCTTCGCGCATTGGTATACAGGCATGTACATGGTATACAGGCATGTACATGTAGGGATCAACCCTCAGACTCCATCCCACACGCTTGAACTTATGTGTATTTAAAGGCCAGCTAACAGTAAGAAAAAAATGCTGAAGTTTTGCCATGCTGACAGAGATGACAAAGCTGGAAATGAAGTCTTGATGTGGCTTGCACGTGTTCATTGCATTACTTGGGTTCCAGCTGTGTGGCATCCCTCAGCGGTCAATATTGAGTCCAGTCTTGTTCATCAGTGACCTGGATGAAGGGTCAGAGGGCACCTTCAGCAAGCTGGCTGAAGATACAAAGCAGGGAGAAGTGGCTGATCAGCTGTGCTGCTGTTCAGAGGAACCTCAACAGGCTGCAGAGATGGGCACAGCAAAACCTCATGAAGTTCAGCAAAGAGAAGTGCAGAATCCTGAATGTAGGGAATAATAATCCCATGCAATAATACAGGCTGGGGGCTGACCTGCTGGAGGGCAGCCCTACAGAGAAGGTCCTGGGAGTCCTGGTGGACACCAGGTTGATCATGAGCCAGCAGTGCGCCCTTAGGACAAAGGCCCCAACCTTGAGTGCTGTGGCCAATTCTTGGCTTCTCAGTACGAGAGACTTGGATTTACTGTAGTGAGACCAGCAAAGGGCCACTGAGGTGATGAAGGGGCTAGAGCATCTTCCACCTAAGGAGAGGGGGAGGTCCCTCCAGAGGTCCCTTCCTACCTCAACTGTGCTGTGATGCTGTAACTCACAGCCTGGCGCTAGGGTGTCATTTCACAACACAGCCTGGGCTAGAGGAAGAAACTGGAAGTCCCAGCTCATGTGGAGCTTGTTCCACGGAGCAGGCTGCCTCCGTGAAACCAAGAACAAGGCCAGAGACTTCATCGCTTTCCTCCTCGGCTTTCTCCCTGGTGCTGTTCCAGCTGACCCTTTTGTGACTCTTGAGGGGACTAGCTGATGTCCTCAGGAGTGCTTTGGCATCTAACTGCCGTGTGATGGTACATGGAGGCAGGTCTCTGGACCTTGAAGCTTCAGCATACAGCCTGATCTTAAAACAGCGACAAGCCACCAGGCTCCCTGGTACAGAGTTGGGAGCTGTGTTTTGTCAAAGGAAAAACTTTACATGAGCTTTATTAGATCAGAGGGCACATTTCATAGTTGGGGAGCCAAAAATGCTGCCTTCATTTGTAGTAAAAAAAAATGGGGGGAAATTCCAGAGCTGACAGGCCACCCTAAAAATAAAGAGAAGTAGCTCTTTTGCTAGAAGTCTGTGCAGCTTTTGCAATGGCATTAGCTCAAAATGGAAAGTGGAGAGGAATCTGCAGAGCCTGATGTTTAGAAAACCTTTGACAAAATTGCTTTGGCGCCAATTCTGTGGTGAGCTTTCCTGAAAAACTTGAAGTTTGAGGAGAAAGAATGTGTTTTTTGTTGAACTAACTGGCATAGTTGGAAGAAACAGCTGTGCTTTAAGGTGTGTGAGTACAGGCCCAGCAGTTGGCCTTTCCTTTTGCATCAGAGAGGCTGCCCAAGCAGAGTGAATACTGAAACCAAGTAGGAAGGGAAGAAGTAACTGGCAGCTGACTGTATTATGTGTTTCAGATGGGATTCACACGCTCACCTGTGCCCTGATGCTGCTAAACACAGATCTCCATGGCCATGTAAGTAGTACTTAAAAGATGCATCCTTCCTGCTTTCCTTCCCAATGTAGAGGTCTTTCCCCTTGTGCAGGATGTATTGCTGGAAAAACAAGATAGGTTGGAAGAAATATGTAACCTGGCTCAGAAGGAGCTGTTGGTGCTAGGCCTGGTCCTGGAGACAGATCTTCTCTTAGTGTCACTCCACATTCAAACCAAGGGCAAGTCTCCTGCTAACCTCACACTCTACAGGCACAGGCAGGTCTTCACGACCAGTCTCTGCAATGCAGGCAAACCACAGCACCAACTGTGCTGCTGCTTCTTGTGGGGCAGACACCTGAGGCTCCCTCATCCCCAGGACTTCTGCAGTGCAGTCAGCAGTTTCATACAGGTCTGAGTTTGATATTTGCTTTCCACACCATGAAGCAAGTTGCAGCAGCAAGTCCTAACCAAGTCGTTATGCTCAGCCACTGGAGAGCATCACACAGAGAGCTTCTAGACAAAGAGAAGGGGGAGAAGAGCTCACTGCCAGAAGGGGAGCTTGAACACCAGCACAGGCTGTTAGGAGAGCTTCTATCGCATCTAAGAGGCACTTTCAGCCTGCACAGACTGGACTTGTTCCTAAAACCACTGAGGAGAGAGTATAGAAGTAAGGAAAAACTGCTGCAGAGGGGAGCTGGACTGGGCAGCAGTGGGGGGAACAGCACTAGAAAGTGATGTACCCTGGAGATACCAGCACCAGAGTACAGCTGAGAGCAGCCACAAACTCAGCAACCTGCTCACTACTGTTGAAAGCTGTTGGCATTGATGATCCAGACCTCCCCTGTCTGTGTCCAGCCTTGTCACAGAGCTGTAGGACATGGCCCTGTGCCCCTTTTCCAGCAGGTTCACTTGAGTGACTCACCTTCTTGAGTCGCAGGTCACTGAAGCCCCTTCTCCTTTCATAACCCCTCTGAGAGCTCAAACCTGAAGCTGCCCAGGGTCTGTGTGCAGATGGAGCAGGGGGAGGCTGGATAACAGCTTGCACATATGAAACCTGTGTAAGTTTTAACCGGCTTTTTGTGCTCCACAATCCTGTGTTTTCCAAGCTGTGTATCAAAATCCTCTTCTGCCTCCATCTGGCAACAATTTGTTGTGCATTTGCAGAGGTTTGTGCTGATTTTCTTTACAGTGGTCTGCTAATGAAGAGGCAGTAGGTCGTAACATAGCTCTTCTGCATTCTGGTTTATAATCACCGTCAAGTGGAGCTTGTTGTTTGTGGGGGTGGGAAGAGGAGATGTCCCAGTGCTCTACATCTGTGATGGCAAAAATGCTAAGGCCACCAGCTTCATGAGCTCCATTTGACAGCCCAGCTGAGAGACCCCATCATTACAACACAGATGCTTGCCTCATGACACAGTGGCAGGTTTTGAGCCCAAGAATCCATGGAAGGATGGAAGGTCTTGGCAAAAGCAACTAGTCACCCCAGCACCGTTAGCTTTCTTGCTCTGCAGAGACAGACTCATGTCTGAGGTGTGCAGCAAGCTCTGTTTTTTGGGTTTTTTTGGTGGTGGTGTTTGTTAGGGCCAGGCCACATTTTGAACACTGGGAAGCCAGTGAATAGACTGTGAGGAGGAAGCGGGGTCTAGGGTCCAGTCTAAGTTGGAAATCAGTGTCACAAAAGTGCCTCTCAGATGCTGAGACAGCATCTTCGGTGACAGAGACCACAGGGGCAAAATGAATGCTTGAAAAGGCTATAACTCACAACAGTACCTGATACTGCTTTTCCTTAGGCAAAAATGGAGATAGGGGAATCCTTTAGCAATGCATAGGGGATACAGCTCCAGGGACAGCAGATGTCCTTTGCTCAAAAGAGTGTTGCTGCAGCAGAGCTCAGGATACCGAGGGGAAGGGGACAGTGTCAGTGCAAGGTGGTCTCAGCTCTTAATGCCAGATCCAAGCTGTCTAGCGTTTGCTCTCTCTCCATTCAGGAGGAAGCAGCCCAAGTTAGCCTGTTTGGTACCCTCTCAGCTACGGACTTCTGGGTCCATAAGCTGAAGTGAGTCCAGCATGAGGATCTCCTTTCCTGAACATCTGCATTGTGGCCTACACTAGTCTTTGGGTCCACTCCCACATGGTTGCCAGTAAAATGTCTAGTCGAAGCATCTGTGAATGCAGCTGGAGAGCAGAGCAGCAGGCCCCTGAGAAGGTTTCACATAGCATTCATCCTTCAACTGAAGGGGTTACAACCAAGGAAATACTTTCATCAAGCCATTTTCTGCAACAGTAAAAGCAGCATTGCAGCAGAGACCAAACCATACCCTTTGCTTTTAAATAGTTTATTTTGTCTAAATTTTTTTTTTAATTAAAAAAATCCAAGAAATGCCTGGGAAGGAAGAAGTTATTGAAAGGCCTAAAAGAAGAAAAAAATCTACTCCTTATCATTTCATTTTTGGTTGAAAAGTTGGCTAACTGGCTTGGTAAAAGATGATCTCATGCTGTCTAGGTAATGAGAAGTATAGCTTTCTTTTGACTAGGTGTAGAAATGCCCAAGCTTTTCTTTTTTGAAAAGCCTTCTCTTTATTTCTCCGCATGCATAACATTAATTTCTTCTTCTCCTTCTTCTCCTTTTTTTTTTTTTTTCCTTCCTTCTGCTCCTGGAACCTCTCTTTCTGCTCTTTAACCCTTTACCAGGTGGTAAGTGCAGTCATTCTAGTGTTTTGCTTTAAAGCACTGGCATTTCACTTTTTTTTTTTTCTGTGTTAAAAAGAAAAAAAAGGCGTTTTGTTTGTCTGGATTCTGGAGTCGTTGTGCAGTGTCCTTCACTACCTAGCAACCCATTCTTAGCAGCTGATATGGTTCACATGAATTTCTCCTTACAAAGAAACCTCCCCAAACTGCAGTGTACATGGAACTGTGTGTCTTGATCTCTCTCACCTCCCCTTGTTTTGTTAAAGATGCTGTCATGATATTGCATATCACTTTTTATTTCATTTCCTTTTTTTGATATTGTGTGTATGTTTCAGTGTTTTACTGTGCATTGGCATGGAGTGAGAGATCCCCTTGGTTAGAAAGGGTGGTTAATATGTCTGTACAAAGGAGCAGTTCTCTACAGTGGTGTCTCTACAGCCAGGTCAGTTCAGTGTTGCAGCAAAACCCATCAAATTTACTGGGTCAGCACTTAAAAATAGTGAATCTGGCTCTAAAGCATGAGACTTTCACATGGCCACACTGAAAGTTTGCCTTAGAACTGTTGATTTTCACCACAGGTGCATTCAAACCCTGTTTCCAACTGTTTGGAAAACATAATGTCTAAAATCAGATCTTCCAATTTGATTGATTCACATCGTTCCTGGGGGTGGCCCTTTAAAAGCAAATGATCCTCAAACATTGCAAGCCTTGAAATAAAATTGAGATTGCTGGCAACTTTGTAGCAGTCTCTGCTGGTGCTATTTTAGCTGCAGCAGATCTTCTGGCAAAGGACTTGTGTGCTCCATGTTTTGTCCCTTGGAAACAAAGTTTTGGGATGTGTCCTTTTCAATGCACAATTTTGTCCCTCTTTGTACAAAACTGCTGGCCATGGAAAGACAGTGACAAATCAACACCTCAGCATCACTAGCTCTCATGGCTGCATTTTGTTCTTGCAATACTGAGGACTTTACTGAAGTTCTGCCCCTGAAGTCATGTTCTGAGGTGATGAGCTTTAGCATTCAGTACAAAAAGCAAACCATCAAAAAGCTGAAACCATCAGCTCTCTTCACCACTAAACAGATCTTGAAAACATGATCCCTGACAGATGCCAACCCAAAATGTCCCTGGCTATTAGCCTTACAAATGCTGTGAGCAGCTCTGCAAGCCAAGCTTGAGATTTGAGGTCCTGGTGTGTGAAAAGCTGATGTTAACCCTGCTGCTGTGCTAGTAGCACTTAGAGAGCCAAATTGGTCTGAGGTCAGGGCAGGGGTGCTGGAACCACTCGGAGAGTGACATCCATGGGTAGATACCATGGCAGCTCTGCATGGCCCACGTGTCATTGGTACCCAAGGTCTGCAGGGTCATTCCCTGCAGATGGATGACTTTGTTTCTGCAGCCCAGGGCACGTCCAATACCAGATTCCCTTGGTTCAGCCACACCAACAACCCTTACCTCATTCTGAAAGATAAATAAATGGAGCTTCCTCACATCCCAGAAGATGACTGTTTGAGAGAGGTTAAGAAATCCTGAATGAAAACACGGCCCACTAGGGAGAGAAGGCTTATGTGGGCTGCTCACAGGAGTGGTGAGCCACAGGAGTGGCTCACAGGCTGATTACTTTGCAGCTGAGATGTTTGGGACCTGGGGGCCACAAGTCAGAAACTTGAGTGTTTAAAGAGTGAGGGCAGGGCTGAGCATCCTGGGCAGCCACCCTTCACTGCCTGTGGCCCCTAGCAGCCTGCTTCTCTTGCTTGGGCTTTCACATGGCAACCTTCTTCCCACCAAGCACCCAACTCCTTGCTGTTCCTGGCCAGCACACAGTTCTCCATTATCCGTGCTTGCCCGCCTAGCCTCCTCTTGTTAGGATTTGGCTACTGCCAAGGGCTGCTGCGCTATAGCCTGTTGTCTTCTGAAGGAGGGTAGAGTCATCTTGGACATTTCAACCCATGTAATGTGATTATCTTGGATCAGTCTGCTCAGTAGAGACTGATCCAGCAGAGGAGGAAAGATCTCTATTATAAACAATGCAATTGCTCTGAGGTGAAGCCATGGAACAGCAAAATCCGCCCTATCTGCCATATAACCATCCGTCAATCTCCAAATTCCCATAAGAAGCTCCAAATCTACCTGTCTTGCCTTGAATATTCCTCTATTTTATTCTTATACACTCCAGCCACTCTGGTGCACCCTATCTCATCCATCCGTTTCTATAGACCGTCCGCAGCCATCCGTCGTCTCATCTGTTCCCATACTATCCCTACCTGTTCATTCCTCTCCCTGTCCATTCTCACGTATTTGCTCCATTGCTCACTCACACGCTCATCCTCCAAACCCGTCGTAGTGATAGCTGATTGCTTTGGAGTGATTTCTCATGGTTTGCTGCATGGCTTGGAGCGGATAAAGACTGGGCTGAAGTTCTTTTCTGCCAGGGAGGACATACCAGGATTAACACCTACATATGGCTGTGAAGCAGCCTAACTGGCATCTTTTGTCATTGACAAGTGACCGATGCATCACAGTAAAGCAAAATGTCCCCATCTCTGTGGATGGCCAGATTCTCAAGGAAGTGTCTTTCTGCTAACCTCTGCAACAGCTGTTTATGCCCAGAGATCTCAGTTCGGCCAAGGACATAGGCATCACAACAGTGATCTTTAGGTGTGCAATTGCTCTTCTCAAGCAGAACCATGCCCAGACTTGAAGATTATGTCTGCATGTGATGATCTTGTTGAACTGATTCCCACTGCAGGAGAAAGTACTGCACTTACCCCTTATGGTGGCCCTTTCTAGAGGTGTTCCTGGGATTCCCCACATTCACTAAATACCATTACAGTGTATGGGAAATGTCAGGAAGTCTTTGGCACTGACGCTGTTGATAATCAGGTACTTGTGGTTGCAGAACCATCTCTTTGCAAGTGTCCATCAGGTGAAGCTGCAAAGTCCAGCTCCCAGGACGTTTCCCTTTACCCAGGTGGTTTTAGGTGCAGGAAGTCTGGTGCCACAGTCACTTCTGGTGTTGGTTTGGAAACACTTTTAGGATCCCAGTCCATGCCTCAAATCAGCAAGCAGGAGTGTTAAGATAATAGTGACTTGAAGTTGTTTTGCTTATGAGATACCCTGGCACCCTGTCCTCAATCCCACTGACATCCAGCCTGAATCCTGCTCCTGACAGTGAAGTACTTTAACAACCTGGTCCAACAAGATGATTTGTATAAGAAGCCATCCGGGCACTGGGATTGACTTGCAGCCTGGATGCGATACACAGGAAACCTGAAGAGGGGCCTGTAAGCCTCATAACTTGTGTCATTTTCTCCCCACTATATCCATTCACTTCTTCAAAGGCTCTTGCTGCTATCTTCATTGCTGGACCAACCCCACTGCAGCAAGAACCCTGCAGACAAAAAGACCTGTGCTATGCACTCTGGTTTCCTTGCTGAAGGCAGGGGTAGAAGTTTCCAATTCCTTCCTGTGCAAAGGAATTTGTTGCCTCAAGATTTTGGGCAACATTCTTTTCTCAGGGAGATTTGCTACTGCCTTTTCTTATATCCTATTTCAATCTCCCTTCTTTCTCTACCCATCCATTGCAGTGCTGGCCTTTTTTAACTGAATTCAAGAGCCCCTGAGTGCACAAATTCCCTTCCCTCTCCAGAGAAGCACAGTCTGCTGTGAAGCCCATATGCAGTTTGAGTAAAGATCCGCTGAAGCTGTTTGTTCCCTGAGCGCTGCCTGGCATGGTCCTGCTGCTGCGGGTCCAGGGACAGGCATCAGCCCTGTGAACGCAGAGATGGTCGAGTTTCATGCTGTGCTGCCTTGTGTCGACTGCAGCAGCCCCAGATGCAGTGGGTTTGTTGCAATGCTTTATTCTTCTTTCCCTTGATCTCTCCAGAGTGCCAGCTCATCTGAAGCTGGCACTAACAGGAGGCCTAATTAGGAATGTCAGATAGAGCTGCTCAAAGGCAGCGCCAGCTCCCTGCTTAGCCAAAGATGTCTTCACACACAGATGACAGGCGTGGGGCACACGTGAGTTAATACCAGGGCTTCGCTGTGCAGACGCTTTGCTTGAGGAGGTCATCTTCTGTGCATGTTTGGGAGCAGACATTTCTGATATCTGTCACTCTCAAGAGGTTGTTTTCCTGCGTGGAATACATACCTTGTTCTGCACAGCACCTCCTATATCATGTGGTGCCCCTTCCCTGAGGCCCTGAATGCCATCCTGGCTCGCCTCTTCTTGCCTCTCCTCCCAGTGCCCTTCAAGAGGACCCTGGCCAAGGACGTTCTTGGTACCACAGTGCAAGCTCACCCAGTGTCAAGGTGCTGTTAGGATCCTTAGGGCTGCCAATGGTAGGTCATGTCCTGCTCTCCTGTCACTAGCTCCATTGACCACTCCATGCAATATCACCAAGAACTCTGTCCTTGGAGGCTTCACTACACAGTAAGAGCTGCAATACTGCATGGCACTGGAGGCACCTCTGTTTCCCCTGTGCTATCAGACTCCCTTTTCTGAACCCTGTAGTCCTCAATGACTCCTCCACACCTCTGCTCTAGTCCTCTGGAGAGGTAGGATTGCAGAGGTACACAAGAAAAAGGGGTGCTTTGATCTACACAGTCTGAGAAGTTGACACTGCCGGCTATGGTGAGGGATGAGAGGGTGTGAAAAGGAAAAGATATAGCATGGACAGATGACAAAGGTTGGTATCAGGGATTTCAGATGACCAGGCAGCATCACCACCGAACAGTCTTAGCATGGAATCTTCCAAATCATGCAGTTCCTGTGGTGTCCACGTATTGCCCTCACCCTCCACTGTAACCAAGTCCACACAGTACCACTAGCTGGATCGTTCCTTCCCCTAATGGAAATCAAAAGTAATTTCCATTAAGGACAAGTCCTTACCCAGAGCCAACTGCCTTAAGAAGCTGACTCTGCATGCACAGAAAATTTCACACACTGCTGGCTTGGAGACACAACCCAGTGTTGCTATTTCTGTATCAAGACTAGCATGGTGACCAGAGGTGAGACTACCTGGAAGGTTTGGATCAAGAGTTGGACAGATTATTTGCAGGTGTTTTAGCTACACCATTTTAAAAGAGGTCATTTGAAATGCTCGGGTAATGTCATGAACTAATAGAGCAAAGAGCCAACAGAAAACCAAAATAGAAGACCTGATTTCAGCTCTAGGCCTTGGAGCAAATCCAAATCTCACTGTTAAATACAGATTTGTTCTTTTGAAACATTCTGAATAAAGTCAGGATTCTCCAGAAGTTTAATGAACTACTTCTTTGCTTTACAGAATATTGGCAAAAAGATGTCTTGTCAACAGTTCATAGCAAACCTGGATGGACTGAACGATGGGAAGGACTTCGCAAAGGATTTGCTGAAGGTAATATGATATAAATAGACAATTACATACTGTTATTATTACTGTACTTCCACTCAATCCTGCTGGGACGCTCAATGCCCTTGAATCTGCATTTTCCAGTGCACAGTTCTTCCTTTGGAAGATTTTTAACCCGTACTGATAGCTTGTACTAATTTGCACATCAAAGTGAATCACTGGGTGTCCGTTTCCTGTCTATATTTTACCCAGATTAGAGGCACATCTGTTCTCAGAACATACCAAGGGGTCTCCCTCCATCATGGTAATTCTGTGACCCACCAGACAACGCACAGAATAATTCACTCAAAATAAATATGGCCACATGGCACTGATACAGTTCTCAACAACATACATGCAATACAAGACTCTGTGTTTTTAGGTCCCTGTGTCCTCCAGCCAGGCTTGTGCTCATCTCCCCTTGAAGGAAGCCACATCTTACACAACTGCCAGTCTGGGCATATGCCAGGCTGCATGTACCTATGTACTTAATTAGATGAAACACTCCAGAACAACTATTTCAGTACCATGGAGGGTTGCTTTGACACCCCAAACCCCGATCTTTAACAGCAACAGCATTGGCATCCCCACCTGCCCACAGTTCCAGCCACCTGGTCAGGATTTCCCTGTATGGAAAGTGGTTGAAAGGCCCAGTGCCATATCAGGAGTGTTACCACTCCTTGAAGTAACCCAGTCCAGTTGTGTCAACCAGTTTCCAACCAGTTTCGTCCTACCCCAGCCCCAGACATGGTCAGGGCCACCTGTATATTCTGCTTTCCCAGCCATTAACTCCTTTCCCAATGCCCAAGGGAAGTAGTTTGAATTTTGCACTGGAGGAATCTGAAAACAAAGCAAGCTGTCTTCCAAAGGTATGTGTTCTGCTCCTGCTTCTCAGGGTAGCATTTAGACCTCTGCTACCCCTTTCCTCCAGCCAAGACTCTAAGGTGTCTTATCGTCCTCCAAACTCTTCTATCATCTATATGTAGACAAGAATTTACTCAGGAGTAGGCCCAGCACCCAGAGTTAGGCACAATCACAATGAGGCTGCTGAGCAAGGCTGACTGTCATGAGCTGCTTGTGACATGTCCGGTTCAATCCCTAGCATAGTACATAGACAAAAAAGGGATAAGTAGGATAGCAGCTATCCTGCTCACTGGAAAGCAGTACCCCAGGAGAGTGAGGAAGCACACAGTGCATTGGGCAGATGGTCTCCAAAATCCAGGAGTGTCTTCAGCAAGAGACCCAGCTAATACCATCTTCTTATTTCAGACACTGTATAACTCCATCAAGAATGAGAAGCTGGAGTGGGCCATGTAAGTATATATTTTAAGCATTTGAAAGATATGTGTATATTTCAAAATAGTTGACAGTCCTTCAATCATGTTTTTAGATCCAGAAGCATTCAGAACATTTCCTTTCATGCCCTTAAGCACTGAAGGTCCTCCTGTGGGCAAGCTGGATTTGTTTACAACTCCAACACAACAGCAGCCAGGAGAGGATGGCAGTCTGTGGACCCTAGAACCACAGGCATGATGTAAAGGAAACAAAGAGTCTTTTTCTTTCTCAAAAAGAGTGGCCTTTTCATCATGCCAGAAATGCTAGCCCCTTTCCGAATCATTCTAGAGCATGCTCTTTGCTTCAGGAGCTTAAGATCTGGGATCATTTTAGTCACTGAGACCTCCCTTCTCTTCCACTTGAAGCCACAATCCTATCCATTCTTTCTGGAAAGCAAATTACAGAATCACTGAGGCTGGAAGGGACCTCTGGACATCTCCAGTCCAGGAGACTCAAAACGAGGTCAACACTGAATTCAGAGACAAGAGCTTAGGACTTTATTCAGTAGGTCTTCACAGGCTCCAAGGATAGAGATTCTGTAGCCTCTCTGGATCTTAATTATCCTCAGTGACATTTCTTTGTATATATCTATATCCAGTCAAAGCTTCTTTTGCGTTAGCTCACCCGTTTGCCAATTTATTTCTCAATCTCCTGCCATGCACCACAGCAAGAAGCCTGGTTCTGTTTTCTCAGTAACATTCTCACAGGTATTGGGAGGCTGTGATGAGGTCCCTCCGCTCCCTCAACTTCTCCCCAAAGGGTAGGTGCTCCCATTCGCTCCCATCTTGTTTTCCTGTACTGGGTGGTCCTCAACTGGTTGCAGTATCTAGATATGGTCCAGTGAGTGCAGAGTAGCAGTCCCTTCCTTCAGTTTCCTGGGTGTGCTCTTGTTCGTATAGTGCAGGATTGCTCTTGACCTTCTTTGCTGCCAGGACTCATCACCTAGCTCATGTTCAGCGTCTTGTTCACCAGGAATCCCAAGGCCTTTTCCACAGAACTGCTCCCCTGGCAGCCAATCCCAGCCTCTCCTTTTGCAGAGTACCCTTTCTTACTGCAGTAGGAAATCTTGTTCTTGCTGAATTTAATGAGATTCCTGACAGCCCAGCCCTCCAACTTTCCCAAATCCTTCTGAACGGTGGCCTTGCCCTCATGGATGTCAACCATACTTCCCAGTTTGATATCATCCACAAACCTGATGAGGTCTCCGCTTTCAGGTCAGTGATGAAGATCTTAGACGAGATAAGTCTGTTCACCTTCAGCTATATACAGGTATCTTTCTAATCTCCAGCTACCCTGAAACAGCATGATCACAGTTCTGAGAACAGCTACAATGATTACCTCTAGGATGACTTTACAAACAGTTGCACTGCATCTTTCTCAGCCTTTCTTCTCTTTCAGTATTAAAAGAGTCCGTCTCCAGTGTAGATCAGGATCCCTTGACAAGAAGGTGTTGTGCCTTCCCGGCAGCAATTCCTGTCTGCATACCTCTATGTTAGGGAAGCCCATAGGAGATCTGGGGCCTTCGAGTTTCAGCATGAACACCTCTTCTAAGTGAGGCCTCTCTTGCCAGGATTGTAGGACAGAGCAGGACTTCTTGGACTGTTAGCTCCACTGTTTGCTGTATACCTTGTCCTGGCCAGGAATGTGTCTGGAAATGGTTTGATCCTACCTGCTGGCAGGCAGGGTCAGCCTTTCCAGGCATAAGGAGACTGTCCTGCATGAGCCACATCCCAATGACAGAAATGTTTGCTGTGGGCTAGTGGTTCCTTCAGGAAGGGCCAGGGGCTGCAGTTAATAGCTTTGGAAATGGAGTCATTTTTGAGTGGGTCATGTGGCATTGATTCCGCTTTAAAAAATGATCCTACATTAAATCCTTAAGAAAGAGAGGCACCAATAACACTTTTGTAGTGGAAATGCAGCCCTGAAGCCCTGAAGGGCTCCAACCCCAGGAGGCCAGGGCAGCCTGGGTGAGCCATCAGCGTGCGGCCCTCCGTGGCTCAGACTTGCAGGTTGCGGTCCGGCAGTCACGAGGGGGAGCTCTCTAGCTCTACAAAAGGTGCCTGGTGGGACAATTTATGTAACAGGAGTTCAGCAGAAGTGCAGCTGTGCAGTGGATGCAGGCAGTGGTTATACAACTTGTGCAAGCGCACAGCTCTGGTGGGGGACACGTTCCCCTGCATGGGGGGGAAGTCTAGAGAAGAGCAGGGCACAGCTGCAGCAGGTGGGGGCAGACTGATCCCACCCAACAGCACCTTGCCCTTCACCTGCCCCCTTCTACCCTGCCCTCTCGTCTCTGTTCATCCCAGGGATCCATTTGGGACCTGGCTTGCTGCAGGGGGTCTTGCTTTTTTTCAGCCAAGTCAGTTGGAATGTGAGAAACCTTTCAGTCTCTCTGCAGCAAGACAGGTGATCCCTAACATGGAGTACCTGGTCTCTGTTCAGAGACATGACACTGAGTCGTAGCCTTGCATGAGTCAGGCAAGACCCTCTTTTGCCTGCTTGTCTCTGTCTTCTCTCAGTGGCTACCGCGCTGCTTGGCCCTCAAGGGAGACATCCTGTCCCCAAAGTCCATCTGGGAATGCAGACACAGGGCCACAATCCCAGCACCAGGGCCCTCTCTGGTACAAACCACGGAACTGATCTCCCACTAACTCACCAGCCAAGCACAACTTCTATATTCTGCACAAGCCCCGGGACTCCTAGGGGGGTTGAGAGCGCCTAAACCAAACTTCTGTTTCTAGAGGTTCCTCTTATTCTGACCAGTATCCAACCTGGAGATGGGGAGCAGTGGTATTTTACCTGCAGATGAGGTACTGTGGTATTTTACATCTCAGCAAGTGATTAATATGCAGCTCACTGCTCGGCTGGGTTTTGACTCCAATCTACTCTGCAACCTCGGGTGCCCAGTCATGCCATTTAGACACCAGCTCAGGCAGAAATTCCTTGTTAGCTTTCATTTCTCAATGCCCTAGAAACACTGGGGAAATATTTCCCATGCAAGTTCTAATTTCTATGTGCCAAATTAGTTTTTACTTCAAAAAGGAAGAGTCAGGCTTGGAGGAATTTCTGAACATTTCCCTGAAGTGCTCTGCCCTTGCTGCCTGGAGTCCAGGACTGGTTCATCTCGGAGGAGAAGCAGTTTCTGGAAATGACCAGCAATCTTTGCTTTCTGCTGTCTCAATCTGAAGTCAGAAATGGGGGTCAAATGCATAATTTGCTCCAGATTTTCCAGGATCAGGTGATCCATCTCCTTGATATATGCAGATTTGGTGCCTCAGAGATGTGTAGAAAATACCTGAATCTCCTTCAATATCTAGTAGGTCACAGAAGCTGCCTCAGGAGAGGTGACACCCTCTGATACCTTGTGTCTAGCAAAAGACTTCCTCCTGACTCCTCTTGGTGAATCATGTGGTTGAAGAGTCGCCCTGTGAAATGTTCATAGACCTAACAGTGATGTGTCTGCAACTTATTGGTGTTCAGACTGGTGCCTATCCCTTACCTCTTTTGAGTAATGTCAGAGTGGAACTGTTGAGTCAGTTGTTTGCCATCTGTGCTCCTCCAGGTTGTTTCCAGATCACCGCCATTGGTATGCCTTGTATGTTACACTCCCTGGGTCTGCTTGCCTTTTCTTTCTCTGACCAGTCTTGTAATAAACAACTGTCTCAAAATCCAGAGCAGATTATGCCCACCATGACCTGCCCCATGTGTCCTCCACTCAATCTCTTCTCTGACTTTGTTTCCAAGTGATGAGGACGAGTTGAGGAAATCACTCTCGGAGCTGGTAGACGACAAATTTGGAGCCAGTGCAAAGAAAGTGACCAGGATTGTTGACAGCAGCAACCCCTTCCTGGACATCCCCCAGGCGCTGAATGCAGTTACCTACAAGCACGGTGTCCTCACGCGCAAAACCCATGCAGACATGGACGGGAAGAGAAGTACGTGTTAATGGGACAGGTGGAGATGGGCCATAGGCAGTACCAGAGTCTGCCTCTAACCTTCCCCCAGCTGTTCCTCTGGAGTGTTGTTTCCACTCCATCCCAGAGGATACAAGAGAGCCACCAGCATATGAGCCCCAGTTCAGAGGGAAAGAGGGGTGTCTTGCAGCATTTGCAGACTTGAATGTTTTCAGGCGTCCTCAGTCTTCCCTTCTCACTGCCAAAGAAGCTGAAAGTGTCTGCTATCCCATTTGCTGATGACGCAGACATGGCCTTCTGCCATGGGCATAACCCTGAGCTCCACACTCTGAGCAATTGAGCAAGGATGGTTCCATAGCAGTCATCCACACCAGCCCTGGCCTTAGGGCCGACTGGTCTTAGAACCTTCAGCCTTACCTACAAATTCTGTGTGGGGCAGGGGGCAACAGGACTCCTCATAATTTTGCAGTCAGCATGTGGGATTACAGAAAGGATAACAGGAAAATGTATTTGGAAACTGTGCTAGGGAGTAGTTAATAGTGTATTACTAATCACTTGGATACCCACTGTCTCCTTGGATAACCACTGTTGCTAACAGATACGGATGGCCCATCCCCTTAAAAGACAGCCAGTTAAAAGGTCTTGAGGATCGAAGGTTACCACCGAAGACCTCCCTTGCTTCCAGCACTTTCTTAATTACCCACCCCATAAGGACCAGCTCTCTTGTCATGATGTAGATGGCTCTCCTCATCTCCTAGAGCTCCCCAGCTTCTAGCAAGCTGTCTTTCCCTGAGTCTACCAAGACAGCTTGTGTTAAGGCTCCATCCCTGGTCGAACAAAAGCTGCCTTAGCCAGGGTATGTCTGCCTCACCCCTCTGAACTAGAAATACCCAGGTTATGCCGCTGCTCCTCGAGCAGTAAGTCCAAAGAACCTGGGTTTGGAGAAGCAGACGCTACCAGCAGGTGGTTCCACAGCTACCCTCGCCTTCTCATGTCAAGTTTCGGCCTATTTGTGTTTGTGCTGTGAGGTTGCATCTCCCAACCTAGGTCTCTCTAACTGGCACAGGCAGGCTACATGCAAGTGGCAGCTTGGAGGTGTATGAGGTCTGGCATGTCTGTAGTGGGTCATGAAGAGGGATGGTCTTACCAGAAAGGTGAAGGTCAAGCAGCTCTGGCAGAAGCAGACATATATAATTAGATATTCTTCTTTTTGTAGCTCCCAGAGGAAGAAGAGGTTGGAAGAAATTTTATGCTGTGCTTAAAGGAACCATCCTTTATTTACAAAAGGTAACTACGGTGGACTGAATGATTTGCTAATTTTTGTTGTCTCCAAAGCAGTCATGCTCCTCTAAGCAGGAGTCCCATAGATGCAAGTAGAAGTGGGTCTGTCCTAAAGCATTCATGGACTTCTACAGAGTTCCTCAGGGGACCTATACACAGTGCTGGAGGGCACTGCCATCTTCTGTAGTAATGTTCATGGTAAAGTTGGTGTTTGTAGATTCACAAGAGGGCCTTACTGGAAAAAAATATGACAAAAGAAGCATTTAGGTGAACCATGCAATAGGAATCTGAAGGGGAAGAGCATAAGACTGGTGTTGTCCTGCCTGTTGTTTTATTTGCTGGCGTAAACCTGAGCCTAAGTAGCTCCATTGAGCATGGTAAGGATCTCTTCATGCTTAAATTTTGTGCATTTCCTTCAGGATCCTGCTGAGGTGGGTTCTCCATGAGCTGCCAAGTGGAGCTTTCTGAACATCTGTTCCACAGAGCTTCCTGCAACTCCCCAGGCCTGTAACCATCTATAGTCAACCCAAGAATAATTTGCAGATTTCCACAAGGGGCCAAGTCACCGCATTTATCTCTCTGCCTTTGCAGACTCTTGAGTGCTCGGAGGATTTCCTTGAGTAGTGAACGTCTACAGAGCTTGGATAGAACCTTACTTTAATGTCAGTACGAGCCAGCAAAGGATGCCTGTTTATCATGCAATCACATAACCCACTGAACTAGGTCTGAACTACTTAGTAAAACATGCTGTGCAGTAAGCCATTGAACTCACCTTGCTGAAACAGCACTGTGGGTAGATGTTACTGTGAGTTGCAGTATTATCTCCAAAGCAATGAAAGTAAACAAACAGTGGATTTATGTAAGAAAGGTACAAAGATCCTCAGGGCAGCACGAAATTATGACTCAGAGCTCATAGCACACCCCAACGATGCTTGTGTTTTGCCAGATACTATGGCACAAGTCACAAGGCCAACAAAAGTTTGGCAGTAGCTGATTGTAATTTACTGTATGGGTTGCTCTTAGCCAAGTGGTATTTTTATTGCCTTATCACCTTCCTCTGCAGCTGATGGAAGCTGCGGAGTACAGGAGAGCCCGGGTCTTCCTCAGCCTTGTTCAAGTCACTGACACTTTTTTGCACTCTGGTCTCTTGTTGCAACCTCCATTTGGCATCCAGTGAAGAACTTCCCATGCTGACTGCAGGGTTAGACACGAGGATAAAACTAACACAGAGCTACTCCCAACATTTAGTTTTGTTGAAAGAACGGTTTAAAGGATTTTTTTTCAGCAAATACATTTAGGGGTAGGGGACTTGAGGTGAAGCTAAATGTATTTGGGACCAAATACACTTTCAGAACTTTCTTCGTATGTTGGTCTAAAATGTAGCTTCTTCAGGATTTTTCTTAGTGCTTGGACAGTATTAGAAGGAGCCATGAATCAAATGCTGAGTATCATTCCTGCTATTAGGAGGAGTGGTTTGGTTTTCTTCACTCTGCAAGGCCAGTAGCAGTGACCTTACAGACTGCTATGTGAAGGTAGGTTGTTATTTTAATACTTCAGGTGTTACATTTCCAAAAGAGAGAGGAGATGGGCTTGACAGAGACACATGTTTGTTAGGAGAACAATGCTTTTATCTAGCTGGGCCTTCAGGGCTAATGGTTAAGAGGCTGAAGGCTTCTTCTATGCAGAAGACTTGAAGAAGCAATGCCTCTGAGTCTTAGGTGGGTTATGAGGATGTCTGATAAATACCAGCCATGACTGACATAATTAGAGGGAGGGACCAGAATTGCCTAGCATGGCCCAAGGAAGTAACATGAGGAACAATGACAACAACAAAAAGTTAATCTGAGAAACATTTGGGCAAAGGGTAAAGAGAGGTTTTTTAGTCATGAGCTGATGTTTGGCTGTACATGGCCCCTTTCAAAGACCTCCCGGTGCTGGCTTGGGCCAGTAGATAAAGGGTCCACCAAGCTCATGAAGAAGACACAGGAAGACAAGATTATCAAGCCAAAGTCTTTGCACTGCCATGTCCAAACATTCCCAGCACAACAGAGAGAAGATAAAAATCAACCCACCCAGTAGATTCTTATTCCAATATGTTGCTGATGTTGCTGGTTTGCAGTATAGTAAAGGAAGGGAATCCTGTGTCAGCCTTCTAAGCTCTCGGCAGAAGATGCTTGCGGATAAACATAAGGTAGAACATGGCCTGGGTGCAAATCACAGGGAAAGGATTGTCTGACATGACAACAGTGAAGAAAGTACCTGCTACCAGACTCATGTGTTGCCAGGGAGCACAGGTTCAGCACGGCCCAGGTTTTCACTCAGGCCAAACCAAGGACCTTGAATTGGAGACTCTGAGAAGATCCTGAAGACCAACCTTGGGGATTGAGTGGAGTAGAAATGGCAAGGGGGGTGAAGAGAGTTGGGGAAATAGGTAACAGGAAAAGAGGTATGGATAGATGGAGAGGTTAATATAAGATAGGCAGAAGGATGAGGGTGGCTGGGTAGACAGCAGTCTTTTAAAAGCAATCCAGGCAGCAGCCGTAAACCTGCTGATGTAGAGATGTTACATGCCATTGACTCGCCAGTGTTAATTGCTGGATTAGCGTGTTCTAGCACAGACTGCTGAAGCAATTGCTTGATCCCTTAAAGGGATGCAGCAAAGTCCTGAGGGTGAAATGCAGACTTAGGAGCAGGGCGCACCTCTTCTGCACTCTAATCCGCACTGGGTCACTGACTCATTCCGTGGCCTTTGGCGATTTACTTCACCTCTGTAAAATGGGGATAATAACCCTTAATCACCACAGATGGAGGGGTATTGAGAGGAGGGATGAAGGGTTGTAAAGAATGAGGTGCTCTAATATGGAAGTACTGAAAAGGGGGCAGGTCTGAGCATTTCCCTCAGTGCCTGACCCTGCCGCCCGGACTCACAGAGTACCCAGCGCTGCCCTGAGCCATGGGCCCTGCTCCAGGCAGGCAGGCCCTTACCACAGTAATGCTGCTCCGAGCACCAAGTTCATGGCCAGACCGAAGGCAACAGCACTTACTTTTCCTTATTAAACAGTTAGCCTGGTGGATGTGAACTGAAAAAGAGAAGAACCCCTCGTAAGCTGAAACATGAGCAAACTCTGTAGTTCATGTCCATTTTCATATCACTGCTTGGGGCTGGTTGTGAGCCCAGGCGAGGAGCCAGCAGCATCAGCGCACTGGACTATGCCACCCCATCCAGGTGCTTTCATAGGCAGGCAGGCAGCGGAGATACCTTTTGTTGGGAATGAGCCGTAAGCTGGGAAGCTCGTGGTAGTCGTGGATCCTCCTCCCTTCGCATGCAGAGGTGGGCAGCAGGAGAGAGCTGGGTTCAGAAGGTGGCACCAAAGATGCCATGGAACACCCCCATGGCAGAAAGTAACCCCAAAGAGGGGTTGATCGTGCTTGTTTAAACGGGGTCTTTTGCAGGTGTGTGGACTGGGAGTCTCTCTATGCAATCAGTGTTAAAAGATAAAAGTAAATTAAATGGAAATCAGAGAGACTGCAAAACAAATCACCTGCACGCAGGCTCAGTTGCTGCAGAAAGTATCTCCAAAGCATACCCTGAAACTTGCTAACACCCACCATCCTCCACCCAGGAAAGCAAGCAAGAAATAAATTCCTTGCCCTTTCAGGGCTGGAGGCCTTTAAACCTATTCTGATTTAATTGGAATGGAATGGCAGATCAGACCTTGCCCATTTCATAGTGGCACATACCCATACCCATGTGAGGAAAGCTGGATACATAAGAAAAAACATTCAGCAACCCTGTGATACCAGATTAAGACCTAAAGTGTCTGTAGATGAAGCCAGATTCAATATTGCAGGATAACACTGTGGCTATAAAATGGTGAGAGTAAGATCAGAAATACTGCAGCATGGAAAAATCTTTGCGTGAGGTATCTTCAAATGTGGCAGGAGACTGTTTAGGTTTTAATATTAAAAATAAATGTTTTCTTTGAGATTTAAAACAGAACTATTCCAATGAAAAAACGTGTTTCTGTTGCTATTATGTTTTTGGATATGCCTCTTCCACAACAGCAAGTGAACTTGTGCTTGAGCTTGCATCAAAGTTCAGGACGAGATGGAGACTAAACCTAGAGAAGCAAGTGGGGGCTTCAAAGCAGAGCTGATGTTCTTTATGGAAAGGCCATGGGATTATTCTGTTCGGGGAGGCTAAGTGCTAGTGCAAGTACTGTGCACAGTAATAACTCCAGTTGTCTGGGACTGGCATCTTGCAGGCCTGGAAGGCTGTTTATGGAGGGCTGTTTAGGCAGAGATCTCCCAGCAGCGGCAGCAGAGCAGATCGTCCTGACTTGTGCAGCATTTGCATCAAAATGAGCTTCCTGGAAGACCTGACCCATGCAGAAGTGAGCATCCAGCACCACACATTCCTACAAATGCATCATTTCCACTAACAAGGAAGCATAGGGCAGAGAGGACCTGCTTGACTCAACCTCATGCTGATTTACAGGGCCCAATGTTAGAAAAATAAAATTTGGCTTTTCTTTACACCTACGTGGATATGCATGAGCATGAAATCAGTATGGGCAATAAATGAAGGTGCCTTTCAAGATGAAGATCTGCATTAGTTGAACCAATTAACAACCATAACAATTTCTGCTTGTCACCTCCCACTAAGCCTTGTTTTTCTCACCATATTGTCAGAAAGCTTTTCTTGAAATAAGAGAGTCAGTTTTACTCATATCCAAGTAGTTTCAACTTTGCAAAAAAAAAAAAAAAAAACATGCAGTGTCGGAAGTCTCTCTGCAATATAGTAGGCGTGAGCAGCAGTTTCCCTCAAGCAACTGTGTGCCACCAAGTGGAGTAACATCTTAGGTCCTCATAAGCCTAAGCATTTTTTTTTCTATGTTGAAAGGCAATTAACCCATGCTTCTGACTACTGACAGCACAGTTCAGCTCCTGCAGTCAACAGTGGTATCTGTAAACATTTGACTATGGCTTGAATTTCAGAGGAGCTCCAAGCCAAGCAACAGTGCTGAAGTGCACTAAGGAAAGGGCATTTATACCAGCCCCAGTGCAACCCATGTGATTGTCACCTCAAGGAGCCCAAACAATCCATCCCTTCCCATGCAGGACTTTTGTTTTCAGGTCACCTGTAAGAAGGCATCACTCACTGCACGAGTGAGGGGTCAATACCAGACATTTCTTACCCTGTGCCCCACAGGATTTCTTTCCACAAGGTCAAGCATCCCATGTGTTCATATAGCAGTCACTATGGCAACCCATCTCCGTATTGGGATGACTACTTCAGAAAAGAAAGGAAGGAAAAGCTTTGGAAACCTGTTCCTCATCAGGAGCAAGGATCTGTATGGGCCACTTTCATGTGCTGGATGGTGCTGGTCCTGGTTGCTCTGCAGAGCCCATCCATCTGACGGAAAACCCTTCTGGCCCCTCAACAGAGATTAGCCTTACTGACTAGGGTTACTGACCATTAAACTGGCACAACTTTTCCCTGGAGGGCTGGATTTGTGGCACCAGGATATGGGAAACAAACATCTTTTTGCAAGACTGCAGAAGAGACTGAGTTCTAGTTTGAAATCTGAAGAAGGGTTGGAATGATTAGATTAGTAGTAGTAGGGGAGAGCTACCCACATATTGGCAAAGACAAAGAATTCAAGACACGTAAGAATGAATTAGTCTTCTAGGTTTGAACTGTAATTAGCGGGGCAAGGCAGGCTCTTGTGGGGATAGCCTGTCCTAAAATAGGCTGCAACATTTCACAACAGCTCACACTGTCATGAGTCTGTAGTTACCCAAAAATGCAGTTCTGCTACCCACTCCTGCAGCATAACTATGCAGTCCCAGTGTAGCCTTTTCCATTACTCCTGCCCAGGCAATGGCCTGTAGAAAGGGAACTGGTGCAGTTTTTAATTCACCAGAGGTGGGCACTTGACAGGATGGGGAGGAGAGCAGTATGTCTTAGCAAGAGCCAGGTTTCCGTCCATCCATCCATCCATCCATCCATCCATCCATCCATCCATCCATCCACCTATCCATCTATCTCATAACCCAACTGGTCCAGTAAGTGATGTGGAAAGCAGACCGCGTGAGAGGCCAGCTTAAAGTTGTCAGGAGCGCAGTCAGTTTGAAAGCAAAGGATGAACAGGATTGATGGAACTCTCATTTTTCCTAAGTGCTGTATCCTGTCAATCTTTTGAATCTGATGTTTGAGACTTTCAGTCTGTTTATAAAATATATACATATTTTATATGTTAACAATGCACTTATTGTGCTTCCTTGTTTCTATGATATCCTCATGCAGTGGAGAAAGTGCTACAGAGCATCAAAGAAGCAATAATAAAGGCATTGCTGCTGCCATCTGAAAATGCCTGTCTAATGAGTTACATGAGAGACCATGCCAAAAGGTCAAACACGCTAAAGAGAGGGAGAGCAAGTATGGTTTGGCTGGGCCATGTGCAGTCTGGCAACTGTCCCACCAGCCACACATCTGAATGGAGAGGTGTGTTAGGCTCCAGAAGTATCAGTGTTTCAGGGCTGCCAAGGACCTGCAAATCCTTGAGCCCAGATCCTCCAGCATGTAAATCAGTGTAGTTCCAGGGCAGGCTCTTGCTGATACCTGCTTGCAACTGGGAGTTGCACTTTGCTGTGAGTTCTGTGACTGGGGGTAAAGCTCTGCAGAACCCTAGCCCTGTCTTGTGTCTTCCCTCAAAGCCTGAGGCATGTACTGTTAGAGATAACTATTGATAATTGCATTTAAAACTTTCATCTCCTTCTGTACATCTTCCCAGTGAGCTTAATGATGGAGGAAGATGCCAGGTGTTAATTATTATCATTGTCAGCTCCTAGCATTTACTGTACAAAGCAGCACTTTTCCTGGTCTCAGTACTGTGTGATTACAGTACAGAGAATGAGGCATATTCCTTAAAGTAACCCACAAATGTTAGTGTTGTCATTATCCAATTAACGTTCCTTTTTCACAGGATGAATATAAACCTGACAAAGACCTCTCTGAAGTGGATCTAAAGAATGCCATTCGTGTTCACCACGCCTTAGCCACGAAAGCCTCCGACTACAGTAAAAAATCGAACGTGCTGAAGCTGAAGACAGCTGACTGGAGAGTGTTTCTGTTCCAGGCCCCGTAAGTACCAGCACTTCCTCGCCAGGAGACTTCCCTCCAAGCATGAAATGGCAGGCCAACTTCCAACCAGTGTTGGATTCTCTTCTGCTTGACCAAATTAACACACATAATAAAGGAGAACCCTAGAAAGAAGAACTGGGGGAAGAAGATGCTAAGCAGAAGGAGGGCTGAAAGTGAGGTCTGTAGGATTGTGCAAGGAACCTGGTCATGGAGTCACAGTTTATACTAACCAGGTGAGAAGAGATTACTTATGTGACAGCAGTCAGGCTCCTGACAGTGGCGTGTGTCAGTCCTTTCTGGTTTGTCACCAGGACTGACTGAGCAGGTAACAAGCTGAAGAGGGAGGTAACTTCTCCTTCTCCCTGGCTGTGGAGTCCATCATATAGTATCCTGTGGGTTTCAGATGGATTTTGCTAGTAAAGGACTAACGGGAAGTTGATGAAGCAGAATGTTTCCAGACCATGTTTGTGGATGACATTCCAAGAGAGGTTTTCGAGGGTAGACGGGGAAACATGATTTCCAAACAGGCTACGTAGTTCCCACAGCCCCTCAAAAATTGCAAGGAAATATATGGACACACTTGTGCTTAATTGTAAGGCTATTTTAAAATGTGCTTGAAGTGTTTTACCAGTTAAAAGTGGTATCCCAGCACTAACTCTTGAGGGACTGCTATCTAGAGTGAATGTTTCCCAAGTCTCTTCCTGCTTGCTCTGTACAAACAATTCAGGCTACAGTAGCAAGCCAGCCCAAATCATATCACATGCTGGCAAGTACAGTGCTGGAGTCACCAGTGTGGATGTCCTCCTACTCTCCTCTTCCTAACCTCTATTCTCATTCAGTGGGAGGCACTGAACTAAGGAGCTGATGGGTCACCTGTCAGCAAGGGGTGGGAAAAACTGCGTTAAGGTCATTGCAGAATTCTTTCCAATCCAGGCTATGTCTTCTTCGTCAGCCCACTACAGAGGAAAGTTGTTTTGCCAACAAATGCCACATGCTTGAGCTAGCTTCTGTTTGCTCTTCTATTTCTGTGTCACCTCCTGAGATAGTTGACACTGTAAGTTAGGATGGAGTATTAATGCCTAAATCTTAACGTCTAGACTTATGCATTGAAAATTGAGTTGAAGCCTAGTGGGAGCATTTCCTGAACAGATCCAATTAAGGACTTCAGACTGCTTCCCAAAAACATCTTAGGGATTCACAAGACCTCTGATGAGGGGCTCCTGATGTCCACAGGGTAGTTTGTTGTTCCTCCCTTGTCACCTCTCCACCGCTTCTCACAGAATGCAGAGTTGATGAGGAAGGTGGAACTTTCAGGTCTTCGTGCAGGTGGACAAGAGTCCTGAAATCCTTAAGTCACTGTAGATGCAGTTAGGAAATGTTTTGCTATGATCATGACCAAGGGTAGCACAGAAAAGGTTTTGAAGAAGGGCCTCTTATGAGGACAGACAGCTTCAGGGCTGTCCTTACCTGACTGGGCTTGGGTCAGGAGGCTTTGCAGAAACCCAGCATCTCTCTTTCCCCTCCTCCATAACAGAAGTAAGGAAGAAATGCTTTCCTGGATCCTGCGAATCAACCTTGTTGCTGCCATTTTCTCTGCCCCAGCCTTTCCAGCTGCAATCTGCTCCATGAAGAAGTTCTGCCGCCCACTGCTTCCTTCATCCATGACTAAACTGTGCCAGGTAATGTGTGAGAGAAGGGTTGGTGGTGGAGGTGCCTCATGCATAGCTGGACTTTCAGCGCACAGATCAAGATGAAGCCATCTGCAGCTTCCATCTGCACCTCTCTGAGCACTGACACATATCTAAGCACTCAGGTACACACACCCCTATCTTGAGGGCATGAAAGAGCGTAGTGGACAACTCAGAGCACAGCAAACCTAATTCTGACCAATGCTTCTTCTGCAATGAAGGTAAAACAGCCCTGCTCACAACACCTTCTGCTTAATGGCTGTTGATGTGGACTGCTTATTGCCTGTCACATCTCAGTACCTTTCTGCTGCTGGGGTTTAAGTAAGTGATTCGTCCTGCTGAGCCCAAGAGCTGGCTACCACCCCGGTTCCTTTTATAACATGACACTTAGAGAGGGCACCATGTTATTTCTCAAGCTGAAAAGTGACAGAGAACAGGGAGTCTGAGTCCTACTCAGTGGGAAAGGTTGTCTGGAAGCAGTGGGACACAGTGCACCAGAGCATGGATACCCGAGACACAGTTAACCAGGAGTGATGAGCAGCTGCCATCCAAAGAGAAACTTTAGTTTGTACTGCCCAGGGAATGCAAAACATGCCTTAGCACCGCCAAAAAACAGGGAACACTGCCACTGGACCTCAGCAGAGGGGAAGGGAGAGGATAGCCTGAAATGATCAGAGCAGAGATACATCTCCTTATCTGCTGGGCCAACATGGCTGGATGTTGTCTTTCTCAAAGCACAGACTTGGAAAGTGTTTTTTCCCTAAAAAGAGAGGGATGTTCAGCTCTAGGGGTGCAGCAAGTTCTACTTGGGTATTAAGGGATACAGAGCATTTCATTTTTGTGATTCTAAAGAGGCTCCAGTGCTAGGGAAATCTGCTCCTAGCACTGATGGTCTTTGGGTTTTGATCTTCAAATACCTATGTTTCATCTGCTCCTTATCAGATGAATTTGCGAATGTGCTGCATGCCTTTGACTCCAGCGCATGGTACACAGCCCTTTCCAGTAGCTTAGCTTACATCCTCGCGGAGACAGATTCCACACTGATAGGCATGCAGTGCGCTTAGGTGTTACATCTTTGTACATTTTAATACCTGACATACTTCTCTCTGCAGGAGGAACAGCTGAGGTCCCATGAAAATAAAATGAAGCAGATTGCAGATGAATTAGCAGAGCATAAATTACATCCTGTAGAGAAGAGCCTCAAGTCAAAAGAGGCTGAGGAGTACAGACTGAAAGAACATTACCTAATATTTGAGGTAAAGTAACTTTCATCTTTTCTGTACCAAATGATACCTTGGCTGATAAGAGATAAAACTGATAAGCCTGAAGTGGACCATGTGTCTGTGAAAGCAGGAAAGGGGAGAAAAGAAAGAGAAGTCACGAGCTTGATGGGTGTCATGGGGCAGCAGCAAGTTTCACTGTTTTGCACTGAAGCTAAAACAGGATATAACAGACATTGCAGATCCTCTATGATTTCCAGTGTTAAGAGGGAAAAAAATGATGAGAGAGATAAAATCTTCCTTTACTGTCCTGGGAGTTGAAATTTCCTCACATCCCAAGTAAGAAGGTAGTTCAGTTGTTGGGGCGCATCTGTCTGTTCAGCAACATTAATAAAAGTCTGTAGAAAGCTCTGGGAGAACTATTCTTGTTTTGGCAAAACTATTTCTCTAAACAAAAGCCAAAGATCATTTTTATGGCTGATTACAGACTCTCTGAGGATACATGTAGCTGAGTTTAAAAACTCCACAAAATATAAGTATTAATTGTGGGAGAAGTAGGATATTTTGTTCCAGAAGAGGCTGAGTACAAGTTGGGTTTCCTGCCACAGAAGAGTCATTGGGAAGACCTCTAGTCCTGCTCTCAGCCGAACAGACTATTGTCAATAGTACCCCAGGCTGCCATGGCTTTTTTTGGCAAAGTCTTGGGAATCTCCAATGATGGAGATCTCCTGCCTCCTTCTGCATCACAGGCTGCACCACCCTCTTGGGGAAAGGTCTCCTTGTAGTGCCCCATAAATCTGGTAATGCCTTGAATCTCCCAAGCCACAGTGGTTGCCTCTGGCTCCACTGACTTTGTGCCAACCTTCCAATAGTTGTTGGCTGCTGTTAGAGCCCCCTTTGCCTCCTGTTTGCCAGGCAGCCTATTTAGGATACCTGTACAATTTAATAGTAACAGAGAATCAATGAATGAGTACAATGGAAAGAAGAAGTATTTAAACCAGTGGAAGGAAACATTCCCCCCTGAAAAATCACTGTGCTCACCAGGAGTGTGTTTTTGATGTTCCTAACCAGGCAGGCAGGAAGATGGAAACTCTGAATATCCCAAATCAGATAGGATCAAATCTGTTGGCCTGCTCTTGCCTCTAAAACCTGCCTTTAGCAGTTGAGTTCAGAATCAAACCTGTAAGAGAAATTGTAGTCTTGCACAACCTTCCACATTCATCCTTGGGTTGATTGGTTTTGTTAGGCTGTGGCATAGATCAGTCATTGGGCTGTAATTAAATTGTACTTGCTGGCTCACATTGGTGGGAGCCTGACAATATAGCATGAGTTTTGGTGCAGTAGCCGACAGCTTTGTCTCCGCTTTTCGTGTATGCCCTGTTCTGTCCCTGTTCCCAGGTTCTCTGCTCTGTTCCCTGTTCCCCTGCAGAAGAGCCGCTACGAGACATACATCAACCTGCTGTGCATGAAGATAAAAGTTGGGACAGATGACCTGGAGAAAATTGAAACCAACTTCTTCAAAGTGGAAGCTGATGATATTGCTTTGCGGAAGACACATTCAAGCCCTTCCTTGAGCCAAGGGCACTTGTCCATCAGTTGCAAGGCAGAAAAGGACATTATAGAGCAGAACACTTAACAAGCAACGCACCCAGAAGGGGGAATGAACCAGCAATGCTTTGCGCTCCTGGACTAGATCGATGAGCACAATTTTACCTAGGAATTTATACGAACAAAGCCGTAGACATACACGACACGGTGAATCTGAGAAGCTTTAGTTGACACTCCTTGACAACGCTCTGGCATTTCAGCATCATAGACGCTCCACCTTTTCTTCATCCCTAACAACACCTATGGCTCTTTGTTCCCTCATTACTACCTGCACAATAAAGGGATATGCTTATTCTCCAAGGGGCAGGCTGCTCTTTTATCCAGTAGCCCCTTTCTCAATCCCTCCCTCCTTCCTTCTCTCACTGGAGTCCCAGTGAACCTGACAGTGTTCTTCTGGCAGTGCAGGAACCTCAGCCAATCCTCACGTTCAAAGGTTCAGCCCTCAGCTGCTGTGAGCAAACAGGGTCTGTGGCACCACAAATGCTCTCAGGGAAGCAGAGCATGTCCCTGCCGTGAGAAGAGCATCGTTTGACACAGGGCAATAGGACGGATTCCTAGTCCCTGCTGGAGTGAGAGGTGTCTTTAGCATGGGCGCATGAGAACATCATCCGCCCACGGCAGTGGAGGCCTAATGTGCCCTCTGTCGCCTTTTCATTTTTATATATATATATACACACATATAAATATATATAAATAAATATATATATAAGGAAACTTTAACATGGGTTTTAAACCTCAGTGTGCTAGCAAAGGTAAGCTTCCTGGAGAAGATGCTAGGGACTGTGGAGGGTCTGACCAGCCTATTAGGATATTTTCAAAAGTGCAGTAGCCTGTGTTTCTTATTTTCCTTTCTTTTTTTTTTCTTTTTTTTTTTTCTCAAAAGGAATACCATCTGGCTTTGCTGTGAAACATTGCTCTCCTGTTCCTGCTGATTCAACAAACTGGCCAGCCTGCTGCTTATTTAGCATCCATGGCTTCTTCCATTTTGGGTTCAAGATGCATTTGGAGACGTGCTTGAGATTCAACCTCACCTGTGTGTGCAGGAGTAATTCTAACTGTCCATGGATGAACTTCCTCCATTCTGCGATTCACATACTGTACTCTTAAATGGGGAGCTGTGTTGGTCTTCCTTTCTGTTTTCAGTGATCTGATGATTTACTGTTGTACCAGAAGTGATTCCATTGCATTTCAATGCCATGACCGTCCTCCTGCACTTTATTTATTTATTTCATTGTTTGGCTTGGTTCTTTATCTTTGATTGCTTTTCTTTCTCCTAGGTATGTTCACAGTGATCAAGTTCCAGTTTTAAGGGATCTTGTAGCTGCTAATTACACTGTCATTTGCTTTTTATATTTTTGCAGCATTTTTTAAACAAGCAAAACAGATTCTCTTTGGACTATCAAGATTTGAGAGCCTATGGACTACTGTTTTCCATGACAGTTCATGCCACTAAAAAACTCCACCCAACTTTGTCACCTCTTCTTTTGATCTCCCTGTTTCTTTGTACAGTTTGATAGTTTATTTGAAATGATGCACTAAGAACCGTGTAAAAAGAATAACAATAAAGCTGAATCTGTTGGTAAAGAGAACTGGTCTCAGATACGGTTCCACCAAGGCCTGTTGGCTGGAGTGTTCACAGATTTTACAGCAAGAGATGGTTGTGCTCAAACTGGTGCCCAGAACTCCTCCTGAGTTGCCTGTTGACAATCCCAGAAATCTCTCGTTGCTCTCCTGTGAGTGGGGTGCCAGCGTGCCCGTCCTCCTGGGTGCTGCTGGTCTGATGTGCCGTGGACCTGATGTACAGGTGCAGACAAACTGGAATGTATTCAGGTAGCTCATTCGCCATCCAGCACATGCTAGTCCTACCTTTCCACCTTCAGCCTTGAGGTGTGTGAGCGGATAAGGATACCAATGTCTGCACTGTTGGTTGGAGGTGTCCTGGGAACGTGCATTAGGTGTTGCGGCTACTTCTGTAGCACATGTGGTGCTTCCCTGTGGCAGGTGCTGTACAGACAGCCCTTGCACGGAGAACCTTGCAGATGCTACTGCTCACAGGAAACATCAGGTGTCTGAAAAGGTACTGGCTCACACCGTGGAAGGCATGGGGAAAGTCAGGCCTGACTCTCTGAACTCTCAGGTATCTCATATATCAGCCTGTCTCTTGTTTCCATCCCTTCCAGTAGGCAGCAACATCTCCAATGTGTTTGTAGAAGCAACCAAGAGCATCTCAGTCCCGGATGTCCAGGGTGCTACTCTGCCGCCCTCCACCAAGAGGGAAGTGCAAGGAAAGCAAGTGTCTTGCAAAGTCTTCTCTGAGCACCAGGAAGCTCCTTAGAGCGGAGGACTCTCTGCATAATGGATGCAGAAAGGGGCAGCAGTCTGTGCTGAACTCCTTGGTAAGGCAGCTGAGAGAGTTAAACTTAACACCAACCAGCAGAGTTGTTCCTGATGCACAAGGGCTGATCAGGACGGTTATGCATGCAGAGGCCTGGTGGGTCACCTTGCTTAAAAGACGACATTAAGAACACCTCAAAATGTCTTGTTTGACCTCGAGTCAGAAGTGAGAATGGAGACTGTGTAACATGTCCCGTTGCTCCCATCAGCACCTATTAGCAACATATAGAACATAAGTACTGCAGTGCAGGCAGTATCCATTTGACAGACTGCAGGCATAAAAAAGAGGGGGGCTTTGCATTCCCAAAGCCTGGATCCGCTGCTGCTTTTCTGCTTGCATCATTCAGCCCACGTCTGCAAAGCAGTTCCCTCCCCTCCAGAAGGGCAACCAAGGCTCTCTGTACACACAGAGCAGAGTGAGCAGGAGGCTTCAGTGGCTTCCCCCAACCTGTGAAAACTGCTGTCAAATATTTATGCCCAAACCCTAGCAATACACATGGCTGGAGATGAGGGCTCTAAAAATAAACCAGTGATGGGAAGAGGAGACCCAGGCTTCCTTCAGAGGCAATTGCAAAGGGAATTAAAGTAATATAATTGCCTCCAAATATAGAACACAATTATGGGAAACAGGGGACACGTTAAACAAGAAATCACTATGAGAATTCATGAGGCTGGCATGGCTCAGAGTTAGAAATGTCTCAGAAGCTGCAGCACATTGTAGATTCCTGTGACTCTTGGGGCAATAAAACATCTTTCTGCCCAGGGGAGCACAGAAGCAGCAAACCCTCAACTCCCTCATGAAGGAAGCCAAACAGCAAACAGCAACAGCAGCGTTCGGAACCGAGCAGGCACCCTGGGCAGCCCTGAGATTGTGCTGTGCTGCAGCTTTGTACCTCCAGGCTGGAGCACAGCTGCAGAAGGCCTGAGGGCTGCAGCGTGCCGCTAACATGGATGTGGCTGTGGTGCCAACCCTAGGTGGGATATCTCTGAGAACAGAGCATTGGAGAAGGGGCTACCCCACTTCTCCCTTCTAAATGATGAATCTTCAAAGCAAATCTTCACACTGGGTACCTCCCATGTATGTTTTTTCCCAGCAAATTGCATACACTGCTCATTCCTCTCCATCTTGCCATACCCCAAGAGGAACTGAGTTGGGAGAATCACCTCCATCCTCGGAAATGTAGTTGGACAACTCATCCTGGATGTCATCTCTAGCCATGCGGAGGGCAAGAAAGTGATCAGGAGTAGTCAGCATGAATTCACCAAGGGAAAATAATGCTAAACGAATCTGAGAGCCTTCTATGAGAGAATGACTTGTTGGGTAGATGAGGGGAGACCAGAGGGTGTTATCTACCTTGACATCCGCAAGGCTTTTGATGCTCTCTCCCATAGCATCTGCATAGGCAAGCTCAGGAACTGTGCATTAGATGGGTGAACAGTGAGACGGATTGACAACTAAACCTCAGAGGGTTGTGATAAATCTAGGCCTGTGGCTAGTGATGTCTCCCAGTGGTCAGTATTGGGTCCAATCTTGTTCAACTTATTTATTAATGATCTGGATGAAGGTACAGAGGGCACCCTCAGCAGGGTTGCTGATGATACACAACTGGGAGGAGTGGCTGATAGCCCAGAGGTGTTGGGCTTCCAGTGGACAGGCTGCAGACATCAGCAGAAAGCAACCTCAGGAAGCTCAACAAAGGCAAGTGCAGGTCCTGCACCTGGCGAGGAATCACCCCATGTACTAATACAGGCTGGGGTGACCTGCTGAAGAGCGGTTCTGCAGAGAAGGACCTGGGCATCCTGGTGGACAAGTTGACCATGAGCCAGCAATGTGCCGTTGTGGCCAAGGAGGCCAATGGTCTCCAGCGGGTACATTGGGAAGAGTGTTGCCAGCAGGTTGAGGGATGTGATTCTTCCTCTCTACTCAGCTCTGGTGAGGCCACACCTGGAGTGCTGTGTCCAGTTCTGGGCTTCCCACCACAACAGGGACTACTGGAGAGAGCCCAGTGCAGAACTGCGAAGACGATGAGGGGACCCGAGCATCTATTCTATGAAGGGAGGCTGAGAGAGCTGGGCCTGTTTAGCCCAGAGAAGATTGAGATGGGATCTTATCAGTGCATGCAAATATCTGAAGGGAGACCCCCACAGTATGTGTGATGAAGGTTCAGGGTGACAGAAAGGCTAGCTTTGAGGTGGCAGCATTCTGGATGTATCAAGGCCGGCAGCTCAGCTATCAGTATGGCCATCAACTCGCTGTGGCTTTCAGTCTCACTGTGTTCCAAGACTGGAGGGACCAACTTCAGCTTAGAGGCACAGAGAGAATGATGTGTCACAGAGATGGCACAGCCCTGATGAACTCTTTCCTGTGTTCTTGCTTTGCAGCCTGGTGACTGTTGCTTGGTGCCACAGGACATGCAGAATTGAACCCTATGTGCCTTCACTGCTGCGAACATTGCTGAAATCAGTGCCAGCATGTGGCCATGCATCTCCAGCTTTTCTGGGCACAACAGAAAGCTTCTGTAAGCGGGGCTCTCCCTTTTCTGCAAGTGGAGCATCCATGGCTTTCCCATGGGAGACATGGGGTGACATCCACTCACCTCACCTCATCACTCAGTGCACCTCAACTCTCAGGCCCTGCAGTGAAGTGACCATGCCAAGCAAAATACATGCCACTCTGGGAAGTTTTCCTCCCTTCAGCAAGGTAGTAAATGCCTGTAGGACTGCATCTACAGTATATGCCACAGCTCCCCCTTTGCGCCCAACTTGCCTATGAGATTAATGCTGGCCACAGTTTGTTATTCTTATTTTATTTATAATATAAAAAATGTTCAAGTGTTAAACAGTCAAGAGTTCTGACATTCAGACAATCCAGAGCAAACTTTGACAATCATCTTATGACAAATTAGCAGAGTTTTCTATCTGACCCCATCATGGGTGAGGAAGAGGGGTTTTAGTTACTTTATTGCTAAAAGTTAAATGAAATACACTGTCAATTGTTGTATTATCTTCTCAGTCACAGCTTCACCATGCATCCAATCTACAGTATCTGAAATGCAAAGGACATGCAGAAGTAAAAATATAAAAAGAAAAAAGTCAGGCTACAATGTAAACAGGTTTGCTGCAGAAAACTGAGGAGAGAGGGGCGCTTCCACGGGGGATGCTCTGCTACCTGGACACGCAGGACTGTCTCTGCACCACGGACCCAGTGGCTAGAGATGTCTGAGCTCAGAAACACGACGTCCATCACCGATGGAAAGTTTTTACGGGACACAGGGACATTACAATAACAACTGTCTTTACAATATACAGCACAGTGATACAGAAGAATCCACTCACTGGGTTCCCTCGTGTAGGCTCTGCTGCCCTTCCTGCCCAATGCAGTGACTTCTAGGGGCCAAAAGTTCTCATGCCAAAAGCCAAGGAGCAGCAGTGCTTGGGGTGGCTGGGCAACTGCATCCCCAGCTGCCTGAGCCCCACAGAGCCTGCTGTCCTGGTGCCCTCCCAAGACACGTGGTCCTGTGGTGCACACCAACACAGCACCAGGGCACCGGGGACACGAGAGCCCCACAGTCCCCCCAGCACCACGGCCATGAGGACAGCACAGCCCGTGTGGCACCACGGCCCGTGTGGCGATGCAGCCCACATGATACCGCAGACGTCTGAGAACACCTTGCCAGGAGGCCACCGCGCGGCGCCGTCTCCTCCATCTAGCAATGTTGGCTTCAATGAACTGGATTCAGCCATACGTAACCAGATAGTATTTCACAACATTCATTTAAATGTTTTATTTATTTGACTACAAACCCGTGCCAAACTGAACCACCCCAACTTCAGTCCCGGGAGTGAAATGGCTGAAGGTTGAGAGCTATATTGTAAGGGCTGCTGCTACTGTATGTTTTTATTTTCTGCTCCTACCTGTGTGGCAAAAGAAACAATATTTCTGCATTCCAGTATGACGCGGTTGTGTTTCTTTTTCTCCTGATATAAGCATATATGCAAGTATATTACAGGAAAAGACAGACCCCCATCAGAGATGATAATGGAAACGCTCCCACTCATGTCCTCAGTGTGTGCTTAAATGATACCATAAAGAATAAGATCATTAAGAGCAAGGTACGGGGCAAAGTGGAGAGGCTGTTTTCTTTGAATGGAAAAGCGCCTTTATGACAGGTCATCTCCTCCAAAAAATCTATGATCTTAAAAATGCTACTGAAACAGAATCCTCAGCATGAATCCCAGCACTAGCATACAGCAAAAGGCACCACGATAGTTTTATTTTCTATTTTTAAGTAGTCAAAAATTGGCCCACTTTTTTAATTTTATTGTTCGTTTTCGTTCCTTTTTTTTTTTTTTTTTTTTTTTACTTTTTTTTTCTCGGAAGCTGTAAATCAAGACATTACATATAAATAGAGATTCCCTATAAAAAAGTCTTTGCCAGTAGCTATTATAAGACAACTTTGCTAAAATGAAAATAAAACATTTTATTTGTTATATTTTTTCCTCTTTTATATAAAATAAAAATATTTATTTATTTGTTTTGTTTTGACTCCCTCCTCCGCCTTTTCCATACAGGTGTGTTTGTGGGTGTGTGAGTTTGTGAGACTTCTAGAGAGGATCCGGGTCTTGTTTGGGTGTCGTGTGTGTCAAGCTGCTCTGCCCGCTTTCCCCGTGAGTGCTGTGTCTGCTGTAGGAATAGTAAGTCCGGCTGTCGCCCGGCCGATAGAGCGGGGGTGAATCTGTGTTCATTGCATCATTGTTCTGAATGCTTAGGAAGGGGGTGCTCTCGGCCACAAGCTCCTCGTCAGACTCGCTGTAAGAGGCGCTGCTCAAGGAGAACGAGTCCCGGACCGCTCTGGCTCTGTGAGAGACGTGCCCGTTCAGTTTGGATTTTTTCCACCGCCTGTTGCTGCTGGCTGTTTTCTTTGGCTGCTCTAGCGCTGTGACGTACTCCTGCGTTGTCTCGTACTCGTCATCCTCTGTGATGCGGAAGGGGCTGGAAGGCAGGCTCCCCATGCTGTCATTTAGGTAGGTCTTCCTTTGGTAGTAGCTGTCGTATCTCTGCATGTCCTGGAAGGGAACCTGGTACCGCCGCAGGAGGGGCTGTTGTTCCTCCACGCGGAAGCTGATGGGGGCTGCGGGCGGCAGGGACACGGCATGTGCGGAGTTGGGGGAGGTGATCTCAAAAGTGGGCACCTGTGAAGCCACCGAGTACTGGAAGTCAACGGGCGAAAGGCGTGCTGGTGTGGTCAAGGCCGACACATACCTGAAAGAAGCAACACCTCCGTTTGGACCTCAGACAGCCAAAACTCCCTCCACCTACAGCTCCGCTCTGCTGGATATGCAGTATCAGGGCGCATGGGGCCTCCACTACACCTTTGCTCTCAGAGCTTAGCATCATCCAGGGGAACCGCGAGGGACCTCTCATCTCAGCACCCAAGGGAGTTCACGACACCGGATATTTAGGGAGCTGTGCACAGTTCTCCCTAGGGATGGCCCTCCCACAGGATCCTCCCATTCCCACTGCTTCCCAGCTCCTTTGTGCTATAAGAAGCAGTGTGAACAGGGCTTTCTTATCTGAGCTCACTCTGGCACCCAGCACATCACAGCTTCCCAAAGCGATCACCGCCCGCCATCCACAGAAACAACAGCAAGGCAGTTCTCAAGGAACCTTCACCAGCTGAACTGGAGTGCACTTTCCTTGCTAGAGGACAAGGCTCAGGGCCCAGTCCTGCAGGACAATCAGCTCTTTCCCTCTCACCCTTTGGGGGCAGGTGCACCACCTTGCTGAATCAGACCCATATTCATGAGTGCGGGCAGATTCTTCATTTAGCCACAGTTTGATCCACTGTCTCCAGTATGACTTGAAATCACCTACTTCAAGAATGTTCTTGAAATCCTTGCAGGAGTCCCACAGATGTCCAGGGCCTTGTATTCTCCACCTTGCCTCCTATTTCCTACATGAGCTAGGGCAATTCTCAAACTGCATCTGTACAAATCCTGCAGCATCTCCCAGCTGCCCAAGTCAAAACTTCCTTGCCTTTTGCCTGCCTTCCAGGGGTTCTCTGGAAGCCCTCTAGAGCTGCCAGGCTTACCTGTGAAGAAGAGTCCCCAGATGTCCCCCTCTGCTCAGGCTGCAGCTGCGTATTGCTTCCTCTGACTTAGCAAAATTATTTTGTCTAAAAAGGCATCTACCAGCTTTCTTTTACTTTAGCAACTGCGGAAGTGTGGCATCTCAGACCTGGTGTAGCCCCTCTCCAAACAGCCTTTCCTTTGGTGCCACCTCTGACTAAGGAGTAGCTTTCAATTCTACTCAATACTGCTAATTTTCCTTTTTCCTGTTCATTTGAGGTGGGCCAGGTTCCCTGGCTGTTCAGATGTCCATGTCTCCCCATCTTCACTCAGTATCTCATGTTGTATGAGATGTCTGTGTGAGCAGGATCAGCAAGTCTGAATGGCCTAGGAACAAAAAGGAGCAGGATATGTCATCCTTCCCCTCTGTCCCAGCTGCAAGTCATACTGCCCTGAGGGGTTTCCACCTGAAAGCTGCCACATGGCCACGCATAGTGTGTGAAAGGCAGAAGCAAGTGTGGCGAGGGGCCTGCACCATCAAGAAGGAAGTAGACCTGAAAAACAGGCTGCCAGCTGCTGTCTCTCACTAGCTGAGGGAGTCACATCTCCACAGTGGTTTCCACATAGATCATAGTGGACTCTTGGGGCAGTGGTTTCTTGTGGGCAGTAGCAGAGCTGGAGTTCTGCCTGCGCTATCATGGGATGGCTGCTCTAGCGCCTGGCCTTCCTGGAGGCCAATACTTTTGTATTCAGAATAGACAGGCATTGTACAAATCTGCTGCACCTGGGCAGCACAAAGCAGTCAAACCTGACCTCTCGCTGTGTGGTGAGTCCCGCAGAGAATCCACGGAATCCCGATACTGCGTCATGGGCCTCCTCGAGTCCTCAATGCAGTACGCGGCCCCACGGCGGGCCCGAGCTTCCACACATGCAGGGCTGTTGCATTTACTGGTTCCCACTGAGGACAGCATTATCCCCGACTGCGAATCTGAAGTCAGGCTCTCTGTCCGCTCCAAGCTCCATGTGTGGCTTTCGTGTCTGTGGATCAAACCGTAGGTGGACAAACAATGAGTGAGGAATCCCTGCCAAGGTCTGCTACCTGTAGGCCACATGTAGGCACAGGTTGTACTCTGCTCTGCTTTCATGTTCCTTTTCTCTGTCTCACTGGACTATATCTGACTAGGAAAGCCTGATTTCCCAAATTGACCTGTCTTTGGAGTTTCTTGGAGGTATAATTAGAGAATACAGGAAAGCAAACAGGCGCAGATCATGTCTTTAACATCACCTCCTGATAGTCAGAGACAGAATGGAAGTCTGGAGGGAGCTCTGAGGAATTCTGCTTTGTGCTTGCAAAGCTCTTTAGGTGTGCAGTCTGCAAAGAATTCCAGGCGCGCCACCTGCACGCATTGCCAAGAGACAGCCTCCTTCAGAAACACTGCCCCAAAGCAGCCAGATGATAGAAGGACTCCTAACTCCTGCCTAACAAATGTGGAAAGCCACATCAAAGTTAGACCTATCTACCCACTTTTCATAGGCTTGTAAAATATTTTTAGGAGAAAACCACTTTCAGATAATTAGGCAAAGACTACAATATGTTGGATAGTCCTTACTTAGCCCTTGGAAATTCCCCTGTCCCAGGCGTGGCCTGAACAAGATATGTCACAAGCACACACCAGGGAAGCATGGGCTTCATGCACACAACACCAGTGGTTCACACACCACTGCCACCAAGCTGACCATTCTCCATAGCCCATATAGGTGATCCCTGAAAGCAACAGTTCTGCACTCTCAGTTTGCACTAAAAGCAGTTGTGCCAGTGGAGGATTTTGGGTGAGGGCTTGCAGGTCTTATTAAAGTTTCCTAAGAACTTGTTAATTATTGATGGCTCTAGGCACATGCTTGACTGCAACCACCACCTTCATTTATAACTTCAAACAGCATCCTCATTAGAGATGCTGATGAAGTAAAATGGAACCTGATTATGCCAGTAGTTTGCCTCTGGCATGACTTCAAGAAACACCTGCTTAGTGCACTTGGCTCAGAAAAATTAGGTGGCAGGTAGCCAGGACCGGAGGCTATGCAAGGTAGGAGCCTCCTCACAGATGTTATGCGGTAACACTGCCCTCCAGACACAACTTTGCATCTTTAGGAGGTGCCCAAAGATGGTCCTGGGGATCCGGGACTTTGAAGTGAGTGTGGAAGGCCAGAAAGGTGCAGCCCAGCAGGCGTGAGAGCCTCTGTGCCCCTGGCTTAAGCTTGCACAAACCTAGCCAGGGCTGGGCTGCAATACACAAGTTCAAAAGCAAACAAACAAACAAACAAAAATGGAAAAAATGCTGCCTAACTCACAGTGGCTGGACTGACTAAGGACAACCATTTCCACCCAAGCAAGCCATTCTCAGCTCCCTCCCTACTTAGTGGGGTTTAGTTCCCAGAGTCTTACCTGAAAAACCTATGTTTGATATCTGAAATTGGTCAAATACCTTCTACCCTGACAGTACTTGCTTCTTGGGGCACTAGCTCCATGCCACTGTCCCCCAGTGGTTTGGAAGCCTAACAAAATGTTTCAACACTGAAGAAAGATGCCAGGAGGCACTTCTGAGTTTTACCCGAAAGGCCTCATTGTATCTTGAATGAAAGCAGGTGAATAGCTCAAATTGATGAGGTAAATGAGACAGGACATCCTTTGATTTATAAAGTGAATGTATACAATCTACACATCATTAGCAGGATGTAAGTATGGCTCATCTATATCTCACAGTTAAATTTCAAAGGCAAATTGTCTCCTAAGGAAATATCTTCACTTACTGAAAGAAGCATGACAGTCACTTGGAGGCCCATTAAAAAGAAGAATCAGAACAACCAAACTCAGAACAGTGCAGGACTTTTGCTGCAGGTCAAGCATCACATCTTTCCACACCTAACATGTCTGTTGGGCAAGCAAACATCTCCACAATAAACAGGGCAGGTGTGACAGTGTACTGACAAACACGAAGCAAAACCAGAGAGGCGAACGGACAACTTTATACTGGCTTTGGGTCTTCTAATGTCCTAAATAAGAAGTGAGGGGAAAATGGTACACATCACCTCTGGCTGGAAGTTGGAGTGGCTGTGGAGCAGTGATGGGATGGGGAGCAGGAATGACTTCCTGAAAAAGTTGTCTCTGTTTCCCTTCGGATCACATGTTCAGTGGCAGGAACGTTCTTAGAAATGTACTGTAAAATACAGAGAATTGCAGAAGTCAGCCAGTAGGTTGCCACAGCCAAATTCTGCAGCCCAGATTATTTCTCATATATATATGAGAACTGAGTCAAATCCTATGAAATCATATCAATTCATATTCTGGTCAAATCACATGAAAACTGCAGCTCCACACGCTGAGAGAGGGAAGAGGGTTAGAAAACACAAGGCAGTGGCCCTGCTCTTCCTCTGTGCTTTGAACACTGGAAGGGACTATATCATGAACACTATGGAAGGGAATGAAGAGCTCAAGAGACTCCCATGGACAGCAGTACCCTGCCCTCACATGTATCTGATGCTATGGACTGGAAATGCAACTCTGCTTGCAGGTTAAACCCTCCAAAGCACTGTCAGAAGGGTGACCACATGAGATTTTTAAGGGACACAAGGCTTACAGGAACATTAGGTACAACCTCAAAACTAATACTGAGCTACTCCATCTAAAAATGAAGCAAATCTCTTTTCAGGGTCAGCCCTACTTTTTAAAGACACTAGTCTTTGTGCAGGAGTTAGTTTTTCAGGGTTTGGAGCTGTAATTCTTACAAATTTCTTTTGCCTCTGCTTTTGTGGCTGTCTCTCCATCTAGGTAGGCTTAATTCAAAGGGTGACCCATCAGAGCTTGTAACCAATCCATTGTACTCAGTTCCATCAGTAATGGCACACCTGTGCATAGCACACTAACTATTGAGGAGAGAAAATTCTAAGATAATGAAAAAAGGAAATTTCCAAGGCAAATGTTCAGAAGTTGGGAAAGGGCCAACCTTTTGGGCCAGAGTGGGAGTTCATTTTGGTGTGAGTCTGGCTCTCATCCCTCCCTTTTTCTGATTCCTTTTAAGACCTTGGTGCATCAAGGCACTTAAGCATGTTCACAGTCCTATAGAGTTTGCAGAGTTCAGTGGGAGTCACACAACTAAAGTTAAGAGTCACTGAGCTGCTTTTATGAATCGGGTGCTAAATCATTGGATGGTTCCTGTTGGTGTGACACTGGCAGCCCATGGAGATAACCTAGTTTGTAAAAGAAGCTGCTGGTAGTAAGACAGATGGGTGAATGCAATGTTGTCCAGATCACCACAACATCCTTCAGCACTTTATAGTCACCACAGCAGCTCCAGCCCCCAGTGCTTCTGCTCATATTTGTCATACTGCAAAGTAAGGCTTGATGAGTTAGCTTAATAAACAGGAAACATCAAGAATTTCTCACAGGAAGGAAAACAGAATCATACTTGATTCATCAAAATAAGTCTGTCTTGAATGCCTAAAGTCATCCTCAGTTCTTCAGACTAAAATTACATTTCTCTTCATATTTTGACTTGAAAATGTACCTGTATCTCATCTTTCCACTTTCTTCTTGTGTTATTTCTGTAGCAAAGCCTGTGTATATGCAACAGAGGTGTACATATACACATGCATCCCATCCTGGTGGAAAAATGAGCACTCAGCAAGCTTCATTGAAATTGAAATAAAAAGTCTTACATCAGCCATTTGAATTTCCTCAGGATCCAAGCGTGGGTGACTTGGCCCATTTGCAAGACTTCGGTTCTGATGGGCAGGACACATGTTCTGTCGTAAATGATTATGCATTTGCTTTCGCTGTTTCCTTTAGAACAGAGGAAAAACAAATCTATTGTGAAAATTTATTTCATGGAGTACTCAGAGAGATTTGGGGAAAGCTGATCATAAAGGAGACAACAATCATGTTTTCATTTGTGTCTTGACCACACGATTGCTGAAAGCTTCGCATAGAAAGAAATAGAGCATTCAACACAAGTCATCTTCTACTGCTTTTTATAAATAAATAAACAAATAAATAGTGAGTGCTTGTCATCACAGGGAGCTTGGTAAGCTGGGTCCAGGGTCCAAAAGGCCCATCACAATGTCCATCACTAAGAAGAGTGGTGAGATGGGAACAGGAAACAGGCTTTGCCACGGCATCAAGGCAACATCCTTGAATTCATTCATTAAGGATAAAATGAAGAAGTCTCCTCATGCCCCAAGGAGGTGATAGACACGCTGAACCCAGACAAGGCACAGGCTAAGTGGGGAAAAGATACTTGTCAGGCAGGGAGCACTAGCCATACAAGGTCCTTGAGCCTCGTGCTCAATTTTAATTGCTCAGCTGAGCCCAGCTGAGCAGAGGAGCTCCTGGGTCACAGCCCAGAGTGCTTCTGTTGTCAGGAGACAGGCTGTTGGCTTTTTAGCTGACTTTTTCCTGTCATATGATATTGCCTAGCTTGGAGAAGAAATGTTGATTCAAAGTATAGACAAGAAAATGTTCCATCCATGTTTAGCCTGGGAGGTAGCTTCAGTGCCCATGTTCATGAGACTTGATGGGAATAACACAGTGCAGCATCTCCTTGAAATATCGTCTTGGATGAACAACATGAAAGTGTGTGGCACTACCACCCAGAGCCTCTAACTTGCCTGTAAACCACCCATACTCACTTGGTTTTACAGTAAGCTACCACACAGACGATGCCCACAACAAGCAAGGCAACACAGATTCCAGTGATGGTTAAAACTCTCTTCTGGTAAAGCTCTTCAGCTTCTGCAAATGGAGAGAGAAAAAACAGTTATAAATGGGCTCCAATGCCAAGGATGCATGTGGCTCCACAGGAACCAGCACCATGTGAGGGTCAGACACAAAACAGGACACTATCCAATCTCTAACAAATTCACTGACCATGTCTAATAGCTGCCCCAAACCTGAGATCAGCTGGCCTAACCTTACTCACTCCTCAAGAGAATTTTTGCTCCTTTTCTCTTTCTGTACCTCTTTCATCCAGCAGCTTTTCCCTTCCAAGCTCAACAGTACTTTTTGCCTTCCTTTTCCCCTAGAAAAATTCTGCCACTAATCCCAAAAGGCTTTTATTGTCCTTCCAGTAGATCCCTCCCTTCTCAGCAACTCAGTAATCTAACAGGGAAGTACCCATGTACTCCCACACTCACCAGATACATGCACTGCCCCATGATGTTCTCATCACAGGCTCTAGTCTATTGCTGTCTGCTTTGATGGAGCCAGAATACCTTTTTCTTTGCAGCAGCTGCATGCTCTGGAGCTTACAGGTGTTATAGTAACTGCCAAATAACCGGCTCCGAAACATGTAGGTGCTGAAAGGGACATCCTAAAACAGTCAAAAGCAGAATGAGGATGGAGAAGCGATAGGATATTAGACAAAGAGAAGGGAGTGGGGTAATTAAAATACAGTAACGAATTATGTATTTTCAACAAAACTCCAGGAAGCAATTAATTCCTTGTCAAGTCAAACATTCACTATAGTTAATCCCCTGACAAATGCATCCTCAACATTTGTGCTATCTGAGAGACAGGACCATCCCAATTGCACCAGCTAACTCAGATGCACAGAATTCAAACTGCATGCTACTGCTTCTGCCAAACATCACTGTTTATCATGGACTACTTTTCAAACCAGAAAAATCAGTAAGTTGCATCAAAATCCAGACCGTGCTGGAAGGGAGGTAATTCCTCCAAATTCATTAAAATTCCAAAGAAATGCTACGATGTCACTTGCATCCAATCTGCACAAGAAAAAGTGTGCAAAGGCACTTCGATTCTCCAACTGGGAGACTGAGAGAAGGAATGAGTCCTTAAGGACCATGAGCATTTCAGTTCGGTGGCTATGACCAATATCCTTGCACTCCAAAACTTAGTGTTCATCCTAAACTCATTGGGTTTTGTGCTTTCTTTAGCATTCACTGAAACACTTTTTTCCTGCAGATTAGGCAATAAACTTCATGCCATGGTTGCTGTGCTGGGTATGTTTCACCAGGCCACAATAAATACTTCCAATGGACTATCTGATATTCCCTAGTGCTATCAAACAGGAGTAGGCAAAAACAGAAGAGAAATACATCTGTCCTTATGTACCTACATCACACCCAAGGTCTAGACTTAATGAAAAAAAATAAAAAGAGGGGAACATAATAAAACATTTCAGATAACTGAGTGCCTTGGCCAACCTCGGCTGGCCATTTCAGGAAGGTAAATAAGGTGCTAGGAAAAAGTGTATCTCTTTCTCAGTTCTCAAAAAGGAAGTGAAGAAAGGTATGCCAAGCAAGAAGTTAACAAAGACAGCCCTGGCATGAAGATACAAAACACAGTCCCTAGTACTTTGCTTCACAGTGTGCCCCAAAGCTACAGTATAAATACAGTTTGCACACTAGCCCTTAGCTTCATGGGGTTCTTGAAGGGTGGGAGGAGTTGCTTCAAAGCCCACAGTGTTCCCCTCCACTGATCTAAAGGGAGCATTAGAGCACCTGGAGGACAGCCCAACTCATCTTACTTACTCTGTCCTTTCTGTATCTCACTCACTTAACATCAACAGGAAAAAAAAGGCACCTCTTCCTTCCTCTCGAGAGTCAGGTAACTGAGAATCTCCCATCTCCAGCTTCCATGGCCAAAGTGGGCCAGTTCTCCAAGGAAGACAGGTCGCACCTTTTGTTTTGCTGCAAATTATCGCACTGAGCAGTTTTGTCACTAGGCTGCATCTCCTCAACAGCCACAGCACAGAGATAAGTACCTGGGACCTGGTTGTGCAGCGAAGCTGAGCCTCTGCCCTTTGGCTTTTACTCCAAGGAACCAGATGAGGCTACTGTGTGGAAAGAACACATCCTGAGGTGGGAATACCTGCTTCAACTACTTATTTCCCTAGCAGGGATGCCCTAGTCCAGCAACCATGGCAGAGAAGTGTGCTTGCTCCTGCATGCCTTTGGGATCTTGCTTTCAGCTGTGCAGCCCTTTCCTTCAGACAACTCTCACAAGCCTTCTAGTTTATCAGTTTATCTGGTTCTCACTACGGCAACTGCCCAGCCCAGTTTAGGAAGCCATCAAACTGGAGAAATGAGAGAGGGGACATGAGCCTAAGGCCCCCAAGGTTATAAGAGTTTCATTGGGCACTGATGCCCAGGGTGAAGAAAGAGCCAGTGCAACCCTGTCTACCAGGTACACGCAGCAGCAGGCAATTGGGGCTCTATTTTGGCTGATGTGAGCAGAACTCTTCAGGCATTCAGACTCCCTTCTTGGTATTACCAAGGAACGCCTCCTCCTTGAGTTGCTGGGATTAGCTGCTCCATCCTGGCCAGCTCAAAGTGCACATGCATTGGGTGCGTTTTTCCACAAGCTCGTGCTAATCAGTATGAACACATTCGTAAAGAAGCATAATGTAATTCTGGGGGAAAAAAGACCTTTCTTTTGCAGTATGTGTCATATGTTAATTTGGGTTTTAAAGGGAAGGAAAGTTTATCCAGATCATTCTTCAGACCTCACTCTGAAGCCAACCATAATCTGCAGAGTTTTGAGGAGTTCACAGATTTTAATAATGCTACATAGGAGCCCAGAAATCTGCTTCCCATGTAATCACCACCCTGCGCTGGTGTATTTGCAGAGCAGAAGGGTGAGCAGGATTATGCATTCTCATGAAACCCCTTCTGAATTACGCAGGCCAAGGATTTTAAGGCGTTTTTATCTGTTTTGAGAAAATCAGGTAGGATTATTTCCTTGTTATAGATGGCAATGGGCAGAATTTTGCTGCTATCCATCTATACTTGTTTATGGTTTACCAAAAAAAAAGGCTAGGAGATCAATTTTTCACAATGGATTCATCCACGAGACCATTTTTTTTCAAAGATTTTTTCAGAAGTTGCATTCTTTTGTTACAAATTTTTTTGTCCAAGTATAAATTCCCTTCCTTTTGAAACACAGTCAAGGTGGTGTGGGGAAGGGAGCAATGAGGAAGAAAACAAAGCCATCAAAACCATGACTGTTTTTTTCTTTAAACCATTACCTATACGGCAAAATTTTTCACACAAAGCTCAAATCTCAGCCTCAGTTCTGGTGAGCATGTCAGGATGAGACCCTGTTTCTGGCATATCTGGCTATCCTGAACCTCCCACCTGTATTGTATGAGGAATACTGGTAGTATCAGAAACATGGAATCAGGTTCTTCAAACTGACAGCTTTGCTATATGAAGTAATAAAATGTGAGGTTTTGCATCATTGGTGTAAAAATTAAAAATGAAGATAATTTAGTTTGGTTCCTAACATCTTTAAAGTTAAAAAAGTTGATGCTTGATAACACAGTTGCACAAAAACATCTGGACAATGACAAACAGAAAATAAGGGAATGCACACTACAGTGCTGTGCTGGAGAAGGCAGGATTCTGGAGCTGGACGTGTCTATTTGCGCCTGTATGCTCTATAAACACCGCATCTTCATCAGCAGCATTGTCATGCTACAGCAACGAATACTATGAACAAAACATGTTGTGCCACATAATGCAGACAGAACCACAGTCCAGCCACGGGTGTCTCAGCAACACATGGGAGTGAGAGACAGATGGCAGAGAAGAGATGAAGGCAGACTGGGAACAGGATGTGCACAGGTCTGTGATGACATTGAGAATGGATGAGGAAGAGGACAAAGGTCAACCAAAAGGGATGTCAAAAATCCTTAATTTTAGAAGTTATATAAGTGTATTAGTATTAGCAGCACCACTTTCTCTGAAACTCTTGGCATTGAATTCACACACTTTTGGCAGCAGGGAATGATCTGCTGGAAGGATACATATCAGTCCCAGAGGGTCAGGCATGAAAAACTGTCTGGGACAAATTTCTCCAGATTCAGCTAGTGTGTGTCCCTCCACCCCAGGGACCCAGGAAGATAATTTAGCCTACAGAAATGAAAGCTTTCTGCTCTGGCTGGCAATGTTGGACTAATATTTTTAATTTAAATGATAAATAATTTTCTCTGCTTTCATCTGACCATCCTTTTACACTTAGCATGCACTCAGAGCAAAGCCAGGCTCAAGACTTTGATTTCCCAAGTGCTTATTCCAGAGACACTATCTAAAAACTGACAGAGAAGAAGGAAGGAAAAATAATCTGAGAAACGTTACAGAGAAGGTAATGGTCTAGAGAGGACACTTTCCAAAGCATGTCGCAGCATTTCTCCAAACCTCAATTTGCCACCAAGGCGTGAAGCCTTCCATGCTGCTGACTTGCCCAGGTTCACTATTTTCAGGACTGACTTCACTCATTTCACCGTCCGTCAAGTAAACTCTGCCTTGTCCAAAACTTAGAAGAATTAACTAGCTTTGGGAATGAGGAATGGCAACCCCACCCTGACTTTTCCTAGAATCCAGAGGAAATCTGTAGATCCAGAATGGCAATGTTATAAAAGCTTTAATCTACTTCCTAAAACTTGCCTTCCCATTCTTGAAACATGGGCTCATTCCTGCGTTGTGCCTGCTGGCAACTTTTTAGATTGACACAAATTCCTGCCTTGCAGTTAAATACACAAAAACATATTAAATGAGGAAATGTATGGCAGTTGGATCATCCCAGTCACGCCACATACACCAGGCTGCTGCTTGAAACAAAGAAAAAAGTGCTGCTAAAAATACACGTGCATTTGTATAAGTTTACATTTAGATTTTGTGTTTTGCTTTGTTTGTTTTTTCAATCCAAATATCTATCTTGGTGCCAACAAAAACAGCAGAACAGCTGATTTTTTAATCATCCCATTAAAGCCATAAATATAATGTGGGCAGCTCTTAATGGCTTCTGATTAACAAATGAATGGTTGTTCCATACCCTTTAATTCAAATCCAAGATGCTCTGCCAATGCAGAAGAAGACAAGGAAGAGAAAGAGAAAAAGAAAAACAGGTCTGTCAGCGATCTCTATATACAGACACATACACTGTGCAGTTAAAGCAGTTTAGCTTTTCTGTAGGTTCAGCAGCAGTAACACAGAACACAGTGTATGCTTCAGAGCATGCCAAATTACCACCAGAGGTTAACTTATATGTAGAGAAAGATCCAAACAAATTTCAGTGGAAGTTAATTATGAGTTCTTTTAGTTAATTATGATTTTTTTTTTGAGATGAGCCATGTTTGTTAGTACCTGATATGGAATTCAGAGTTTAGGCAGGAAAAAAAAAAAAAAAGGACACACTTGTTCTGCAACAACTCTCGACTCCTGCCAGGACAAAACAGTGTCTGCATGAACCTTGTAAACCATCCACTCACTTTCTACAGGCAGAATATGCCCTGCATGGTTTCACATGACCCTCTGCCTGAGGTTCTGTGCACTGAAGAAGAATATCTGGCAAGCAAATGCACTGTTATTTGTGCAAATACTTGCACGGCTCTTAGGATTACAAGCGCAATTCTTCTCTGCCCATGATCTCAAGTCTGGTCTCAGATGCACAACATCTGGCAGCATGGCCTGTAAATCACCTGATAGCATGTAAATTATGTGGGTTCTCCTCTTAATAGGCCTGCAATTTTATCATTGTTATTGCAAGAAATTAGTTGCCTGGGCAAGGCAATGAATCCCTTGCAGATCTAAGAGTACAAATTGCTCTGAAAGCTTCCCTCGAGTCTGTCATCTTCCAAATTTCACTTCTGCTGTGGTTCTGTTGTCTTTACAGAGAAAAAGCACGCTGAAAAAAGCACAGATTGGAGCATCTGCATTCAGAATCCAGTTCATTAAAATAAGATTGCAATTCATCTCACAGAGACAGTGCTAAGCAAAATGCAGTTTAGCTAATGAATCTATACTTTCACTTTAGAAAAGGTCATTCTCATTCCTGAATCTCAGTAATTTTCCAGGTCCAAGTCTCAGCTAAAAACAATTTTCCCACATAAACATTCAAGGTCTTCACAGTTACCATTGTACAAAACAGTGACCTCTACTATTTCAAGTCCCTATACACAGAAGATTTATTTGTAACCTGGAGATTTATTTGCTATATTTTACACAGGAACTGCTTTTGCTGCACAGAAATACTGGTTTCTCCTGCAATGCTGTTCAAAATCTGGAGATGGGAGGGGGTGTGGGTGGACATTGCCACTAATCTTTATGGGACATGTACAAACATTTCAGCTAAAGCAGGTTCTTCTCTTCAAATCCATGTGTTTTGTGGAGGGAGTCTTTTTTTATCCTTTTTTTTTTTTTAAATCATTTAAAGACTACAAAGCCTGACTGATCTCTGCTGTCTTCTGACATCTGCGCAAAAGGAATTGCAAGCCCTACCATGCATTTCCCAGTCATTTCGTGCAAGTAGCAATGATGTGGACATAATACAGTGGGCAGCAGAGAACTGGACAGAATACATTCTTCCTGAACTTTCTGGTTGTCACATCTGGCATTGCCCTCTTCCTAGGAAAGGCCTGCTCCATTGGCACAACCCGTTTCTCATCATGCTGTGACAAATACATGTAGAGGTGCATTAAATCTCGTCCATAGATTTACGCTATAGATTCTTTTGATATGTACATATTGCCCATACAAGGACATTTGCTCCCCAATCTATGATTTATTGTAACATCTAGACAGCTACAAATGGATGCAATTTAAAACATTTTCACAGTTTTTGCAAACTCAAAAATGTCTATGCAAACAGACATGATGGTCAGGACCTGAGGAACCTTCACCTTCCTTTCGCCCTGCTCACATCAATCCTACAATTTCTTCTTGGCTCCTCAACCCCACAGAATAGACATATCCAGCTGATCCACTAGATCTTAGCTATGGCCTCCAGCAGGAGAAGAAAAAGCACACAACTGTCCAGCAGCCACGATGCATGTGCCTTTCTCTGCCTGCAAGTCCACCTGTGGCTTTGAAGACACAGGGAGCCCTACTCCTGCCTATACTCCTGTGTCTCACATCCATGATTGTTCACTCCTTCCAACATTTCTTTATCATTGTTTCGGGCGATCTCAAACTCCTCATCCTTTCTCTCTCATTGTCAGCTTTGATGTCTCATTTGAGGCACACAGCAAGATTTTAAAAAATCAATCTCTCTTTCGATTTGTAGATTGACAAGCTGTACTTCAAGGCTTCTGGCAGAAAATTCCCCCAGATGACAAGTCTGTTTCCTCCAAACAGCAAAGGAATTATTGGAGCCACACTGGAAGCCACTGTAATTTCCACCATAACCTTTCTTTCTAAGCTGCTCTTCTATTACGAATGATGACCATAAGAGCAAAACAATTACTTAACGGCAAGCAGAAAATTATTCCAGAAAAAAAAGTCTTTGAAAATAAGGCTTGTCATTCAGTCACAGCTACAGGTCTTGTTTTTATAATCACTCATATATGAATGCATGTCCTGGGAAACACGTCCTTTCCTTACTCAGGAATTTCTCTTGGGCATCAGGCAGCTATTGGCTTCCATATTGGGAGAGCCAAGGAGGAAATATTCCAAATGCAGTCTGGGATTTCAAAGTTTTGTCTTTTCTGCAAAGAAACTGCAATATTATTGAATATGTTACAATCCAGCTCTGCAAGAGGGTTTAACAGACAGAGCCTAACCAAGACGACCCCAGCTCTCAAACTGCAATTGCTCCAAAATGTCATTGTGGTTCTGCCATTCAGCAGAGGGGTATCTCCTTAATGGCTATGGTTTACCCATATTGAGCATGACTTTTTAAAACCACAAGACGTCACTTGGTAAAAAACATGGAAGCTCAGGAGAACAAGTTTCACTGGAATCAATATATCCAGATGCTGGCATGCATATCAATTACAGTGAAACAGCACTGAGACCTGATCTTCAGGCTGAAGAAATTGGCATATTACTGTTATTACAGTATCAACCATTTGTCTCAGTTACACACACATGCTCTCTGGTCATGATGAGGAGCTGGGGCTGACAACCCTCTACTGCAGTGGGATTTCCAAGACTGTTCAAATTCTGTTACTTCCACAGAGTCAGCTCTGTCTGGATATAACAAGGATACAATTTTTAGAAAATTTGATTGCATGTGTACCTTCTGAACCTTTCAGAAAATGCTGGACTTAAAGAAGAAGGGATTCTTCTTAGTGCAGGGGTCAGTGCAAAATAAACAGTTTCTACTGACCTCTTAAATGCACTACTGTAGTATTTATGTTATTCTTTGTACATAAAAGCTAGTTCAGACTCTGTTCTGTGCTGATCCAAAAGAAGACTGGGCCAGTAGTTTGGAAATGTTTAAACAGATCTACATATGAGAGAAGGCTATCCAACAGAGAAAAGTTGTGAGCATGGGAGAGGGAGAAAAAGGAAAATATTTTGAAAGATGACAAAAAAACCCCTGAGTACCACTCAGTTATTCAAAGCAGGGCTTGAAGAACAGCCAAGAGGTATTTGCTCTGGATCCCTTCAAGGAATGACCTATGCATCCATTGTCTATTGCTAAATCCCAAACTATAATTTTTTTATGAATGGAAAGGATATTGAAGAGGAGGATATATGATTATGTAAACCACAGTGACTTTGTGACTGTGTTTTGCTCTGTAATGTGTTTCACCAGTTTTAAAATACGAACTGATGAAAACATCTTTCAACTAAAACACTGTTACAGGAGTAAAAACTCAGAATGACTGTCACAGACTGTAGATTTATAGGGTGATTTAGAAGGATGTCGCCTTAATAAATGACTGAGAAGACTGAGTTTGTGCTCATACGGACTTTAGGTTGCCTAAGATCCCGGTTAAGACATGCAGCTATCCCATAAGCTATTCTCCTCAAAACTGCTTGGGTCACTCAGATGGCTACATGAGTCACACAGCATGCTCTAAGGCACACACACACACACACAAAAAGTGAAGACAGAAGCACCCAAGGACCAACAAAATAAATTATGTTCAGGTTTTCCCAGAAAGCATGAAGAGCAATCCAAGATAATGCCATGATGCCTGGGGACAAAGGACACTGAGCAGCAATGAAGGTTTGGGCACTACATGGACTGCCTGGGACACAAACTCTCTGATCTTTTCTTTAACTGGACAGCCATTTAGCTCATCCAGTACCATATCAGTAAAAACAACTGAGCAAGCCTTAGGGATCCAGATATATGACAATATAGCAAGCTCCTGTAGATTGGCATGTAATTAACTTTAGTAGATCCCAATGTGTAACCTCTATTGCAGATCAGGAGACAGCAACCCTGTTATGAAAAACCACAAACCCTTTGTAATTATCCAGCTCAACATGTCATAGTCATTACCCTGTAATTAAGTGGTCAGTAGTCATCATGTCATTAAAAGGAAGTTGCAGAATGTTTGTGGAATTTAAATTGCTATTTAATATTATTTTAAAGTTCAGATGGGTAAGCAATTGAGAAAGAATCAGAAAGGTAAGTGAAAAAGAGAGAAGTAGAAGTTCTTCTGTTTGTCATTTGCATGGTATCACAATCAATAAGTAAGAAATTACTGCTGAATAAATGAAGTGAACATAGAAGCTGTGATTTGGATCTACACCTTCCCTTGGTCCCAGCAAAGCTTAAACTAATGCATATATCTGCTCAAGGGGACATATCACCTCAACATGATAAGGTAATACGAGGAGCAAGTATCCAAAAGACATCTGACAAAAGGCTTATTTATATGATTGGGTAAGCACCAACATCTCTCTAGTTAAATCCTGATGACTTCAAAATCCATAAGAAGAACAAGGAACATGTCATACGATAGAAACCTCCATGGCTCTACTGTCACACATAGTTAGGTGAAAGCTTTGGACCAAGTCTGTGTGCTACCAAGGGAACATGGGATTCCATTTCTCTTCCAGCAATGGTAGTCTATGCTTCCGGGCAACTGCCCAAATCTGAGAAATGTATAAAATAGAAGGTAACATGGATCAAAGAGCCCAAGACAGAAATTGCAAGTAAAAATAGTTCCTGGTTGGACCGGTTCTATGAAAGCAATTTCCTTAAAAAGGAATGACGTTTGGGAAAACCAAGATGTCTGATCAACAAGAAATCCTATGACAGTACAGGAGTTTTACTGTTGAGGTCATTATACAGTCACACCTAGTGACAGGATGGTGGAAGATAAATAACAGATGTTGGTTCTCATCTCAGAAATACCCATTCCTGTCCTTTACTGTTGGAAAGAATCTATAATGCCTACAAAAGGGAAATGACCTGTACACACACTGAGTACCATACAATAAGCATAGCTGTCTCTCTCCATGTAAAAAAGTGTTTTAATGCCTGAATAATGGGTTCTTAGGGGAGTCCAAAGTTCAAGAGAAAGAGCTACCCTGAGATTCCAAAGCAGACTAATGGGAAGTCTTTAACTATGAATTAAAACTAAATTTGTAAGAGGAAAGAATGAAATATAGAGTAGAAATGGAGAATGTGCTAGGTTCCGTTCGATCTGAATATGCCAACTCTATTTCAAGATGTTTACAGACAGCCTACAGACTTCAACTTTAATTAGGTCATAAAGCAGAAAACGAAAATATTTCATTAAAAGCGAAGATTAATGCAATGTCATTTCTCCTCCAGCTCAGTGACATTTATTTTGGAGTTAAATAAATAGAAAAGTTAAGATGAAATTTCATATCCAACAGACAATCTCAAGCAGATAGAATCCAACTGTGGAGACTTAAGCAAGGTACAAATATTGCTATTGGGAATAGCAGTGTTTACATCAGTCTTATTTTCAGTATTGCAGCCCTACCAGGAGTGAAGTAGATGTCCACATGTTTTACAGAATCTTTTCTACTAGAGAACCTGACCTCTGGCAATTCATCAGTGGACTTATGTAGGGTTGTAGAAAGACCTACAGGTATCTTGGAGAAGAGAGAAGAGAGACCTACAGTTCTAGATCTTGACCAGATCTAGAACAGAAAACTCTGCAACATGTAAGACTTCTTGATTTTTTTTAAAAATGAATTAACTAACTGCAAGATCCTCTCACCCAGTTTTCTTAAGGATGGAGAAACTGTGAAATGTACATCAGCTTAAACTGATGGAACCACAGCAGGTTGACAATAATGACTCAGGTGCCTCTGACCAGTTTTCCTTTAGATGTATGTATGAGAGGTCTCTGAGCAGAAGAAAACCTGCCAGTTATCTTGGAGAGGTAAGTTGGTGCTTAAGTCCCTAGCTTCAACCTTCAGAAGATTTTTGGTGTGTCAAAGATGTGTCTTTTCCTTCACCGACATAAGATGAGGTCTAATTTTCACTCCTTTTCTGTGGTATGCCTCACCAGCGTGGCTCCCTGATTCTCAAAGTAAGCTTCTCTTTTCACATAGATGCACAAGCAGAGATGCAGACTTCACAGCAAAGGAAAAGACCACAACCCTAAGAGATTCTCTGGGAAATGACACTGAAGAAAACCAAAAAACAGAAAATCTAAGCAGGGCAAGAAGTTTTGTTAAGTATGGATACTGCAAGCGTGAGAATTCCAAAATATTGTTTAAGATTGGTCTTCAGGGAAGATGTATCCCAAAAGATATAGACAAGAAATAAATGAAAAATATCTGCTTCCAGTTGCTTAAAAAAATGAATCAGGGGCTGATACCACAGACAACATTCTACTACTGGCTGAGACAATTCGCAGTTCACCAGAATTAAAGCCAAGGCTGGAGAAGAGTATACTTAAAGACTGTGTTATTCTTTAAAAAGCCATTTTTACTGGATTTCCCTGTGCAAGGAAATCAGACTTTGGTGTAAATCCAACTACTGCCCACAGGAAGAATCCCCTGACACTAAAAGCCCATTGGCTGCAGGCATTGTTCTGGTGTCTTTAGAAGCCAAATAATCATACCTAAGAGAGCAATTTGGGCTTGAAGGTTAGAGCTTTTAATTTCAGAGCAGAAACTTTAGCCACTTAGGTTGCAAAAGAGTCCCTAGATAGCAGTGCTCTGTTTTCATTCAGACTGTGGGTCAACAGGTCAGTGTATCCAACTTCTGTTCCCATTAGTGGACAGCCTGAGAGAGATACCTGTGACCTGACTCTGTGTGTACCTCCACTGAGGGGCTGAGGGATCTTCAGCAGCTCTAGGAGAGATATCTGATGTCTAAACCTTCAAATCCATTCTCATCGCCCTCAGCATCTCTGAATAGTGAGAAATCTCATCCCGATGCAGCCCTGGAGAAGGATTAGCTGAATTCTCTTGTTGAGGTGCCAGTCCCTACACAGTGACTATGAAGTATGTTCTCAGTAGGCAGAAGGCGGCACAGTAGCTTGAGCCAGGGGACATTCCTGCTTTAAGACCATGTTTCGGAGCTATGATCACACAGCCTTCTGGTTACATTGGCGTTGCAAGATCTAAGCCCTGTAAACTAGCAGAGGATATGACTGTAGCTGCATACATCCCCTTCTCAATGGCCATGTACCATCATATATATACTCTGCTAATAATTAACTACACCTGTGTCGAGACAGAGAAGCGTACTGTGCTTGATATGAAAAAATATATATTTTAGCAAGATGATTTAATGCTTCACAACTCATAGAGATAGTTTCCTATATATTCATCTACCAGTAGAGTCCCTGTTTTATGCAGTATTTGCAGGCAACCACTGTTTTATTCACAGACATTAATTCTCCTTCAGTCTAAATTAAAACTGCTTTAAATGTTTCTTAAATGTTTCTCAGTTATATTTTACAGCCTCTACAGAGTAACCCTTTCATCTCACAGGTTATTTAAAGCCCAGACAACTTTATTTTCCAGTCTTAATCAGACAGGTCTTCTTGGGTGGATAGTGGAATGTACAGAGACTCAGTGTGGTCAGTGGCATTTCATACAGATACAGGGGACCAAGTGAGGCTTAACAGAGTGTCAGGATGGGTTTTACTTTCAGTTAATTTAATCTCAATGGATATGAAGTTCTTTTTCTTTTGGCATCTCTCTCTCCTCCTTCTTTTGGGTTTTCTATTTTTATGAATGTGGGGAAGCCTTCTATCATATGCTAGTAAAACAGACCAGTGATAAACCAAACACCCTTAAGTTCTTCTGTAAGACTCTGCCCATTCTCACTGGACATGTGATTAGCATGGGTCAGTAGCTCAAAGGTTTGTAACTGCATTGCTGCAGCTTAGCATGTTACTGTCTACCAGATGACCAGGGGTAGCCAACTGTGTACGCACAGAGCCACTACAGCAGAAAACAGAACGTGTCCCTAAGACGTCCCTATGCTATGAGTCTTGCTGGGAAACAGACCATCATAGTGGCATAAAGTATTGCAGACTTAGCATTAAAGCAGACTTAAAGAGCTGACACAGTCAGGCATCACAGCTCTAATCAGAAGTTGTACCTTGCTAGGCCAGAGCGATGTTGTCTGTTTGCAGTGTGCATCCATTTCCTCACATAAGTAGGTGTTTTAGCATGCTTCACATTTTTGCTCCAGTATCTCAACACATTTCACATTATATATGCATTATAATACAAGCAAAGTAAAATGTAAACTCTGTATATTCACATAAGAATGAACTACTGAGATTCTTGCTTGAATTTTGCTCATGCAAATTCCTGCCAAAGTGAAGTGCTGTTCATCCAAATAAGGGCTGAGTTGGGACAGACTGCGAGGTCTCCAAGCCAGCACAATAACACAGTTCCCAGTGAGTTCCTCTGTACCAATCTGGGAGAAAATGAAGCAGTAAAAACACAGCTGGAAAAAAAATCCTCTTTAACATTTTGTTTTCTTTTTCAAGCAGTAGGGTATATACCTAAAATATCTGACAGTAGATACCAGCCATATGATTGTAACAGCAACAAAGAGAAAGTTGACAAAAACAATCTAAGCACATCTACTTTTTTGTCCTCATAATCATAGTAGTCTAGCAGGCATCTCTGGCAATAAGAGAAAAACACTTCCCGTGCTCCCTGCCAGATAGACAGCGACATCCTGAACACCCAGAGTTTTAACTGAACAAGATCTGCACAGACTGAGTATCAATTTAAACTATGGAGATATGAGGTTGCTGCTAGAAGGCATACAACATGTGGCACGATGCTGGGAGGAATGCAACTATCTCTGCCACTGGCCAGTGTTCTGCAAAACATCTGCCATATTCTATCAGAACCACATCTTAAATTTAGTTCTCTTTGAAGAGACTCACCATCGGCCCCCGGATATACCTGCTGACAGCCATGATGTGATATTTAACATTTATGTTCCACAACCAAAAAGTGCCAATTTAGGCCCGAACACATAAACTCCCCCAAATGTATTTAATACAACAGCAGGGCACTGTCACTATTCACTTTTCAGGTATTTGTTAGACTGACATTGTTCTTGAAACATGAATCAGGACAGAGCTATTATATTTGCCATAGAACTAACTGATTTAATCTGTTTCAGCTTTTGATTGGTCAGAACCCATATGGGATGAAGCAGACAGAGAATCGCAGAGACAGCACCAACTTCTAATCATCAATTAAAGACACAAACCAGACTCAAGGGAAGTGCCTTTCCTATTTAGAAGACAAGGAAGCCCTGTGCATGTTTTTTCTGCAATGTTGCTGTTACAAATGTTACCCAACTGTGATTTGAAAGTGAAAACAGCTATAAACAGATATGAATCATCTTAAATTATTTTTATCCAAGTTCAGGCAGGTAACCTGGATTGTTAAGATGTGTTACCTTACTATCCTTTGGTTAAAGCAGTAATTGAGGTAAGAAGACACACATACATTTGTTTTAAAGCTGACATTGTTCCACTAACATATGAATATAATTTAAACAAACCTCATTCCACAGAAAGCTGAATTCTGCAGGCTGGAGAAAAAAAAAAAACACATACTATTTATTCTTACCATTAAAGATCTGATAAGCACTCCCTTGACAAAAAAAAAAAATCATTCTTCTTTTGGTTTTGTGGCATGATAGTGATAATGTTTGAGCCTTTTGGAGACTACCTTACAAGACACGCCAAAGTCAACTTCAACTGAGCAGTGCAGTGCATGGTGAGCCTCCCAAAGCTGTGTGGCAGTTGACCTCCTGGGGTACAGAATGGAAAGGAAACCCTTTAGATTAGGCTAAGGGATCAAAACCTACTATATTGTATTGTCACTTTAAAAAGAAGCTCATTTGGAAGTTTTAGTCTGTAAAAACAAATCAATTGAGATTTCGACTTTGGAAGATAATTTGGAACAAAAGCCAACATAAAAACATCCAGCTTTCTCAACGGGCTCACAAAGCCCACTTGCATCTTGTTTGTATATACTGCAGAAGTGGATTTAACAACCCTTGCAACTCATTAGCCCATGATAACAGGACTCCTGCTATTGCCAGTTCTGGATGAGGTACTGTAGGATTTAAAGAGGGGTAGGAGAAGGGGGGCTGGCATCCACATAGATCTCATGGGGTAGGACAGGGGGGGCTTTCTCCTCAGGTTCCCACTAATTAAAGGCTCTTTATGCATTACTGGTGGTAATTCAAGTGACCAGCATAGAGATAGTGTGCACACAGATGATCACTGTGGCTGATCGCCTCTGTTGTAACTGCAGACAGATGGCTGTGCCTTGTTTTGGCTTAGTCCTTACCTGCACAAGGATGTCCCTGATGCTGGGACCCTGCCTGAATATTGACCTGGCAAAAAATATCTCCCTTGGAGGAAGCACCTCCTACAAGCAAAACATCTCTGAAGACCTAAGGCTCCTGGAAACTGAGGACTAGATGCCAGAGAGCACTAAATGCAGGGGCTCTGCATTTACCAAGTCAGGTGTAACCCCATATGGATGACTGTTCTACCTCCCCAGGAGACACAGGAACACTTCTATGCCTGGGAGGGATGCAATCTGAGATGCCCATCCAGGAAATTTTGCCAGTACAGTCCAGGGCAGAGGAGAGGGAGACCGATGCACTGGCAGCCTCCTGAAGCATCTCTGGGACTCTGTACATCTCAGCCCCTAGATGTGCTCCAGGATTTGACTCCAGGCAAACTTTCAAAAACTTCACTTGTACAAAGTGGTTTAGATTCTGCAAGTGGGAACACAATCACACCTCAGAGGAGATTTCAGGACAGCCCTAGCTGCAATTCCGCAGTTGGTACAGAGACACTCACTCATCCCCTGTGCAAGAATCAGAGGAAACTGCAAATCTCTTGCATGGCATAACATTGTCCATCTTGAGACAGCAAAACTAGCAGATACAGCTTATTACACAGGCTGTTCTCACATAGCCCACCACTTAACCTTGTGCCTTATATGTATTTTGCATGAAAAGAGCAAGAAACATTGTGTTCAACTGCAAATGAAAGCAGAACCCATTCTAACAGATGGGGCAATAACAAGAGCCCTAATTCTCATCTTGGCAACTGTCAAAGCTCCCCTTAAGGCCAAGCAGAGCTGAGAGCACACAAGACAGAAACAGGGCTCTTGGAGAACAGAAGAACCTGCTTTAAGGACATCACACAGAGCTACAACAACCAGGGAAAGAGAGAAGTAGAAAGAGACATACTGGAGAAGCTGACCATTGCGAAATGCTGACACCGGTCTCCTGTGAATTCGATCGGACACCTACCGGAAGAAAGAAAACCAGAAAGAGAGAAACAAGATAGCAAAATGACATCCAAACAGACTGAATCGAGGCCCCTTCTGATCCCTTCCATGACGCCTATCCATCTGCTTTCAGCCTATGCCCTTACCTGCGTCCCTAAGCCCTAGCCCAAGGCTGATATCAAAAACCATCCCTGACTAGACCACTCTACATCCAACGTTGTGCCCAGGAGGTTTTAAGTAGTGTGGTGCATTTTTTGTCTTCAAACATACTTTGCTTAGGATCTGGCATGTACAATCGCAAAGGCAGTTTCTCCAAACATCTCTGTCCGAAGAATCCATTTGGACATCTGGAGGGGGAAAAGGGGAGAAATCACAGAACAAGTCTGGCACCATTCTTGAGGCTAAGGTCAGAAATTAAAAGTGCATTGTGATGAATGGAAAAAAAAAGTTAAAGGCTTCACACATATATTTACTCTGTGCTTCGTTTTAACCAGGCACCTGCAATGTTATCATTCTGGCTCTATTTTTTTGTCTGGGTCTTCAAGCAGCCAGTCAAACTCCTTTCCTCCTCTGCCTATTTCCTTCCTTCTCACCTGCTAGAAGCACCAGACAGAAAAGGTTGAGATGGGCTGGCTGCTACTAGCAGAGACTCTCCTAAGAGTCACTATGTAGACAGAATGGCAAGAAGCATTGCAGGGTGGTGAGCAGCTGCTGAGGCGACAGTGAGCAGTTGTGTATGGCAAGCTTCTTAAAGTTATTATCCCTACAATGATCCGCAGGATGTTCCAGGGAAAACTGCTGTACTGTTGTTAGAGGGAAGCATGTGCAGAGAGTGTCAGTGTTGACAGAGAGGGACAGAGAAGAAAGCTGAAATTAAACAAGTCTCCCACACAACACAGCTGCTAGGCTCTCACGGCCTATCCCAATTGAGTTATTTTGGAATTTGGGATGTGCCAGCTCATTGCGTACCAGTTATGCATGAGTGTCATGCTGTTGTGACAGGGACTGTGTCTTGGGGATCAGGACCACAAAGTATTTATTTGTGAGTCTCTCATGAGTGAGAATCACAGACCAGCTCCCAAACTATGCCTGACTCATGGAGCTCAGGGACATAGATAAAAGTACACAGGGCAGATGCTGAATCCCCCAAACCTGTCTCACTGATGCAGCACTAGTCCAGAAGGAGTGTATGGCTTCATCCACATGCTATATATTCTGATTCGTTGCAGAAGCAGATGAACTTCAAAAAGTTTGAGATGGGCATTCAGTTGTAAATGGAGAAATCTTTCTCCACAGAATATTGATGTTTTTCTCTCCCTTTCCATTCTTTCTCCTGGTTTCTCTAGGCAATTCCTCAAAATTATTCCTATCTCTCTTCAAGTCCTGGCTCTACCTGCCTTTCCTGCAATTGAATACCTTACAACAGAGTTTTATCACAACAACCAGAGTTGTGGCTGCCTTCCAGCTTCCCAGGGCAAGCTGGGCTGCAAGCTCTGTACTTCATGTCATGCATGTCACATCTTCCTGGCACCAAAGAGTCAGAGCAGTTTCGGGACAGTGTCACACAACTAATGCCAACCAGCACGTGCAGTTGAGTGATGCAGGGCATGTCCTGGTCCTATGTCTCACTATCAACCTTGTGTGGACAGCCCTTGTGCTATACTCACAGCAGGAAGAGCATGCTGAGGCTAGGGATTTAAGCAGTGGAGCAGCTACCTCCTGAGATAACTTCCCTGACATCTGTTCAAACCCACCAAAAACAACTTCTCTCTTACCCATCAATGGTCCTGTTGCCTTTTAGAGATACTGCATGAATTCTGTGCACTTTAATACCTCCTTCATATGTATTTTTATTTGCTGCATTAGTGCCTGCATTCTTAGTACCAATCTGACACATTCCTGTCTCCCAAAGTGTTTGCTAATGCCTGCTCTCAGTCTATGGACATACGTATAGGAAAAAGAAAGTGATGGTTTTGAACTCAGCAATGTTTAATATGATCAAAGCTATATAGTTCAAAAGCATGCTGGCAGATTAATTCTGTACTGCTGCCCAAGGACTAAGGCAGCATTTGTTGCTCTTGTCAGGTTTATGTTAAGATGGCATTTTATGGATATGCTAGTTCCATGGCAGTATAAGTGGAGAGATGAATTTCTACTTCTATACCTGTAAAAGGGAACACTGGCAGGGTTTCCAGCAACTGGTTAGTGGCTTTGGAGAGGAGAGATAGAAATCAGAGTAGAAATCGTCCCAACTCATTATGGCTGAAACATAAACTGATCTGGGCTACAGATGCACCTCCAAATCTGGCACAATCCCAGAAGAAGTATAGGTATTCAAATAAAGGCTGCAAGATCTCCCTATCCCATCTGCTATACTCTCTCCCTCTACAGCTTCAACACTGTCTCTGTCCATGTTCATCTTTTCCTTAAGGAACACATTTTCCAGCTCTTCAACACAGAGTGCCTCATGTCCAGGGACTTTACCTGGACATGCTCATTGTCACAGGAAAAAGTTTTGAAAAACATGCATGGCAAGCAGTTTTAGCATTAATTTCCTGCTGCTTTGAACTGAGATTTTGGTAGATCTGCACTGAGCAAAGAAGCTGGTGCACAAACACCATCGCTGCATAAAACCAGTCTTGCCTTTTGTGCTAAACTGTTTACTGGCATCTACACTGACCCCTCAATGCGGGAATATGCTGTGTTATTTTCACACCGCAACCAAGCTCAGAGAGAGCTCGATGGCATGGCTCTGCACAATGCTTCACTGCACTTTCTAATATTTCAATTAGGCTCCTCAAGGTCTGAGTCACTTTGAAACTAGAAATTTGACACCCTGATTATGCAAACAGCTTTGAAGAAAAAAATCACTGTCTTTTCTAACTCCTGGATATTCATTCTGGGGCACAACAAACAGACACATACCAGTAATGTCATTTCAGTCCCCAGCCATCCACCAAAGAAAGCCCAACAAAAGGTTTACCATTAGACATGTGGTCTGCAGACCTTCTCTGTGACTAAGCAGAGAAATCTAGGCTTGGAAATGAAGAAAAATGCCTCTGTTGGCAATCAAAGGGAACAAGGTTGAGGCAGCTGGGACAGCCCTGGGGAAGCACAACTTAAAAAAAAAACAAACAAATAAAAGGATTTCACTGATATTTGAACAATTTGAGCAAAACACCCAAAGCAAAAGGTGTCGTTCTAGTCCATTTTGAAGTTCATCTATCACCACCTTTAGAGTTATGACTACTTATAAAGTTATTAATAGCATCTTTAAGGGCATCCAGCTTAGCTTGCAATATGCAGTCCATTTGTCTGGGATTTGGGATTTGAGTTCACATGTGTTTTGTGAGCATACCAAAGGAACTCAAGGGTCTTGCTGGATGAAGCAAACATCCTACCCACCTAAGGAAAGGGATGCTCTGTCTGAAAGGAGATAAATCTGTCACAGGCACACATCTGCAAGATGTGGGCCAAAGCTGGAATGCAAATGCAGCTGCATGCCGTTAAGGAAAGACTGAAAACTTTGAGGTGGTGAAGAGAAACAGAAGTCAGAAAAAGAAATTTTTCAGAAATGAAAAACAAAAACAGAAAAGTGTCAGAAGAAGCTTTGATGCTGTGACAGCTACCATATAGCCCATGCTTAGATCTCTGCAGTCAGCCTAGTGTGTGAAGGAAGAAGAGCTTTCTAGACTGAAGGCAGCAGGTAACAGTCTTTCATGTGTTTAGGACAGCTCAGGCTTTTCATCTTTAGTTACTAGTGAATCAGCCAAACTAGCGTTCCTAGTTACTAGTAACTCAGACTAGTGAATCAGGGAAAAGTGACAATAAAGACCATGAGCACCTTCTGTGACCAACCAAGCAAGCACACAAGCTGACAAGACACCCTTGTTAAGCACTTACATGCAGAAGGTTTGGTTTGTGAGTCCACTGAGAAGCCATATATGCCATCCTGGTCTCCTTAGGCTCTGATTCCTAGCAAGCAAGGCTGCCGGCAGCAATAGCAACCAAGAGGCCTTTGAAAGCATGCAGGGCTCATGGTCATTTTTTAGGGCTCTCATAGCCTTACACTGTTGAAGCTGAAGAGCAGGTGTTATTGCTATGTCTCCAGATGTGACTTCTGGAAAATACATTACCAACATGCTCACCACATAAGTCTCCCATTTTGGACAGGAGGAGTAGAGGAAAAGCCATCCTTCTACACTCAGAATCTGCCACCTGTGGTAAGGGCTTGTGGGCAAGCCTTTTTCAATGGGCAAGCATGTGGCCTGAGAGACACACCTGACATTTAACGCTTGCTAAAGCTATCACCAGTCAGGATGTGGTCTTTGATCATGATGTCCATTTTACTGTAAACCTGATCCTTGCTCAAAAGGCTTTGACTAACTGTCCCAGCCAGAGTCCCTCCCTTTGAAAGCTCTTGTAGGGTCTGCATGGAAGATAGAGTCTTCCCGCAAATATCATCTATTGATTCCCAAGCGCATTTGCTGGTCTCATGGAGGTCCAACATAGTTCTCTTCAAAGACTAAGGGAAGTGGCCAAAGTTGTGTCTGCATGGACAGTCCTATGGAAGCTCCTGACAGCACCAAGCTTATGAAAATTGAACCTTGTCCATTCCCTAGACTGTGAGAAGAATGGCCAAACCTGTCCTTGTTTGACTCCATCTCTCTGTGCCTAACAAGCTAATTGCAAAACTGATCAGTAATTTTTCTATCAATCAAACGTTGTTATTGGAAAACATTCGATTCCTTCACTTTTGACCTTGAGCCCTTTTTCCCACAATTTCAAAAATGCTCTTAGGCTCAGGATGAATTGCAGTTAAATATTATCATGGAAAAATTAAAAAAAATAGCAGTAATATGATAAGCTGAATAAGGCATCTCAAAAACTACTCAAAAACTAAAATGATTTGAATGTCCTATTTCTATGCTGTTTGCAGAGCACCTATTTATAAAAATAGAGAAATTTATAAACTTTGGCTTCTTGCCCTGAACCAGGGCAGAGTAATAATAATTATTAATTATTCTTTGCTACCATTTGATAATAGCATGATTATTGAAGGAAATAATATGAAAAAAATGAAGCTGGAAGGAAAAATTTTCTGTCCAACTCTTGATCTTAATCTTACAAGGGCTGGCAAATTTCCTTTGCTCCCCCACGTCTAAATTAAATTATGCCAAATTTGGTAGCTCTTGTAATGTAATTCATGTTAAAGAAGAACATAGAAAAGCAAGTGCTTCAATATAGCAGGATAAGAACCTTTAGCAGAAAGACACAATGCACTGGAAGAAGCAAATGAAGAAATGTTTGAAGCATGTTGCTTTTTTGTGCAAAGGCTTGAAAAAGAAGACTGTTCTGTCATTGTCCCCTGGCCAGTCCCAGATGTTCAGGCACTGGAGAGCCACAACAGGTTGAACTCCACAAAACTGCTAATGGGAAGAAAAGAAAGTAACTAGAATAAATGCAGAAGCCTTATTCAGGGCAGGTAATCAAGGAACATTTGCTGTATGGTGGAGTCCAAACTGCAGGGAGAACCACTTCTAGCTTCAAATAAGACAACAGCACAGCTCCAACTGAGCTTAACTGTTGCAGGATTATTTTCCACATTCATACAGTTCTCAATGGTCTTCAATACTGATATGCACATTAAACAGGATTTATTGAACAGGATGCATAGAAGGGCCACTTGAACCGCAAAAGGTAGCTGAGCTCATCATCCAAGATAAATGACATGCAAAACCCAATGAACTAGTCCTTGCTGGTTCAGGAGATATGGAAGAGGATGTGGAGATTTTCACCTCTGATTCAACAGTAGCTCTTTAGCCCAGAGTGTCTGCAGATCATCTGAATACCACTAGCAGCTCATTGTAACCAACATCTCCTAAAAGGATCAGTTTGTAAAACTGCTCCCTTGCCTTCCACAATTATATGCCATGGGATACAACAAGTATTGGAGAGCTCTTTGCAAACAGACCTGTGTTCAGGGATGGATCCATGAGGATTTCAAGCCAGGGAAGAAAAAGATACAGAGCTCCACACTATTTTGCTGGAAAGCCTGAGGGAGAGGGCATTTAGTGGTATTATTTCCTGAAGTGTCTAGAAATCTAATGTCAATGGAATCATGTACGTTGGGAGCGTGTATTTGAGGCCCAAGTATTAAATATCTGAGAGCAGAACTCAAGTTGGGAGTGCTGGCAAAATGTCAGCATCAGTCCCATATTCAGCTTAATCTCATGTTCTGAGTATCATGGAATTCAAAACTTGATTGAATATTTTGTCATACTACTGCTTCTATCCAGAAAACTCATTATTACCTTTTTCTGACTTTAGAATATAATTCCTCTGTCTGAATTTCAGCCATATGAAAACTTAGGATACCCAAATGAAATTAAGACATCTCCAGAAAATGTTTCATCTCATATTAAGATGGCCTAAATTGTCATTTAGAAATGTCAGTCTTTCTCTACTGATGATACGTTGACCCTGTACACTTCATTCAGACTAGACCCCTAACTTTCATGTTTCTACATTTTAGGAAAGAGGAATCTACTGTAAGTAATTTTAACCATCAATTCAGGTACTCAGAACTAGGTATTGCAGCTCTCAGGGAGGGTTCTAATTTTCAGAGAATTTTCAACTCCCCTTAACAAAACTACTAATACATCCATGCCAAAGGGACATTTCTGTGGCTGTGCAATGTATGCCTTGTGCTGGTCACACCAGAAAAGTCAGTGAGGATGGCACAGATTCTAGTACCATAGGAGATCTGAGCCATGGGCATGAGCAACTTGTGATGCCATGGGCATGAGCAACTTGTGATGCAGGGAAGATCATGGCTGACATTATCTTGATGCTCACCCTTCAGATAGTACTCTGAGAAAGCACAGGGGAGCTGGAAATGTGACTGGCTCCTCTTTCCTCTTTTCTGTGGAAAATTGAGGGAAATTATATATATTGGGGAAAAAAGTAAGTGGGCTGCTAGGCGTTTTTTGTTTATTTGTTTGTTTATTAATCTTTTCTTGCTTTTCACTTTTTGTCTGAGAGCCTCCAGGCCTCTGGAGACAAAATCCAGGAATCTGGTTTACCTGTTAGCACTTATAAATACTTTAAGAACAACTTATCCTAAATGCTGGGGAACTTGCTCTATAAACCTCTTTGGGTATTCTGAGCCAGTTCAATTAGCAAGATCCTGGCCAGTCCATTAGCTATTTTTGACTATACATCAAGCATCCAAAAGTGTCACAAAGAACTTTTATGTTGACAGAGAAGGACTGCAACAATGACACTTGGCTTTGTTTTTATATTTGGCTAAGAAGATCCCAATCATGGATGATGCTTGCCAGCACCTAACTGGCAAAAAGAGCATTATTGCTGTGACACGCACATTAGCACAACTGTGTGGGGCCTGACATCAGGCAATAACAGATTAGAGCACTTCTCTAAGTGCCGAGAACTCAACAGGATCTAGGATCAAGGACAGGCTCAGATAGAAATCAGATGCTACTAACTATCCTAAGCAGTAGATGCAGCTGGACACAATTCAGTCATATCTCTTCTGCATCCCAGTCCAGTTCAAAGACCTTGCAACTTGGTTGTGTGTGTTCCTCCTGCAAACTTGGAAATTCACCCTACCCAAACTCACAGTTTCCCCATTTGTAAGGCCTCTCTGAGTAAAATGGTCTGGAGAAAGGTCGAGAAAATCTTCCTGTCAAGAGAGCTCTTTAATTTACTAATGCTGTCAATTCTGTATGTGTGTGGTTCATTAGTTTTCCAGATTTCCTGGGTTTATGCTGCAAGTGTGCAATATATCTGAGCAGATCACACTTCTCCCATCAAATTTCCAGGTGGTCTGTTTGTAAAGTCAGGATGACAGGAGAGATTGTATCATATCCAAGTTTCCTTTGCAACTAGCATGTATAAAATTTACTTCAAATTAAAACCAAAATTATGCAAGCACACTCCAAAACAGGACACGCCTTCTGGAACAGTTCCAAGTCTATTTTGAACTCTTCCCTGGTGATGAAACTGCATTGTCCAAAGTCTAGATGAACTGTATTGAGCAGGAATTGAGACAGTGGTTTGCAGGCAAAAGTTAAGCTGTTGTTTATTCTTCAGAATTTAAAAGATCAGAAGGAACAAATTGCTGGGGTATAATAATAAAAGGCCAGCTGCCAATTTAAGCAATATGCTTAGCAAATCAAGTGTGAGCCACTTCAGGAAAACAAATCATCTGAGAGTACAGCTGCCCTTTTTACTCCACAGTGTCAGGGATAACATGCACAGAAAGAACCTCCTATGCTTGTGACAGCTGAAAACAATGAAATACAGTTCAGGAAGGTGATTACAGGATGACAGCAGGTAGGGAATAAGAATCAAGGCCTAAAACTTTGTTTTTCTGATGATTGGTACTCGGAAGAATATAGAAAACACTGGTAGCACCACACTGGTGCCCAGAATGCTAGAATGTGTTTGTACACAGTGAAGGAAGATTGCAAGATGGGAAGCAATGGAAACAGGCCTTCAAGTTTCTGCTGACCCTAACCAGGAATAGTAAAGTAGGAACAATGTGTGGTTTTACACATTGTTCAAGATGTTCTTGTGGCTCTTGTTCATTCTCTGGCTCCAAAGCACTTGAACAGTCTGTGTGCAGAAAGACCTCCCAATGTCCTTCATGATCCGTGTCTCAAAGCCAGGGGTTGCTGGTGGGAGAAGTCTGGCTCCCATGTTATGGGTTTGTGAAATACAAGTCAAACCCTGCACTTCTGCATCCTCTTCTAGATGCTCCTCTGAATTTGTATCATTGCCTTGCACAGACTGCAGCAGCAGATCTCCTGTCTTGGCGAAGTCATGAAGCACTTCAGTATGTTTCTAGTTTGCAGAGACAAATCTAAGGACAGCTTAGCCTTTGTCAGCCTTCACTCCAAGTCTTCCATTTTATTGGGAAACTCATTTTATGGAAAGCGTGATATTCGTATTATCAGCTCATCTTCTTCTACTTTTCTCAACTACTGCCTTCTGAAATCCAGAAACTCTAAAATACACCAATTTAAAATCCAGCACTTCAGTCTTTGATACAGAATCAGGAACAAAAACGATTGCACTTTGTGGAAGTAACTTGTGTCCACTTGGGTTCCTGTTAACATAACCTGTCTATTCTGGGAGATGAATAGTGACAGCATGGATTTTCAAAATACCTTTTTTTTTTTTTTTTAGCACTTTGCTGACTACTCATACACACCTTTGTCTTTGTCATACACACCTTTTTTAATGCTGGTATCTTGAAGCTCAACAGACAAATAATTCATTTTACCATCTGCAAGTGAGGAATTACCACTTTCAAATTGAAACATTTATGTCTGTTTTGCATGGCACATAAAATCTTGAAGGAATTGATCTTTGAGCTGTCCTGCTGTTCATAAGTTATAAGAACAGTCTGGTTTGAAGGTAGACTTTTTCCTAGCAAGATTATCATCGCTCTGGTTTGATCAGTTTATCTGCTAAAGACACTTCATGCACTACCATGTGCATCATTAGGAATAATCATGCCTAACCTTCACACCTCTGTATGGCAGAAGTGTAGGTAATCCTTTTTTAAATTAGAAAACAGTCTGATTTGAAATGTCTTGATCTGGATTCAAGTTTTCCCCAGAAAAAAACAATAGGCTGCAGCACCTAGATCCATACATTGATCCATGTTCTCCATGTACTCCAAGGGCACATAGATGGATGGCTAAGCATTCCCCATGGAGGGAGTAGAACTACTGGTGCTTCATGCATTTGCATTATCCCCAAAACAGTGGCTGTGTGACTGATCAGCTAGAGCTTCCACTATATATCCAATGGATAACACTGGAAGGATATAACAAGATGAAATCACAGTCAGACATCATTATTTTAAAACACAAGTCTCCGGTGTTCTGGGCTGCTCTCACTAGTGATACATGGGAAGTGTGGAGGACAACAGAATCTGGTTTCTTTCCTATTTTATATTTTTCATGTTTGAAGGGGCAAGCCTGGGACCATTGGACCCGGGACCTGTTCATCCCATCCTTGCCACCACATCCGATCCTGCACTGGTAAGTGAGAGTGTGGGAGCTTACCAGAATTCATTCACATTTGACCCTTTTATAGCCAGGTAGTGCTATGAAGGAAACAGCTATTTAGGAGAGTTGCTGCAGTTTGTTTCTGCTCCCTGCTAGAACAAGGAGTGCAAAGTGCAAACAAGGTATTGGGAGAAAGTTGCTAGGCATAACCCAGTCCTCGACCCTCCCAGGAGGGGTGGTGTTTCAGTTCAGCTACATCCTATGAGGCCTGAGGAACCGAAATGTCCAGTGAACATCACACCACACAGCAGCAGTGGGATTAGTTGATATCCATGGCAGTATATCCCTTTGGCAGTACCTCTCCACAGAGATGTTTTTGGGCCAGACAGGAAGCAAACATTCAACTCTAGGCTTACATATTATCAGCATAATGATGCTTGGATCCCTAGGTGACCTCAGGTGACCTAGGTATGAACTGCATTCACTCAGTGACACTTCTGAGCTCACTAGCCTGGCTGGGGACTTCTCACATGGCTTCAGTGACTGGGTTCAAACAGGCCCTTCCATGGGCCAGGGCAGCATCTCGCACGGCTCCAGTGGCTCACTCGGCACAAGCTCAGAGACTGGAACAGATATGTGGGCCTGGGTATGCATGGCTCCAACACTAGCATTCAGACCATGCTTTTCATCCATATCCCACAACAAGTATGGAGAGAGAGCCATGAGAGGCTACTGGACTTTTAGGTTGTGACAGGTTTGAACCAAAGGTGAAAGGTTCTCACATCCTGGCCCACATTCCCCAGACTATGCAGTTCCACTTTAAAATCTCCAAGAAACTGCATTTTAGGGATGACTTAACATGTCTCCATCCTCTTTTTTTTCTTCCCCCCTGGGTTCTAACATTTGAAAGGGGCATTGAACAAACCATTGCCTGCCATGAAGGCAAGCATGGAGTGATGAGCAGCTGTATTCTAAATCCAGTCCTGGGCCTGTGAAGTGGAGAAAGGAGAGGTAAGAAGCGAGTCTCAGCAAAGAACTCCTCAGGGTTATAGAGGATATAGAGGTGGATGTGCACCACAGAAAGCCCCTCTGCTCTGAGGGGATACACGTCCTCTCGAAACACGGAGCTTTGAACCAGCTTGAGGAGAGCAAGAGGAAAATGCAGGTTCACAATCTCCCCTGACACTGCAGAGGAGAAAGAAAAGTGAGGGAAAGGAAACAGCAAGGACAAACATGTTCTCAGAGGAAAGTCAGGAAAAGTCAACTGTGGCATTCACACACAAAAAAAGAAACTACGAATCCTCCCCCTCCTCCACCCCTCTAGATTCCTTCTCTAAACCTGCACAGCTAAAACTGCAAATGCCAAGAGAATTTCAGAGCCACCCTCCTCCTGCAATTGCACAGAGGTATCCTCTCGCCCAGTCAAGCAATTTGCATGCTAATACAAGAACTACACTCACTTACTTGCAAGACAGCTGATTAATCCCTTCGATGTAGTAGCATACCCCACCATTGACACAATAGGACTTGGCTGTTTCGTTGCATTTTCTAGCATGCCCAGACCAGGAGGAGAGAGTTGTAGTTACTGCAGAAAAAAAAAATACACACACATATATACAAAACAGATATATCATTACTTCCTTTGTTGGGTAATTCTGGGTTTTTAGACAAAAAAGTTCATTACCAAAGTAAAAGCCCTCAAGCTACAAATCTCAACCTGTGCTTTTAGATGAGCCTTCAGCTCTTCAGGTCCTGGAAATGGACCTATCTGTGCCCAGCAAAGGTAGATAAGCAAGACAAGAGTTCAGATCGCACTCTCCTCCAAGTAATCAACATGTCAAGTCAAATTTGTCATTTTCGTGTCTGTGTTTGGAGTACCCCTTTCCCTGATCCCCTTGTCCTCCCCTTAGACATCACGCAAACTTTCATTGTCACGCAGGAGATTAGAAAGCCCAGAAGATGTGCTGCAGAATCATGGAGTCACTGTGGCATGCAGCTAAGTGCATCACACTATTACATCATGATCCAGGACATTGAAGGGGACATTTTACTGCTGGGAAGATACTCCATGTCTCTGGAAGAAAAGAGTTTTTCAGAAGCAAATGCCCTCAATTTGTTCCAAGAAAGGTCCAACACAATCAGGAATGGCACCATCTCTCCCTACCATATTTCTGAGTATTTCTCTGTCCTGCTCTAATGGGGTTGCCTGAAAAGACCAAAGAGAAACTCAGCATTAGAAGACAGTCAGCTCTGACCAATACTAAGAAGAACTCAGTCAACATTATTGATGCTTCCTGGGACTCAGATGCTTTTTCAATTTCAGATTTTCTTCCGGAGAAGAACTTTCCAAGTATGTAAAGTAGAAATGAAACTGACAGCACTCTGCAGGATTTCACTGCAATATCTGTCTCTAAGTGACCCAGTCAAACCTACAGCCTGAAACAAAGAGTTTCCATAGGCAAGACTAAGGCTTCTAGGAAGAGAAACATCTTTTGCCAGAGTAATTAATACAGGTTAGAAAAATGGGCCAACTTTCAGGATTGCAAGCCCTTCCGCGCATCACCAAAAGAAGAGATGGGTGCTCTAAAGCACCTGCTTTATTCGTGCTGAATGCTTTATCTCATTGAATATATTCCCCCTTCATGATCTACCCATATTGCTTATATCCTGACACTGACAACATTTACATCACCAACAGTGTTACTGATACATATTTCCAGCACCTTAATTGCTTTACTAGAGGTTTCCAAAGAGGAGATCTTAAATTTCTGTATCATTTTCAAGAAGATGAACAAAGCTCAAGAGAAGTTAGTGACTTCAAACAAGTTCTTGAACATTTGCCAAGCAGTAACAGACCTAGCAGGTCTATCAGACCACGCAGGGAAGGGTGAAGGGCTCCACAGGGACAACCATCATACCCACTGATTAGAACACTAGGAGTAAAACAGGGACCACCTTGGCACAGGTGTCAAGGTAAATAGCCAAGCCAGAATTGACTAGGATACACTCGGAACCATGAAGGAAGAAATGAGGCATGGGGGAGCCTGCTCTGGAGGCAGTTGGGCTGCTCTCCATACCTCAGGCAGCCCCTGTGCCCATCCTGGCACTGCAGCAGTCTTGAAGGCTGTGGCAAATACCTGCTCAGGGCACCCACAGTTTCCCAACAACAGGCACATCCCAGTACCTCGTAAAGCCCCTCATATTAATGAGATGCTTGGCACATGAACAACCAAAAGAGGTGGTTCTGGCTCTCTTCCTTTCAGGACTTGCTCTAACTGCATCAGATCTGTCTCTCTCTGAATAGGCCATTTCTTCATCCTGTGCACAGCAGGAGTAACCCCTGCTTACACACAGTTCAGGGCAGAATCAAGTTTGCTGTTTACTTTACTTGAGCTGATGCATTTTCCAGTCCCAGAAGGAAAACAATGACTTCCCCTGGCCAAGACAAAGCCTAGGTTATATGCTTAGCAGAGCACAGTCTTCAGCACAGACTTAAATACAGACAGTGCTACAATGAAAAATGGCAGCTCTCCTCATAAGGCACATAACACCAGGTAGCTGAGAGCAGTATGTGCAGAGCAGTGCACACCTGCTATAATGAATGCTGCTTTTTAGGATGGGAAGATGTTTTGATTGCACCACCAAAAGAGATCCTTGTGAAAAAAAAAAAAAAGCTCAAAATGAAAAATCCCAAATTTCTGTAGGGAATTTCAGGTTCCCCTTCCAATTAAGATTAAAGGGAAATAGAAGTCAAACCATTATAACCCATCAGCAAGCAGTCTGTACCATTTATACCTCTGCAGCACAGAGACACATTGCCCTTCAGGCTAGCGGAGGGAGGTTGGTTCAGGACAAGAGAGCTGTAAGTGTGTGGTAGCACCTGAGTTTCCCTGCAAGGGGGAAACCTCTCCTATTGCTTGATCCATCCACTTAAACCAAGTCTTAATGACAACTGGCATTTAAAAACAGGGCATGAAAGTAAAATCCAGCTTGATAGCATGCATCTCTAGTCCAGAACTCAGTCAGAGCCAGTGCATGGGCTTAAGGGTGTACTTGAGTGGGAAGCTACAGGTCATGGAGGCTGCCAGGTTAGTACAGGCTGACTGCTTTGCTCTTCAGTTCATTTTGGGCTACGGGGGCAAGTCTGTGGGAAAAGTGCAAAAGGAAAGGTACATGGAAAAAGCAGAATCACAGCCTGCAAACAGGCAATTTATCAGCTGCTAGCAAGCAATGACCTGTGGCTTCCATCTGGAAAATTCTCATGTAAATCATAAATCCTACAGGAAGGGAATGTACTCTGGAGTGAGTCTTCCACAAAAATGGAAGAGGGTGAAGGACGGTGAGAGAGAAATGCAAACAGAGCCAGGAACCTTCCAGCAGAAAGCACCTCACATAAAATTGCATAAAATGCCTGAAAAGATGGGCAAGAAGATGAACTGCTGCATGATGATATGACACCAGACTGGATTACACTGTTGACCAGCCACAGATTCCATGGGATTCTCATCTAATTTAAATGACACTGTTTCATTTAACTAAATAAAAAAAAATGGCTTGAATAAGACTTGGAATGTGAATGTTGTATACTTCTAAAAAGAGATCTGTCAGCAGATCTATTTCTGACAGAAGAAAAAAATGCATGGTTGATCTGTTCTCCTGGAAGCTCATTGTTATATTATATAGTTATATTTTAAATCCTGTTTTCTCCAAGGATAGTGTCTTTTCTTGAATTCCAATGTCTCCTAAAACTGAATCAATATACCTACAGCAACTTGTTAGTATCAGATATGGAGCAAAAGCTGAGAAAAAAGAAAGAGGCAGTTAGCCCAAATCCCTGTTGAGAAAAAGAAATACAAGCCATTATATAAGAACAAAAGCCAAGCTGAACTGGTCAAAGCAAAGTCCTGTCTTCCCTCTGAGAGTGGCCCACAGCGGATGTCCAAGGAAGGATAAATGATCAGGGTGAGCATACAGCGATCATATTCTTACAGCCATCCGGGATGAGCAATTCAGAGACAGCCGTAGTCAGCCGTAGTGTCTTTATATTTAATAACTTCTAATGGATTGCTCTGCCATGGATGTATCTAATTGCTGCATGAATTAACGTAAATCTTCCAACATCCATATCTCTGACAAGAGTTCCAGTGTTATGTACACAGTGTGCAGACATGTTTCCTTTTTGCTTTTTTTAGACCTGTCCTTTCCTAGACCTTACATCATAAAATAAAATAAAATAAAATAAAATAAAATAAAATAAAATAAAATAAATAAAAGCGATCATTCCCCTCTGTGCTTCTTTTTTTGTTTTGCTTTGGTTTGTGTTTTTTTTCTATTGTGGAATTACAGATACCACCTCTCATCTTTTTCCAGGATGGGGAGTGCTGATCTATTTAATAATCTATCATACAGAGACTGATCACTGCTGCAATCTTGCTTGATGCTATCTTTGAGTCTATTTTTAACTCTTGGAGATGGTGAGACAGAACTGTGGGAAGATCTCAACTTCCCACAGGGATCAGGGATGCACACGGTGTCTTTATGTCTCTATTATATCCATAATCATTCCTAAGGTGCAGTTCCTGAGTTTTGACTCTTATTGAAGACAAACCTTCGTCTACTATAACCCTAAGATCTCATTTCTGTGTAGTAACAGTTCAGAGCCTACCAAAATGCCTGGGATGTTCTTACAGCTGGGATTTCATGTTTACAAGGGGCATAGCTGCAACTTTTTGGGGAACAAGGAGGCAGAATGCTACTAGGCTGGAGAGCAGCTGGGAAAGCCCACATGTCTTGCTCTAAGCTTGATAGATTCAGTATACCCACCTCAGAAAATGTAACTATGCTAGGGATGAAAGTTTGACCATATGTGACCATATGTCACAGAGAAACACCGAAAGGAGTGAAGCCTCAGAGGCCAAGGATGATTTCAAGGTGTTTCCGCCATACTGGTAGAAAAATTCAAATCCAATTCAAATTTAAATCCAGTTCAAATTCAAACTGGGCACAAAACTCCTGCAACGTAGAACAAGACCTGGAGCAGCTTGCTCATCAGCAACTCAGATGTCCAGCAGGTCTGAGCGAAGAGCAAAGTAGAAGGAAATGAGGGGACAAGGGCTGGAGGAAGAGGGCTGTCACAGATGGATATAGTTGCAAAAGAGGCTGAAGCCAGGTTCTCTTAATGCTGTTACTCATCTATTCAATAAGGACAGTGTTGAATACACACATGAAAGATTTAGAGCACAGTGATCATTAGGAGCATCTACTCGCCACAGAGCACCTGGATTTCCAGGGGTTAATGGCATTGGTGAGGCATTAGAGAGTAGAGCCACAACTACCAACACTGCTATATTGACTTCCCTTCACTTAATCCATCTACTCAGAAAGGTCATTAATGATCAACAGGAAATTCTCTGCAATTTCTTTCTCACACATCATTTAAGCTTTGCAGAAAACTCACCAGTTTACTCATAGAAAGCTCCCTCTTCAGTTTCCAAAGAGTTAATTAATGCAGCTTGGACTATAAATTATGCTTAATTTTTCACAAACTACAGCTACTGTCGAGCAAAGCATGGAGACAGTGATGGTTTAGAGCTGATTTTTGCTGATCTTTTTTTTTTTCTCCTTTTTTTAATAGAGTTGACTGGTGGGTTCATTGAGTACAGACACTTTGCTCTTTCAATATTTAGACATTCAGTTAGATAAATGAGCTCAGCTACTCAGAGAGTGTATACAAATTGCCTGCTCTGTATATACCTCATGTACTTACTGATAAAACACAGAATTGCTGAGGTTCCTCTCAACCTAGTTATTCCTATCCCTTGTCGGAATGTATGAGAAGGTGTCTGGTCAAGCTTTTCCAAAAGTTGTAATCCTGGAGCAATTCACACTAAATCCGTGATTTACACTGATTAATATACTGAGGACTTGTTGATCCTAACCATTCTCTTCATGGGACATTTTTGTACATCTGGGATGGCACTTTCTTCTCTCAATAAACCCAAATGGAGCCCTGATGCTCGTCATCAGATGCTATCTAAAAGATTGAAAATGCTTTACATAAAATCAGAAATCCTGTCCAGATTGGGGCTCACCTGACAGATGATGGGGACAATCCAGTGTTAAGCATCCTGCTCCTGTATGTTTATTCATTTGGAAATTCCCCAGTATTCACCTCTCCATTCTACTGATAAAGTTCCTGCTGGCTGAGGAGACGTGATCAGCACCTTCCCACTTCCTGAGTGCATCAATAGCTTCAATAGCTGCAATACAAATGCCGTACTGCAGGACACTCAGCTCAGAGCAACATATTGCTGGTCAAAATGATATTCATCTGTCATCTTCACTGGTTGGATGCCTCACAGAGAAGCAAGTTTAAAGGGGACTACTTGTTCCTGTAGAATGTATAGCTTTTGCATGGGTAAATTCCCATTTTAACATAAAGCTTCCAGTCTCATCTCCACGTTGATCTCTCCAGTTGTATGAAGTTGACCTTCCTAACCTTTTTTGCTCCCACCAGGCTGCCAGAAAACATCCAATAGCACTGCAGTATTTTATTTCTTGAATTCTCATAATCATTGTAATAGCAGCAATATGATACTTCAATGAAAGGATTTGTTCAACAATGTAAAAAGCCTTCAGCAGGGCCAGTGCCAGCATGAATGCTTTGCAGGTGGGACAGTCGAAGTCCAAGAAGTGAAACACCATGCCAGAATCAAACAACGGAGGCAGAAAGGCAAATCAGATAAACTGGTAGTTTACAGCCTCTTCTTCAAGAGGATGGTTCCAGCTCCCTCCTACACTATATGCCACACTTATATCTTCTACTTTACACTGCACTGCGAGTGGTAGGAAAATATAACCTTGCTGCAGTGGTTATTTCAAAAATAAGCCATGTGAAAACTAAGTAATGAACTTCACATGACACTAAACAGGCCTGCCACAACTCTCTCTGAAGATGGACAGCAAGATCTACAACACGTCCATCTCGAGGTACCATGCTTGTGTGCAAGCAGACCTCACCCAGTCATCAACCACACCTCCAGCTGTGGATCCTAAATTTAAAGTTTAAAACTACCTGAACAAAGGCCACACCAGGACTTATTTTTAGCCTAACATTAAAAACTAGTCTGTCTGCATATCCCTTGGCAGATTGCCCTGAGTCTGTTCTACCTTTACTCTGGGCAGGCTAGACTCTCTTTAGCTCCAAACCAACAGCACCATGTTCATGTAATATTGTTAGCTCTAGGAGAGCATAGCGCCTTTGGACTGGAGAGACCTGGAGTGTGCAGAGATTGACCTGCAAAATAACATGTTTATCTACCATGGTCAATATAAAAGAGCTTCTGGTAAAGGTACCGTGTGGACTTGAGGGGGATGAAAGGAATTGATTGAACCTTATTCACACAGCACATTTTGCTGTGGTATGTACCAAGACTTTGGTTTGACTACGTGTGACCACTTATAGACCATATCATAGTACAGCCATTGTAACCACAGCCCACCAGGCTCTCATGTGTGAGAGAGAAAGTCCCATGGTGGAGAACATAAATAAAGCATCCCCATCATCAATCATGCTTAACACTGGGGAAGACAGTAAAATGGGAGAGAGAGAGCATAAATGAATCCAAAATGAAAGGTCATGCATGCAGTCCAAGAACAGCACGAAAATAACAGTCAGTAAAGCTGTGGAACCAAACTGGAGGGCTGCACTTATCTGGAGAAAGATGGATTTTCTCATTCACCATCACAGCAATTTTTTAATGTCACTTCAGAGAGGGCTTAGGATCCCCAGTGGTTGGAGTAAAGGCCCAAAATATCAACAAACCAGAGAGCCTAGCTTCCATTCAGGTGCTTCATAAAATATCCCCAAGTCCTCATGTTCCCAGTACGATTCAGCACTCTCTCTCTCTCTCTCCTGTCCTTTCTCTTTCTTTGGTCTTCTCGCTTAATCCCAAACCTAGCTATTCTCCAGAGCACCAGTGGACAGAGATGAGATGGCCCTGCAAGAATTGCCCAATCTATATAGGCTGGTAAAGCAAGAAGACCTGACCAGACTGGCTATATGATGTCCCAGACATAGAACATGAACAGAGTCCAGGTAATCAAATGCAGTGATCTACATGTTGCTTCAGAGTATCTGTCTATGACCGACAATATTTTGTATCTTGACAGTATCAAAAAAACTACTTCCTCCACACAGCTTATATTTTCCTTTATCCTTAAGAATATACACATTTGTCAAAGATGAGGAAATGGACTAGAGGACAACTCACAATTCAAAAACAAGGAAGGAATTACCTGATCTTTTCAGAAATTTCAAGCATTGTTTTACCTTTTAGAAATGAAACGTCAATGAGGTTTCAGTATGTTTGTCCTGCATAAGCTTTCCTTTTTCAAAATGTTCTACAGATTGCTCTGATTCGTCTTACATTTTTGTCTCCATCAAGACATTTATAATCTTGGACACTAAGTTTCCTATTCTGTTTACCAAGTAGATATGTAGGCACAAACTTCTGAACCTTAACTGCTTCAGGCTGCACAGTGACAGGTTCACATTACCATTTTGAGAACTCTGGAGTAATTTCTGATGTTGAAATGTACATAAAGGACCTTTTTCTCTACATCAGGGCACCTGATCAAGTTACCTGCAAGTTCCTGCCTGTGAGCTGAGCTGCTGTAATCACCCAGCTACAGAGTCTTATCCTGTGACATATGTATAGTATGACTTATTTTTAACACTTTTCCACTATGGACCCAACTAACACATTTATCTCACATTTACTGGGCTGAATAGGTGGACCCTTTGCTAAAAGTAGTAGCACAGCTGCTCTTTCAATCCCCAGTGCTTTCTGAGGAGCACGTAGGATCCCCTCTACTCTGGCAATGCTCTGTAGCAAACATATATGTATAAGAATGTAGTACCATTCCAAAATATGCAATATCATGGAAGGATTTGCTCAGACACCAGAGATTTCTTTTCTGAATCTGGCCATCAAAGTCCAGAGATCTATATAGGATATAGATCTGTAAGATCTATACCACATTTCTGTGGCCAGGCTAGCACCCGTCCCCTGCCATGGCCCAGTTTGGTACACCTGCTAGATGGCCTTATCTTATCTGAAGGTACCCACACTACCAAATGAAGTTGAGTGGGATCCCAAGACCATGCACATGCCTTATAGTGGAGGCACCAAGAACCCCAACTCTTTCTCTGGCAGATCCCAAGTTGCATCCACATATATAAAGCAAGGATGAAAGGCAAATTTTGGTCCATGTAGCTCCCAGAATGCTGCACAAACAGATCCCATATCTTCTGAACGTTTTGTCTTTCTTGCAGGTCCAAACTGGTATGGAGACTGTCTCTACCTAGAAATAGAATGGGAGTTTGGGTTTCTTCATACTGTCATGAGGGCTGCCAGAACCATATGAAGCAGGGTCTCCATCAAAAGGAACCTACTTCAGACAACATGTGGGCAGGAGGAGCAGCACTTGCTGAAGAGAACCCCTGAACAGCAGTATGTGTGTGGTATGGCAGTATAGATGCTCACAACAAGCTGTGGTGGAACTCTGCCTCCTCGTCCTTTGGTTACAGATGTCAGGTGCCAGGCAGGCATTCAAAGAGGCTGAGATGGAAAGCAGTGTAACAAAAAATGTTTCCAAAGAGCAGGGAAAAGCCCTTTGGAGACCTGGGTCACATTTTGAGTAGCATCTGGTGTCCAAACTGGATGCATGTTAAAGTCCAGCAAGCCAAAATGAGCAGTGCCTAGATGTCTGTAACTCCTGGAGAAGAGGAGGAAAGCAGGATGTAGTAGCATTTGCTGGAAGCTTCATTTAGAGGTGCTAAAAAGGCTTTAATTGCACTCCAAGAGGGAGATATATCTAATATCCCACTCCTGTTCCCAAGGCAGACATAGAGAGGAAGGCTAGACTATCAAGGAAGGAACTAGGATCTTCAGGGAAAGTGATAGTTAAAACCTCATACGCCAAGCGAGCAACAAGGAAATGGGAAGAGGAGGCACAGGGCAATCCAGAGAGAGAGGGTCCCCCGCTAAAGAGCCAGCTGAGCTGCGAGAGATCACAGCGAGCTTCGTGCCTGCTTCGCACCAGAGCCATGGACCAAACATGAGCGCAGACGAAGTTCCATCAGCAAGCAGCCCTCCTTTCCTGAGCAGCTCCAGCTCTAGTTCCGAACAAGTGTCAGCTCACATAGTGCTTTCTCTACACGATGTTTAAAACCCAGTAGATCATTTAAAGTCTTTCACTGAAACGAGAAGACAGCCTACAGGTGCCAGGCAAACTTTAAAGTATAGGTATTTAAAAGAAGTGCAAGAACTTTAAAAAAAGAAAAAAAAAAAAAAGATACTTGTAGCTTTCCAGATCATCACATCCCACAACAGTTTCTTCAGCTCCTCCATATTTTATACGCATGTGCAATTGATAGCAGTGACTGCATGTAAAAATTAAGGGGGAGCATGATCTATTCAGGTAACATTTGAGAGATATTAGGAAAAAAAAAGGAATATAAAAGAAAAAGACAGCTACAACTCTAACTCTGGAGATTTTACTATCCTTTACATCAGTAAGAAAGAGAAGCACACAATCAAGGACGACAGTCCCACAAAGCAGATGCGAAAGTTTCTCCAAAGGAGAAATTTTCATGCAGGCCACATGGCATTTTTGAAAGTTTCTTCTGTACTGTTAAAATTCTGCTTTCAATGAAATCAGCATGTATCTAAAGCAATAAATACATAGCATGAATCTATGCTAGCGAACACTGTGGTCATTGCATTAACGCTGCTACATCTCAATATATTGTCAGCAGTAGAGTGGATGGCTAAGAAGAACATGAGTAAATTAAGTGCAGCTTTATAATCAGGAAAGCTGCTAAAGGATATCTGGCCAATGCCTTGCTGTGGCTGAAATTAAAGATTTCCTTTAAAATCAGAAAAGATTCAGTCTTCCAAGCAGAAAACATCTGCATTAAATCTCAAAGGCAGAATTGTCAACACACAAGCACAGCCAACTATGTTGTCAATTCTGGGCAGGAGCAACTGGAATGGAAATATAGCACAGATTTTAAAATAACTGCCTTGTCCAAGACTCTCTGGGTGTACGCTCGTTTGGACGGGATCCTGACAGGCTGTCCAGAGTGCTGACTGTGTCTGGGTTGGGAGATGACACTGAAAGTGGGGACACACTCCACTGCAGAAATAATTCCTCTACCAGAAAGAGATGAACACAGGGCCAGATACGTGACTTCTAGATTTGCATTCATATATATCACTCTCTGCTTTGGCTTTTATATTTGTGCATTTTCTATCGTGCACAGGACAATCCAATAGAAAGCAATGCTAAAGCATTTCCACCAAATGCAATCAAATTAATGTTTCAGGAAATCTGTTCCTGACTTCTTTAGGCTTAGGAGAAAATGCGATGGCATGGTTCAGCCATATTTTCTGCATTTTTTTTCTTATGACATACACTCAGAAGACTCATGTCTCTTTCCTTGTCTTTCTTCCTTTGTTTTTCATATCTATATCTTACCAGTATCAAACCCAGGTATTAAAAGATCTGTTAGTGCTTAAAATCTAGCCGCTGTTTCAAGTAGCATGTTCTTCATATAACCACTGCATTAGTTATCATCTTTCTCTCTAGATTAGACACCAGCAACATAAATTGCATTTTTGAAGGATTTAGTGAAAGATCAATGGCTTTGGGAAAAATCAAAGTGAAATAGAAATTAAAGAAGATTCCAGAAGGCAATAAAACATTCACACAAAATGTTTTGTAAGAATAAAACAAATAAAGGGAAAGAAACTATTGGAAGGGAAAGGGAGAGGAGAGGTACTTACACTCTTCTTCCATAACAACTATTTTAGTTTCTGAGGCTGGTAAGACTTGTGGTGCTTTCGTTGTTCCTAGGGAAATTAAGGTAAGAAAGTAGTGAACAAAATATCTAGCTTGACCACAGAAGGGTGGGCTTAGTTATTGCGGGGAGGAGGATGAGAGCAGATACTGCTTGGTGGCACAGGCTGGAGAAGCTGTGGACATGTTAGTACTGGTTAGAGTATATTTATTTGGATAATCAGGTAAAAGAGGCAAATAAATAAGTGCCCCTGTAGAGGATGGCACAGTGCAGGTCAGTTCCCTGCTATAAAAAGATTCATGCCATTAGGATCTCTGTCAGGATAAAAAGGCATAAATGGTTCAAGATACGTAGCTCAGAATTCACCAGGTAAGATGGGGAGTGAAATGGTGGGAAGTTCTCTTAGCCTTCATGGCCATGAGTATGCGAAGATGAGATCATGGAGGATAACGAGTAAAACATGAAGTTGTGTTAAGAAAGATAGGATCATACGATGAACCTCCATCCTGTTCAAATGTCTGCAGTTCTTCAACATAAACTAATGCTTTCATAAGAGATGGAGGAATGTATACTAGATGAAGGTCATGGCCCAAGGTCCGAGGCAACACAGGAGCTAGAACAATAGTTCTTTCCTCCTTATAAGCCACGTTACTAGGAAAATCCAGCATTCACCAGCTCTGTGCAAACTGGCTGGATCAAAGCCTCTCCTATCAAAAGGTAAAAAATTGTCCAAGGAGAGAGCACCAGCAACCCATGCAACAGGGCCATAATTTACCCTTTCAAAGACAAGGAAAAGAGCACCAAGAAATAGTAAATTATAAGACAAGAGAAGAACTTTTTTTAAAAAAAAAAAAAGCTCACACAAAATATTGATTTTTCTTGAGGTGCTTAGCAAAGACAAGGAAAAGGGGGAGGAGAGGTGGGGTTCAACCAAGGGAATGTGTAGAAATTTAAGGAAAAGAGAGGCTAAAGCAAACACATTTCAGATGCTTCCTCATCCCACTTCCAATGACAATACTAGACTGTTCAATAAAAAGAACTAGGATTTTTTCTTTTTTTTCTTAAGAATGCATTTGACTTGCCAAAAAAAAAAAAAGAAAAAACCCTCTGATAATAGCACCAAAGTACAATATGCTTTGGCCAAAACCAGAAGCATGTCCTCATAAAAGTGACACTCTCCCAAAGCTTTTCTAAGCGGAAACTTTTATTTCTGTGCTCAGTACTTTGTGAAAATACCAGAATTACAGAAGAGAGATGAGCTGCCGGGTTTGGAAGATGGGCATTTTTCTGAGTGACAAACAGTTGCTGTATTGTCACCACTCCTTTTTAAAGAAAATCTCTTTTCACTGTAGTGTTCTCATTGATTTGCAACAGATTTGCAGGAGTGAAATAGTCCTCCTTTGAAATAGATATAAACCAAAAACTAATAGTGGAATAAAGCTAAAGCAAAAAGTACTTTGCAAAGGTAATTCTGCCTCACAAGGCTGAAAAATTATTACCAACAGACTGAACCTCAGATAGTAATCACCATGTGCCTGAGTATCTCATGTGTGAACTTTTCCTCTGCTAGCTGGGACTCAAGTGGGCTCAGGAGCCTCCATCTCTGGCCTTTGTACCCCCCCTGAAGGGGAAGAGCACATTAGGCTAAACGGGCTCCTCACTTTCCTCAATGCTCAACTCAATCTTCAAGAGCTTAGGCAGCTTGGACCACTTTTTGCAATGCCATGTTCCTGCAGAGGCATCCAGAGGTTTCCCCAAACTTTGAGTCTCCAAATCACAAGATGTGCTGTTAACTCAGAACCTTTTCCCGGGCCTGGATTCAACCATCTGTAAGTATCAGAGCAAAATTATAGTGTTTCCAATAGTACTGCTAAGTGTCAGGTCACTACATGCATTTACAGCAGAAGGCCCCAGAGCATCAGTCTCAGGCAGTCTGCCCAGTAGAAGCAGATACACCATGTCCAGGGACAGGGCAGTAAGAAGCAGCAGGAGCTGCTCAGGGAAAAGTGGGAAGCCTCCAAAGTGAGGCTAGATCTTGCTACGACTCATCATCACTCTTATGGACTTCTAGTTCTTTACAGAACAATATGTGGGGACTTAGTTCCAATAGGATCAGTGCTATGGAGCCAAGAGAACAATGCAGGCAGGGACAGCAGGATGCATGTTTGTGGATGCAAAGAGAAGTAGGTAGGAGGTTTCTGTTGGAAATATAGAAGAAGTAGGCTTGCAAAACTGAAGTGAGGAAAACTATCTGGCTCACAAGAAGGCCTAGCAGCAAGGATGGCTTGGAAGGAAACAAAGAGGGAGACTCCAGGGGAAGAAGCGCAGAGAGACAGATGAAAGATGCTTGGCTCTGGGAAACTCCAAAAGGAAGCAGTGCAAAGTGAGACAGAGTGGCAGAAACTTACAGAATCACCATCATCTTCCCTTTGCATAGCACTGCAAACAGTATTCAGTTGCAAATGCTTGCTGTGCTGTTAGGTGCCCCTCAAACAGCAGCAAAGGTGTGCATGCAGCTGAGAACCACAAGCCAAAGGCAGATTTATAAGGCAGCTGAGAGAATGGATTAATCAATAGTAGGACAAACCATGTAATCTTCTGTCTATTGCATCTGCAAAGCTTTGCAGCCTGCAGCTCCTTATAGGCAAAAGGGCAGGCCAGATGTTTGGGTCTCTTCATTGATTTACTAGTCTCAACATATTGGTGGGCAGCCCAAACGCTTCCTTGCACTCTGCAAGACCTGAGCGGGAGCAAGCCGCTGCTCCTGTCTTTGCTATCAAACCTCCATGTAGTGGAAGACTTGTACACTGCCAAATGCCGCTGTTACTTGTACATGCAGGAAGATGTAGTACAAAGTTGCAGTGGCCTGACTTGCATTTTCCTGGTACAAAAAGTAGAATGCAAGGTCGAAGCACCGTTCAATCAGATATGCCTCCTCTAGTGAAAAAGTATCGCTAATGACAGGGAAGGGCAAGAGGACGTAGACAGAGTTCTGTTTGCAGAACGTGTACTGCTCATGCATGCTCCATGGGGGATTTTGCACAAGCAGCTCTCCATTGAAACGGGGATAGTGTGCACTGGTGTTGGACAGACAAGAGCATGAGACAGTGAAGAGGAGCAGCATGGCCTCACTTAGCTAACTCTGGACATCTTTTCTATTACAACTGAAAAAAAAATCACAGCAGAGTTTTAGGGCTAGCCTCATAGAAGATTCGACATGGATTCATAGACAGAAGATTCAACATGGATTGCCTTTTACCTCTGGAGTCCTTTGGAACAGGCATGGCACTCGCATTCTACTGGGCAACTAACTGAAGGGGAGGCTATGTGACAATCCAGCCTTACAAAATAAAGATTTGGGACTGCAAACACTGCTGAGGCAGAGGTTAATAGAGAAATAAGATAGCAGGACAAAGCTACCTTCCTTCACATGTGACTAATGCTAAAAAGAGCACAACAGCATAGAAGCTGGGTGGCATCGAAGGGCTGATAACACAGAGCCCAGGCTCCCTCAGTGGCTTGTGAATGGCAGGAGAAAGAGCTTAGAAAATGAGATTTGTACAAAGTCATCCCTCCCTAAGTTGTACCCTTCAAGCTTCTGGTAATCATTTTAGGGACTTTCAGAGCTGAAGGGTACACCCAAACCATCATGTTAAGCAATGCAATTGTAATGCCCAAGATAATAAAACCACCTAACCTCAGGCTCCATCCACTGAGCTCTAAGAGATGGAGCACACACTCTAGGATGAAAAACAGAAGCAACTTCACTCATTACAAAGCTATGGTTTATTTTTTTGTCTTATGGTGAATTTTGCTTCTCAGAAATTCTTTTAAAAAAAGAAAACATCAAGCCCACCAGCTTTCTATCCTCCTTCCCCCCTTTAAAAAACCCATAGTCTGCAAGTTTATTTAAAATGTAAATCAACACATTGCCAGTGACAGATAACAAAGACAAACATTTATGCTAAGTTGCATTTTTCTTATCTCCCAAGATTAATTTACTTGATATACTTAAAGTATGAAACAAAATTCAAGATGAAGCATGTGCAGAACCTCCTGTTATCTGCTTGAATGGCAGACAGCTTGAGACATTTGCTAATTTCTAACTTACCACTTTTCACATTCAGGCTGCCTTTTGCGGTGTCTTTCCCTAAAACGTTCTCTGCTTCGCAGCTGTACTCCCCAGCATCTTCCAGCTTCACCTTGTTGAACTGCAGTCTGGAAATCTTTCTGTTGAAAAGTACAGCAGACATTTCTTATTCAATTGCTAACCATCTTCATGAACTGATAACCATTCCTGACCCTGATAAGTTGCCTAATAGGTCAACCCATCTTGAGCAGATGGATGGTCTGACTTTGCAAGCTGGATAGGCTCAAGCCTAGTCAGGTTCTGGATGAGACCCTTCCCAAAAATGCTACAGTTTGGTCTGATACCTAATCTCATTCTCCAACAGGTCACATGCAGGAAGTCAGAAAGTCTTAGAAGGGTTTTGAAGTTCCAGCACTCCAGCACACAGACTTTCTGCTCTGCACAAAGGTAATTTTAGTGATGAATGGCAGGCTTTACCTGCAAGAAGATGTGGAAATAAGCCACATAAAGCACCATTTTGCAGTACAGAGCACTTGAATGCAAACACATATTATGGCCATGACAGGGATGGGGAACTCATTATTTCCCTGTGTGCAAATCAAAGTCCCATGACTTGACCTAGACAGTGAGCTTGTAGCTTTATCCAGGCCAGTGATTAGGGCACACTGTTTCCCCCAAATACGGAGACTCCAGGGCAGTGCAAACATGTGGGGGCTGAAATCCGCACAGTTATCTTATTAATATTGACCAGAAGTACGTGGAAAAAGCAGAAGACATTGACTGCCCGTGTCACCTTACAACCTATGCTGCATGTTTAATGAGAACAGAGGCTGCTCTGTGACAGAAGAGTACAAGTGCTACAAGGAAAAAGAGCATTGCCTTTCCCACAGGGTAGAATTGATGTCTTATTCTCTGGGATGTCTCTCTGATTAATAGGCAAAAATATTTTGTTAACTAATTCAACAGAGATGCATTGGGAGCCTTCAGCACATAGCAGCAGTCACTCATGAGACCATAGTGAGACTGCTATCTTGTATTCTCTTCTGGGGAGAACATCCTTCTCCACTTTCTACCCCAAGCTGTTTTCTCAGGTCTGTGTCATACAGTCACTGTATTTAGAGTCTTGAGAACACTGACAACTTTAGCAAGAAGTCCCAGGGGCCTACATCACCGAAGGCAAATAAAGTTCCTTTTATGTGGAAAATAATCACTAGCTTTGGAAATATTTCCAGTGCTACATTTGTCATCTTAAAAAGATTTTTCTCTGGGCTGTACAAAGCATCATCCACCAATCCATAGGAAGTCCTTCACAGAGACACACTGACATTTTTTAACATCCTATCATGCTGCCTCTAACGAGAGCCAAGGCGCAAGGACACAGCATGAACATCTCACTAGTCATATTAGTAAATTAAAAGCACTTGGAGAGGACTTGGTACAGCTCCCAGGACACAGGCACTGCCCTGTTTTACAGGATGCGGTCAAGTGCTCAATTGCACGAGTTTAGGCCCCATGTGGAGCAATTTTTAAATGAATGTTGACAGTGTGTGGAGATTTCTTGAATCCTTCTAATCCTAGGTTTCCACTATTCTGCTGTGCAAAACCAGTTATTTTGGCCAACATTTTCAAATGTGGCTGCCTATATAAGCAGGCTGATTCACAGAGGTACAAAGCTTCCTTGATTGCGAACACTCTAAACGTCCCTGCATTTTCTCAAGTTTCAGAGGGTCACCTGCAACGTGGTCCTTGCTGTTGTGATGCCTACAAGTCTAGCAGCACCCAAGAGAATGCAAAGCACCTAAGAGCCTCCGGGGCCTCTTGCTGTCTGGTGACAGTTGGGTGCTGCATCTCAACAGGGAGATGTTAGAGGTACCTGATGAAGGGATTTTGCACTGTTAGTCTACAGCAGTCCTGAACCATGTTCTCCTCTCCTACCGCAAAGATGGGTGTAGTAACACCTGGCAGATGGGCAAGGCAGGCTCCTAGTACTACTGCATATAACCCCAACAAGACTGATCCCAGCAAGGCTTTAGTTTCTCCGAACTATCTTAAACCTTGGTAACAGTATACGCCATTTGGTTTCCAAACCACTAGCTAGTAGCTAAAGCTGTAGCTGCAAAGTGAGTAAGGCAATATGTACAGAAGGCAGCAAGACATGAGTTCCTGGGAAGCTTTGAAAAGTGAGGCTATAACTCAGTCTCCCAGAAAACATCAGTCACCCTTGCATATTGTCATGCTTGGATATCTCTTAGTGCAGAACTGAAAACATTAATGAACATGCTGCTTTCAGCTTTCAGAGGATAGATATTGTAATGATTATTGGCTGCATCACAATCTCATATGCAGGGCACGTTTTGCCATGTGCAGTATCTGGAAAAATCCACTACAGCATTAAAATATCACCTCTGTACATGATCTTTTACAGACAAAGGCTTTTAAGACCCAAAGATACAAATTAGCAAGTTATTACTAACACAAAAGGCTAATGAAGGGGATCACGCTTGACAGTTTCATCTCCAACAACAGAAAAAACATTTGGTCTTTTACCTGGCATTGGAGGAGAATATAACCAGAAAAAAAATGCAATGTTCTTATTTATAGAACATCAATGTCAAGGTGAAACCAAAGAGGCTTATTTTCTTTTAATGCACAAGACTGTCACACTGTCAAAACAGCTTGTTTTTTATCTTCTATCACAGTTTGTGAAAATCCTTTTTTTTTTCTTTTTTAGTAAGAATTCCTTGAAAAATCAAGAGTTTTTTTTCTTACTTTTCATACATCATTCCGAGATCAAGGTAGTCCCTCCTGGTCTCAATACTGTGATGTATAATGTCAGGCCAGAGACTTGGAGAAGGGAGATGAAAGATACAGAGGAAGACAGGTTTTGTTGCAGAGTATAGCCACAGTAATGAGAATCTTCCTGTTCCAGATAGCACTGAAACAGTGAGGCAAATAGCTTGTTATACTACATTCGTTGTACACCTTTTAATTCACAGAGACAATGCCTGTGCACTAAAAGAACTGTGGACAAATCTAACAGAGATCAATCTTTGCCTAATCCATGTATTGTAAAGAGAAAGATGACCGGTCTACCTTCAGTCTTAGCCTAAAGAAGAGAAGACAGAGAGGATCTTATCAGTGTGTGCAAATACCTTAAGGGCTAGGTTCAGGAGGACAGGGCCAGGCTATTTTCAGTGGTGGCAATCAACAGGAAAAAAAGGCAATGGCCACAAACTGAAACAAAGGGAAGTGCATCTGAACATGAGGAAAAACTTCTTGTATGTGAGGGTAAGAGAGTGCTAGAGCAGGTTGCCCAGAGAGGCTGTGAAGTCTCCTTCTCTGGACACATTCAAAGCCCACCTGATGTGATCCTAAGCAATGTGCTCTAGGTGACCCTGCTTGAGCAAGGAAGCTGGACTAAATGATCTCTGGAAATCCCTTGAAACCCCAACCATTTCATATGATTCTGTGAAGTGCATCTGAAATACTTCAGAACTGCTTAGAAAACTGATATTTCAATTTACTCCTCCTGCTGTCCCCAAGGGCAGATGCTATGATCATTGAAGGGTTGAAGTATGCTTTTAAAGTAATATCAAGCATTATGGGGAATTATGCTGAGCACAAGAGTTTGGTATCAGATCCCCTGCCGCTCTTCTGGGCAGCATGTTTCTTTGGGGACACCAAGCTCTGGGAAAGCCCTGCCTGGTGTGTTCGCAAGGGTGCCTGGCTCTCAGACAATGCCATTCTTCTGGGGGAAGGCACTGCCCTAGGCTGTTTGTTCAGTGAAAGGGCCAGGGTCACTGACAGATCCCATCATTTCACTGTAGTGCAACTCTGCTGACATTTCTTTACTCCAGGGGAAAATCTGCCTCATTGTATTTTCTGACCCTCAGCCCATATGATCTAGCCACGCACTAATTATCTCCTGTGGTGTCCGTGGAGAAGTAAGCCATGGCAAATATACTGTCTGCACACTCTGGGGGATAGGACTCACAAGGAGACTGTTGGCCTGGCCAGAAGAGGCTCCCCCAAAATACCTTTCAAGCCAAGAGGAAGAGTTTCTCAGAGGACAATTTGCAGTGGTGAGTCAATAACCCCCTGGAGTGCCAGTCTCTGGACTACAATGGGAAAAGAGGGACAAGACCTACAAAAAGATCCTAGTATATTCTAGCCCAGAAGGGTGGCCTTGACTGCAAAAATTTAGACATCTCAAAGTTAGATATCTAAACATAAGCTCAAGCCCTGAGACCTCCTGTATAGCGAGGGGAAAGAATCAGGCACTTCATCTCAGCCTGGGAGGAACTTTTCATGACAGGAATTATGTTCTCATCAGCACTTTGGTCAAGTCTGAGTCATTTTTCTCCTCTTCCTACTTCCAAATGGAAATGGGACCTTCTGCACAGATCATCTCCTCTCAAAGCCATTCGTCTCAGAGTGGGTGAGCAGAAAAGCAGCTGCCACTTGCTGCCTCACACATAGCTCCATTTCACTTAGTTGTCAGTGATTCCCATACAAGTTCAGGCATCTTTCAAGACAAAAATAACTCTAGGAATATTACTACTGCAATATTTTACTAGTCTTCTAAAAATAGGGTAGCTAACACATAAAGAATAAAAGAATTAAGGTATTAGCTAAAGAAAGGAATTTGAAGACTAGACATATTCCCCCCTTAAAATGGCTATGAAGATCACTGTATGTATTAAACACACCTGAGATCCTAGGAAAAGGAAATTCCCAAACATGACCCTTGCAAAGGACACAATGAATAAACTGCTGTGGTTACATATTAACTCCATTCCTCTGTGACTGAACAGAGAACCAGCACCAGAACTGCAGAGAGCAGAAAGGCCAGCACTGCAGTGTGTAATTTTTACACTTCAATCAGAGATTTAATTGGTGCCTATGTGTTGTTCTGTCACACTGCATGATGAGGAGTCTGTCCTGAGAGGGCAGGTTAAAGATGAAGCTTCAGAACACCTGGTTCTTTAGTTTGCAGTCAAGTATTGTCTGACAACTGCCTGAGATCAAGCAGCTCTGTAACTTGGAGCAGGGGGTCTCAGTGCCTGAGCCTTGGCAAACACATTCCCTTTCCTCAGCAGGCAGCCGGATAAATCAAGCAGAAGAGATCACTGCAATGGGAAGCACAGAGTGGTGATGGCCATGTGAAAGCACCTTTGCTAGGAAGGGGGAAAGTGGCAGTCAGAAGCATCCTCTCCCTGCACAGCGAGACAGGAACGACCTCGGGCTCTTCCCTACTCTTCTGCTACAGAGCAACACAACAGAACTGGGAGAGGTGGCGGTGCCTTGCACTGCTAAAGGACAACACACAGCTGCATGGCCCTGCTTTGGCTTCTACAACCTCTAGGGCATGAGCTAGCTAGCCCTCCATTAGCTACATAAACAGCAAATGGGTAAGAAAGAGAGAGAGAGAGAGAGAGAAAAGGAGAGAGAGAAAGGAGAGAGAGAGAGAGAAAGAAAGAAAGAGAGAAAGAGAAAGAAAGAGAGAAAGAGAGAAAGAGAGAAAGAGAGAAAGAGAGAAAGAGAGAAAGAAAGAGAGAAAGAGAGAAAGAGAGAAAGAGAGAAAGAAAGAGAGAAAGAAAGAAAGAAAGAGAGAAAGAAAGAAAGAAAGAAAGAAAGAAAGAGAGAAAGAAAGAAAGAAAGAAAGAAAGAAAGAAAGAAAGAAAGAAAGAAAGAAAGAAAGAAAGAAAGAAAGAAAGAAAGAAAGACTCTCTACCAAAGTAATCAAATAGCATATGAAAAAAAAATAGAGAAAATAAAAGGTACAAGTATTTCAGCTCAGCCAACATCCCTGCTGCATGGGCAACGTCCGCATTTCTCCTACCCTTACACCACCATCTGCACCACTCAGTGTTTGACCTGCTGGGACACCAGGAGAAGCAGGCATGGGAGAGAGCTAACGTCCTCTGGGTGCCCATGAAAGGATCAAATATCCCCTGACCTCCCTCTGCCTGCTGTCTCCTACCCCTGTCCCCCCACATTAAAGTACTGTTCTAACCTGAAAAGCAGATTTGCTCAGCAGTGCTCTTCTCTCTCTGTGCCCAGTCTTGGGACAGGTTGATTTTAGAAGGAAGACTCGACCAGTCCTCACTCTGTAGAGCTGACACTGGCGCTGGTCTGGGAGCAAGAGCTAGAATCCTGGGTCACACAGCGTCAACAAAAGGGGAAAAGATCGATAAGTACGTTCCAAAGAACAGGGTCACTTGTGCAACCCCCTTCATCCTCAAAGTCTGTCCTTGGCTGCATCTCGGAATTGCCATGGATATTCCTGCGATGAGAAGGTGTGGAGAGACAGAAGCAGTGTCAGGCAACCACACACCATTCCCCAGGGTGGACTTTGTGGACTCTCTGTAGAGAGGCAAACCTTCATGTGCTGCTGACCTCTGTGCTTGAGAAGTCTGTGGCAGCTGCCAGAGTGCAAAATCAATAAATGTGCAACGGCTGAGGTTTGGGTTTCAGGCTGATACACAGACCTGTTATCCGAGCAAGTTCCCTTGTGTTACTTCTGGAATTCAAGGTAATTGATCCACCCCACAAATATTTTGAAAGATTTTGCTCAAATATCAATGTCGGGATTTTAGTACCCCTGGAAAGAAATGAAGATTTTGGAGCAGTTTTCTGCTCCACACAGATTCTGTCCCTGTATATTATATTTCACAGAAACATGTTAGGATCCTTCCCAGACCCAGGGCCTCACAGTACGCAGCATGGAAAGGCTACGTCTCTGTTCCAAAAAGTACAAGATCTAAATATGGATTGAAGGTCTATCATGATATACTCCATACCACATGGCAGCTGATAGGATGGACAAATCACAAGTAGGAACAAAACTTGAGCTGTTGACAGAAGGAGTAAAGAAGGCTGAGGAAGACCTTGAAAGCAAAACAAGTATTTTAAAAAGAATTGGGAAGAATAAAGGGAGATATAATGCTAAAAGCAGTGGGCTGTGTGGAACAGCACTGGAATGCTGAGATGAGCAGAGCCAGGCTGCAAATAAGAATTACCAGATTAGGAAAAAATATTTTTGTGAAAAGATAGATAAGGTCAAAGGCTTGACACCCTCAGGAGGTCAGAGAATTATCCCTCCAAAACTTCTGCAAAAGAGGTCCTCTTACACAGTATTTTGCAAGTGATGCGGTTATAGTTGTGAGGGTCTTTTGTATGTGTGAAGTCTTTGGGATGCAATTCAAGTCACTCTTTTTTCCTGCACCTTTTCTTCTGCAATTAATGAGTGTATGTTACAGATCGTTGCTTGTGCCTGGTCTGTGAAATGCAGGAATACTTGCTAAATACTTGACTGTAGGTATGCAAGGCCCTGTCCCATATGAAGCGTCTGCAAATCTCAGACCTGGTCCCAGCCCTCTTCCCTTAAGTGCTAGGTAAAGCATTTTGAGTTAAACTGTAATGAATGTGATTTTAGTTCATATCTCAACAAGCGTGCTTCAAGCTAATCTGTGACATTTTGCAACTGCAGTGGCCTAAGGTCTATAGAGGGAGGAAATATCTTTTATTTGACCAGCTAACATCACTGAAAAAAACCAGACAACATTTTAAGCATATAAACCTCCCTTCACGGTTAAATTCGCATGCACCATTAGTTAAAGTGGCTTAGTATCTGGCCATAACTTGTTAGCCACTGTAACTTAATTGTGTTTGATCAAATGCCCATTCCCTGAACCTCTAAGCAGCCCCAATTTGCAAGCTTTGTGGGTTGCTCTAGCTCAAGACCCAACTGGTTGCGCTTTCAGTTCTCAAGTTCCCTGGTTCAGTCCCAGATGAGCTGGCCAAACTGATGTCCATCATCTTCTTAAAAACAAACAGACAAACAAAGGAGATGTTGTCTTCCACACACCCCCTCCAAAAAAAACTGCCTTCAGCAGCTAAAACAAACCCCAAATATCGGAGACTTATAATAACATCGTGAGAGTTAGCAAGACAGAAGCTCCCCTGGTGATTATAACAACACCGGTGCTTGAGAAGAGTCTTAGCTTCAAGGCATTTGGAATTGGTCTTGCAAGATCCATTGTCAAATGAGCTTTTTCCTTTGTTTAAAAATGTCAGCCAGAAGACCCCTGTCAGAGTGGTGGTATAGCCTGCTTGGGTTCACTCTGGCTCCCACAAGGCTTCAACAGTTCTCTGCCCCTCCTTGTCTCCAGGCTTAATTAGGAAATCATTTATCTTTATTGGCACTCTCTTTCCCCTGCTGCTTTGGCATTATTATTTTTTGCCTTCATTCCAAAGCAGTGAGCTGTACAAGGAAGACCACAGCCCCATTCATTGTGGGTGGGGTATAATCTACAGCAGGGAGCTCTGCAAGGAAGACCCCAGCAATGAATCTGCCCCAACTGGCATTGCCTAAGGGACTACTGTACAGTAACAGGAGCGGAGGGCATCCCTTGACTCCACTTACAGGCTAACAATAGGGATTCTTGGTGATACTGAAAGTAGGGCAGTACTCTCAAGGGAGATTATATGGTCAGCCTGTCCCAAACTGAACTACCAACCCTCTCCAATCTAATGATACGCCTACTTCATCATCCCAGTGATCTCCCATGGTTAGAAAACATACAAAGAGAAGTGGCTGTAAAGGCAGAACAGCAAGGACACCACCAAGCCTTCAGACCCCCTCTAACTTCAATTGACAACCTACATGACTAAGGGCTGAGCACTGCACAAGTAGTTGCAACTATGTCAGGGTAGGTAACCTACTCTTCAGCAAATGGAAACTCCCTGAATCTCTCCACAGTTGTCATTCAACTATTTGCCAGGACAGTCAGAGATTCAAAATTCAGCTTTGACTTCTTGGGATTCAGCAGCCCAGATCAGGTCTCAGATGCACTCAGCAGAAAATAGTATCTCTCCAGCAGCTGAGAAGGATAGTTGCTTCACTTTGCTTTCACTAAGGTGTATATTTCTTTTTGGGTAATGTCTCCAGGCCTCTAACTGTGTTTTATTTAAATTGAACATGAGATAAAACTCCAGCCAATAATTTCTTCCACTTTAAAGAGAAGTTTCCTTTCTGCGCAAGCCAGGCTTGCCCCAGCCTGTTCCTAATTACAAAGGAGGAATCTGATTTTTTCCCCTCCCTCCAGAAAATGCTTATTGAAAAATTGACTGCCTTGTCTGGTAGAAGAAGCTGTGCAGGTAAGTTTGAAAAAAAGAAGAAATATGACCGATGGAAAAGCTGAAGAGCTGATAAGTACTTAACTGATTCTCTCTTCCTTACAACATACACTTCCCTTATTTTCAAAAGATCTTCAGTTCTAGGAAGACCATGGGATCGGATAAAAATATTGGTCATATCAGGGCGAAAGAGGGCTTCATTCACCCTTTTTAGCCAGAGGTTGTTTTTTTGTTTGTTTGTTTGTTTTAATATACAGGGCAGTATCCATTATTCAAGAAAGAAACTGAGGCACAGAGCATTAGAGTCACAGATGGTAGCTACATGCTTCTTGTCACCCATCCCAATCCTCTGCATTTTGCCTAGGGATTGCAGGGCAGCAAATGAAGAGTTGGACTCAGACCTATGCCCAGTTATTTTGAGGACTGACAGGGCCAAGAGAAACACTATGGACACCTCTACAACCTGGCAGTGCTCATGCTGCCTAGCTCCAGCAAGTAAGTCTAATATGTCTTTGGATCGAACTTTTAAAGAAATGATTGTGTGTACCTAAGCAGGTGCTGTAGAGACTGTGATGTCTTTTTTTCCCAGGGGTGCTTTGCAGTGAGTGTCCCTTGCCAATACTCTGCATTCTAGCCCTTTGGGAAACATCACTATATTCAGAGCAGAGGATTATCTGGAGATCAATGTTATCTCTAAGTGAAGTCAGGTACATAAACCTTGTTATTCTTGAATTAATTATCATTTACTAAGATCTTCTTTCTAAACTTACTAGTTGAGAATTCCTCTCCTTTGCTGGAATCCTCTCCTAACGTGCTGGAGTTCCTCCAGTAACAGACCTGCTAGCTGCTTAACAGAGATGCACAAAGTTGCTCCCTCGACCCTCAGCCTGCATTAGCACAGAGCAATTTTTAACCTGTCTTTGCTTGTGTACAAGAGTCCAGAATGAGCCAGTTCAGATCACAGCAAGCACTCTTCACTCATGGTATTTTCAAGCACTGAAATCTGGCGAACTCTGTGGAGACCCTAAAGTGAAGAATATGGACAGGGTCCATATAGACCAACCAGACCTGCCTGGAGAAGTGGTCCTGCACTACATTCTGCTCAACAGTGGGCAAAGACTCTATCATCTCAAGGCTAGGGGCTGGCCGGAGAACCACATGAGCCCAGCTCCAGTGGTCAAGCATCTGCTCTGTGCAGGAAACCTGCCTGTTTAATGGTATGGTTTACCAGAAGTAGGGAGCACAGGCAAGGATGGGAAGTGATTCTGGAGGGCAGACCAACAGGGGACACTTAGGGGCTAGGCCTTTGCTGCTGGGAGGGCCTCAGACCATGGAGGAAGCAGGTGCTCAGATTTCTTTAAGATGTTTATCCTTGGGCTTATTTTGCCAGCAGGAAGCACTTCTAGCACACAACATGTTTTCGGTCTGTCCCTAGTGGGCCGTGAGCCAACATGTTGCCATAGAAACTAGTAAATGCAAAATTAGGACTTGACAGCAGTGTCCTGAGGAAAGAGGATCAACCTTCTTCCATATGTTTGTGTCCCTGCTCCAGGGATTGTGTGTCCCCTCTCCATCCCAGCCACGCTGTGGGTGGGATGCCATACTGTTACAGCTTAATATTGGACAGGAGGTGCCCCAGAGGCAAGGAAGATCCTGTGAACTCAGAGGAGCTGCTGGCAAGAGTCAGGATCCCAACGCAAAGAGGTAGACACATTTCTGCTCTCCCTCCACTGTCTGTGTCCTGAGCAGACATCATCCACTAGGTACGATTCAGTCACGATGACTGCTGATGCTATTAGCCTAAACTTTCTACTGACAGCTTCTCTGTCTTGTCCCAAAACTGTCACTAATCTTTCTGCACTAATTACAAAGGAGGATAACCATTATGAGGGTATCATTGAAATGAAAACTAACTCCATTCTCCATAAAAAGAGAGTTTTTTTTTTCACACACTCAGCCATAACATATGTTAGCAAAGAATTACTTTTAAGATTGCCAAGGTAACAGACAGTTGCAAGCTGTTTTTTTACTGGCTAGGTGAAGTATACGAATTTAAGCATGGTCACAATTGTGTACTAATTTTAGAAGATAACATATGCAAGTATTTGGTCTTGAAAAATATCAGCATGGATCTATTTAAACAAATTTCCAGTGAGACCCTCTCTTCTCTGGTTCCTGTCTCTGGTAAGATCTCTGCAGCTACACCCCGTTTCCTAGTTGTTTGATTTTACAGCATTATACATAAAGAAAACATAAAGAAAAATATTTTACACTGAATTCTTTTATTTACTAGCTATCTCAGATCAATTGCTATGGCCTGCTGCGGGGTCTAGTCATGGACCTTCCCAAACAGACAACAGTTATCGAAACACCTAACTTTCTCAAACATTTTTCTAAAGCAAACCATTTAATTAAAGAAGGCACAGAAGTTGCCTCTAAAGCACAGCGACTCAAGGGGCTCTCCAGGACATACCATAGCTTACAGGTACATCTAATGGTATCCATTAAATGAGTCCCATCCTACACAGTTGATGTCTGTCTGGGGCCATCCTTGCTCCTCTCTGTTCACCCACTGCAGGCGAAACTGGGTTTGGCAACTATGGAGAAAAAGCACCCAAATCTGTCTCCTGAGCACACTAAATAGCCTGCTTTGATGCTGTGACTGCAAGGAAGCACTTCAGGATAGTTCAGCAGTGACCCAGAAAGCACAGCATCACCTCTAGCAACATGGGAACTTTGGGGCGATGTCCCACAGCACCCAAGCACTCAGCATCAGTTAGCAGCTATCCATGCTCTCTATGTAGCATACTTACTTGCCGTTCCCATATTTGATGCGGATGTCTTTGCTCTTCTTCAGCTCCTTGCCATCTTTAAACCATTTGTAGGAGGGCTGAGGGTTGCCAGCTGTCGCCTCACATTTCAGTGAAATCTTCTCACCCACGTGAACATTTGGGCTCTTCAGTTTCTTCAGTTTTGGAGGGACAGCTACAAAGACAGAAATCAGACAAGGTGAAACCTGCCTCTTTCAGAAGCTGTATGCAGGTGATGTGAGCCCACTGAGCACCTTTCCTTGGAAAACACGTGTGTCTTGTCTCTACTGCCCAGCAAACTCTGGACAGCAGTGAGAAGGGCTCTGCTCAGTGACCCCAGGTCTTATTAGAACAGGCAGGGAAGGAAGGAGCACAGAGTTAGAAACATCTGGACAGGGAAGGGAGGGAGGCTGCAGAGTCTGGTTCACTCAATGGCTTCCCTTGCACAGACAGGCCCCATGCATCTCCTGCTAGAGCAGGGGCTTGCTCTGCCCTCTAGAGCACTCAAGACAGGCTGGAGCAAGGGCTGCTGGAGCTCAGCTTCTCTGGAGATTCATTTTCTCTCCATCTTGCCATTGCTGCCTCTGATTACCAGCATTTCCTTTACCTCTGTCACTGCTGACATGCTGCCAGTCCCAACAGCCCCCACACAGGCAACCGGAGTGTTTCGCTACAGCCAGAGAAGATGGCAATGGGAAGTCGTTCCCTCTCCTTCCAGCTATGCACGCTCTGGATGCTCCTGTGCTCACCTGTATGAGCCAGGCACTCACTCTATACAAGCTCATCTGCCAAGACGATGGAAACATCCCCAGGGAGGCAGAGCTGTTAAAAAGGGGCATTCAGAGTGACAGTGTCAACAGCAAAGCGATGGCTACCCAGAGAGGCTGAAATGAAAACCTACATGTGTAAAGGATGAGAATGGAGCGACAGCAGTTCTTCGAGTCACAATTAGAAATATGAAAGAATAAAGTCCTTAAAAAAGGTCCTAGGAACACCAACGACAGCCAGGTCATCAGTCATTCCAGTCTGAAACATGGTAGGTGACCTTTCCTGGATGTTTCAGGGAGATGATCTTACCATGCCCCTGGAACATCAGGTCGGAGAGAAGAAACTGCTTATCAATCCTTGCCAGGCTTTCTAATACATCAGACATGCAAAGATTATCAGGCTGGCAATTTTTCTTTCAAGTGACAGATATGTATTCCCCTTTTCATTCTCACATCTAACCTTAAAACAGACAATTGCAATTTCCAGGTTTTGCCTTAAGAACATTGGTAATAATGGTTTCTGCTTGTCTAAGATATGTTACAGATAAAGTATTTCCACTGCCTAATATGCACTGGTCGTCTTCTAATTGCTTAGTGCATTCTGATCTTGTGATATGGGACAGCAATAAACGGAGGAGGAACCGGATGGGTTTCATTAGCGCAATCACTACTTTATAGACCTTTGTATTTCTCCTCTCCTTCTTCCTGCCAAGCTAAATAATCACAGGTTGGTTTTATTTAAAGACTGTTTTTACTGAAGGTGATCTTACACAAACGAAGTAAAAAGCACAGCAATCATCAGGCGTATGCTCACTTGGCAAGAAACTCTAACTCCCTCATTCCTTTGTTTTATGTATGAAGAGATCGAAAGCTAGATTGCTCGTAATCGAAAAAGTCTCAACGTGGCCAGAAATGAATCAGTTTGAGGTAGTAGGAATTAGCTAGGCAAAGCTAGCAGTGGCAAACCCAGAGATTTCCGTGATCTTGCAATAGGAAGTACTCAGCAGTACATGAGAGGGTGACATGCCAAAATGAGTGCTCAGCACCCCATGTTCATCTGGCTCTACGCTATTGAGCTGCACTGGCATCAAGGCACAGAAGACAACAAGATCCAGAAGTGCAAAGGAAACATGCTTAGTGCCCTAAGGAAGAGAGAACAAATCACCCCAAATATTTTTCCCTGTCGTAATTTCTGCACACCTATGCCTGCTGCATGCTCACTAGAGACCTGTGTCACTGGTAACAGGATGTGGACACCTGGACATGTGGTAATGGGACCTGGACAGCATGAAAATTAGACACCTATAGACAAGTACTTCACGTTGTACACTGAAGGCTTGTACTGTTTCTCAGGTCACTGTGCCTTAGCATAGCAAGTGACTTCAGAAAAAAAAAATCTTCAGTTTTTCCTAAATTTTAGGAGGTTTGTTAAAATTCAAAGTCTTCGGGGTTTAGCAAAACCAGTATTCCTGATACTTGCTTGGCAATGGGTCAACCAAAAGAGCGGGAAGGCAATGAATGGAGGAGAGCTCGTCTCTTCTCAGAACACCGCGCAAAGAGAGCTTGGAAGGTAAACAGGACCTTGCTTTTATAGCGGTCATTTGGGGGAACAGAAAAATACACTTTGTCAAATATTTATTCTGTGTGAATGTGTGTGGCTTGGCTTCTATTGTACACTAAGGTCATTCTGTACCATTTGAACAGTATACATATCCCTTAAATACCAGGAAGGTCCCAACCTTGGCATTGGCGCATCTGCTTCATATTATTTCTAGGCTTGTGGTCTGTGGCAGTAAGAGGCAGGCCGCATGGCCTGGGAGAAATATCTGCCAATCCTGCCCCTCTCCACAGAAAATGCCGGGAAGAGCAGTCCAAAGCCCAGAAACACTCGGATCGCTGAAGGACAAGGCCAAGGACAAGCAAGAACTCTCCCAAGAGATCTCTCTTCCCCAGTCCCCCTGCCACCTCTGTGAACCATATTTCATCCAACCCCATGCAGGCTTCTCTTCCACTTTGGTGTGTCCTCAACCACCATAACTAATGCCATGTTAACACATAAGCACCCCCAGAGTGACTTACAGCAGGCTTGACAGAGATAGAGCTTAGACTGCTGTAAGAATCACACGGTGCAGAGGACTTCATCACATCCCTCTAGCAAAGAGAATCTCACCTGGAAAAAAGGGAGGAGAACATACTTCCTTCCCACATTGCCTATCTTGGGCTGGCCTACTGCAGCAAGGAAAGGAATCGAGAGTATGCATTCAATTAATGGACTGTAATTCCCCTGCTGAATCACACAAGCCAGTTGAAGGCAAATCCAGTCCAAATATTTTGGAATGTGTCTGCAAAAAGTGCTACCTGCACAGACACGCAGCTGAACTAAGTCCCAGCACATCTGTGTGTGGCTCAGTGTGGCTTGTGCTTGGACATCCACGCAGCAGCATGGGAAAAGGAAGAAGAGCGCTTAAGTCTGGGGATGCAGCCATGCAAGTGCCTCCAGAGCCTTGTACAGGTCACTCCATTCAAAAGAGAAGCAGTGCTGCCAGTATGGAAAGCCAGACATGGGCTTTTGGTGTCCTGGAAGACTTGCTCATGGTCGGAGGCTCTTTCAAAGTAATTTCTGCATCTTTAGGAAGATACTGAAATTCTCATTTAGAGTCATTTAAGTGATGATGTCTGCCACACAGCAGCTAAGGCATTCAGTGATCTTTTTATCCTTTTTCCTTAAACTGCACCCTTATTTCTAGCCTGAATTTCCTCAACTTTGGCTTCCAGCCAGCAGATCTCTGTTTTCTGCTGATAAATTTGAGTCCCATCTAGCAATCAGAAACCTCTTTCCTTTTTAGGTACTTGTAAGCTATGAATGAATCATCTCTCAACCTTTGCCACCAGTAAACTAAAGTAGCTTGAGAGACCAAAGCAGCACACTTAGTACTTCAACTGAAATATGTCAGTCAGTGTTCTACCTTTTGGTTCATTCCTACCTTTAACATCAACCTATTTCCTACCTTTTCCACAGCCAAACCATAGAGTCAATGCCCAGAGAGTCCCGAGCACAGTGCAAGAAGATGTGCAGATTTTAAACGTGCCCTCTTTTCTTAATATCTCAGACATCTGGGGTCATGTTATATCCTCCCAACCTTTTCAAGCACACTGGGAAAGTCCAGTCAATCAGTAGCTTTACATATATCAGAACAATATACTGTCGCTGCAAAAAGTCTCAGCTATCAGATATCTCAGATATCATGGAGGTCCAGATCCAATTGCCCCACCAACTCTTTCCTTTCCAGCCCTTTCCATGCAGTTAATGCTGTCCAAATGCTGTCAATGAAGCTTTTGTCAGGGCTAAAACACTGAACTTGACCCAGCCTCTAAGCCACATTAATAGTACTGCCTTCTTTCAGTCCAAATCACGTCATCCATCTGATCCAGGCACAAATTTCATTCTGACACCTCATTATTTGAGTTTCATGATTCTGGCCTGCCATCTCATGGTCTTCTCCAAATCTAGGTTAGCAACAGAGCCTGCTGAATCACTGCATCTGGGTTCATGAATATCAGGAAGGGTTTTTGACTCTGCCTGTGTGACTGTATCTACACATAGCTTCAGACAATTATTTGGGTCGCATATCTATGGTCATCTTTCAATCTTGGCAATCCCTCTTCTATCAGAATTCAAACCGCCTCTTCATAGGAGTGAAGTCCCACTAGCTTCACAAAGACAAGGTGTCAGAGAGGAGCAATCATGTACGGCGTCAGGCCATCAGCACTAATGCGAGGAGGCACTCCAAACAGTTTTTCTAGCAGTTGACTGCATGAAATGTAAGGAGTACTACAGAAAGCCAAGATCGGTTTTGGCAAAGATGAGAGGAGTTTCTACAGGCTTTGCTCACTCCAGATAACCCAAGCAACTATGACATCCCAGCCTAAGCTGATGTATAGGCCATAAGAATTAAGTCAACCCTCAAATGTACTGGGCCCCAGAACAGCTAATGGATATAATTCCCTTACTCATTTCAAATTTCATATTCCATGAAGAGGTGTTTGCTGTAGAGCAAAAAACAGAGCAAACTGCCTGTTAACAGCAGTCCTGGCATCTACTGCTAAGTTACCACCTTCTTACGGAGAGGAGCAGATTACCAAGTTCTAGAATCTGAGCCTTGAATTACTCCATGAGAGTTGGTTAAATAATCCACCTTACAAGGGCTTACATACACATACTGCTTTAATCAATTCACTCCTGACTACATTTGATATTACACTGAGGTACCTTGATGATAGCAACAGCTCTATTGTTTTCAGTACCTAAAGCATGCCTGAAAACGCCCCTGAGCCTGAACTCAAAACTTAATTTTTCATAAATGGACAGAGCATTCAAATAAAATCTAACAATGGAGCAGTAACAAAAACAGATAGTCACAAAGAACCACAGATAAACAACCCCTCAACAGCATAACACAGAAGCAAGTATTCCCAACAAATTTGCTCAATTAATTCTTTAACATCCAGTAGCACTAACTATAACCATTATTTTAAGAGACATACCTTGTTCACTGTGGGATACCTTAAAGAACAGGCAATCTACAGACATAACTTGGCTCTCTGGACAACAGACATCATGAATAGAAGTGACTGATCTTCCTGACCTCATTCAGAGGAAATAGTGGCAGTCACTGGAAGCCGCCTCCACTGCCTGGCACAAAGGAGGTGGCAGGAGGTTTAGGTAGGTGGATTACATGGGAAATGTTTGGCAGCCTTGATTTGCTCAAATTAAAACAGTGACTCTTTTTTGAAGATGGAATTCCCCCAAACAGAAAATTTTAATTTCTACCATCTCTGGCACAAGGTTAGGAGATATGTGCATGGTACGATGCATCATCATGCAGGTCTATAGACCAGAAGTGCCTTTGGTGGGTCATCATGCTCTCTACTGGGCTAAAGCTTCTTGGTTAACACAAACATATTGCTTCTGGTATGTTTGTTATCTCTGCTGTTCTTATTAGACATGTATTAGCCATGATGCTCCTTCGGCCTGTGTCTGCTTTGACTTTTATGTGTTAAGGAGACAAAACTGAGCCTCAGAAGCAACAACTCCTGCCCACCTTGATTCGTTGACTATTACAATATTGTTGAAAAAAGCTGACTTGTCAAATAGCGCCCAGCTTTAAAAAAAGCTCCTTCCAGCTAGAAGGAATAGAAACATGGGATACTATTCAGGGGGAAAAAAAAAAAAAAAAAAAGGGCAGCAGCAGCTTTGATTAGTACTTCTAATGCCACTAGTGTTCACCCTATGTTTTTTATGCATTTTTTCTTAAAAAGATTTCCTGCATTTTCTTAAAAATGCAGTTACCGTATCTAAGCAGAACATGAAATATAACATGATATATACAATATATCTCATGTGTTAGGCAACTTGTATTTCCAGTTTATGCAAAAATTATGACCGGATTTTCTCACAGCTGGTAATGTGCCTTTGGACACTGCAGCAGTTTACTCAGATCTTGCAGTCATGGGCAGCAGTAATTGCCAGGTAAACCACAATGTGCAATTTTAATTTCCTGGGGCAGCACTTCGTGCCTGTCAGATTGTTTGTGGCTACAATTAGACCTTTTGATTAACACAGAGCCGTGTCTCTCTGCACTAGATCTGTTACGATAAAGACTCCACTGCAGGACCAAGCACAAGATTATGTAGCTCACTTTGGGGACGCACATGTTGCCTCTGCTGTCCATGAGTTTATACGTGTGATCATGGCAAAGATGTGAGCTTCAGCAAGGACTAATAACAACAGCTGAAGTTCTCCAAGGACAGGAGATGTACTCTGCTCCCAGCATGCCCACTGATGCTCTGCCCTTGCCAGCACAAGGCATTCCAGGAAGAATCCCACTCCAGTAGCTGGAGTCCCGAGGTATGACAATGTATCAGTATTTCTTCCAGACCCTAGAGGCTTAGCTGAGGCTATCAGCACAGCTGGCTCTCAAAGTACAGTGATCTGTGATCACTAGAAGGAAAGTGGAAAGATGCTGAAATGACGCTGCAGGAACCCACTTGAGCTCTGAGGAGCTGAACCTGGACTCACACTTGGAGTCCTTGCTCAACCCAGAATGACTGCACTATCCCACCCTATATGTCCCATAGCATTCCTGTTATATAAGCTTTTTTCCTTAAGGAGATTCTTGCAGTCCTCATCATCTCAGGGAGCAGAGAGTTGACTACAGTTAGTTCACCACAGTATATATATTTAAGACTGTAAGTTTCAACAGACCATTGTCAACAGCCCAAAAAAACTGACTGTCAAGTCACAAGTGGGCCTGCTGATTTCTCTATAAATGATCCTTCTGGCCAAACTCAATCAACAGGAAAAAATATTAAGTGCCCAAGATGCTACAAAGCAATCAAGTTCACTTTCCTCTTACAAATGCTGCCTCCACTTACCTAAAAGTGCAACTGATGAATTCTTCCTCCTTCATCTTTTTCTCTCCTACACTCAGTATTTAGTTACTTTTCTTTCATGTGTAAGTTCTGAGACTGCTGTATGTTTTGGCACGGAGACATAAATTGAAATCTCCGCTCCACTGAAATCAATAGGAATTTGGCCACTGAATGTCTTCCCAATACCCAGCCTTTACACTCATATTTTTTAAGGGAGATAGTGAGTGCTCTTGTCAAGAATAGGCAGAATTGTTTGATGTGCCCATGTAAGTACCGACTTAGATGCTTACCTGAATAGTACAACAGCTACAAGAGATTTGTGTGCAAATATGCAATACTAAAAGACAGGGCTGAAGTGCTTGGATTTGCCAAACCTAGTACTCTATGAACACTAGCTGGTTTGGAAACAATGTAATTGGAGTAGAATTGCTATTGTGTTTGTTTGTTTTGAATATTTTTGGCCAGGAAGTTGTCCTGGAGGTATAGTTGAGCATAAGTGGTCTGATGGAAAAATGTCATTCATTCTGTTCTTATTAAAACCAAAAACAATAGCCACACAAAGACAGCAGCAACAATTTTTGCTCTTCATGCCTCTAACAATGTGTTTTCAACCCTAAAGGCAACATCTTGTTTGTACCCAATTGATTCTGGATCATACTTTATATAATCAAATATATCTTTGAACAAAGATATATTTTACGAACTGCTCAATTTCCAGATGACCTTGGACACAGCAATTCATACAATATAGCTTTATCTCTATCTTTGCAATCAACTGAAAAAATGGCCCACCCATATGCTACAGAACGCCAGTCAGGATCCAGTCGATAAATGAATTGCCAAGAGCATTCAAACCTTTAAAATACATTAATTCTTTGTTTCAGTCACTGCATATTAAGCACAAATCATTTGCCTTAGTTCACTGGAAAGTACACTGGAAAGGACCTGGGTGGAATCCATTGTCTTTGAATCACCAGCGTAAAACACAGCACTCAACTAACTCAGGCAACAAAATAATCTAAAACTGAAAATGAAAAATAAAATGAAAAAAATCCCTGTTTTTCATTAAATGGTTATTGTGACATCTGTACCTGAAAGCATACATAGAAGGATTTGCTTATGTAAAAATACTCTCAGTGAAATTACATCAGTATTAAAAACAGATGAAAGAACTATTTGATATTTCACAGCATTATCAGCTGCAGGAGTGTTTATTTAAAAGATGTGAGAGACAGAAAAGTCCTAGTTAAAGGGAAGATGAAATCCTTGTAACACAGCCTATACCGCCTATGCTCTACCGATGACAAGAGGACAGAAAATACAAAGGTAAGGAGCATTATGTGTAAATTTGCAAAAATAAAGGGTAGCTACAGTCCCACAGGTACAAAACACCTCCAAAAGACAGTCACCAAATCCTTCCAATATATCAACAAGGAAGACTATTGCAAATAGACAAATACAATTGAGTCTCTGAGTGAGACACATTGTTTACCAAGAAACTGCATGTTTGTCTCCCTCTCTTTGCCCAACCCTGTCCAGTGCCCATTGAAGTTAAATGTGAAAGTGAGGGACTAAGCTTAGGATCAAGTATGCATTTTTAGTACAGCACTTCCAGATTTTTTTTCCTCCTCGGTCCCTGTTTTACATTAAAATGGAGAGAGCACCTTAGTCTGGAAGTGTTAAACTACTGGGATGTGAGGTCTGAGGTCAGGAAGACCACAAAGCACAGAGCACAATCTGCAGCACCTCACTGTGGAGGAACTGCTGAAATTCAACCTACATAGACAAAATCCCTAAATCTTCCTCCTTTCCCACCCATCCAGACTTAGAGGTGAGAGTCAGCTTTAACAAGACCTTTGAAAGAGGCTTAACCTAGTAGGGCAAATATGCAAGAATTTGGGACCAATTACAGTGATATAATTCAGGTCTGGCAAAGGTCAAGTGAAAGTCATAGGGGACCTCCCAGCTTTTAATCTTTTTTCGATATTTCAAATTCCCACAGATGTTCTGGATCAGAGAATGTCCTGATGTTTCATACAAGGCCAGGTGGACACACTGCATGACACAGGCGTATTTCTGCCCTCTCTGAACAGAGCAAGTACTTTAAGGTCTGCAGATGTTAAATTCAACTAGCAGTTTCTAACATTTGCAGGGGAATTTTTTACTTTTAACCTATAAAATCATGGCAACTACTATTCCGTGACAAAAGTCAACCACTTGCAATCTTACTTACAAATATTTTTTTCCATGTCTCTGCTTACTTTGAAAGTTCACCATTGTCTCTGGTAGGGTTTTGACAAATCCACCAGAGGGTATTTCCAAAACAGAAAGCTGTGTTTTTATCAGGATCTCCCCACAAGAGACTCCAGGGCTTGCATTAAAGACTTGTTTGTTCTCTGTAATGTTATATTTGAAAGATGAAAAGTTTGTCTATTAGTTTAAGAAATGTTTTAAAGCACAAGTACCAAAAGAACCCTCAAACATTAACCGCAGGTCTGTTTTTCATCCAGACACAGGAAAAGGAAAGAAAATAAAGATCATCCATGGGATAGCTTTTTTAGGACAGCCCAAATCCTATCAAATGTAGATAGATTTACCACTCTATATTACTAATATTCCCATAATACTAAGGGCTTCCTGGATCTCAGCCACTCCTGCAACCTGTATCAGGCCAAACTCTACTTTCTTCCCATACATCAGTCATTCCATTGAAGTCAGCGTGACTATTTGCACAACAGAACTTGATCCGCACATAGGGGTCGGCTCCAGTCCATGCCTGCAGCATCCAGTGGGCTAGCTGAACTGAACGAGCAATTGAACCCTACAGAGTAGGAGCCACCCTCCTCAGTGGGTTATAGAGGAGAAGCAAGTTGTAAATTCCATTTGGGACACTGGGCACTGCCCAGCGGAGACACTAACACAGCGTGTCTCCTGCCTTGTCCAGAGTGTGGCTTCCCAGCATTGTTCTGAATAGCTCTGGACCCCCACTGAAGCACAGTGATGGGTGGCTTACACTGAAATGTCCCCCAAACAGGCTGATTTATGGCTGCCAGGAGTCTCAAGGATGTCAGCTCTTCCTGATTAATTTTTTTATCCTTATTTTCCCCCTTTTTATATTTGAATATTGCTTATTGCAATATTCTTCAGAACTATTCTCTGGAAAGCCATACTGGCTAATTTTTGGCTTGTAAATTGTTCATGAGCAGTTTGTGGCTTGTATTAAAAAAAAAAATCAAGCAACTCTGGTTCATTTTGGTTGGATAAAGAGATTTTGTGGCCTCCATCAATTCTAGTCCCTGACAGCAGTGACAGAGCTGTCATAATCACAAACATACAGTTGCAATTTTAAAATTTGTTTCCTGTGACTCTTCGTTAAAGTTTAATCAGCAGTTACTGTTTCCACAAATATTTCCGGCAGAAAGTTCACTTCATGGAATATTCGCAAGCAACAAATAGAATGAAGATAAAGCAAATCTGAGTTTTTGATGTAAGCAAATCTTTGCTAGTGGATCCACTACTTCATTTAAGGATCTGAGGAACAGAAGCAAAATAAGCGGTGACATAGCTCATTTTCTAAGGAGACACTGCAGAGCGTGATCAAGCAAAACCAAGCACCAACCACACAGCCACGAAACGTGAGTCTGCAGAAGATGACATGCAACAAAGTGATGACCTCAGCAGTAAGAGTACTGTATTCTGAATTCCAAGTGGATGGGGTTTATTAGACCTGCTTTTAGTCTAGATGCTGATCACAAAGTGGGATCTTCTGCTGAACTCACCAACAGATCCTGCACAACACAAACAACTTTAAGGTGAAAACAAGAATTCTGAACAAAGATAGTTGTTGAGCAAAGAGCTATTAATAGTGCTGGGTTTTATCCCAGAAATATTGCGTAAAGCAGGACAATTCTCAGCCCTTCACTGTGCTTCCATTCCCTCTCTCAAAGATCCTACTTAACACATTTGGGGCAAGGACTGTATCTTATGACTCTGTGCTGTGAATAGCACAAGGGGAACAATGCAGCTGTCAGGACCTCTGGATGCCACCACAAACACCAATTATAAGCAGCAGTGACAACAAATGGAAGGAGTTTGGGATCCAAAGAAAACCTGAGAAAAGATGGGACACAATGTGGGATTCATCTTGTGTTACAAGCATGGATAGCTCTCATCTCCATGCAAGAGTGACAGGGAAAAGCAAGGAAGCAGTTGAGAGAGCTAGACAAGCGTATAGAGGACTCTGCCACCTACTCCAAGACCAGCTAAAGTGAAATTCCACATTTGATCCTTTATTTCTGCACTGTGATTGCTCCTCCCCTTCACCATCTCTCCAGACAATCTTTGAATGACCATCCTAGCAGCCATGCAAATTAAGGTCACCCAGACACCCAAAAAGGAGATATTCAGGAGACTTTATGCAAAGTAGTATGAAAAACCTACCTGCTATAGAAGCAGTACAAAAAGAATGGTTGAAGGAGTGAGATGTCCTCTGCTGGGGAACATTTGCATAGGAAGCCATCAGTCTAATACCTTGTGCAAATGACATTCTGATCAGTATGTAGGAGGGAAGAGTCCTGGAATAGTGCTGAGGAGCTATCCTGAATAATCCTGACTAGACCTTTGCCATTTTCAGCATCTACAGAATCAATATAGAAAGACAGGGCAAAGACAGGGTTGAGCTGGACATCAAATCACAGAATTACAAAAGAATTTGGAAGATACCCTCATAATCTGAGTAGACCACATCGCTGCACAGGGTTGCATCAACCCATTCACCCATTCAACTCACTAGGATCCTGACAGAAAAACAGTGTGGTACTACACACCTACATTTCTCTGACACGGGGAACCCTGGGATCTAGTCAACCTCAGGGAAGCCCAAGTATCCCAATTCCAATCTCTCAACAACACTGCCTTAGAGATCTGGAGTCGCTGCAAGAAAGGTTGTCAGTACAAAGGCAAAGCAGCTAGCAGGAGGCTGGAGACATATCCACACAGATAGTTATTGCGGTCTGTGAGTTGTTCAAACAGGTTGGTGCTTTGGCCCCCAATTGCACAGACATGTGCACTCCCATGGATACAGACCATTTGTTCTTTGTCCTTTACATTACTCCATCTTTCCGTTTTCTTCTCCTTGCCCATGACAGGTTGCCCCCCAATTGTTTGCAGTATAACCCAAACCACTCATCTTTGTCCTTCCCATCTCACTTCACCTTGGCTGCAAGATGCATACTTTTTTCTTTCCTTTACAAGACAGTGACCTTGAAAACCTTAATCAGTTCTCTAAGCCCCAGCTTCACCTTCCTTTCATTTCAGGAAATGATGATCACCTCTCACATTCAACTGGAGGCAGCCATTTCTTTGTAAACCTGAAAGGGTCTGAATCATCTCTCTAACCTCCCAGCAACCCGAACATTGGTGCTTCTTTGTTCTTCCATCAGTTCAGGGTGGTGCACCAAAAACTCCAGTAATATACACAGCTCTGAAATACTTCATTGATTCTTCAAGGTTCTGTGGTGCTCTCTGATCTTCACTCTCACCCGGTCCAAGGATGTAGAAGCTGAGTTCAGTGAAAGGTGGCTATTCTTTATCCTTAGACAACATGCCCTGTCTGTCCCTGCAGTGAATAGCTCCTCTATCTGATTGCCAAGTCTGAAACACCAAGAGAAGAAAGCCTTACTGCTAACCTAGGTGCTACAGTTTGCAGTTAGAGGACCCTCATGCTCATATAGAGGAAGACTGACAACAACCTCAAACAAGTCCAAATGCCCACCTCCTTGTCCATGGGCACCAGTCTGTGTTCCCTGATGCCATGCCTCCCACTGCCACATCCTTGCTGTGCTGAGCCACAAGCAGAGGAGCATCCTGCATTCAGAAAGGCAGGGGAAATGCTAGTGGTCTTGGTGCAGTTTCAGGGCTTGTGCCCAGCTCAACTGAAAATCACACTTGGTCTAATTTCCTAAGGACAGGCAGGGGACATGAGAAGGGATCACAGCTGGGAGGAATAGGTTAAAAGATACAGGGAACACTAAGAAGGAGATTGGATGAATCTGTAGCACCTAGAGGAAGGAAAAAAGTTTGTTATTCTTTTTTACCTTTTTGCCATAATTATTTTTGGTTCCCCCTTCAGCAGCACTGCCCTAGGTAACGGAGGGCAGCACTGGCCTTGTGCACTGGACACCAGCACAGCGAGAAAAGCACAGCCAAGAGTCACTCATCTCCTTGATATTTTTGTTACAGACCCCCTCCCTCTGAAAACAACTTAAGGTAGCAAGTTGTCATTAAACCACTCCTCCCATTCTGCCTCTCCCATGAAAGTCAAGACAAGGAGGGAAATGAAGACCCTGTGAATAAGCAGGATCCTGTTCTGACACAGCCTCCTAACAGGCTGTTGAGCAAGCAAGTGTAGAGAACAGGACATGAGCCTCAAGTCTGTGGCACATGGGATGAAAGAGAAAGTTTACTGGATTATGGTCTTTACCAAAAGCCTCACAGACTCCTTATGTCTACAACCAGTCAGAACAGTTGACTGTAGGATGTGCACATAACTTTCCTCCAGTCCTCAAAGATGTCACCATATTTAACATCATTCCTTAGAGTCAGCTCAATGGACTCTACTGTTACTATCCAGTGCCAGATACAAGAACACAATGAACACCAACTTTCATGCAACTTCCTCCAGCAAAAGAGGATTCAGTCTCCATCAAGGACCAGCTTTTATGATGGTGTTTCTGGCCAAGGATCCAAGCCTGTGGTTACTTGGATCTGACCTGTAGATGGAGAAGAAAGAACCAGTAAGGCACAGCTTACCCTCTTATGTTTTTCACCTCAAATTTTCCAACCTGCTTCTCTTCCTCTGTAGCATGCTGGTAAATATATTTCTCGTCAAAATATCAGATAATTAACTGGGAGCATCTTTGTCAATGTGAACAAAAGTTGAACACGCATAAGATCCCACATCAGCCTTGCAATATGAAAATGTTCTGCAAAACCTCCCCAGCTAACTAAATATTAACAGATTTAGCCTCTTAAGAACCCCCATACAGTTCTTTTAATTGCTGCAGGAGCAACAACAGAGTTTAACTGCATGCGGCTCACCATGAAGTGCAGCAACTGGCAAGACTTTAACTCCCAACACTGTGCTCTCCTTCAGTCCCCTGATAATTTGACACACTGTTTATCCTAACCCATTGTTCATAGTCCTCCACCCAGTTTTCAGCCCATGTGATACTCTCCTGTCCCTACCAAATGGAATTAATTTGGAGTGCTGGGATTTTATGAACTGCTCTATCAGGAGGTTTTACTACTGTTTAAATACTGGCAAAGTGTTACCTGCTTTCATGTAGATATTTTGACATTTTATCAGATATGCATGCTAAACAAGCACGCCATCATATCTTTTTGTGGGGCGGTTGTCTTGTAATTCCTGAAACCACAGTGATCCTCTGAATAATCATATGTCTTTGCAAGGAAGATGTTCATCAGTTAGGACTGTTTATCAGTACAGACCTTATTGCATATTTTCCCTCTACCTCTAACTTTTTATGTAAAACTGATGCTGCTAAAAAAATTAGCTGAACTTAGGTCAAGAGAAGACAGCTTTTGAAAGACTTCCAATGGTTCATTTGCAATAAACAGCTGAGGAATAAATCATTTCAGCCCTGGTGACTCTCTAAGCAGCCAACTCTGTTAGTAGGGAAGGCTCTGGGCAACTCCAGCAGCGAAGAACAGGAGAAGGCTTCGGTGACGCATGGGAACTCGTGACAGCCACAGAAAGAAGCCAGAAAAGACCACCATGCTGCAGAGAGGACAACTGCCATGTTGGGTTAGACCACGCTCCTCGCTAGACAGGGACCTCCACTTTATGGTAACAAGTATCACTTACTCCTCTTGAATAACTTCCCAGTAGGGAGGTTTTCTGCATTATATCCAGGACAGAGCTGTTGTTTCTGCTCTGATGCCCAGAGGCTTAAAACCCCCTATGTATTTTCACCCTAATTAATCCAGCTGACAGCATGCCTATTTTTCATATAAATCTTGCCTTTTCTGCCAGTCCTTCTATGCTATTGCCCTCAATGACAGCAGTGACAATTTCTGCAGGCTACTAATGCACTGAGTGAAAATGAGCTAACAGTTAGGGATGTCTGGGTTTTCACCTTTAGCCTCAGAAGAGATAGGAAGTAGGAATGCCTCATATATGTGACATTCTGTGCTCATTGTGTCTCTTTTCTTTTCAGGGGTCTTTGTTTTCCATCCTGTGGGGCACAAATTATTCTCAGTGTCTCTTTCCCCAGTCTCCAATACAAAGGACCTTCCCCACCAAAATTGTCCTTGGAAGAGCCATGATAATGCTTGGCATGGAAAAAATAGCACTGTGCCAGTAACAGAGGACATAAGATCTCTGTTCACCAGGGCCATCCCTGGGGATTACCAGCATGGCTCCAACTGCACTTCAGGAGACACAATCTACCCACATATCTCCTTTTCTGGGCTTGCAGTCAGATCTCCTCAGGCTCATTTGACCCCAGCCCTTCTGAGGCCTGACACAGTAGGGCTCAGCCAGTGTTCATAGTGCATGCTTAAACCTCCAGGAGGCTGCAGAGAACAGTCAGGGACAGAAGACTTCTTATTCTTCTATGTGAAGGCCATGGATGTTAGCTAGGATGGCCAACTGATAGCTTAACATTTGTGGTGTAAAACAAAATACCCATATGCTGTCTCTGTAGTATGCTGCTTCCCCATAAGGCAGTAAGCTCTCATGGGCTAAAAGTAACATAGAAAGACTCTTGACTTGGAGTAATTCATTAAGCTTAGTCCCAGGCTGCTCTAACAGGAGTGGACCTAAGCAATGAGTCCATATCCCAACACAAGGAAGGGGGATTTATAAATTGTCGGTTGGCAACCTCTGTGTTCAGGATAGCTTCTCCAGAGAGCATGAAGAAACCCAAAATTAGGCCTGAACTCTTTTCTGGTACATAGGGAGTCTGAGGACACCAGCATCCTCCCTGTTACCCCATCACCTCCTCTATGCAATTAATCAAAGTCACCACAGTGCAGCGTTGAGAGCCCAAAGACAGCTTGGAATGGAGCTGCCACTGAAGTCTTTGGCTTCTCAATTTAAATTTAGCTGTTTAACAAAGTCCAACTGTCAGCACAGTAAACATACTGGTCCTTTTTCTGCAGAGGGTTTAGGGCAGGAACCTGGTACAGAATAATTCTTTCCCTTTAAATTCACACCCTAGGCCCGTCATATTTTGAAAGAGCTTCCATGCGCAGACAAGCCCTGAGGCTTCAATGCAGAAAAACGCCCCTGCTGGGGGAAGCACCCAAGTAATTTTCAGGCCAAGGTTCCTGACTATTACAAGTCAGTGGCTAAGACTGCGCATGGTAGAAAAGAAGGGGCAGAGTCAGAAACATGTGGCAAGAAGGGAAGATTCTCCATTAGGGTGAGAAGTGACCAAATGTATAATAAAGGCACTTAGCATCTCCTCTGACCTACAGAAATGGCCATGAGACCCTAGGAGAAAAGGAAGGAAGGCAGGAGAAGGATGAAAAGTTGGACAGATGTCACGCACTCAGCTGAGCTCACTAGGATCTCTGAAATGATGAGTTTGAAATAAAGATCATGGTCTATGCATCTACAGGTATGTTCAGGGCTTATTACCTTTGATGTTTTCAACGTTTATGTCTCAGAAAAGACCCACTGTCTGGCTTTTCCCTACAATCACAAAGGTTAAGAGAATTTGGAAATTCCCAGAAAATAAGGCAAGTACAACACCCGGGGCTTTACGGGAAATACCAGATTATCACGGTTCTGGCAATAAAACCAAAATTGTTGGCAGCGCTTCAGATTACTACTGCTTTTCTTTTCCTTTCTAACCCCCAAATGAACAAGACACCTACCTAACCCTGCAAGAAAACCCAACCTCTGACTCATGTCTTCTCTCTCAAATAGTGCCTGACTCAAGGTATTGCCAGCATAAAATGTTACAACACATAAAATAAGCAATGGTCCTTCTAACATAAGCCTTGTTCTTAAAACTGTATGTCCTGCCCACATTTTCTAAATATAGAGTAGACAAGGAAATCTTTCCAGAATCACTAATAATTAAAAGAATCAAACAAATATATACTATGGGGATGGGGTTTTGAAAGCTGCTATCAACATATTTCTATTCTACCTTTCTTTGTGACTCCTGCTTTCTCTTCTGCTCATCAACAGCAGGGAGAATGTGTAAGCTCAGCCACAGAAAGAGCGATTCCCTGAAATAAACTTAGGAAAGTCCTAAACAACAACAGAGGCATTGAAGCTGCTTGTTTGCAGATTCAGGAGGACAGTCTTACATCTGTAAGTTTGAGCCAACTAGTTACAACAACTAAAAGCATCATTAAAACAAATAAAGCCTGGGGAGGCTGCAGAAGCTGAGGTCACTTGCCCTGAGGACAGTGTGCAGCACTGCCACCAGCAGTACGGATCAGCAACTGTGAGCAGGCCTTGACATACTGGTTGAGAGGGAAGAGCACTAGTAGCAGCATGCTAGTTGAGAGACAAAAGCATGCACTGTAATCAGCACACAGGGTTAGGCAGTCATGTACATCCAAGACCTGTAGCTGGCCTTTACTGCAGCTTTACCAATGTTCCCAAGCATGTGACAGAAAAATCTATCTCAGGGTGTGTTCATGCAGTGATATCCTTTCCTGACTTCAATGCAGAGATCACGCTGGCTGAGCAAAGACCGTTTGCCCATGGCAATCTCTTTACTTGACAGTTCTTCCTTGGTCATTCAACAAATCCCTCCATTCTCATGCCTGAAAGTGCACAACTAAGAATAAGAAAAGTCAAGTCAGATTCTCAGTTTTGCCATCAAGTTACAGGCTGCTGCAGCCCTACACAGGCATCCACATGCCACCACAGCAGCACAGGATGGGCACTGTCCTTCACTTTCCTTCTCCTGCAGGAAACACAGATTTTTTTTAACTACTACCCAGATCCATTTCTCTAGATTTTGACCTTTTCCTCACGTATTTGTGAGTGTTATTTGTCATGATGTGCCCCTTGCAATCCATTTACTAACTTTTATTTGGGAGGTTCTAAAACAAAACCTAGTAGTTTATGAGGTCCCTCCCTAGAGCTAAATCTGTCCATTTCAGATGGCAGAAAGATCCCCTCATTCCCAAATGGTTTCTCTATCCCTGTTATGCAGAGGGAGGTTATCTGGCACTCAGCAGACTGGGCTGTGGGAAGGATGCCTGGAAAGAGATAAATGGTGCTGTATCACATCTGCCTGAAATCACTTTTTTTGAGGGGAAAGGTTTTGGGGCAAAGAATATTCTGGAGAAAGTAACACCTAAGCCTAAGTGTGAAATAGAAATTCATTTTAGTAGGGCAAAATATTACCATATACACATTGTTTTTGATAGTGAGTCATCATTTTATGTTAGATCCAGGATAAATCTTGTTTTGGGATGAATCTTTTCCTTTTGATCATGTAACTGTCATCTCTGCAATGTTAGAGCTTCTTTTGTGATGCATGTTTTAGCTGTGTTTGTTATCCAACAGCTAGCCAGAGTTTATTTTAGCATTCATTAAAAAATGATTCTCATACAGACTCTCAGCTCAAGTAGAGAAATCTCAACTTACTTATTGACAAATGTGAAGCAAAATACACTTCAGCGCCAGAGTGAAGTTCATCACATTCCTCATCCTTGCCCTTCAGGCAAAAGCTGCAATGAGCAGATGAGACATGCATGATCTCTGGAAGGAAAACAAACTGCTTTTTGGGAACCTATGAGAGAAGCAATCAGGCAGATTCTTGACCTTTGAAGGATAGCTTGCCCACCTCCAGCACCCAGTCCTATGGGTCCAGCAAGACCTTCTGGATCTGAATCAGTCTAACAACACATCAGTCATTTCTTAGGCAGGGGGAATCCAAAAGATTTAGGATTTCACAGAACAAGATCGGCAATTCACTCTGCTTGTGGCAGAAGTAAGTCAAAGCAGCACATGGATGTTGTATGATCTAGAACGGATGCAGCTATATAAGCAGGTGTGTCTGTGTGTTCCCTGGTGACCACATCACAAAGCAGACATAGCAGAGGTACAAGTTAACGCTAAAAAAATTGCAAGCTTAGAAAGCCCTCTTTTGCACTGCCAGCTCTGTAGCCAATAGGGAGCAATGCACAAGCAGCAGTAGCTGCTGGAGCATCTCCCAAGCCTCTCTCTCATCAGTATTCCTCTCATTTGCAAACCCCCGAAGTTAAGTCAGGCACATGATTTTTGTAACTTCATAGTGTGGCTGAGGCTTGGTGCCTGTGGAGAGCAGAGAGTTGGTGTGGGCATGGCTGAAGGTGGGCCACTTGCCACGCTGAACAGCCACGCTAGCAGCTAAAAGATGCTTTCTCCACATGCCCATGTCCAGACTTGGCCCTGCTTCCTGGAACTTGGACAGGGGCAAAGGAGGACATGGGGACTGCTGTCTGAACACCGGCATGGTGCAATCAAGAGGGAGCACAGCTAGTTACAAGGGAACAGACAGAGCCTGTTGACTCAACTCCATGTCCAGATTTCTCCCAAGATCATCACTATCCAGGTCTCCACTGGGAGGTGAGCTCATTTGCTGATCTGACTTCCCATATCACAAAAGAAGGAGCACTGTCAATAAACCGGCCAATATGAAAAGCACTGAGCAGACTCCTAGAGCTCCTGAGCTCCACTCCTAGAGTAAGAGTAGTTTGCCCCCAGAATGAGCACCTGTTTGAGCAGCATGCAAGACAGAAGTGGAACCCCTTTCCCTAAGTGAAAGCTGATCACTTTGTACCTTGGAGCAAACAGAGCCCTTCCTACAGGCATGACAAATGCTACGGAGCCACAAAGCGCTGAATTGTGAAACTCACAGACGATCTGGAAGACTAGTATCCAGGTAAAAACAGAGAGCTTAATTAAGTCGAGACAGTAACACCCAGAAGTACTACCAGCATGGAGCTGCTCTTTGCAATGCAGTCCAAGGGAGGCTTTGGCTTTCATAGCATGCAATTTTGCAGAGTTTGTCATAAGCAGAAGGCAGCACTTTTTGTTCACTGTTTTCTCCTTTTTTTTTTTTTATTGCTGATGGAGTACCTGCTTTGCACTTAGCAAGAAGTGCCCATATAGAGAAAAAGGGCTGGAACCTTAATGGTGAACCCCATGCAAAGCAGCACACTTCAGGGTCTGTACCCGAGACACCTACTTAGGCAGTAGTGAAGCACTCTCCAGAAGGAAAGAGCTTTACCAGGGAGGAAGTGGTGGAGCAGTGGTGAACCAGCTGAGGTGCCATCACCCCAGTATCACTTAGGTCTAGTCAATAGGTGGGAAAAACAGCTGAAATACAAGGGGCTTTTTTTCTGTGTTTTGAACAAGAGAGGCATAGTTGTTGAACCTGGGAGCCTTGTCAATATTTCATGGGGAAAGACATGTGCAAGAGCCAGACAAGAAGCAACAGGATCAGAGAGTTTTCCAGAGCAGGCTGCTAGCAAAGACTGCATTTTGCACTCTCTCCAGGTGCTAGCGCTTACCAGGAACCACAGGATGCTTGCAAACTGCCCTCAACTTCAAAGTGGAATGAAAACTCCATGTGAACACAGACATATGTACCCATGTACACATGTCCAAATGGAAAATGTTGTAGGAAGCAGGGAGTGGGTTCTGAGCAGGTATATACCACAGGTGCACTGCCGAAGTCACAGGAGCTTAGGTTGGAGAAACATCTGTGGAGAACCTCACCAGTATGTTTTTAAACTGATTTTATCCCCAAATTAAGCAAATATGGAAATTCTGACACCAAAAAGAGGTTTCTCTGAAGGGCTTCCAAAGATCAATGAATTATGTAAGAAATCCGCTTGGAGGGTTTGTTTGTTTGTTTTTAACAAAACACCAAATCACCTGATTTTAGTGCAGTTTTTAGCAGAGTTTAACTGCTCTCCTGTAGAACATTTCTCTGTCCATGGCACATATTTGTGTCTGTGTTTCTTTTTCTGAGCTGTCAGCCACTAGGTTTCAAGCTTGGAAGGCAAATGCACCCCCTTTTCCCTCCCACTCACAACCATGGATGAGAATTAAGTAAGTTGGTCTCTGGCTTCCATGTGAAGACAAACATTCAAGGGTATTATGAGGATAAGCCAGGCAGAAGAATTGCTTCAGGATCATTGGCTTCTTTTCATCATTACTGCGTGGAGATAAACTATGCATGGCTTGTTGCTTTTCTCTGCAAAGTAGCCTTCCCTTGTATTGAGAAGCTGTTACTTGCCATATATAACTGAACTAAAATCCTTTATAAGGGCTGATGACTGAGTCTGCAAGCCTAATTACCTGAGTTATTAATTATCTAAATGTTTAATTTTTACTGTTATTATGCATTTGTTGTTACTACTTTTGCACAGTTCAAAAATACAGCAAAAAAACACTGCCCTTGTTGGAGGGGACACCATCCCAGATCGTCTCAGTTCAAACCACAGCTTTGCTCACTGCTAGTCTCCTTTATTCTTTTTCTTTTTTTTTTCTCTGACAGAATATCTGTTTTTCTCTCTTTGAGCAACACACAGGAGGAAGAATCTGTGTCCTAGCTAGTGGGCAAGTAATCTTGCACTGCTGAGAATGTTTTGGGGAGATATTGAGGGAACACAGAGGTTTGCGCTAACCAGTCTCTTGGTTGTTTGGAGAGCTTCCCTCTTAGATAGAGCCTGGCCGGAGAGAAGGTCAGTGTAACAGGTGCCAAATGAGGGAGCTCAAGCCCCAGGGGAAGTCTTCACCCTCCCAAATCATCTCTCTTGCCAACACCTGCCTCCTCTCGCCAAGGCAAATAGATCTGTGGTGGGTGACCTGCTTGAGATGGGACAACATACGCTGACAAAAGCCACGGCAGGCAACTTGATGTGACACCAAGCAAGTTTTTGGTGACCTAGGAGCAGCTTTTTTCCTAGCTTTTCACTTCCCCTGAGCATCATTCTCAGTGACACAAGCTGTAGCCTTCCCAGACAAAAGTTCCAGATTATTTCACAGCTTAACATCCCCTCCAGCACAGAAAGGACATCCAGCCCTTGCTAACACTTAACAATCCTGCAACTTCTCAGCCAAAAGAACACCCTGTGTTTTTAGTTCCAGTCAAAATGTTTAATAGCAACTGAAGTTTTCAGTGGGTCTAAAGGGAAATGAAGAGGGATCAGAGGAACAAGAGGTTCATGTCCCATCTTTCTGCTGCCTCCAGAGTTATGCAACAGAAGTGGGATGTAGGTCCCCAGACCCACTCTGCCCTTGTCTCATCCCATCATCTTCAGACAGTTCTGAGTTCAAGCACATCACAGTTCTATTGCGGCTCTGTGCTGAGCCAAGATTGGAGATGCAGGAGGCTGGCATTCCAGTGCAGGGAGAAGGATAACAGAGACATGCTTTTCACAGCATTATCACTTGCCTTTAGTCTCTCTGCAGCTGCAACCTGTCACTTTAATAAGGGCAGAAGAATAAGCTGGGGGCATGACCTCAAAGGTCTGCAGCCAGGCTGTGTTAGGCCCTACTCCAGATGTTCCTGTTCCAGCCAGAGACTGTCTTTCCTAGGTTAGTTAAATCCACCTCCAAAAAGGAATTGAAAATAGAACACTCAATGCTCCGATTCCCAGCTTTTAGATTCTTAGTGGGGTTACTTAATAATGTACCATTCTGCTCCATCCTGCTCCTCTGCCAGGAGATCCCAGACTTCTAGTCCATCTGAATGGAGAGAAGGTTCACTCCTCAGCCCAGCCTTGTCTCTCTCCCATAACCCTTCTGTTTATTTTAACACTTGGACCATAGGCAGTGGAGATAGAGAACTGCTTGCTCATTTATCAATCCCTTCTGCAGGGCTGACTGCCTCCAGCAAAGAGAACGGAAAGCAGCTGGGAGAAATAACCTCTTCCTTTACCCCAGCATGAATCACGGGTGCCTGTGACTCAGACCCCCTCCGCTCCCAAAGCGCAGCAAGTTACTGCATGTTTGCTGATCCAAAGGAACTGGCCACATGCGTGCTCTCAACCGAGTGGCAATGGGAGCAGCAGTCCATTACTTTAGGCATTGGAAATACTGTTGGTGAAAGCATGCATGCCAGAGCACAGCCAACATATGGTACCTCCTGTGTCTGAATGTTTACAGAAAATAAAATTGCTACTGTAGGATATCCGCTGTGGGTGATCCCTCTTGTAAACAAAGCTTTTGGTTAATCTTTCTGAGTTCCTTTTGAACTGATGTCTTTCCTACAAGCACAAGACTCTCAGAGCAAGTCAAGAGCATGTTCACCCTGCAATGTGGATACAGCTTATATAGAAACTTAATCACTAGTAATATAACTATTGCCTGAGAGCAAGGGCTTCCACCAAAAAGCCTTCACCTTTAAGTCCCCTGCAAGCACCTTCACAGAACCCTGTGTTAACATACCAGCACTCTACAGCACCCCAGGTCGGTAGACCTGGCTTTTGTACATCTGCTTGTGCTGCAAGCAAATCACCAGCTCGTGCCTGGGTATATTCTTCCTCTTTAAGAAACTTGGTGTTTCAGTCATCATACCCTTCTGCAAATCCTGACTCATCAGAGAACTGAGGCAGGCTGATCCTTATTAAACATGAGATGTTCTCTGTAAAGGCTTTTCACCTGCTTTCTGAGTGGTTTTCCAGCATTAACATTTGCCATGGGAAGTTCAAAAGAATGGCGCAAGTCCTGTATCACCTGCACTATTAGCATTGACAAATAACAAAAATCCTAAGCACACCCAGTGTTTTCCTCGCTGCCACATAAAAATAAGAGAGAATGCCTGGAATTGCTGGGGAATTTAACCAACCAAATGCTTTACATTTCTTTATTTTTTTCTTACCATGTGACCTCACAGAAAAACTGATGAAACAGTCTTACAGCCCTTCTTTTTGCAAATTTGCTCTGTGCTTGCAATATTGTCAAGACTTCCTCCAGCTCTTTTCCTTTTCTTCCCGCTCTTCTCCTCAGTGGGGCTGGTGCATTAGCCTCTTACTCCCTCAGGTTTGTATCCCCTTTTCTATTCTGACACTTTTCATTGGTACTGCTCAATTTGGCTCCGTTCTCCTCAGGCTGCCCAAGATCTTTCAGAGTGAGAAATGCCAGCTTCTTTCCCACACATTGTCTTGCTTCACTATCAAGCCCCAAGCCATCCAGTGCCTGATAGAGTACCAATTTCTCTTGTGAGAAGGAAGTTTTTTCTCAAAACATGAATTTAGATAGCAGTGCCCGAGAACTACCTTTGCTGAATTATTGCTATATTCTGGGACTCATGTAGTTCCTTCAGGGTGAGCCCTTCAAATGTCTTGGGTGGAACACTGCCTACCCTTGCATGTAAGTTGAAAACATCTGCTAAAGGAGGGATCTTGATGGTCTTTTTTCATAGGTGGACACTATCTCCTTCTGGAGGCCTCCAAAGTCTATTCTACTGATCAAGATCAAGAGCTAAGGTGCACTCATGTTAGGACAAATGCATCAGTAGAGACTTGTGAGTTTGGGTTAAACATGATCTCCCTCCTCAGGACAAAGCTAGCGCTTCCTTTAATGTCAGGTATCCTCCTGTACTTGTTCACAGAAGTCACCCCTCCCTCAAAAGACGAGAAAGATTTAAAAAACAGTGAACTAATCCTCTCCTATAAAATGCTTGAGATACCCCAAGTGAAGTCTATCACCGCCACCCTCGCTATGGAGCCCCATAGATCATACCCTTATGCTCTTTCCTGAAACTGCTGTTTCAGCTCTCATGCTCTTCCTAGTTTTTCCTGCTGCTGTGTTTCACTGGCAATGCATCTCTCCGTCACATGGGGCAACCTCACCTTGCTACACCTCAGGGCTGAGGGTATCACCTCTGTAACTCCCAGTGAGTGGTTTTCTATGACCAAGCTGTCCTGGGGCTCTTTACAGAGATTACTATCAAGGGTGTAAATAGTGGTAATTTCCTATGAAGACTAATGTGAACACGAAGTTTAGATCAAGACTGTCAGAACATCATAGGCAACAACTCAGTCCCCAGCAACCAGACACTGACACAGAGTAGCAGCATGAAGAAGGAAGGGTTTCCATCCTATTATGATCCCTCCGAGTCCCTCCTACACTGACAATGTTGTAAGTATATTCTAGCTGGCCTCTTCTGAGAATCTATTTAAAATTTTTGGAGGTTCCTCCTCTGCCTCCTGGTTCCAGAGTAGTCAACACACTCCATTTTCATGGAAACACTACACCTGAGGAAGAAATGGAAGACACGCATTCCCCTTCCAGTGCACTGCCAGTTACCTGGGTTAGTGCCAAATCTGGATTTTTACTTCAGCCTACTGAAGAGGTAGATTGATGTCCAGCCACAACCTGAAATAATAGAATTCATGGGATACTCATGGACTCGGAGTGAAGGTCTACATTTTACTGGCTGTCTGCTCAGAAGTTCATTGCGAGAGAAACTTGTCTCTTCTAAAAGTATTTTTTGGTACCATGTGCCAAAGTTGCCCAATGATGAGAAAAAGATGTTCACAGTTTCCACTGAACCAAATCAGCCCTCTGCCAAAGGGATATTTGGGTTTGTTTTTTTTTTCAGAAAGTATCTTCTGATGGGACCACTGTGCAAACAATAGGCAACCTAAGGGTGTTTTCGCACTATCTGAAGTGCCCGGTAGTACGATTTATATGTGAAAAAATCCCCTTGCAGTGTGCTTCAGAAGATGACTAGATCAGTGGCATTGGTAAGTATGGGTAAATAGTCTTTACAGGTTCCTACTGCAGCACTGGGTCACCCGTGGGCTTTTGGTGCAGCACTGGAGAACAGCAAGTGTCTGACCACTCAGCCTGTATCTGGTCCTTTCCCCTGCCATGGCCCAGGTGGCTCAAGGCAAGCAGTTCTTCCCTTGGCAGTGCTCTGTGGCGCCCCAGCTGTGCCCATCCCAATAGATCTTCCCTCTTAGTCCCACCAAACTCAGAGCAGGCCCTCTATTCCGCTCCCCAATAACCCAGATGCCCGTGACAAAGGCATTGTCCTGTCTCACCTGAGGACTTAAGGGGCAAGATCTTCCTTAGAGGATGCCCTCTACATCTCCAAACACCCCAGAGCCCCTTGGACATATCCAGCGTCCTTTGAATCGACTTCTTTCATTGCCTGATGATTCCGAGCCCCCTGTCCTGAGAGTTCTCCTTAAAGTCTCCACTCCAAGCTCACAGCAACAGATGTCTCTCTCTAATGTCATAAGCAGGAGACCAAGCACAAGGACAGACAGCCATGGAATCAGCACCCTTTCCTGTGGTTACGCTGCAGAGCGGGTGAAGAAACCCATGAGGTGGACACAGCAGGGCAACAGAGGAAACTGGATCTTTGCCCTTAAACTGATGAAAAAAGGTAGTGGCATATTCTGCTGGCAGGACACTAGTGTGAAGCCAAAGTAATTCTATCCAGGTCAAGAACATTCACTAACTTCACAGCAGCAGGACCAAAATCTAAATTCAATCTAGACAAGGTTAGATAAACTGTCTGACAGATGTCTCCAGGACGAGGGTCCAGTTTATAACCTCTGTTATCACTGATAAAAAACAAAGTAAGGACAGAGTTGCTGCTCTGTCCAAGTGCATTGACAGATAAACCACAGATAAGAGACAGACAGGGATTATGTCACCCCAATATCATGACAGAGAAAGCAATTCCACTGTGCCATATTATCACCAAACCTTCTGTATCTCTCCAAGACAATTCTCACATTTCCCCAGCTCACATTCTATTTACTCAGGAATCAAACTCGATCACTGAAAGACAACCTAAACATTTTCTTAACTGTTGCCTCATTCATTCAGCAGAGAACAGCAACATCTCTAAGTAACAATACACTTCTCCAAATCAGCACAGCAGCAGAGAGTGAAGGTTTATAGTCCACATGGGTTTAACTGTGAACAGTGATACTCTGACTTAAATCTAAGAAAGCTGGTCAGTCCCAAAGAAAAGTCCTGTGGATCTGGCACATCAGTGGCTTTTGAAATTTACTTCAAGAAGAAGAAAGACGACAACCAAACAGCAAAATATGAAACACCAACCCCACCCCCCCAAGAATTAGCACAAACCCCCTTAATTACTATGTCAGTCAATTACTATACCTCCTCAATTACTATAGCATTATGATGGGAACTGAGTGCTGCTCTTTGAAGAAAGTACATTGCCCTGAATTCCTGGGGCTTTGGGTAGAAAAAAAAAGAAATAAATAGAAAGGATACCTCAAACAGTCAGAAATATGAATGAGATGCAGATATTTGCACACTTGCCTGGCAAATGCTCCCTACCATTTACATTAATTCATGCAACCCACAAGACTTTCCCAATGACTTTCTGGCTTCTTTCTTCTTGCTTTAAGTAAAATTTGTTAAAAAATGGGAAGTACCTTTTCCTGGGTCAGGTTCTTTTTCCCCTTTTTTCCCTTCTTTGTTCTTTTTGCTCTTTCCTTTCCCTTTTTTCTTGCTCTCGGACATTCTGCACAAATGTTTACAGTCTCAGGAAAAGACAGTCCACGCCAGATCTATATGCCCCACGACTGCTACTCCAAATGTTACTTGCCAGCTGCAACTTCCGACTGTTCTTATATTGTTTCTGACACGGACAACACCCACCACTGGGTGGAGAAGCAGAAGTTTAACTGTTTGCTCACTGCTCCCAGTTTACTGAAAAGATGCACTGGGTCACAGTGGGAGGGCCAATGGGACAGTGCAACAGGATGACAGCAGCTCTCCCAGCTCTCCTGAAAGTGTCTCCCACATGTTAAGCTCACAGGCTTGACTTTTCCCACTGCTGATTCTGTTGCTGGCTGCAAATAAGTTGTGAATGGTTCTGCAGCATCACAGAAATAAGTGTTTTGGAGATCTCAGTTTAGATCTCAGTGATAAGTGAGAGCCTATGACGTCTAGTGAAAAAGCGGCCTCTTTGTATCATAGCTCCCACCATAATTCAGAGCAGCTTCGCCTGGCTTTGTACCCATCAGCTCTTTGCTGTCCCAAGAGGTCTTTTCAAAAGCTAGGTATAGCTGAAGAGCCCCTTCCCTTCTTGCATCTTTCCTCCCTCTCTGGGAGTTGCAGGTGGTCAGATAAGCCCACGTATTGTCAGCTGGGGGTTACCAGGGTCATCTTCCCCAAGTCCAATGTGCAATGAGTTACTCAGCCCAATTCCCTTCTGCAGGACAGGCCATCCTGATAGTGCCTCACCTTTCCAAAGCCCTTCAGCATCCCAATCTAGAAAGCCCCAGAGTACTGCCAAACCATTCCGAGATGCATTCAAAGGCCCCAAAGGGCCATTAGCCACAAGGCACAGGGGAGAATATTGGATCCAGGTATCTTTGAATTAAATCCAATTCCCTTGTCCTCCATGCATGTCTTCCAGAGAAGCATTCCCTTCTGATGTAAGGACATGAAATAATGAACAAACCATCAGCCCCCTTGGGATCTTCTCTCAGTAGTTAATAACCTTCATTGTTAAAAATGTCTGCCTGCTCTGAAGTGGAATATCTGGCTTCAGTGTCCAGCCATTGTTTCTTGCTCTGTTTTCTCTGCTAGATTAAAAAGCCCTTCAGCAACTGGTATTTTCTCCCATAGAAGTACTTACATACTGTAATCAAGTTATCCTTAGGTCTTCTTTTTGATAAACTAAATTGATCAAGCCTTTTTTTTTCCCCATTGCTTGCTCTATGGCATTTTCTCCAGCTCAGGCTGGAGAAAACAGCCATATCTGTGGCTATCCCATTTTGCAACATCCTACTTCAGCTAAGAACACAAGAACCAGACACTAATCCTTTGTCTCTTGTGTACAGCGGCAAACGCAAAGGCAGAATTGCTACTGCCCCCCCTTCCAAGGCATTTTAACCTTCAAGAGTCACAGTCATGCACAGGGCTTCACAAGCAAAAATTGTTTTTTTCTCTGTGGCTCCCACTAAGTCCCTGCTCTGCAGGACACAACCCCCTCCTCTGTAACTAGGATGAATTTCTTGTTCCTCCAGCTTCTCTGTTTGTGGTAAAAGTTCTTTTTGTTTGAAAAAGAGCCAGTTTACCAACCCACTCAGAACACTCTCTCTAGCTTCTTTATTCTCACCACTGCTTAAAATTCCATGAGTTTCTGTATCATCTTTCTAATGTTAGTAGTAATTTCATGTTAGTAATGTTAGTAATGTTAGTAGTAATTTCATGTTCACTTCCAGATTACTGATGACAATCTCTGCAGAATCGTAACTAGAAACAATGCACACAGCAATAACTGCTTCCCTGCAATTGCTCTTTGATATCCATTAGTCGATTATTTCTTCACCTATGTGCAGTGTCCATTACAATATTTATAATGCTTATTTTCCAATTCTAATGGAGGACACCATCATATAGAACACCTTATATTCTTTCTTGTGAAAACCTGAGAGCTATATGCCAGAGGACATCTGAACAACTTGCTTTGAACCCTTTGATAAAAGTTACCAAGTCTTCTAATTTGGAGTTTGAGCCTAATACACACCTTGTAACATTCTCCCTGGTTACTTGGTCACAGGACAGGAGCACATCTTACTGCTTTTTTCCAAATGCACAATGATAGCAATTACTGACCATTTAGTGTCTTCTCAATCATTATGAATGGAAAACTCCATATGGTTATTTTACTCTTGATTCATAACCACGTTCCTTGTTGCTAATGTATTTCTAGTGTCTGTTAAATTTCTGTAGGTGTACCTACCAGATTTTCCTCTAGGTATTGCTAGCTCAACTCCAGATGCACATGGATTGCTACCTACTTTTCTCCTTTCAGAATTTGTTAATGTTATTATCACTTCCAGTTGTTTTTTTCATTAGGTAGCAAGCTAGGATGGCTATTCAATATGGTCCTCTCTTATGACTCTGAAATCTCAACTTAGTCTCTGCTCAAAGTATTCCCAGTTTTCATGCACGTTACATATATTTGGCACACACCATTACATATATGGCAGTCTCCTCCTTTGACAGCCCATATGAATGAAAACCCATGATCTTCCCTGGCCCCATGTCAATCCAGTGATTAATTCAGCCATTCAAATCAATAAGCCAGCACTTATGAACATGTTCAGTACTAAACAAGTTCCTTCGCTTGGGTATGATAATTTAGAGCTAGAGTTGAGAGAGGCTTTTCTGTTTTACTGAGAGTTATAGCTATCTTGCCAGCATGTGTCTCTAGAATGGATGTCTCTAATAAAAAACATGTGTTTTTTTGCTCTCCACCATGCACCATTTCTAAGCAATAGCTCTTGTACACCTCCAGCAAATCACTACCTTAATTACCATTAAAGGTATAGAGTCTTTGCAGTCCCTCTTTTTCAGGGTAGTCTTTTCAAAGTGCTTGAGTTTGGACAAGACTTGTTAAAGCTAATAAGTGCAGCAAATTTTCCTTACCCTTCCCCCCCTCCCTTTTTCAAATTAATCAATAATTACAGATTTTCCATCACTGAAGACTGCTCAGAGGATGAAGTCATACACAACAAGGCACAGCACAGCCTCAGTATCAGAAGATGAAAGGGACTGAGTCTAGGAAGCAAAAATGGTACTGTCTGCCTTGGCTTCACTGCCCTAAACAGCCTGGGAATGTGTGATGGGCACTAAGAGCACCAGCACCTGCCCGAATGGATATTTTTGTACCTTGACTGTGATCATAGAATCACAGATGGTTGAGGTTGGAAAGGACCTCTACAGATCATCTAGTCCAACCCTCTGCTCCAGCAGGGACACCCAGAGCACAGGGCACCCAGTCGCATACAGGCGGATTTGGAAGATCTCCAGAGAAGGAGACTCCACAGCCTCTCTGGGCAGCCTGTGCCAGGGCTCTGGCACCATCACGGGAAAGAAGTTCTTCCTCACATGGAGATGGAACTACCTGTATTTCAATTTGTACCCCTTACCCCTTGTCCTGTCACTGGCCACCACCAAGAAGAGTTTGGCCACATCCTCCCTAAATTCTCCCCTCAGGTCCTTACACATGTTGATCAGGTCCCTCTCGGTCTTCTCTTCTCGAGGCTAAACAGGCCCAGCTCGCTTAGTCTTTCCTCATACGATAGATGCTCCAGTCCCTTCATCATCTTTGTTGTTTTACGCTGGACCCTCTCTAGCAGCTCAATGTCCCTCTTGTCCTGGAGAGCCCGGAACTGCCCCCAATACTCCAGGTACCTCCCCAGAGCTGAGCAGAGGGGCAGGATCCCCTCCCGTGCCCTACTGGCAACACTCCTCCTGATGCAGCCAGGAGCCCATTGGCCTTCTTGGTCACAAGGGCACATTGCTGCCTCATGGGTAACTTAGCGTCAACCAGGACTCCCAGATTCCTCTCTGCAGAGCTGCTTTCCAGCAGGTCAACCCCTAATCTGTCCTGGTGCCTGGGGTTATCCCGCCCCAAGTGCAGCACCCTGCACTTGTCCTTGTTGAACCTCATGAGATTCCTCTCTGCCCAACTCTCCATCCTGTCCAGGTCTCTCTGAATGTCAGCACAGCCCTCAGGAGTGTCAGCCACTCCTCCCAGTTTTGTTTCATCTGCAAACTTGCTCAGGGTGCCCTCTGTCCCTCATCCAAGTCACTGATGAACAAATTGAAGAGCACCAGGCCCAGTACTGACCCTTATGGGACACCACTGGCCACAGGCCTCCAGCTAGACTTGGCCCGATTTATCACCACCCTCTCCTCCCTGCCATCCACCCAATCCTCAATCCACTTCACTGTCCACTCATCCAGTCCACACTTCCAGAGCTTTCCTATGAGGATGTTATGGGAGACTGTGTCAAAACCCTTGGTCATAGTCTCACCTGTAAAAGATAAAGAATTTTATGCAGACTAACTTTTTACCGTGGCAGGAGGGATGATGCTGTGGCAGTCGTGTTATCTTACCCAACTTACTTGCCCCTAGTGCAGGGCAGGGCCCTGGGAAGAGGGACCCCCGGCCGTTAGATCCAGTTTCAGCATCATAGGTGCATAAAGCACTTCCTCTCCTGAACAATCCCAATACACACATACATGGGGCTAAATCGAGGAAGCAAATTCATGCTAATAAGGCTATGCTGATATAATAACACATATCAATGAGAAGGGCAATACAATGTTTATACCTCGTCTGACAGGATACATGTACTGTAATGGTTGCGCTCTTACAAGTTATTCAGAATTGCTTTTCAAAACAGCATATATTTATTTAAACAGCCTCATGGACAATTATAACCTGTAACACTATTAGAATGCATTTTTGTAGTCCCTACAATTCATGTAATAACTTTCAGCTTAACAAACAGGAGGTAGGTAATTGTAAAAGACACAGAGCTATACCTAAAATGCAGCCAACTCTTGCAAGAATTCCACCATAGTGGTTTTATAATACACTATTACAATGTAAGCAGGAGGGTGAGTTTACCAGGCAGAATGTCATTGCCCTCGTTAGAATTTGTCTATATGCCAGTCTGGGCAACATAACCATGCAGTTCAGGGCCCTAGGAGGACAGAAGCAAGATCATTTGAAAGATAACCTCCCTACCTCTTCACTCATACAGCATCCACTGTAGTCACTGCCTGTAAAATGATTTCCTCAAACAAAAATTTCAGATCATCTCATAGTGAACAACCAAATCCATGGCTAAGAGTCAACCTGCTGTATTGCCTTCTAGCTTCTCTTCTGAGAGAAAACAAGGCACCATTCCCATGCGGAATAGCAGTATGCTCTCCAGAGGAGAGCAGCCTAGCTTGCAATAGCAAGGTCTGCATTTGGAAGAAAAATAATTAAGATATCCTCTCTACCCCTACCAGATTAAAAAAAAAGGAAGAAGAAAGAAAAAAAAAGAAAAGAAAAATGAAAGTGACGACCCATCACTGTGCTGCTTGGTAGTTGCTGAAACCCAGACAGCAAGCCCAGTACAACTCCTCTGGTCTGCAGGCAAACACAGGCGTACATGCTCCACAAGCTTCTGAGCCTGTATTTATCTTAGGAGCTCAGTATCCCATTTTAAACTGCGGTGTTTTCAAAAACTCTCAATATTGCCTTTGCTCTGCTCTCACTGGCCTCACCAGGCTATCAAATTCACTGGAACCTCCACATCACATGACCCTTCCTAGAGCTCTCAGTTCCCATTTAACCATTGGGATGATCCAAAATTGGTAGTTAGCTATAAGTCCTTACATGACACTTCTAGAGAAGCAGAATAAAAGAAGGTACAGAAAGACTGTACCTGTCAGCATCTCTTTGCCTTATCAGGGCATTCTACCTGGACACCATTTCTCCACCACCCTGCTCCTGCAAGACAGACTTTGCAGAAAGAATACAGCATTTTGAAAGTAACATTTGAAAACTCAGGGATCCTGACCCACCTTGAGCCAGGGGGACAGCAAACTGGAGCCACACGGAATCCTACCAGCAAGATCTCAGAAGCAAAAATACTGAAAAGCAGACCAACCTCCTTGTCACTGCTCTTTGGACAGCATCTGCAGAACCAGGATCAAAACAGACTCCAGTGTTTGTTTCCTCATAACAGTCCCAGGCATCTTATGCTAGAAGGATGTCTGGATCATTAGCTCAATAAAAGCTGTGGTATAGCTTTGTCTGCTGGAACCAACAAGCTGGAAAAGCTATTTTTAAATAAAACATGCCATCTTTGTGTGTGTATGAATCTTTTGCTGTCACATCTTTTGTTGCCATACAAGAAAAAAGAAAAAACACACAACAAGCATGTCTATTTATTTGTTCAATAAGCGCCCGGATAAATTGCTTTGGACCAGCACCTGATGTCTCTCTGTTCAATAATGGTATTTTGCCATGCTCATGTTTCACATCTGCATACTTCCAAGTCCAGCGCTACTCTCTACTGTGCCTGCAAGCACAGCTCTGAACCAGCACAGGTCTTGTGAAGGACTGCTAGAGACTTGACCCCATCAGTCCAAGTGGGATATTTCACATTACATATTCTTTTCCTTTTCATCCTTTCAGAATGAAATCCTCATCTTGACATGACTTATCATAGTAGTTATATATATATATAACCACATAGACTTTTGCTTATAGAATATGTTATCAACTCTTAATAAAACACAGCTGTATTTTTTTTTTCTGAAAGTGGACAGGGTGAAGAGAAAGCCAAGGTGAAAAGAAGCCTTCTGAAAATGGTTCCCCCCAATCCAAACACATTCAACAAATGTGCCTTTTGGAGGCTAATGATAGTAGTCATTGCTAGCTTAGATAAATCCCAGCTCCTTCTTTGGGCTCCTCTGTTTGGAACAGCTCCAAGAGAGTCCTAAGCAGGACTAGACACCATTCCACTGCTGGAGAAGACAGCTTCGGTGTGCCATCTGTGCAGGACGTATTGCACAGGTTATCTTTGAATGCCTCCACAAAACAGCAAGCAATGCCGTCACTTTATTTTACCATGCTGACACTCCTTCTGACTGTGGATGCTGTTGGTCCACTGTAAGCACAACAGATGATCAGTGCTGAACTTGGTTACAGGCTTGTATTTGCTTTGGAAGAAGGAGCACAGAGGGCTTGTATGTGATAGGTAACCAGGCCTCAGATGATGGGTTTAAAAATCACAGGCCTTAAATCACACAGATTTACCCTTTTCTTCCTGCAGATTGAAACTCCAAGACTGCTCAGAGCAACCCCTTTGTGAACAGTGTACAAATTCACTAATAAGTTTGGAGCTAGTCATCATATCCTTTCATATGAGCCAGTCCTGCCATCTTAAAGTACAAATCACTCCTTATCAAGCCAGCCCTCCCAGCCCTCGGAGTCGTAGAATCATAGAATCATTGAATCATTACGGCTGGAAAAGACCTTCAAGACCATCAAGTACACTCGTGGATTTGTGTCAGGTGTCAATGTGATTTCCAGTGCAAACTCACAATAACCACAGCAATGTAACAAAGTACAGATCTGTAAACTGTGTGGTCAGGGTTCCAGCAGGTTCTCTGCTTGGGGGAAGGAGTTGCATATTTTCCCTTTTCTATCCATCCACCAATCCATACATCCATTCCAGGATGCTCCTTTGCTGCTCCCTACAAGAAGTTGACTATTTCACAGGGTTATTCAAGACCTTTTACTTAGGGTAGGTTGACAAGTGAGGGCAAAATCTCATTAAAGATGGAACATGAGTTTCTGGTATTACCATTTTCTTCTCTCATTCCTCATAGTGCCATTCCAAAATCCTTCCAGTCATTTTTCACCCCAATTAGGGAGATCTGCCACATTCTTTAAAACATCCTTTGTGTTTCCACTAAGACTCCTGCTACCACTGCAGTCAACAGCAGTTTCCATGTGAAACCAATAGGCAGAGCCTCCTCCATTCACCTTCCAGCCTTCAGCTTTTCTAAATCTGACCCCAAAATGCCAGGAGGTTTAGGAGAAGGAAATAAATTCCACGCATTCTTATGATCACTTTTTTATCTAGATGCAACTCTGCTGGAGTCCCAGCATGTTATAGCCTCCTACAAAAAATCAGAAAGTTGCTTTTAGGAGTGTTTATATTTAAGTGATAGCAAGAAGCCTCTCCCCCATGCCTGGCCCTTCGCCTGCTCACAGTGTCATTCTGGAATTGGAGGAATGGAAGTAATGGAAGAAGCCTTGCATGGGTAGATACTGCAATGAGAGGCACTGTAAGATCTCAGTCACTTACCTGAAAGGATATAAGAGCGATCCTGCACCAAACTTTGTGTCATGCACAACTTACAAAAGTCTATGGTACATTCTGCTTGCATGCTATCATTCTAGCTTGTGCATCCTTGGCCCCTCAATACCCCAGCCAACTTGATCACAATATCCATATGCCCATTAGTTCTTTAGACCTATATTCAAAGGGCTGCTGCTCAAACCCAGAGGATACTCTGCTAAGGGAAAGCATGTCCAAAGCTTCAGTAACATGGACAAGGACAGAGAATGCACATTTGGTGTGTTAGCTCTCCTCTTCCCAAAGCATTCATTCAAAAGAGGACTTGGAAAGAAGAAAAGTTGGACAGAATAGACTGAGACCGCCTACAGCAAGAATAGGCTACAGGAGGGGACTCTTGTGGCTTGTAGAGTCCTCATCCTGGACAGCATCTGGCAGAGCTTGAAAGAGGCTGCATGCAGAACCTCAGAAGTGCTCACAGGGCTTCAGGAAGCAAGGGGATTTCCAGGCTTAGATTGCCAGGGTCCCACTTACCTCTGGTTCTATGTCAACATCAGGAACTGCAGGTGCAAAGTCCTGCCTGTGACACACTCACCTGCAAGCTCATATGAAGAGGAATTTAGCTTGGTGCAAACAAACATAATGAGACAAAAATATTTCATTGCAGAAAGGCTCTGCAAGGACATTGAAACACCTGAAGTCTGCTTTAAGAACATTGTTAGAAAAAAGCATTTGGAGATTACATCTCTAGCTAAATGAAAGCATTCTTCCTCAGGAACCTCTCCCGGCACCTTATAAGCCCATAAGAAGCAGATATAGATAGCATCACTGACTGCACTGCTGTAGGTAAGGAGCATGATGAGATGGACAAGGACATTACTCAGGGCAGGATACTGTTTTGTGTTATATTTGCCTGATTAAAGTGTGCTTGAAGGGACAAAATAATTGGATCTGCCACATTTGATTCAATGGAGGAGGGAAAAGCAAACCATAAATCAAAAAGTCCATTTACAGAGGGCAATCCTGTTTACATCACCCTCACTCATCTGCAATGCTAGGGAACACTCTCCCCTGTGCTGGGTCTCCTAGCGCTGACATCATGGCCATCTGGGCCATTAAACACATAGGACAGCTAGGGGACAATAACTGAGCAGGACCACAGCTGCCAGCTCTGCTCCTCCTTCTGCAGGGGAGAGCTGGGCGTTTAAAATGTTCAAATGTTCTGTCTGGACAGGGACCTGAGAAACAAGGTGATAGCATACAGAAGAAAAAAAAAAGGGAGGGGGCTGCAAAGAATGCAAAGATCCCTCTAGGATGAGCAAAGGACAGTGTGGAGTTCCTGGTGAGCCCCAGAGGAAAAAAAAAACAGTATGAAAACAGTATGAAAACAGTATGAAAAAACAGTATGAAAAGTCTTGTATTGACTGTACTTCTCTAATCTGGAGTGGGAAGAACCTGGGGAACGGTTTGTGAGTTCGCAGCAGGGAATGAGTGGGCACAAATCCACATTAATTTTCTCCTTCCCAGTAGGCCAGCTCTGGTGCAGGTATGAAGGCTGTAGCACAACGCACAGCAGAAGCCTCCTCCAGCTTCTCCAGCAGAAGCCTGGTTCACTCCCTCATCTTACAGCTGCTCAAGGGTAATGGGCTTCTCCAGGCCACAGTTGTCATCCAGATGCGTCCTGAACACTGAACACAACTCTCAGCCTCCTGGGTTTGACTCTTACGAGTCTGACAACTGCCTTTTTGGATCACCTCCAATTCACCTCTATCTTGTTGGCTAAAATACCCAGTCCAGACTATAGTTGGAGATATTATCTATTGCTTCCTCTAGCAGTAGATGACTGGGAGCAGAGATCTCAGCACCACTTCGTGTTACAGTCCACTATCTAACCTGTTATCTGCTGGCACACCCAACTCTCATAGCATTACTATTTTCAAAACAGTTCCTTCTCATTACATAATTCTATCTATTCTTGCCCAGAGGTAATAACTGTTTCTTGTAGATTTAAAACTGAGCTTATTCTTTTCTGTTCATTGTGAAAACTCCTAGTCTCACTTTTTTTTTTTTTTTTTCCTCCAGTGTCCCTTTCGAGAACCCAAAGTGAGGGTTTTCCATGCCGGTCTCTCCACGTTACTGCCAACACGTTATGTAGTGAGGGGAATGACCAGACGTCTGGGCAGAGTCTGCCAAACAAGCATTCAGCAAGGCTGTTCCTCCCTTCACCATTCCTACCCGGGTACTGCAAGCTATCCCAGCTAATTGGCACTCCAGTCTTCAACAAGGTCTGTGCTGCACCACAGCACACTGCGAAGGGTTATCCACTGCCTTCCCCAGTCCACTAATTGTGTAATTATGCAGAAACAGCCTGTCTGGTACAATCTATTTCTCATACTCCCCTGTGGTGCTTGTTGCTTACAATGCTCATTATTCCTCTAAGTATTTGCAGACCTTCACCCTCCATCATATTTCCACAAATTGCAGTTCTATTAACAAGGGAACAATTCCTGAAGTCCTTTGCAAACACTGTATTCATTTTCTCAACAGCTCCCTCCTCTCTGGTCAGGAGCAGATCTAGCACTGTCTCCAGCCTGGCTCGGACTCCCTTGCTGTCTTTGCTCAGCAAAATTGCCTGCACTCCTGGGTCTCTCCCATGCAATTGGGTTATCTACCAGATTCGGGAGGCTGAGCTGCACATGTGGAGCATGTATACGTGGAGGAAAGGGCGGCCCATGTGGACTGCCCACAGTGTCTGTGCACCTCACCCTCTGTGATGGGTATGTACTGAGAGCTTTTTGCAGCTCAGTCCAGCCCATAAGGAGGAGACAAGAAGGCACTTTGCTCCATTCAGGATTTCTGCTTGGTGCCAGGCTGATCTCTCTGTGCAATCAATTACAGACCAACTAAGGCCCGACTCAGCTCTGTGCCACAGGCATGCACTAGGCCTGAACCTGGAGCATGCCCTGCCAATGAAAAGGAACCTACAAACATTTGGATGCTAACACCATCTCCCGCTTTCACCAAGGCAGCACAGGTTGTAGCAGGCTAGGCCCAGCCATACACTCAATCTCCTCCAGCTAGATCTTCTTACCCACTCAGAGCTAGAGCAAGGCTAACAGGCAGAAACCTGTCAGGAGATCCTGATGTGCTTCAGGGGCGCACAGCAAGGACAAGTGATCCACTGCACTTTGGAGATGGGGCACAGAAACCAGGCTGGGAAGTCTCTGCATTAAGACATTCTTCTGGGGCTCTGCAGTCAGTGTGGAAGAGCCACAGGAGGCCAGGCCAGGCCGATGTAAGCTAACACTGGGGCTGGAGGGAGCTCAGCACAGAGGCTGGCCCATTGCCCCAGCCTCAACGTGTTAGGAGGCCTCTACACATTAAGAAGTGGGATTTTAAGGAATTTCTCTCCTACAAGCAAGAGGAATCAGGAGAACAAGGAAGCAGCCGCCAACTGACTCTAGGCTGTGCCCTTAAAATTTAAGGGACTTATCTTGCACTAACTCCACAACAGGCAGCAGTGGTAGTGAGAGCTCAAGACCCAGCAGCTATTCCCATTTTCTTGACAAGAGCCACTAACAGTAAGGTCCAGAGCGGAGGTCCATGCGTGTCAGCATATCATTCATGTGAGACTTCCTCCCTCAAGCGAGAACACAAGTAAGCCCATGTGGGACCACCAGGAGTGAAGGATAATGGTGGTCTGAACTAATACAGCAGTGCTTAGTGCCAAATACTGCATCGCTCTGGACAGACACGCCAACAAAATTTTCTTCCCAGTAGCAAATGTTTCCACAAGGAGCTATCTCCTTCTCGCTGCAGAAAATGCAAATGCTCCCTCAGTATCACAGGGAGTTGAGGGAGCATTTAGCATGGGCAAGAGGATGCTCCAGCTTGTGGTAAGAGCAGTATGAGTTCTGGTCTTTAGCTTTGGTCCATTTGCTTCATTCAAAATCTGTTGTGGTTTATTCCCACCGTGTTATTCACCCTACCCTTTCCCAGCAACAGATCCCCAGCCCCTTTTCAATTTGCTGGTATTTCTCCCACGTGTTTTCTTTCTCAGCTGCAAGCAGCCATCTTAGTGTTGTAATACCCATGTTCTACATAAGCGCTAAGGCTAAAAGCACAGAGCGGCTCATGTGGCTGAGACATCCCTGTGGCTAGGAATTGATATATCCTTTCAGGAGGGCTGGACAGGAATGGTCAACAGCAGGACTAAACCATGACAGTCAGAAGCATATCCAGACTCTCAGAAGAACTCACAGTGCAAAAGTTGCCTCAGCCTCCGAGTGCTTTAGGTCCCACAACAGCTCAAAAGAAAGCCATGGACAACCAGAGGGGGCCAAGTGACCCCAGACATAGAGATGAAATCCCGTTGCACACATCCTGTGATATGAGCCCTGCAACAGCTCTTCTCCTTCATTTCATGCCCTTCTCCCATCCCACCCCACCTACCACCTTTCATTCCGCACCCTCCCTTCCCACAGAGACCCTGGGAGCAGCCCTGCAGGCACAGTGCTTGCACCTTTTGTGCCACATCTTATGAGTGGGTTACACCTTGTGCATCACACCTTGCAAGCATGTTGGCAGGGCAGAGCACAGCAGTGATGGGCATGCAATGAACAGGCTTGAATCAGGCTAAGGGGTCAATCAGTGTATAATACATCTTTGATCTCTTCTCCTCCACCAGCCACAATGCCTGGACTACTTGCTCACCAACAAAGCGATGCAACAGCCCTTGCAATCCAGAGTCCATGGCAATAGTCTAAAGTTGATCATCTGCCTCTATCAGTAGCTATACAGGGAAGGAGTTGAGAAGGACTTAAGGGACCCTTCTGAAAGAATAAATTGCAGTCACTGCTGCCCTGGCAGATGCCCTGGGCAGTCTGGCTACTGGTGATATTCACAGTAAACATGCTGGGCTTAAGATCTGCTTTGAATTTCCAGTAGAGCTTACAGCTTTTATCTTATTTACCTTGTGCCACAGTCACAGTGCAATATGAGAAGAACTGTTACAATTGTTGATCATGATCATAGACTGATTGTGCAAGCTTCACACAGGGATGACAGCTTCAGCATAGCATTTCAGAAGCAAATTTAAATGTTCCTATAAAATTTAATTCCAATCATGTTTCCCCTGGATATTTCTGAAAGGGGTCTCCCATGAGAGGCCTAGTACTCTTCTCTTTCATTAAGTTTAGAGACTTCATAAACAGTTTCTCCTTTCGCTTTTCTGTCTTCCTCATTGTAAGCCAATGTAGGTAAAATTTCACAAACAGAACAGGAAAAGACACTGAAAAGGACACTTTGAACACTTTGGTTGGCTCAGTTGCAGATCTCCGCAGAGAGTTAATGGAACAGAATGAACATGCTATTCAGTCAGACAAGACTCCTCCATCCTCCTCTAATGACAGACCAACTGCTCTTGCAAATACCCCCTGCAGATATTAGAGCTGAGAGAAATCCTGCTCACAACAAACCACAAAAGGAGTTTCTCTGGAATGCCATGCCAATTAACAGAATGAACTTCTTCAAATCAGTCTGAAAGCTGCCATATCTTCGGGTTCTTGGGATAAAAGAACAGATACACCTGGATGAATACGTTGCAAACAAATTCACTAAAGAACTAGATATTTCTTCCTGTTTGTAAAATGTTTCTTAGCTGATCTTAGTAGCTAAAGATTACAAATACATTTATAAACATCTGCCGAATAGTTTACAGGAAGAAATGTCAAGCTCTGACGCAGATCATGTGTTACTCTCTCCATTATGTCCACACGGCAATCAGATATACAGTTGTTGCAATCACGCAAATAACCCTGTTGACTTTTATCTGACTAGCAGAAGTAAGAGTAACAGTGGAGAGACAGCACAGGAAAGCCAGAAGGTAGCAAAGAGGCCAGCTGGCCCTGTTTAACCTTTGCCTGATAATCTAACATAGATCAAACCTTTGACAGCATGAAGAAGAATGAGCTAGTTGACAAGGCCAGCAGATATCCAGCGGCCTTGCACAGCCCTAAGAGAAGTCCAATTACAGACACCCTTGCCAATACACCTTCCTCAGAACAAGTCAGCTTTGCAGAGAGGGACTTGAGAGGCCAAGGTCTCAAGAGAAAGCCTGCAATGCACTACAGGTGCCGTCCTAGTCTTCAAGAAATGCACAAGCAATGCATGAGGACTGGCAGGGGTCTTACACGGTTGCACTGGAGATTGAGAGGATATCAGCTTATATGATTCCTCTTAAGATAATGCTTACTCCACCCCTTCCTACAGTATTAAGTTTTACTTGTCCTGATGACAGAATCCTTCCTCTGTCCTAGAGATTTCTGATAAACCAGTTCAATGTAGACAGAAATTAATGTTTTCCACTATAAATAAAAAATAAAATAGTAAAATAAAACAAACACAGCAAAATAGAAGTTTTTAATCCCATACATTCCCCATCTCTCATAAATGGGATAAAATACTTTTTCTTTCCATCTCTCCTAATCAAAGTTTCTGTTATAGGCTCTTGTCTGTAATTCTTTGGTCTAGCATAATGAAGTGTTTTTAATGTGTTCTGTGCCATAATGAAATAATAATGACCTCTCTGGCAGTCATTTGACCCCGAATAATTTGATCCATAAGCAATAGAAACACTTTTTCCATCTGCCTCTACTTAGAGCACAGCAAAGATGTTCTGCTTCTCTTTTCAGCTACGGCATAAAGTTTAGTGACTCCAGGGTTCAGTCCTGCCTTTTGAGCTCCCCAAAAGTAAGCTGGTGATTTTAAAAGCAAATTCAATGCAGACAACTAATTTAGTAATACCCATAAATAACCCAAAGTCCCATTCTGCCCTGAGAAATCACACATCGCACACAAAAGAGTGCAGTCCTGTATGTTCCTTCAGTGCCCCAAATAGAACAAAAGATTCCCACAGTTCAGAGGCATAGGGTGACAGATCACAACTCAAAGCAGTCCTCATCTCTCTAGGCTCTTTCACATGCATCAAGGTAGAAGCAATGGAGCCAGACGGACAATTGCCAAAAGGCCTCCCCAAACAAGCTCTACTCATGCCAGCCCTTCAGCATTGTCCCTCAGAACTCCTGGGTTCAGCAATATGTCTCTTGCTTGCTTCGGAGACATCACCAGCTGTTCCCGGCTGTCGTGGCCTGTGCCCCAGCCTCTGCTTCTGCTATTTTTAGGACAGAGTGGCTGGACCTCATGGACTGCCCCCTCCTAGGGTACTGCCCCTCCTAGGTACTATGTCCAGAACTTGTGCTTACCAGGTCAGTTTTGCTCACAGAGGGTCTTTTATGGGAGTGGTTTACACTGCTGCTTCTACACCTTGAATCATTTCAGTCTTTGCCATACATGGCAGTATGACATACCACATCATAGCTGGAGAGAATCAGTGGGAAAAATAAAGGAAAAAGAACCTCCCCAGGATTACACTGGCTCCGAGTCACCCCACCTGACCAAGGTGGTAAGCACAGTCACTGCAACGTCCATCTAGGCTACTGTGGAGGACCAGTCAACCCAGTTAAGATCCAAGTCATCCTATGAATATCCCTGACTCTTTTGTCTGTAGGAAGGGCTTAGGACATTTTTAGACTTTTAGCTGACATGGAAGAAAAAAAAAATGGAAACAGAAAAGGAAAAGCTGTGTGACAGTTGGGGTTAGATATAAACCAGGTCCATGAGCACTGCAGGTGTGAGGAACACAAATTGCCTCGTATTCAGAATGGCTGACTCAAACACATGGACTGGAAATGATAGAAGGAGTAGGAGGGACTCTTGGGCTGGGGAAAGACTCAGGGGTTAATATGTTTGTGATGCAAAGATTAAAGCCATGAGCATGTTGACCCAGATGGAAGTTTTATGCTTGACATGTATGTCTCTGATTAGTATAGTTAATAATATTTAAAAATAATATTTAATAACATTTTAAAAATATTTAAATAATATTTAAATAATATAATATTTAAAAAGCAGGCACCAATTCTGGGCGCCCACAGGTAGGCACCTGATATCCTGCCACCACTGCTGTGTTTTGACACTCAACCAGTGATAGTCCTACGTGAGGATGTACTGGATAATTGTGAAGGATGAATGGGCTTGCATTTAAAAGCCTTTCTGGCCTATCACCCTTCTGCAGTTCCTAGAAGAAGGGCACTAAGAAAAAGCAGAAGAGTATGGATAGCTTTTTCCATTATTTGTTTGCATGCCCAGTGCTCCACTGGGAACTCTCAGGCTCTCTCACACATCCACAAAAAACAGCCACTTGCCAGCCCTTAGTGTGCTTTTCTATCCGTTTCTATAGGATAAGGCAGAGCAGTGAAACTACAGAGTGATTTTTTTGACCTAGTCAATTTCCTTGGTTGCTTGGAAAGAGGGTACTATAATAGGTTAAATTCATGATGAAAAGCCACATTTTTTCAAGAGCTGATAATAACTTCCACCCATGCCCACTCTCCAAGGGTTAGCCGTAAATGATTAAGACCGAGGCTGTATTATTCTTCCAGCTTCTTTCTGAAAAAGCATCTATATTTGATTTCTGAACTGTTGCAGATTGCCCCGAAAGCCAAACTTCATGGCTGAAGAGCTAAGCTAAGGAAAGCAGTCTAATAACCTGCAAGAAACAAAAAAAAGAAAAATAGAGCTCCATAATTGAAAACCACTCTTTCAGGCTCTTATTCTGCTAACAACACTTTCTTCTCTGTAGGTCTTCCCCATATGCTTGGGTGGTGGCACAAGTTAGGCAGAAGAAACAGAGAATCAAACGTTTAAAGGAAGTGAGATGCTCTTGGCAGAGATGAGAGAAGAACGTAGGACTGGCATCCTCAAGCTTTTACCACACAGTTGTGTTTCCTGGATCTTTCCAGAAGAACTAGTAAACTCATGCCCTGGAGAAGGTCTGACAGAAACCATGATCTAGACCTTGGTCTTTGGAGCTTACCAGTATAGGGTGGCCCAGTTTCACCTGGACCACCAGTGCCATTCAGATGGACCATGACTGTTAAATACCATCTGACTGCAGCCTTGCTGTCAGTTTGGAACCTCCTTCTCAAGGACATTACCATGGAGAACCCTCAACACTCCCAGCACTGACTCTGCATGCAAAGCTACCAACAGGGTCCCAGGCATGCCTGTGTGTTCCTCCCTGGTCTAAGTGGTAAAGAAAGAGAAGAAACCTTGGCAATGGCCCAGAGACATCTGAGCTTAGTAGCAGCATTTGACGACAGATGCGTGTCTTGCGACATCGTTACTGAAGTGTCTTTTCCTTTCAAAGGAGAAATCATTTTCCTTCACGTAATAGTCCAGGCAAATATAATCCTATTAACAAGACTATTAAACTAAACAATACTTGGCATGCCATGACCCAAAGAAACAATCCAGCAATGCCAGCAGCTTGTAAACAGCCTGACCCCTAAGGCAAAATGGGCATTTCCTATGTCCAAGTGCCCTTCTAGCCAATACCCTCCCACCCTGCTGCGGCACCCAGCTCTGCAGGACACCAATCCTTGAACATGTGTCAGGGCAATCAAGAAAAAAAGATGATGTCTTCATCACAATTCCCTTCCCTGAGAAAAATAGGGTAGTCTCCATCCTGCTCTTCTACCCTCTAAACCAACTTTGCTTCTAGCCCAATAAGCATTCATCCAAGTCTACACTAAGACAAAAGCTAGATCTTTGCGGGCATCTCTTCAATGTCACTAATGCTTGGGTTTAGCTCTTTTGCTCTCAGCCAGACCAGAGTCGCCAGTCTAGCCATTCCTGACCATAAAGGCCTGGGCCCACATCGCTTTCTGTTAGGGCTGCCAATAAATATTCCTCCAGAACCACCATCATCATCATCTAGTCTCTCTTTGAATAGAGTCTGCATCCACACCCCTAAGGATGTAGCTGGTCATTTGCAGCTGCATCAGAGAGTTAATTCTTGACATCGCTGCCTCAGGAGACAGGATCAGCTAGATCAGCTAGACAGGATCAGCCACTCGATGTGCAGCCTTTATCTTTATGTACTGCCCTTATCTGTGTGAGCCTGAAAAAAAAAAAAAGGTGTTATCTTTTCCCCAGTGCTGCGGCAAGCAGAAAAGCTTGGGCTCATGAGCTATATTGGACTGCATGCTTGTTATAGCAACAGGGAATGATGTGCTTGTCTACAGATGCCACCCATGGGTATTAATCTGCAATCAGTAAAGGAGGAAACTACAAAAAAAAATTGAGCTGTCCACACAATAGGACCTCAGTGCTGCTGTGACCTGTATAAACACCTTGTCTCTGGCCTCCCAACAATGCTGGACTGCCCAAACTATTCCAGGCAGCCTGAACACACCTGTCTACCAAAGCAGTGTTTATCTCCAATAAACTGAAATCAAGGCTGGAGCAATCACCTTTCTTTGCCATTCCAGTGCAGGAGGATCTCATCTGTGTCCTCTTCAGTGCAGCTCATTCCTCTACAGCTCCCATAAGAAGCTGTTCTTTCCATGTGCTGAGCTCAATTGCAGGCAGTTCACTGGCACAGACTATTTACCAAAGGGGTCAGGGATGTTTTATCATCATCCTACCACTTCTGCCAGTCCCATGAAGTGAAGGCATTCATCCAAATGGTATCGTAAGCCATGTTATGTGTTAGGGTTAAGAATCCAAAGAGACCAGCAGCCATTGGATGAGCTACCCTACCACCCCATTTCAGAAAGACATCAGCTCCAGCCTCCTCCCCTTCTGGAAATCAATAACTTCTTTAAATTGCATAAAAATCTCTCAGAGTCACTAATCATTTTTCAAATCTTTTGTTATTGTAAGTATACTACCTTACAAACATTTGCGTAACAAGCAATGTGAACAAACGAGTTCTCAATGAAGTGCATGTACTTCCACAGGATCTCAGCCAGCAAATCTGTTCTAAAGAAAATGATGTATAAAACAGCATGGTTAAAATAGCACATTGTCACTTCACTCTTGCACAGTCCGTTTACTTCTCTTTTTTTTCCTAATAAGTTCGGCTTTCTTTGTTGCTTGGCTTTAATGGGAAGATTTCGATTATTAATATCTCTCTCATCTACTTTTATGAGGAAAATATACTGGAAAACCCCTCTCGCAAAACTGCTCGGAGAGAAACAATGACAAATGGATCTCAACAGATTTCTTGATCAGCTTCTTTCTTGAGGCTCTTGTCTGGTCAGAGTCTGAGATAAGAACTAACAGTCCAGCACTGAAACACTTTAAAGGATTCAATAGGATGAGGGCCTACAAACCCACTCCTATCAGAAAGTGCAATCAAATTACAGGAATTCTTTCAGGTAAACAATCCCAAAACATGCCCAGATATGCATAGAGTGATTCAGTCCAATGACAAATAGACCAGATATGACTCCAGCCACTTAAACTGACCACGGTACTTTTTACCCCCCTCTCCCAAATTCCCGGAATAACAGACATTCTGTGTTGTTCAAATGAACAATATTTATTTTATTCTTACGTAAAATTGTGCAGGCTCTACAGATATAAACATAAGTAAACATTACCTTCTTTCCCCAGCACTACAATGCACGAAAATATCACAGAGAGGGAATGAAGACCGCAGCTCCTGCAATCCCCCAGTTCTCTTGGGCCCTCCCATGCAACCTTGCAGCAGTCAAGCATCTTGAGTTTTGGCCTCCAGATCAGGCACATAAAGCCAATTTCACTTAAGCATTTATCAACACATCCCAGTTTTCAGAGTTGTTGAACTCCAATGGCTGCAAGCAATATTTTCAGCATTTTACAGCCAGGCCACTTCTACTTAGGTAACCAACAACTTTAAAACACTGACAACAAACATTCTGTGTTTAGTCATCTAGAAAGGCCACAAGATGATCTCCCTAATCAAAGTGTGTGGTAGGCACCTGGTGACAGATTTCTGAGAACAGAGGACAGATTGTAAAAGCCCGTCCTTAAATGAAGAGCAGCAAGTGCATCTAATGGATTCAAGAGTTTCTCTTTTGGCAAAAGCATCCAAAACTTACATTCTTGTAAGTTTTTACAGATGATGGTAAAACAGCTTGTCCTCTGGAACCATTATTGAGAGCTCTGCATTCATCCATTAACCTCCATGAGAAAGAATGGGTATTTCTGGAAGACTAGTGCAAGACAAGCTCCAGTGAGGCTCATTTCAAGGCAATAAAGCCAAATAACACCTGTGGTCAAAGTTACTAAAAAGCCCTAGACAGATTTCTGACAGGAAACCTCAAATAACCTGGCTTGACCTTTCAGCCAGCACTTCGGAAAATTCTGAGATTCACTGGGGAGGAGGATCCAACAGGCAACCTCCCACTAACTCATCAACCCAAGGAAAAGCGAAAAGACACAAGAAAAAAGAATAGTTGCAAGTCATACCACATTGCTTTACAGCAACATGAATTTTAGGATGCAAAAGGGACAAGATCGGTGATCTCAGAGAAGGTAATGAGAAAAAGACCAATAGGACCAACAAAGAGCACGTGTGATTGCTCCTCCATGCGGATCAACCCTTAAAGGTAGGGATCTTTTCTAAAGCATTTACCTGGCGGTTATGCTTTTGTACACTTGTTCTCTGTGAATAAGATTGCTTGGGCAGAGGGTTGGAAATGCCCAAGAAGAGCTTGGATATATTAAATAAGCTCCTATTAGAATACTGAGTCCAAGAAGGGAAGGGTCTTTCTGCCATCCTTTCACCACACAGCATGAAGCCAAAGGCTGCAGAGCCCACAGAGCACTCAGCACTAGTAGACAAAGTACAGAAGGAATTTAATGGATGTTTTTTGCCTGGGAATGTGTCCTGCTCAAGCCTGGCTGCAGTCCTTCAGGGTTTGCAGACTGCCAAAAGCTCTGAGAATCAAAGATCCTAGTTTGTCTCACAAGCTTTCAGCATTTTGTCTCTTCTGAAGCACCTAGATCCCAAGGTAATAAGAACAGGAGAGCTCCTAATGCATTTCAGATGCAACCAATCATGACAAAGTTTCCCCTCATCAGCCTTTTCATTATGGCAGAGTGAGCTAATTGTCAGAGATAATTTTAACAATATATTCTGGAAGATACAATAGCATTAGGAAGAGAGAACTATGAACAAATTATGGAAAGCCTGATTTTTTTTTTTTTTTTGCATTTCTATGCAACAAAAACAAGAACAGCAGTCATAGCAAAATGAAATACTGCCACATCGGGTCAGATTTTGAGGGTTGTATCCACTGATAGCAAGACATCTGAAAACACCCTCTTACCTGATCTTGATTTCAGTTCATAGTATGCTTAAATAGCTGCTTAGATCTTAAAGCAACATACATGCCTAACCATTGCATGGGAAAAGTACCTTGCTTGAATCTCTATTTTACTAGATCAAAAGATAAATTACAAACTTGGATTTAAAAAGATTTAAAGTCAGAGCTGATCGCTGGAATTACAGATACATATGCTGAAAAGAGCTTTGACACAGAGCAATAACTTCTGGAGAAAACTGTATCATTCATTACTGGAATACTGTTTGACCATGAGACACTCTGATCTCAGGTGCTATGTGGACCAAAAGTGCTTACAGTATAAACAGAGAAGGCAAACAAAAGGAGGACTTGATCTGTGCTTTGAAGTGGAGGAATGGAAGCAGAGTTTTCCTAGTCCCAGTTCCTCGACGGTATCTCAAGCTCTTCACATCTTCCAGCTTGACTATCCAAGTACTTTTTGGATCTGGTGAGACTAAGCATTCAAATCCTACTTGGGACTGCATGACTACTACATGGTAGAGGATGTACAAGAGCACAGTCAAAGAAGGGGTGACCATTTGGATTACAGAGACTATGTTTAACACACGGGAGTTTAAATACATTTCCAGTCCTCAGCAGCTTAGTCCTCAGAACCAGTCTGGAAGTTTTTATAAATCAACTCAAGCTCAATCAAATCAAGAAGCACTGTCAGTACATCTAGTCCAGCACCTTCTCCTGGGAAGCCTACAAAGAAACACCAAAGAGAAGTCTGTCCAAAACAGTCAAATCTCTAGCACACAGGAGAGATGGCCACACAAGCTCTATCTAGGAGCTGCAGCACAGGACATCCATGCCAGTACCCCCAGTTCTTTACTGCCCAAAGCTATCCAGGCACCTGTGGCATAGATATAATCTTTCTCTAAACTGAGAAGCTCATGGTCCATCCATCAGGTGATACTGACGCAGCTGGTCCAGCAGGCTTGTTTCTCTAGAGCCTGAAGGGGCTTGGATGCTCATTTGAAACACTCGTATTTGTGCAGTGAGTTGGAAATACATTTAGGTATCTCTCAGGTCCATTTGGGAATTGCTATAAATTGCTTCTCAGGACATGTGTCATATGTGGCCTTATTTTCCAATGCACTCTGGGGAGGTGCAGGGGCCGTGTTAGTGACACAGAGGAAGGAGGGGCTGGACATAATTTGTAGATGATACCCCTTTCAGAAACCTCAATCCTGCACGCTATAGGCTATTTCAGATGACTGAATGTAAAACTGCTGCTTGATCAGTCAAATCAGGTCACAATTTTTCTGTGTAACTGGTAATCGAATTACTGGACACTGCAGCAAGAGGTCCAAGTGACCTGTAGGGGCAGAGGGTGGTCCAGAAAGATGCATGGGTTGCGACTTGTGAATCAAGACAAAAGTCGTCCCCTTTCATTAAAGCAAATGGAGTCATGTCCAAATGAGAAGTTCCTGGAGCTGTCAAATGTCCCATATCCCTCCCATCAAGTTGCTGAAGCTCCAAATCAGTTTGGCAGGCAACCATGACAGCATTCCCTCTCCCATCCTCAGCGGACCAGGACTTGCGTCTCCACTCTGTATTTAGGCTCTTCTTAGAGCTTGGGCTTATGTTGCTGGATAGTCCCTGGTCATAAGAGGTTCCCCGATGTCTCATCCAATAAGATGACATTTACCCTGTGCGAAGGGCAATGCTAGGCCCAATCCACCATCCTCCTGCACAGTCCTCTACCTTAGCACATCTTCCTTCCTTCTCCTCCACCTTTCACCCAAATTTCCTCCATTCTTACACTGTCTACAGCCCTCTTGGTCTCTCTTCTTACCCTGTTCCCATGGCAGTCAAGCCATGCTTAACACACCAATCTGATGACTTATTCAGCTACAGAAAGTAGCTGATGAACAACCTTCCTCAAGGGGACTTAATTTTAAAATAAATAGTTCACAGGACCTTGGTTTATGGCCTCATTCTATCTAGATGCTAATCACCTGCATGCTAGGGATGGGACAGTCCCAGATTGCACTCCAGGTAGAGTGCAGAGTTCCCTCCCAGTACTGCCCAGGACTTGCTGCATGACAGGGGGCAAATCGGCTTTCCCTTTCCGAGCCTTTTTTTCCCATTCCACCGTTTATATGACCAAATCATCTGCAAGGCAAGGACTCTAATACCTACCTTCCAGAGGCTAAGCTGAGCCTCCAGCAGGCCCCTTGCCCATGTTAACCCTATGGGTAGAGTTCGCTTCATTCTTGTTAACAAACAGCTTTCAGACCACAGAGGATAAAAATGGAGTTAGATTTCTTATTTTGATCTGTTTTAAACCCTAACAAAATCAGTCCTGTTAACTGCAAGGTGCAGGAACATTTCTACAGAGTGTTGCTGAGTTCATTTTATGAGGATCATGCTGCAATTTACACACTCTTGTGGAATTTCATTTGTCTTTCGTTGAACTTTCCCATCTGCCTAAACATGCCCAGCCAGAGCTGAAGATGCCCACACAATTCTTGTAACATTACACTTGAGTGACAATACCCACAGCTCTGCCCAGTCACCTCCCCATTCTGCTTCTGTTTGACTGGAAACTTTCAATGGGCCCAGGCGCCTGGGTTCCTGTGGGCACATGTGCTCCCACATCCTGAGTCTTACTAGAACAAAAAGTTCACCCGGCTTTCTTCTAATGGGTACCACACTCCTCTAACCTTCCCCTGACATAGCCCATGCAGTAGAACTGGCACTTTCAGCACAGGCTGCTAAACAGAAATTTCTTTGTTATGGACCAAAACACACACCCTTCCAATAGCTTTACTCAGAAGAACTATGTTTCAGTGAGAAAGGTGGACCTATAGACTCAGATACCCATATTTTGACCTCATTTGTATTTTTCCAGGCCTGGCTTCCATGGGAGTACCTTTGCAGGTGCAGAACTTGCTGCAGAGCATGCCCAACACTACTGCTCTCCACTGGAAGCAGTTTGTCTCTCCAATGGAGAGACACAACAGTCACACTTCTCTGGTTCAAAACTTTTCCTTTCAGAGAAAAGCAGTAGTGATCTCAAACCTGTACACACTTGAGTCACAGCAATAGTAGCTCCCTAAGAGCATTTAAGGAGAGATACCTTTCCAGCTAGTAGGACAAAAATGACAGACCACTGGAACAGGCTGCCCAGAGAGGTTGTGGAGTCTTCAAAACCCGCTTGGACACGGTCCTGTGCCACGTGCTCTGGGTGATCCTGTGTGTGCAGGGGTCTTGAACTAGATGACCTCTAGAGGTCCCTTCCATCCTTAAGCATTCTGTGATTCTATGATATATGTGTGCATGCTTGCACAGCTCACAGATGGGTGAGAGCATTGAAGTCTTGCCACATTTTAACACCAGTTCTTAGAAAGGAAGAAAAACATTTTTTCAATATTCAAATATATCTGAGTCATCCCCTTCTTTGCATGAAAATCAGTTCTAATCCTGAAATCAACACAGCCTGGGCAGGCTCTGATTCACACACAGTCCCTTTACAGTCACTGAAGCTCTGAACACTGCAACTCTTCACCCCAGTCTTGCTAAAGGAGCCAAGTTACATTTTGCTCATATTTCTTTTCCTCCTTCCTCTCCCAGTGTGAAATTACCCAGAAGGGAAGCTGAGCTGCTGCACACACCAAAAGGCAGAAATTGCTTTGGGTAATCTGGGCTGAAATTAGCCACCAAGAGACAGCTGCACTCAGTTGACCACAGGCTGTCAAGACACCCAGGACAAACAGATTTCTTATCACAGCATCACCTAGCTATGGAACATGAGCCATGTTGGAAATCTCCAAGGCTTCTACTTCATTTCTGCTTCTACTTCTCAGTGACACAATGAACAGTACGAAGGGCACGTGCACACACACACACACACACACAGAGCACTGACTGGCCCCACTTGAATCAATGGGACTTCCAAGGGTGCTTCTTCTATTTCTTATTGGAGCAGGTTTCCTTTTCTTTCATTCACACAAAGTCAGTGGCTCTCTGGGCACTCTTTACCTGGAAAATGTGCCATTAAGAAACCACAGAGAATTTCCTGCTGCCTTTTAAGGCAGCTGAGCGGATAGAAGCAAGCAGGAGTCAGCAAGAGTGAGCAGACAAGCATGTAAGAATCACCATTTTAAAGAAATTTGTAGAGACTGTGATGTTATCTCACGCAAATAGAAACTAAGTGCTTTCCAGCACAGTGATCACTAGAGCAACATGGGCCCAATGACACACCATCACAAAGACCAGTGGCTTGTAGCAAAGCGTTAGACGATGGCGCTTGGCAGGCAGATACAATGCAGTTATTTTGGAATTAATGCAGTTGTTCTTTGTGTCCCCATTAAAAAAAAAAAAGTATGAATAAGTCTGAAAACAGAGAACACTGCATCCACTGAGGGATCACAATAGCTATAGTGGCTTGCAACAAAAATACCCTTTTCCCCAAGTACAGAAGCAAAGAGCCCTTTCCTGGATGCCAGGTGCCAGACTTCACTGTCACAGCCCTGAGGACTTAGTAGTGATGGCCTTCTGGACAGAAAACATGTTCATTCAAGGCCTTCTTGTGGCATGGGTGGGTGTCCTTGCTTCACCCAGGAAGGTATGAAGACACGCCATTGACAGTCTTTCCACATGTATGTTGAGCTCTCATTTGCTCCATGCCAGACTGAATCGCTCTCAGTAAGTTATTGATGTCACATTGATCTCTGGGAGTTGGTTCAGTTCTGTACAAGGCAATGAACTGATTACTGGGAGTCACAGCGGTGTAGAGACGTACTGGCTGCTCTACATATGGCCCCACAAGTGGGACTCCACTGAGGTGGAAGCCAAGGATGCTTATTTTTGTTTACACTAACAGATGTCTACTCAAGAAGAACAAGTAGAGAATGAGCTAGGCAGGGGGTCCAGAACGTGGGGTCAGAACCCAGCTATCCTCTTTCATTACAAGCATTCAAAAAGGGTGTGCTTTAATCGGAAGCAAGGGGAAATGCTGATGCCAAATCCGTACAGGTGAGAGAAGCATCAGGAGTGTTGACACCACCAGAGAATTGTCCCCATGGAAGTCTGTACTGCATGTAGCCAGGTCACCACATGGATCTAGTCATCTCCCAAACAGCCAAAATAATTTCCAGAGGTATACAACACCATACAAAGCTGTTGCACTGCCAAATTCCTGCCCGGAGCTGCTATGCAGGGTCCATCCCCTACAGGGTCAACATCAGTCCCAGGACATTCTCCCAAGCTCCCAGCGCCAGCCCAACCCCATCCCTGGCGTGCATAACCTGGCCTGTGTCAGGCGGTCTCATCCTGTGCAGCACACACAGCTGCGTGTGTTTAGTTTACCCAGAGTGGTACTGGGGGTGGAACAGTGACCTTTCTCATGAAACTGTATGGGAAACGAAATTCCCTCTTTCAAAACTTCGTCATGTCTCAACTAGCTGCTCTGCTAATTTTTACAAAAGGAGGAGGGAGCTGTCAGCTGAGACCTGTCAGTGACCGAGAGCACAAATCACACTACCTCCCCAAGCCATGGAGACAAAAGCAAAGCTCTTGGCATGGCAACGGCTAACTCGCTGCCTTGCTGCCAAGCTACACGGGCTGCCTCCTCCAGCAGACCCCATGGAGCAACGGAGGAGCTGGCAGCCATCGTGACAGGCAGCAGGGGAGGGCTGGGAAATCAAAGGGCCATTTCCACACAGAAGAACATTCCCATGCCTTGAAGCAAGCAGGAGCTTGTGCCTAGAAGCGCATGTCCCATCCAGCCTGCCTTGTTAAAGTAGCAGAGCATGTGCACCTGGCTGCTCCCATACACGCCACTCAAGCAACACGGAGTTGGTGCCACTGCAGGAATTGCTTCTCCTGTCTTGGGGAGGAAAGCCACTCAGCAGCTAAACCTGGAGGAGGTCTGACTCCTTCCTCCCACCAGCCAGGGCGATTGGACTAAAAATCTCTGCCTTCATTTGTCTGCACCCTGATCACAGAAACTGTAAGCTTGCAAAGAAGATGACTTGTAACTGCAAGCAGCACTATTAGGAGATACTAGAAGACAGAAAAAGCCTTTTGCACTGGGGATTTAAAAATAAAGGAAAGAGACTATAACCAGCAGAGGATAAGCTTGTCTAAGGAAAAGATTTTCCAAAGCTACATGTTCAACCTCTTCATTTCGTATGTTGACCAGAGGAACAAAAGATCCCTGCAGTCAGAAAAATACACGACAAGAAAATCACCACCTCCAGCTTCATCAGAGCCCTGGCAACAAGGCTCCTGCTCATGGCAGGCTGATGCTTTCATGTCTTGGAGGAACCTGTCACTTCAAAGTCACAGCAACATGAGGAGTGAAAATCAGGAGCAGCCTGACGCTGCTGCAGCAAATAGAGCAAGTTGCCAGGATACATTTACTTCCCTCAAAGTATACATTGCTGAACATGATTCAGGTGTGCCTAGACATTAGGCACAGCCATTCATCCCATGAAGCATTGATTATTCACACACTGAGACCTCTCTTCCCTTGTCATTCTTCCTGGATTTTCATCACCTATTTTTATCCCAGTTACCTGCATTCAGGATGCAGAAATTAGCATCATTTCAAAGCCCTCAAAAGGCTTCAGCCTGTATTTTCGATCTCTTCTAATGCACATACATCTTCTTGCTCACCTCAGATCAATGTTTTTGTGCACAGGGAATAAGTAGCTTTGCTGCAGTCTGTAAGTCAGTCTTGCAGAGCTCTGGGAATCTTGCACTAGACTTTTAGGGGTGGTTGGCACAGGATTCTGGTATATCAATAGGAGAAAACATACTTTAGCCTGGATATTACTTTCTTTACAACTTTGAGTGCATTCAGTTCATCAATGTTAAATACATGTTTGTAGTTTTGTTTTTTTTTTCTTTTTTTTTTCTTTTTTTTTGTAATGGCCTCTTTTAGAAGAGGATGGCAAATAAAAGCAATCCCAGAAGAGTTTGAGTTAGTTCCTCTTTAACAGATGCCTTGAAAAGCCATGCTAGTGTTCAATGAGAACAGATACTGGTACCAGAAAACCCTTATCCGTCCAGTAATACAGCTGATGTCAACAACAGTGGTGACAAGGTAATGCTCATGAGAGTGAGGTTTTCTAGATCTTCTTCTTACCCTTACTTCTTGTGGCACCTCAACATTAAGGTTCATGTGATGCCCTAGCAATATGCTGAGTCAGTGCAGTTCTGCATTAGATCTCAGCTCTACACCAGTATCCTATGATGAGAACACAAAAATCTGCTTTCAGTCTCTCTGTTTGGATCCCAGAGTCTCATACAATGAGTCTGCTCTGGGGAGAAAACCATCTACATAGTTAAGCTTTTTAATGGCTACACATCAATGGCTGATGTGTTCCACCTGATGGAATAAGGTTCTTTGGCAAAACTGATTTTTAAGTCATTTGGGTCACATTTTCAGGACTATGGCAGCAGCCCAGGGAAGGGATCCATACAGCTAAAATGGCACAAAAAAAAAAAAAAAAGACTGCAACAGAACTTCTTAGAGCCATTTGTAAAATCCAGCTTGGTCCCTTATTCCTCCCTTTGAGGGAGGGGATCCTCCTTCTCTGCTCAGCTCTGATGAGGCTGCACCTGGAGTATTGGGGGCAGTTCTGGGCTCCCCAGGACAAGAGGGACATTGAGCTTCTAGAGAGGGTCCAGTGCAGAGAGACAAAGATGATGAAGGGACTGGAGCATCTGTCGTATGAGGAAAGACTAAGCGAGCTGGGTCTGTTTGGCCTGAGAAGACTGAGAGGAGATCTGATCAAGACATATAAGTACCTTAGGGGAGAATATAGGGAGGATGGGGCCAAACTCTTCTTGGTGGTGGCCAGTGATAGGACAAGGGGTAATGGGTGCAAGTTGAAACACAGGAAGTTCCACCTCCATGTGAGGAAGAACTTCTTTACTGTGAGGGTGACAGAGCCCAGAGAGGTTGTGGAGGCTCCTTCTCTGGAGATCTTCCAAACCTGCCTGGATGCCACCCTGTGCCACATGCTCTGGCTGTCCCTGCTGGAGCAGGAGGGTTGGACTAGGTGATCTCTAGACATCACTTCCAACCTCAACCCTTCTGTGATTATCAGAACTCAGTGGGTTTTGCCAGGTATGACTGGAGGTCTTCCTTTCAATGCCCAGGTCAGATTTCCAATCCCTGGGAATAAAATATGAAGAATTTCTAGCTCCATTAGGAATCTCCAAGAGTAGACTTGGGGAAGAGACTTTTTCAGTCACTTCAGAGACAAAATTCCCAATCAGGTTCTTCTCTTATATCTGTGGTTTTGTATATCTGCTGGATCAAAGCTTGTATAATAGAAGGAAACTTTAGTGAACACAAATCAGACATTGGTGACAAAGGACCTGGACATCCAAGGCCTGGACATTTGAATATAGAATTTCAAATTGAAATTAGGGAAATTTGAGAAGAAAAAAATATGAAAAGGGAAACAAGCTGAACATCTCTCTAAACTTTGGATTCTTCACCACTGTAAGGTTTTCTCCTTCTTACAGCATAGTTCCTTCCCAGACTCTTTCACCAACCTTCTCTGCATCCTGTTAAGTCAAGCTCCAAGCCTGCCCCCTTCAGCTTACTGCTTTTACTGTCCAGAAACTGGAAAAAAGGTTCAGTGATATCACTTTCTACACATGAAATTTACTATAGTCCAGTTAAGCTTCCTTTTGCCCCATAGGCCAACTTACTTTGGTGTCTCTTCCATCATCTCTCCTACTTTTTTTCCTCTCCACTCATTTCCTTCCCAAAGCTCCTGGAGGTTCCCCACAGGGGTCTCTAACATCTCCATGCGTCAAATTTGGAGAACCAGTCTGCACTCCCACTATTTGTTTCAGCTTCTTGACATGTTCTCCACACAGCCAGTGTGCTCTGCAAGGCAGGGAATTTAGCAGGTGAACCTACGTGTACTTGGTGCACACAGGGCAATATACCCTCAAGAGACATGTCATGGCATTAGCCCATGACAGATAGCCAGGAAAAGCACACAGGTTTCCTTCCTGGGAGGCAGTCAGTATCCCAGCCAAAAGCCTGTCATCTTTCATCTTCTAAACCAGTGCAGGAAGCCAAGGAATGGTGTTTTGTTTTCACTGTACTTTCTGTAACTGAGATCTCCCAAAATGTATCAATTGCTCTCTATGGGTAGGAAGTGATTATGGGAGAGACAAAAGTGAATAAAATCCTCTAATTCCTAGGAGTTTCCACAGGCTCACTATTGCTATTACTTATTACTATTAGTAGCTTATTCCTTCATCTGGAGAACCCACAGGATAAGATGTCCTGTTTTGCCAGAGAAGTGTCAAGGGAAATGAAGGGTCAGACTTCCCTAGAAACAGTCCTTGTACATCTGCATGTCTCCTCACTGCCTTCCCCCAGCCTGCTTCAGGATGATCATACCTCTGCAGATCACGTGGACTCCTTTAAACACCACATTGGCTGGATTTCTCACAGCAGGGACAACCTGACCCCAGCAAACACTAACCAACAAACAGAAGATTTGTACTCAGCTGAGTCACAGGCAGGGTCAACATCCCCTGACAGAAACCTGGCAGATCCCTTACCCCACCTTGCTTTCCCAGTTTCTGTTTTATAGTAGAGCTGGTGTCAGTGCCTGGAGTAGCTGCAAAGATGGTCCAAACTAGTCAAGTCAATGTGGCTCTATAACAGATCCCTACAGCTAGAAAGCAAGGATTGATATGACTACAGTACCCATGAGTGAGCAAAGATCAAGAGACACTGACAGAGAGAGACATTCCCCAGAGAAAGAGGTCATCAAAGAGGATTTCCTAGGAATATAAATCCTTACTTTGGATTGTTGCCAAAGACATTTGGACATGAATCAGGGAGCCTCAAAAATCAAACAATTGAAACACTTTGATGCCTGGCCTCAGAGGTTGAAAGATGCAGTCAGTGTCTAAGCAGCATTTCCCTTAGGTTAGAGATGACCTTGTGCAATCTGGGCAGACACAACCAATGTGGAAGATCCCATGGGGACAAGGATCCATGAAACATGTCTTCCAGTAGTAGGGTTGCTGCTATTAGACCACGCAGACCAATAGCAGACTCTGCTTCACCTATGGTAAGGGCACATTTGAAGATCTCTTCAAATTCCTCCCTGCCTCACTTAAGCTCTGTTCAATCCTTTCTCTCTGTCTGGTAGAGCTGTTCTGCATCGGTAAACAGCAGCTTTGGTTGTTGGTCCCACACTACACATGAGGAAGAGCTTTGTATTTCTAGAAGCCAGAAATCCCATTTCAGCCTTTTTTTTTTTTTTCTCTCGCCCTTTGAAACAGCACGGATTAAACTGCTTAATCTGTAGGCAAATCTCTATTTCCTCTCCCAGTAATTTGGTAGGGAAAGCATCAGAGTCACAAACTTTCATGTGTCCTGAGAGCTCCTACATGCTGGAGTGAAGTGCAGATCCCTGCAGGATGTTCCAAGAGAGATGAAGCCGTCACAAGGCACATATGTTGTTCCAAAGGACACTGTCACTACAGGTCCAGAGACTTGCCCTCAGGCCTTGTGAGAGTGCCTTTCCTCCAAAAATTATCCACCTAATGTCAAGAAATGATGTATGATAATGAGAGAATAACAATTTAAAAACAAGAAAGAAAGAACAGATGGAGGAAGAGTGAGAAAGACAACACTAAAGCCTGAGATTTTCCTGGAGAAGAGAAAGAGACAGCAGAGAGATGAAAGATGCTACAGCTGTTGACCGTGAAGCTGCTGTCCAATGAAGCCTTTACAACCTGAAAGGTTTGTCACAGACCTTCCCAAAGCAAGTCAGGCTCTACTGGCCCCAAACTCATCAACAGAACATTTTCTAGGGCTAATTTCTAGGTAACTTTCTTCCCACGCCTGCCACCTACACAACACACCAAAGTCAACAGAACTACAGAAGGAGGGGCTTGGGCCCAACCCTACAGAGCAATTTTTCAGTATCTCAATTCCTCCCATAACTATTGCAGACCCACACAGCCAGCTGGAATGCATGCCTAGACCAGTGAGGTAGTCCCCCAGCAGTCAAAATGAGATGGCTGACTCTGCTAGTCCTCATGGAAGCTCACAACTTCACTGATTTCTTCAGTGCTGATCCAGGCCTTAGCTGGCCTTTCCCCAGCCTACAGTTCTACAGGCTCTTATTCTCTCCCCAAAAAAGCTGAGGAATTGGAGGCTGGCACCATACACTGTCAAAGTGGGAATCTATTTACAGTATCTCTCCATGTCTGCCTCCAGAGATTCTTCAGTTAGATAACAGCATTTCCTCTCTCAGAGGAGCTGGAGAACTGCATTCCCCCATTGCCTAGAGGAAAAAAACCCCTTCTCCCAAAGTGTCTTCTGCTGTTTTCTAGTTCCACGCTCAATGAGAGAATCTTTGATGATGCATGCATTTCTAACCAGCTGAGGTAACACTTTTCAGAGCCAGGCACCTGTATACAAGTGCTTGCTAGCCAGCTAGCTCTGTGCAGAAGACAGTTTTTTAGACCTAACAACTGCAAAAGCAAGTCCAGGAAATTATCGGCACCACTGAGAAAACAGGCTAGAAAGCAACCACTCAATAACTCCTGACCAATATGCTGGGAGTTGTCAAATCTGTTGAATTTAGCTCAGTGTTATCATCTTCAGAAATGAACAGCATTCCCTTGCTTATCCTCCTCCATTTGTTTATTCAGTCTTTCCTGCGCTGCTCACATCAACTCCCCCACTGAGATTTCTCACTGGGACAACAGGACCAGAGACTTTTCAAATCTGCTTGATCTCTTCTGCTAGGAAACTTCTGATGCTGAAGCATTTTATCCTATTTGTACCCAGTTAATTTTTTTTTTTTTGACAGGATTATATATGCCACACTGAGTGTCTTCTACTTTTGTAATGTATTTGATTACACCCCCTCGGGAAAACAGTCCTGCATGAACAAGTAACAATACAAGGAGAAAATGTAAGTAGGGCAAACTAGGTACAGCTGATAATTACCAATATATAAAATTATATTGTCAGATACACTTAAATAATTTCACATAAAGTGGCAGTTCTGGATTAGCAATTCCTTTACCATGATATCATCTTTGTGCTCATAGACAAACATAAAGCAGCTAAAAAAAAGAAAATAATCTCAAGATCAAATGGCCTGAGAAGTAAATGAAAATAAGTCTATGTTCCTTTTCCTGTCACCTTCTCACTGGCACTGAATTTGGCTATGGAAGGCTACTACTAGTAGTTTTCCGTGTACCTTCTCTTCCTGGTAAACCAATCCTCAATTCATCTTGTCTCAACACACTCCAGACAGTAGATATTCCCTCTCCAGAACAGTAGATATTGCCTCTCTAGGGCTGATGACTTGTGATTCGTCTTGGTATAGGAGCCTGCCCAAAGTCTTTGTTTTCATAGGAAACAATACCTTCTTTTGATGTGGGCAAAGGTCTCCCAAACTGAGATAATGCAGAAAAAAGTGTAACACCACAGTTATACTCATTCCTTGGACAACATACATATGCATGAGAAACATTAATCCAAATTTTCTTAATCTATACATTCCCACTTCTTTCTAATGACTACGTGTAATAATCCAAACCAAACTCTTCTGCCAGTGCATAGTATCATTTCTTAACAGGCTTAGCCTGTTCCCAAAGGGTTACTGACTCTATTTGGAAACTTCTGCTTACACTGAAGTATCCTAAAATCCAACAACACTTTCAGCAAGTCAAGTCCAGCTCTCCGAGATGAGATGGACACAACTTCCTGCTCTTGCATAACGGCACAGGGATAGTTCTTACAATCCTTTCAAGAGCTCTCACACCCTGAGAGGAAGGGGAACAAAAACCATCTTTCCTGACAGAGAAAAGGAGATGGAACAAGAAAACACTTCCCAGGTGCCTTGCGACAGACAAGCACAATCGCGTTCAGACAGGAAGCTGCTTTTGCAACCATTTAGCTTTGGTGGCTGAATGGTGTTTTGTTTTTTAATAGGACACATTGCCTGTTTCCAGATTGGTTTGTTTTGGCTTCCTGTGCCAATCAGAGCGGGGGGAGGAGAGAAGGAGAGAAAAAGAAAAAAAAAGCTTATCAAATATATGATCTTCTTTTCCCCCTAGTTTCCTTTTTAAAGCTGCTTAAATGAGACAGAACAGCAATTACCACCCAGTTCTTAATCCCTGTTCTGGCTATAAGAAGAGAAACTGAGCACTCTGGGAGCATACAGCTTAACAAACCATCTGAAGTGAGTACATACAGAATTTTTAAAAGACTAGAAATCTAAAGGGGTTGATCATGCATTTCTTATCCAGAGAAGATTACTGTGACCGTCAGCAAACACATGTTAATCCAAGAGCCCAAAGAGTCCATTTAAGTAGATAAGGTTGTTCTAGCCAAACCTAAATCACTGCTCTTCTAATTTCATATTCCCTGTCACTGAAGTGGTACCTCCAGTGTGCGTTGCACAGCTCCCACAGGATACAAAGCACACTTGAGAGTCCTCAGCACGAGTTGCAGCAACGTATTAAGAAGCATGTTAAAGCTAAAGGTTAAGGCTAAAAACTCCACAAAGCAACTAAAGCAGATAGGAAAACAAACAGGGGAATTTATTGTGAATGTGAGTGAACACCTGAGGGAAAGCACACATGAGAGGGGACAGGACGGATATCCAGTAACAGAAGATGTTTTCTATGGGAAATACAGAACTCCAGAAGTGCTGTTTGGACAGGCTCTCTGGAAGTCTGTAGTTCTGCTCTGAGTAGGAGGCTGAGCCATGACCATCTCTGCATCAGTTCAGCTGTTGCTCTGTCTGGCCCAGTCTTGAAAAACTCCAAGGATGACAATCAACTGCCACCCTGAAGACTTCTGACCGCTCCAGGGCTGCACCACCCTTCCGGAGAAAGAGATATTGGAGCCAGACTGAGCCTGCAGGCTGGAGGGGCACAGCTGCTGGTGTCCCTGCCGCTAGCACTGAAACGCCCTCTGGACAGCATAGGAACTAACAACCATCATGCTTTATTTCTGGATGGAGTGAGCCAGACAGCCCTTCCTCCCATAACTGCAACCCTCACTGCTCCTCAGAAACAACTGCAGTTTGGGGTGTTTTTTGACTTTTTTTTTCCCCCTTTTACCATGTGATCCTGCAGGCACTGGCATGCTGCCAAACCCTTGCATTGATAGAGGGAAAACAAGTATGCTGTACTGTTTACAGAGATGGAGAGAGGATTAAAGCTTTTTGCGAGCAGCTGGTAAACCAAGCCAGAGGTGCAGGACAGAAATTGTGTGTAATGGCACCTGGAGCACAGAGCAGGATATTAAAGACAGATTAGGACAATTTCATATTCCAGACACCAAGAGAGACCTTGCAGTCCAAACATGCTTGAACTTGCTGATAAACCTTCTGCTTTCCGTGGATAACCACCAAAGCAGGCTAAAAAGCTGGGGCGCCAAAGCAGACCCCAGGCCTGATAACAGGCATTTAATATTTATTAGTGCAGGGTTATTAGCCCATTTCTCTATACTTCTACCTTCACTAAAGGCATCAGTCCTTCTACAGTCCCACCAGGAGAGAAGCCTTTCCCTGGTCAAATGGTTTGTGTCAGGCTGACACCAGACGCCTCTGTGTCTCACTGAAAGGAGCAGTTTTATGGCTAACTGCCAAAATTAGTTTATAACCTGTGACTGGTACCAGCAATCACTGTGTTTGACTGAAGAGAAGGTGCCCTGATCACAGGTCTATGATTTTATATGTCAGGAGAAGAGCTAACTGTATTATCATGCATACTGCCTCAGGGTAATTCATATTATCCTATGAACCCCCCAATTTCAGGAAGCATGAGCATGTACCCTGAAATACAAAGTCAGGGAAGCTGTAACACAAAGGGGAAGTGGCTTTTCTACTGCTATCCAAAACTGAGCCATACAGACAGACCATGGTCTGTTCTCATGAGAAATAGTCTCTTCTACAACTACAGCTGTTAGCTGGTCCCCAAGTAGTTATTTCTGTAGACTCCTATGGCTCACAAAGGAATAGTGCTTTACATATCTTCCCTGACAGCATTAAGAGCAGAAGAAGAGTTAATTGCTTACATAAACACCAAAATACTAGCCCTATTTTGGAATCTGTTGACACCTGTAAATGATCTGCCTGAAGCTAAAATGGCACTGGAAGCAACTGAAGCCATTACAGGAAGGGCAGGTAATAAAAGGACAGGAATTCTTTTTATACCAAAGTAAGATAAAGATCAGATTTGCTGTATTGAAAGCAAGGCGATCATCCTTATGGATCGAAAGGAAAACACCTTCAAAGGGAACAGGACACCACCCAACAGTCAAGCAAATGAAGGATTGAAGCCTAAAGCAGAGCTAAGAAGCCTTCAACACGGATATGAGAAATCATGCAAGAAGTGCAAAGAGGAAGGAAAAAATGGTCCAGTGTGATAGGAAAAAAAATCTACTGTATTGATTCATCCTTGCAAGCAAAATAGGCATATGTCAAAACTTGCTACAAGTACTGGGGAGTAGAATGCGATTTAATGATACAGAATCAGAGGAAGTTCATGGCAAGTAGGCAAGGTCTTTGGAGGTCCCTCTAGAGGGGAGGAAAGGTCTTTTTGCAGAAAACAGGTAGTGGCAGAAAGTCAGACATCTTTGGGACAGACAGCTCCTGTTCCTTCTGTGTCCTTTCTTATACTAATAGAGATTGGACTTCAAAGTTGAGTTGCTGGCATGCAAAACCTGCATGTAGCAGCATCCTGGTAGTCCAAGGGTTCCTATTACTTTTTCAGACTTAGCAGTGCCCAGGATAATTACTAGTCTGTAGAATCACCACTGAATCTAGGATGCTAGCCTGGATGTCACCCCAAATGCCTTCTGTCCTGACCCAGCCAACATCACGCTTTAAAAGAAAACTAGACAGGAAAGAAGAGATGACCATTTTGCCCAGCCCTTTGAAAGAATAGCTCTACCTATTCCACATACATCATTTCTGATCCACTGACATTAGCAGCAAAGCTGGTGTCTTTGCTAATTCCATAAATCTACCCCACCATTTTATTCCATTCTGATAGCCATTAGATTGACCGGCAAATCAGAGCATCAGTGAAGAAAATGGCCTACAGTTTGCCTAAGAAGGACCTCCTGGTTTAAGGGCTCAACCATATCATTCCCAAGCCAGGCCGGGGTAACAGTTAATTGTGCTACATGATCTAGACATTTCCACAAACATCCTGCAATCCTCCAGTTGAGGAAGCCTTGAAAAGCGTGCAGTTCGAAAGCCACATCCTCTTGAGCTACAGGGAGATACATAGAAAAAGCCTAAGGGTTGTATAGCGAAGACAGCTGAAAGACCTCAGTTTGGCTGAGTTTAGCCATTCTTCTATAAGATTTGGTAACACCACAGTAAAGAACACTTTCAACGCCATCTTTGTTCTGCGCTGAATATGTGTTAGATAGCTAGAGACTACATAGCACAACGTAAACACTGAAGGAGCAAACTTTCACACAGAATCACAGAATGGCTGAGGTTGGAAGGGACCTCTAGGGATCATCTAGTCCAACCTCCTGTTCAAGCAGAGGCACCCAGAGCAGGGGCATAGGGTGGCATCCAGGTGGGTTTGAAGATCCCCAGAGAAGGAGCCTCCACAGCCTCTCTGGGCAGCCTGTCCCAGGGCTCTGGCACCCTCACAGGAAAGAAGTTCTTCCTCATATGGAAGTCTCCTAAGTTAGCAAGGATGGCTAAATTGAAGGATAGCAAAAACACAACAGGTCCAGACTACAAACAGTATCAATGCAGAGTACCATAGACGCTAGCAAAGGAGTCACAGTTAGAGGAGCAAAAGGAATCTAGCATCAGTTTGCCAAATGCCCTTGGAGTTGCTAACTTAAAATAAAAAGGAAGGCTTCATATATAACAAGAACTCTGATTTGATAGTGGAATAGATATGCTAGGAGAACTCAAATTGAACTTAGAGAGGTGCATCAGCCTGTTCTGGAAGTAGCACTATATACTCCCATCAGAAGTGGAAATGTTTGGGAAAGTGTTTCAAAGACACACACACTGGCCACAAGGGCCATGGAGAACAGAAAAATCAGATCTCCAGATGTCCGAGTTGTCCAAAGAAGCAGCTCTTGGGCGACCAGGACAATCTGGAGTGTACTAAGGACAACTCACTGAGTCAGGGACAGAAAATGCAACCAGCAAGCTTGCTCTCAGGAGTAGCTCAGCGTGAAGTGCAGGAAATATGAAAGCAAGATGTAACACAGCTGAGGGTGACTGACCCAAAAGGCTTGAGGACCTTTCAGAGGAGTATCAGGAGAGCAGGAATAATGATTTCAGAAAGGCAAACCAAAAAGTGTTAGACAGGGAGAGAAGGGACAGAGAAAGATCTATAAGGTATCATGGATCACAGCCTGAAAAGGAGTCCATGACTACTGATGGGTGACCACACTGGGATGCACAGATATGGACAAGGACAGTGGCACTAGCCCAGACTTTACCACAGAAACAGGCCCAGCTTCAGAGGTGATACTTCAGCAGAGATCAGCAAGTTGTTTTCTACTCCCTGGAGTCCATGCCCCACTCCCACTTTCAGTTCACCTCACAGATCCATCCAGGGATCTCCTCCTACTCAAGGAGTACTACTTGCTAACAGAACTGAGAAGCTGTTAGGACCAGTTTTGCTCCCCCATACCTAGATCAGGGAATTGCCTTTCTAATTAACTGACAGCAGAAACAATTTCTACTAACAACCTTTCAGATAAGTCCTCACACCAGCTAAGTGAGCAAGCAGGGCTTGGTAGAGGTTAATGAATGTCTGTCTTCAGACATGGTTCCTGTACAGTCCAGAGCTACATACAATGGCTTTTTTAATTAAGCCCATGACTGATAGAGAGATGGGCACATGTTATTGGCACCTATGCCAGAAAATAGGTAGCAGTGGTGAAAATGTCCCAAACCAATTCACATCTCATTCAGGACTGCCTAATCCTAGTTATTAGAAGCACTTTCAGGCCCTGAAAACTCCTGACTCCTGTTCCATCTCTTCCTTTGACACAGTACGGGCAAAACCAACAGAAAACTCCACCATGCCTTTCTAGCTTTAGACCCAGCTGTTTTTCTTCCACCTCATTTCTATCCCTCCAACTTAGGCCTCATGCATGTTCATCTGCCTCTTCTTCAGATCCTCACCTCAGTCGCTGGTGGGGCTTAAGTATTGTTACTCCAAACCACGTTGTTTAAAACCAGCCTCCAGCCCACCCATCAGGTACTTTTTTTGGTACCATACCATTACTCAGTTCTGCATCTAAAGAAGTCTTCTATGATCTGAACATGACGTGCCTGCATTCACTATGTAAGTGGAGGAGATGAAATAACCACAAAGAAAGTAACAGTAGCTAAGTCTTCTTCCCTCTTACCCTATTCACCCGTTTAAAGCCTTGCTGCACAACATGATATGTTTCAACACCTGCAGTGATAAATTATAGCAAAACCCAGGAACAAGCACTTGGTCATGTTTATCCTCAAGTGTTCCTTGGTCATGCTGCAATCCACAATAGTGTTCGTTAACAAGTGTTAGAACATAGTTACAAATTGCAGTGAACACAAATGCTCCGTCAGTGTTATTGCAGCCCTCATTAATGATGATCCTTCACATTTCAGCAACAGCCATTCAAGGATCTGAAAACATTTATATGCCTCTGCGAGCCAAGTGTCACGCTCCATGTGTGAGCCAGATGTTCACAGCATCATTTCACAAATGAGAGAACGAAGTTCACAGGACTAGCTCCAGACCCCTTTCCTCCCACCGAGTAATCCACTGCCCACCAACTAGTCATAGGGGAATTATCCAGTTCAACACAAGGCAGGATACCATTACAGTCTTTTTGTTTCTTTGCATTGTGCCCAGTCCCCTGTTCCTCATCTTCTATTTAGATTTTAGGCCTGGAGGGGCACCTCTGAATGTGTCCATTGCAGCACAGCATTGCACAGAGATACATCTTAGCATTGCTCAGCGCAGCAATGCAAGTGAGTACCAGTACCAGAAACTGGTTCAGTACCAGAATCTGGTTCATATTGAGGTCTCAGGGGAGATCTCCAGCAGATCTCAGCATGACTCAGGCACCTCATAGACAGAGCAAGTCTGGTTAATTTACCGTCGCGGCAAAACCAACTAAAGACATCATCTCTACCATTCCAGCCATCTCCTTTTCTGTCCTGAGCATACACTATCTGCATGGGGCAAGGGCATGTGTTCTTCCAAGAGTCAAAAAGACAATCTAGGAAAGGATTCCCGCTCAGCCAACTGAGCTTTTATTTTTTTTTTTTTTTTGGCACTCAACATTTCCCTCTCCCCCCCCAGCCCTTCCTGCCTGAGCTGGACAGGAGAATCCCTTGCAGTTTGAGAAACACCTGTGTTTACAAAGCAAAAGAGACAGCAGAATCTCCCCCACCTCCCTACGGCCAAATGGCCCCACCAGCTGAATCACTGCATTATGTCATTATTATAAGATTAGGGAAAAATCACATGCTGCTCCCTCTAGTGACAACCTGAGCACACTTAAGCAATCTGCCCCCCCACTCAGGCCACCACTGTAACCACTATTTTTAGGTTCAGCAGGCAACATTTTTACACAGGATGCAGTGAAACTCTCTCTCTCTACCAGCTCTGACCTTCCTCCCATGCCCATACCTGAACCTACCTTAACAGCTCTCTCTGAGACTGCTGCTCTGCATGCACAGGTCTCATCAGCCTCAAGAAGCTCCTAACAGGATTTACAGAGCTTCACCAGTCCTCAGTTCAAACCTAGTCTGAGCTGAGAGTGACCTCGAGGTAAGAGCACTAGGCAATTGCGATCACCTGAGCAGGGATGTCACGTGTCCATTCTGCAACTGGCACTAGTTGATCAAATAAAAGCAAGCAGGGAAATTAAGAGGAGCTACATACCAGAGAACTGCTATAGCATTGCTCAGATAAGCAGTACCTGAAGGATGTCATTACTTTCTAGAACTTTCCTAGTTTCATGGTTTAGCCGTTTCTCCCATTACAAGAAAATAACCACCAGAGGTGCTGAAGTCCTCTGGACCAGGCACCCTGCCATGTGTGGAGAAACAAAGTTTGGCAGCTCTTTGCAGGGCTGGCTGGCACAGAAGCAAACACCCAACTGCCAGCACATTTCACCAGCCCCTTCAGCCAATTTCAGGTCTTATCCTGCAAATACAGACCTGAAGCACTTGACTGACTTTCCCCAGCATGGGAAACAGTGACCTGTTGCCCACCATTTCCACTGACACGTGGACTCTTGCAGAAAAGGGTCAGACACAGAATTATGGTGGCAGAGCAGCTTGCTGGCAATGTGGAGGAACACATGGGCAGGCATGCATGGAGCTGGAGGTCCCCAGTCCTTTCTCAGCTGAAGGCAAATGTCTAACCCTAGATGGCTCAGTGCTCCGGGACTAGCATCTCTGTCGCTTTGTGTGTCCATATGGCATATACACGTTCTTGTACCTTATCAGAGAAGCTTGCTAGGACCACAGAGCGCACCAAGGGTCCCCTCCTGCACATGTGTGCTGTCACACATTGCACCCAACTTCAGTCCAACCACAATCACTACTAGGACAAAAAAAGTTTTCTCTCTTCCTGCAGTTATAGAAAGCCAGAAAAGGATTCCAAAGCCCTGTCACCTCTGCTTGAGTTTGCAGGGAGCCTGAGAGAAGCTGTTCTGAAAGGGGAGAGTGTATACGTGGGGCTTGAGCCACAGTCACAACTACCATCTGGTTGCCAAGGCTGAGAGGCAAAGGAGAGAAATATAAATGCAAAACATAAATGTAAAAGAAAAAAATAGAAAAGAAATGTAAAAAATATATAAAAAGCAATTGCCACTCTCTCTTACAGCAGTGCCTAGGCTGTGGCTTCATCTCTCAGCTCTCCAAAGCAACAACCAGCAGCTTTGAGCCAAGCCTTGCTACATGGATGGATATCCACCACTGCAGCCTCCATGGGCAGGATGCTTGGAGCAGCAGCAGGAGGCAATGAGCCTGCAAGTAGGGATCATGCCCAGCCAGGGATGCTCCAACGCCACAGGACACAGTAGGCAAAACTAAGCCAACAGAGCAGTTGGGATAGTGGGCAAGAGACAGCCCAGTATGCTGTCACTGAGACAGGGACAGAGAGAAATCTGTCACCTGCTACTGCACCTGGGAAGAGCAGTGGAGCAAGACTGGGGCACTGGATGTGCCTATTTAACATCATTTTAAAAAATAAATAACTAAAAATAATTATTTAAAATAATCTCAGCGCCATGGCATCTCTATGCCCACCGCAGATAGGAGGGCTTCAGCAGAGCAAGCTGTGGCCAGATGTCCTTGTTCCTTGTCTAGGACCTAATGGAAGAGGACAGACTGGACAACTAGGCGGTGAAAAACCTTACAAAATTCAACAAAACCAAGTGCAAGGTCCTGCACCTGGGGAGAAATAACCCCAGACACTAGTACAGGCTGGGGACCGACCTTCTGGAGAACAGCTCTGCAGAGAGGGACCTGGGTGTCATGGTGGAAGACAAGTTGACCATGAGGCAGCAGTGTGCCCTCGTGGCCAAGAAGGCCAATGGGATCCTGGGGTGCGTTAAGAAGAGCATCTCCAGCAGGTCGAGGGAGGTGATCCTGCCCCTCTACTCAGCCCTGGTGAGGCCACATCTGCAGTATTGTGTCCAGTTCTGGGCTCCACAGGACAAGAGGGATGTGGAGCTGCTGGAGAGAGTCCAGCGCAGGGCTACAAGGATGATCAGGGGCCTGGAACATCTGCCCTATGAGGAGAGGCTGAGGGAGCTGGGCCTGCTCAGCTGGAGAAGAGAAGGCTGAGAGGGGATCAGTGTCTATAAGTACCTTGTATTCTATAAGGGAGTAAGGAGGATGGGGCCAGCCTCTTTTCAGTGTTGGCTAGCGATAGGACAAGAGGAAACAGCCACAAATTGAAGCGCTGAAAGTTCCACAGGAACTTAGGGAAAAATTTCTTAACACTGAGGGTGACGGAGCACTGGAACAGGCTGCCCAGAGAGGTTGTGGAGTCTCTTTCTCTGGAGATCTTCAAAATCCGCTTGGACGCAGTCCTGTGCCACGTGCTCTAGGTGACAGGTGACCCTGCATGTGCAGGGGATGGGACTAGATGATCTCTAGAGGTCCCTTCCAACATAAGGATTCTATGACTGACGTGTGATGTGCAGACCTCCAGGGCAGGAGGACAACACACTGAGTCCTAACACAACATACCTGAGGTACCAGCTCCCCACTAGAGACAGGCAATGCACCCACCTGCAGCGAGGAAGGGTCAGCATGCATTGCTCCAGCAGGACATATGTGATGCTCTGGCTCCCAGGGGGACACAGGCAGTGCAGTGGCTCCCAGCAGCACATGCGCGATGCAGTACCTGCCGGCAGAACATGTGTGATGAACCAGCTCCCAGTGAGACACCTGCAGTGGCACATGTGTGATGATACTCATTCCCTGGTGGCACTCCGGTGATGCAGTGATTCCCAGCAGGACACGTGCAGTGCACCAGCTCCCAGCGGGACACACGCAATGCAATGACTCCCAGAAGCGCAGCATCAGCATGCAAGGCATGGACTTCTACCATAACACGTGTGCTGCGCCAGCTCCTAGGAGGACAGGCTCTGTATGTGATACACCAACTCAAGGCGATGTATTAACCTCCAGGGGCACAAGAGCCAGCTTGCCATGTCCAGGCCCCTCTGTGTTGTGCTCCTGGTCCAGCAAAGCCATGAGTGCTGCCCTGAGAGCAGAGAGCGGGTGCTGGGACAGGACGGGCTGTGTGTCTAGGGGGACAGAGATGCCATAGAAGGGCTCCCAGTGCCACCTAGTGGGAGACAGGAAACGCTTAGGGGCCACCCATCCCTGAGACCTGGGTGCTGGTGAGCACAGCGGACCTTCCTGGCCAGAGCAGCCTCTCCCTTCACCCTGTCAGACCTTGCTGCCCCAGCAGTGCCACAGTCCTGAATGCTGCCCTGCAGCCTGCCCAGTGGGCCCTGCCAGCCCTCCTTTAGTGCTGGCTCATCCTGGGCCCTCGAGGTTGTATAAGGCATCATCGTGGGAAGGACAGAGGAACTTATTCTGGGTACAGATTCTGGGTACAAATCATATTGTGTACAGTCCTGTCAAGTCACAGGGTCTCCGTACTGCACTTGGTCAGATATCCATAGCTCTGCCTATAAACTGCAGCATCTGAGAAGCAATAAAGCCGCTGTCACAAGGCAATAGTTCAAGAAAGCTACCCAAACGAGTACTGCATCTTCAGGACACACACTGATGGTCATGCATTTTTTATTTGCATGGTCACTGCAACTTTACCCTCATCTCTGTATATTAACTCTGAAACACACAATCATGCATATACAGAAATGCACCACAGACACATCAGACACACCAGCCGAAGAAAAGCCCGGCACAGCAAACAGCTTGGGTGACTGGACAAGTTTTATTTTATAGGCTTTCTCCCTCAAAAAACATACCAGAGGTTTGGGGAGGTGAGAATAGAAGATGGGGCCATAAGGATGTAATACAGAGCTGTGTGGAAGTTTACACAAAGAAGGGCTCCAAAGGAGTAACAAAAGCCATTTAACTTATGCAGGGAAGGGAGGTATATGATTCTGGTGCACAGAAGTGCCATCTTTCATTCAGTTTTTCTACACAGCACGCAACAGTCAATCTTTTAAGCAGCATGTCCACTTGTCTACAGCCTCTTTGACTTTTCTTCCATTCCATCTGCCTCTTCAGACTCTTTCTTCCTCACATGTCCTCAGCCTGAAAACAAGCCCTAGGATATTAAAGAGAAAACCATGACACCTTGTGGAACAGATGGGGCCTTCCACAGATAAAGGCACTCTCATAAATATCAGTATTTTCCCCTGCAGGTCAAAATGCAGGTGAAAACAGCCCAAATAGGCCCCAAATAACTGCAAATTCCCAGTAGACACCCCAACTAATGAGCAAATACAGCCCCTCTTTGCGCAGAAGATCAGCGACCAGATTTTTGCTGACCTTAATCGTGATTAAACTGAGCATCTCTCCGGGGAGTTTTTTCCAGGGAACTAAAATCCTATCAAAAATTAAAGAAGCTGCAAGATGCTGTATTATCCTCATGATCCACCTCCCGATCAAGGCAAGGGGGAAGACTAGAAAATGAAAGTACTCAATCTGAGACTAATTCTGGTGATGATCTCAGCTACTGCAGATCCCAAACAGCCCTGCAGTAATACATGAGATCAGTCTAGAAATGGGGAGAGAGGAATTGCCACAGAGAGGTGGCTACAGAGTTCAAGGCAACAAGAGGAAAAGAGGTAACAAAAAACCCTGTCTGTGATTAAGAAGGCTATTGGTATAAGCAAGGGCCTAGGCAAACTAATGGAATGGGCACATCTCTCCAGTAAATATCCAGCACAGACCCAGGACACCAAATGAACAGTTCAGATTTGTCTACAAAGGCAAAATGCCATCCCCACAGGGTTACATTCTCCCAACGCCCTCATCCCTAGGACAGCCCATTCTCACCTAGAGCAGAAATCCTTCAGGTTCCCAACGAAATGCCATCTGGTGCCTGAACACTGGAGCTGAGGGCTGTCCTCTTCCCATGGACCCACCTCTTCTGCTCTCACATGTCCCACCTGCCAGCCCTCTGCCTATATTAAAAGCAGCAGAGCCTGAGGTTGGAAAGCTCAAGCAGGCTGAGGTAGTCTACTGTACTTCCTCAGGACTAATGTCCTTCAGAGCTGCCCTTTCCTTCTGGAGCAGCATGGTCTGAAAGAAAGGAGAGAGATGGGAGTACACATCAGTCTCAGAGATGAACTTCTCTAACCACTTAGGATCTGATTATTAGTTTGAGAGCACTTACATGAGAGAAAGCATAGCTGGGGAACTGTTAAAGAGAGATTTGACTAGATCCCTTCCAGGTCACCAAGCACAGACAGGGTGGCAGAAGCAGCTTCGGGCTCTTGGCTCTGTCAAATTTTGGTGGCAAAACTGAAAACTGTTGTAGAAGACATTTTCATTTGGCAATTTTTGCCAAGCTGTCAGGACACGCTGGTGATGACTGCTGGTGCTGCAGAGAGACCTGGGCTGGCAATAAGGGGAGCTGGGCTTAGGGCAGGTGGGGATGGTCAGTACATAGGAGGGAGAGCTAAAAAAAAATTGAGGTGCATGAACACGGTGGATCCTGTTACTAGGGAAGGGAAGAAGATCATTGGTGAAAGGTGTTGGGGGAATTATCGGATCCTAGGAGAGTCCAGGGAGAATCAGACCCATCAGAGGCTCAACAGCTCAAACAGATCACAGCAATCAAGCTCCTGCTGGTGCATGACCCAGTCCCAAGAATGAGAATGTTACAAGATGAGGCCAAGCAGACTTTCCGGTGCCTCCAGACCAGGAGGACTTCTGCTGGCCTGCAGTACTGCACATCCAGGCATATCCTGCTTTCTTCAGCAAGAAGCCCTGAGGGCTGAGGCATACCATGCTTCTATGTGACAGCTGGCATCTGCATAGGAAATCATCCTTCAGAGAGATAGGTCATTATGTGAACTCCAAGAAAGGTGTTAACATCTGCCATCTGGTTCCAGAGAGACTTTTAAGGGTCCTGGGAATTAATCAGATAGAAATGGAGTTTTCTCCCTGCTGGACAGTTGCTCATCTTTCAGGAGGGCCTTGGTTTTCCTGGGTTCCACACCCAAATAAGATTCAGGTCTCAGAATAGAGCTCTCCATAGACCAATCCCAGAACTCTTTGCCCAAGCAACCCAGGGCAATACTCAGAAGGGAAGTAAGAGGTACAGGGCGCTGCCATGCACCCAGCGAGCTCCTTCTGGGTATGCCTACAAGGCCACACAACTCCATTCCCTGGTTTCCTTTGAGGCTACAAATATGATTAAGAGCCTGGAGCATCTCTCATGAGGAGAAGCTGAGAGAGTTGGGCCTGTTTAGCCTGGAGAAGAGAAGGCTAAGGAGATATCTTATCAGTGTGTACAAATATCTGAGGAAAGAGTGTCAAAAGGATGGGGGCCAGACTAATTTCAATGGTGTCCAGCGGTAGGACAAGAGGCAACGGGCCTGAAACACAGGGAGTTCCATCTGAATACAAGGAAAAACTTCTTGACTGTGAGGGAGTTGGAACAGGTTGCCCAGAGAGGCTGTGGAGTCTTCTTCTCTGGAGATGTTCAAAACCCACCTGGACACAATCCTCTGCAACGTGCCCTATGCAGCCTTGCTTGAGCAGAGGTGTGGGACTAGGCGATCTCCGGAGGTCCTTTCCAAACTCAACCCTTCTGTGATTCTATGATTCAAGGAGACCCTACTCTAGATCCTAGTCCTTGACTCTTCATCCACACTATAGGAACAGCTTTTTGCAGGTAGATTCTAGTTTGGAGGGCATCAGTTCAGCTTGTCCTAGGTGATACATCACTGCATATGCATGAGACAGGTCACATCCTGGCTGTCACATGTCTTCAAGATCACAGCAATTTCTCCTACTAAACCCCCAGCAATTACTGATGATGTCTTACAGCCAGCAGGCACCAGAGGAAACCTGATCCAAAGACTATGCAGTGTGGAAGTGGTCAGTCCTAAGCACTGCTGACCTAAGCCACCCTACATCATATGGCATGGAAGCCAGGGACTGCTCATAGACTCAAATGTCGTTGGTAGTATATGCTAAAGCTCTGATACTATCATTAGAGACAGCTCAAGCCTCCGGGCCCACAGAAGTTGTACTATGTGAGAATAACAGTAGTACCCTTCCTCAGCAGTGGCAGGAGGGTTAGAAAGGACCACAAAAAACAAGGTAAGTGGAGTGATCCCATCACCAATGGTGCCTTCCCAGGTACTAGCAAACTGCTCCTCAGGGCACTTCCCAAGCTGGAGATTGTAGTTGCCATGGGACTTTTAACAGTGTTGAGCAAGAAGTTACAGCTGGCTCTGATTGCTGCCTCTCAGCAGGGAGTGAGCAATCCCTATATATCTCATCTGCAAAGTGTGACAGGGTCTCCTTGAATTTTTTTTTCAGACGTGCATATAAAAAATAGGTAAGTATATATCATATATATAAATATATATATAACGTGTGTATATATACTTCTAACCAGCATGCTGAAAGCACACAGTGTGCAAAGCAATCCCACTCTTCTCTCTGTGGATCTGGGAATCTGCCGACAAGGAACAGGCCACCTGCAGACTGGCAGCAGCCATAAATCCTGAGGCTCATGTCCTCCGAACCAGCATGCTGCTTACTCCCAACTGTCCATAGGATCACAGCAGACAGCTCTAAGTTATGCCTTCCACATAGCAACCACCAGCAAAAACAGATAAATTCTGGCCTTTATTCTGTCTCCGTGCCTCTCTGCTCCAGCAGTCAGAGAAGCATCAATGTTTACCTATATATTAGCATAATCACACCATCTCAGATAACCTAAAGCACACATGAATATTGAGGTCCTGCAATCAAGCCAGGCCCTAGATTACTGTTTTCTGGGAATCAAAGACAAGAAACATGAAGGCAGTCACAATTCTGCTTGAACTGCATTTTGCTGACCATCAGTCACTCTCTGTAATTAATTACATCCTTAAAAAGCATAAGAAACTAAGACAAAGAAGATCCACAAGCTAAGATGACTGCACTGTATCCAAAGTGCATTTATCTCTAGACAGTGAATAAATAACTCTGATGTAACTACTTACAGCAATTTTTCATGAGATGTTTGAAAATCAAACCCTCCTTCCAGACTTATCACTGATACAGCTCTGGGCAAATGTGCTGATGGAAAACCACCAGCCATATTTACAAATGAGTCCAAAATCCTGCACATAAATCCAGGAGAAACTACTCCAAGGGCTGCAACACCACCTCCTCTTTCTATAGCTATGCAGCAGTGCAAGCATTTCTCTGTGCAGTTCATGGGTATTTTAGCCCATATCATTATTGTGGAGAGCACAAATACTCCATTCTCAAGGACAGACAAGAAGTCAAAAGCCGAGTGGATATTCCCAAAATCCCTCGAACATCTTGAGACCCAGAGCATTCAGACTTGCTTTTCCCATGTGTACGGCAAATGGACACGGTTTGTACCCAAAGCAATGTCAGTAGTTGATGGATGCTATTCATTTTCAGATTTCTGCTCAACTGGAGTCATAATCTAGTGATTTCATTCACTACCAGCCTCTGACTGCAGGAAAATGCAAACATTTAAATGGGCTATTTCTGCACTTGACTAACAATCAGCCCTTTTCAGGGAAGGAAGCTTGCTCTTTCATCTCAGGCAGCCCATATTGCCACTGCTTAATCAGGACGAGATTTAAGGAAGCCTGCTGTGAGATGACACAGATTGCTTCCTCCCCTGGGAGCTGACAAAAACTACGGTCAGTGTGTGACCAGAAACCTCTGCAAAAAGAGTCCCCATTATACACAACAGCTGCGTCCTTCTCTCCTTTCTCTGCTGGCATTTGGTCCCCACACACCTGGACTAGAATCCAGGAGCTCCATGTGTCCAACCACACCATATATCAACCCCTGTCTTTATTCCTTGGAAGGACCAAGTAACTCTTAACTGGCCACCGCACAGTAATGGGAAAGCAGGCAACTAAAGGGAGAATAAGGAGCTGTTCACGCATCTTTTTTGCTTCCCAAGTCAGCCCTGTAGACAGAGTCTTGTCTGGGTGTAGATGAAGCCATCTGCTCTGTGTCTGGCAACTCTAGACAGGCAAAGGGCATGGACAGCTGCTGTATCCCGTCACTTACTACCCAGGGAATTCCCAGCTGTGCTGGGAGAGGGGCAGAGCTGGGAGAAGAGGCTCTGGGCAAGGGACACACAAGGCAGAGATGCCAGCATGCAAGGCAGAGGTGGGCAAAGCCAAATCCACAGGACAAAACTGGGCATCTGAGATTCAGTACACACAGGTTCAGTACAAATGGCTCCAGACAGTAGAGATTTTTTTTTTTTGATTCTCTTCCTCTCAGACCACTGTGAAAGAGCTGGCAGTTGCCCTACAAGAAGAACAGGTGAAGGGTTGTGTCTTCAGCCTCAGCAGGCCCCTCAGGGCTCTGAATTTACCATCCTGTCAGGGCGCTGGAGCTAAGCAGTGCAACTGCTTCATTGCACTCAACTAAGTAGTGCAACTTTTTCTTGGATAGGGATTCAGCATCCTTATTCCAGCTTCAGGGCTAAAGCTGCTGCTGAAGGGCAAAAAACAAGCATGTGGGACCCTCAGCCACACATATTCCCTAAACCTCTTCATCCTAGCATGGCAGATAGGATGTTGTAGGTTTTGTTATCCTGCAACAGAACTACACATGTTCTGGCAACCTGCTGTAGATGCCCTACTCCAAGCAGGGGGGGGTTGGACCAGACGGTCTCCCAAGGTCTCTTTTAACCCCAACTATTCTATGATTCTGTTTGACTAGATCCGTCCAGAACCCTTTCCACACAAAGCTTCTATGGCCTGTAAGGACTATCCATGTTAGTAAACTTGCAGATGTTCACCTCCTTGAATATGAGTTTAGAGAGCAACTGCAGGGAGATCTCACTAGAATGACATCTGAAAATACCAACACCCCTCATAGGACTGTTTTCAAGGAGGTTTGGGGCAGTCCCTTGTAAGATGTGTTACCTTTTCATGTCCCCTCCTGCCCTTCCTCACTACATGTCCCTGTCCTGAGGCACAACTCCTCACATATGCCTGAAACTTGGCTTCTGCCAGCAGGGCATTCTGAATCCCCCAGAGTCCTCTGCAATTCCTAGGACTAGGATTCATGTGGGAGCATTCAGGTAACTTTTCACAGTGATCCTCATCCTTCAGTGGCTTATAGCATAAGAAGCCTTCATGTATTTGCCTGAAAGTTGGCATAAGTAGGACTGTAGAACAGGTCTGCAAAATGTGATAGAAATTACTATGCCAAGCCTCAAGGCCTGAGTGCAAGCCATACTGTTGTTAAGACTAATTTGAGCTGGATTTTATCAAGCAGCTCATTGGCATCCCTCCATGACATGTCTTTGTAGCTTGGAGATCAAGACAAGCAAAGACCACTTCGTAAAGCACTTTTATACCAAGTAATCAACTGAAAGTCTCACAGCCAACTGTAATTGTGCTGTGTCCCCAGCCCAACATCCTTCAAAATCCTGCACAGAAATAGCCACCCTTCCTCTACCTCCCTGACCAACAGCAAAACAGTCCCACCAGATTTTTTTTTTTTTGAAAGCAATCAAAGAGCATAAAAGTTTTATAGTGGAAAGTGTCTGCAATTTTCTATGCGGACATTGCTTATGACTTTGAAAACATATATATTTATGGCTGCATACAGGCATGGCCACAAAAAGGAGAGAGATGTGTCCAGTCATTTCCTGCAATAAAGTAGAAAGAAACAGGATTTCTTAGCATCTGCTCTATCAAAGTAGAGTCAGGCTAGAAGTCATGGAATGAACAGTACTGTACACAGACACACCATCAAGGCTGCAAAAAGTCAGGAGATTCTGCATCAGCATGCCCAGCCAAGCAGCTTTGTGCAAGCAAGGCAGCTCTGACAGGGATGCAGGGGCCAGCAGGTAAACTTACAGGGCAAGCACCAAAACTGACAGCTTCTCCTTCTGCTTCAGTCTGGAAAGATAGACAGTAACATGGAAGGGAATAAAACCAAGGACAAGTGCATTTAATTTCCAAAAGTCCCCTGACTTCACTCATCAGTTCAGCTATTAGAAACAAATGCAAGAGAACATATTATTATTTGCAGGTATATGATTTTAATCAGAGTACCCCTTTCAGCATAAAGAGATAGCTGTGTTACAACTAAATATCTCATGTCAGGTAGATCTCTGCACAACGCCGTGGCAAGAGCAAACTGCACCTGTAGCAGGTTAGAGCTGATGGGGATCATTTCAGAAGAGCATCATGCCCTGCCATTAACAACAGGTGCTGCCTATTAACCTTAATTAAGTCACAGGTGACACTAATCACTTAATGGGTCCTTAATTAGGACCCGAGAAATTTTTAGGCACTGAAAAGAAAAAAAAAAAAAAAATGGCCCAGCTTGAGATGCCAACCTTCTTCCTGCCTACATTTGTTTCCTCTTTTCACTTTTTCCAGGTGCCTCAGGAAAAGTTGTGCCAGATTCAAATCAACAACTGCAACATCTTGCAAGCACCTTGTTTCCTTCCCCAGCTGAGCTAGTAGGGAGTCTGAGCTTCCATCAGGTCTCTCCTGCCCCCCTTGCCCGTGACTGGATATTGCTACACGGAGCAAGGGCCTCAGAGACTTTGGGACTAACGCGCACATTTTTCTAGGACAACATGTTCCAGTTGTAAGCTCCGAAGACCATGTTAAGTGTGATGGAGAGCCAGATCCTGCCTTGGGGTAGTTCCTAGCACTACTGGAATCTGCTTTAAGCTCCTAATCTGTCTCAGCCACAGAACCACTCTTTCTGCAGAGCCCATTAGCAGAGCTTGGTCACCTCCCAGGGATGCTCTCCTTCCTTCAGAGTTCCAGGAAGGAGCCGTGGTACAAGATCTACCATGGAGGAGTGAGTCATGTGAAAACTTTTCCATGAACCATGTGTGGCCTCTTGAGGTCCCTGTGCTGAGAAGAACGGAGAATGGACAAGACCTGAGGTTTCAACAATCTTCCCACACTTCTCCCAAGAAGCCTTCTGCTGGGACCTGCTGTTGGTTTCATTCTTTTCAGTCTCTCTGGAGTACCTTGGAAGAAAGGTTTCTGTTTCAATTTGGACAGGTCCTTCCCACCACCCATCCGCTAGAAGGGGATCAGAAGAAGGGCACAGTTTGATGAACACTTCTGAGACAGCTGCCCCAGCATGGGTTGCCCTGGCCTTCCATAAACCTTTGGGTTTGCGGATTTTTTGCAGAGTTACATATACCACGGGACAGCAAAAAGTAACCACTAAAGAAATTTTAATCCAATACCTAAGGTTTGATATCTGCACTGCTGAGCAGTACAGGAATTTTGCTGCTGCTATCAGCTGTTATCTCTTGAAAACCAGACACTAAGATATAGTGATATAAGTAAATTAAACCACACAAGGGCAATGCAAGTGTCTGTACTTTCACACTATTGGAGAGTCCCTGACATTGTTTAATCTAGATGAAACAACTCCTGAACCAAACAATTCCTGGTCATGGTTCAAGAGTTAGCATGACCAAGAATCCTTTCTTGTAAGTAATTACCCTACTTTAGAGGTTATGTTTAATAACATGGACATTGCCCATCTCTGTAACAGAGAAAAAAAAAAAAAAAACTCATATCAGTGTAGCCTCAGAGATGTAGAGGGGAACGAGGGCCGGAGAACACCCAATACCCAGCAGGACAAGACAGCCAGGTTTTCCACATTCACTCTGTATTACTGTAAACCATATGCCCTATGGACACACAACAGGCCTGTTTGTGTGAGAGAAACAAAAGCTATCTATTTGAGCAGCCCAAATTCCTGCCTTGGTTTGTTTAATCTTCGTCAAACAAAGCCTTAAAAAATTAAGTAGATCGGATAAAATGCAGATTTCACTCCATTGCTCTCCCTCTCCTTCAACAGCTGGTTGGAGTTGTCATCCAAGGGGGTATCTGAATGCATGTTGCAGCCCAAAATCCTTACTCAGTGGAACAAGGCCTCAGTGTCTGACAAGGCTATTGACAAATTGCTCTGTCACTCTTGAGTTTATTCTAATCAGGGGCTGTCTGTGCTGAACACAAGACTTTGTTGGGGCCTACATAGGAAAGCAATGGCCTGTCTGCACTAGGCTAGGCAAAAGATGCCAGGAGGACACGAGGAGTGCAGAGGCTCCTGCCCTTCCTCCCAAGGAAGCTATTGCTTGGCTGATCTTAAGGCAAGCCACCCCAAGACTCAACCGGCCTGGCAACCCTTCTGCAAAATAATCAGCTAGAAAGCAAAACGGTTCCTCGTGCGTCTCTGCATACCCAGGGCCTCACATTCTTCATCAGTCAGAAGACAAGCATGAAACAAATGCAGGACCTGTGGGATGCCCTGGGCTCACCTGGAGCCAGGGATATCTCAATCCTGTGCCAATCATAGTCTCAGGCCAGATGGGATCCCTCTTTGAGGCTCCCCTCCCAGGATTGCTCTCCGTCCTCCAGACCTGTCTCTTGACAGCACTTCAAGGGCTTTCCTAAAAGCGCCATAGGCAGGGCACAGCCAGGCTGGAGGGCTCTGCTGTTCCACAGGCTTGCGATGGCTCTGCAGTGGCAAGCAGCAGTGGCAGGGTAGTCAGGCTCCCAGCAGGCAGTGCCTAGCACATGTATGTCCACAGATGAGGGGGAAGTTCTCACACACAACGACTGCCTGAAGAACTGCTCAGCTGGCCTGCAGTCTGGTCCCTGACCATGACAATTTTGAGGTTCATGTGCCTTTTCCCCACTATGTTTCCACCTCTCCTACACCGTTCTGTCGGCCTCCTCCTCACAAGTACTGCACCCGTCCTCCTCCCTCCTGTCTTGTGATTTCCTCCGAAATTTGCCTCCCAGAAAGCAGTAGAAAGCAAAGCAAAATCGTCCCCAGGATTGCATTCAGACAAAGCTCTGACAAGGACCTTTCCCAGGTCTTCCCTGCAGATGCCACTGGGAATGTCAGCAGGGCGACATTTTTGCACCCGATGGCAGTTTTCTAGCCTTGCTCACTCCGTGCACAAAGGAAACTAAGCCAGTGTACCACTGCTCGGCAGCTGGGACATCCGCTTCCTTGTTTCTGCCTGTTCATTATGCAGCTGGGTTTAAAACCCTCCAGTACAGTCCAGCAGCATCCCAAATCCCTGCCTGCCAAGACCAGCAAGTCCTATGATTTCTGAGTGGGTGACTCCTGCCAGATACCACCTCAGCTCAGAAACATCGTGCTGACAGGCTGGGAGTTAGTTTCCCCTGGGAGGTGAGAGGGCTCTTTGTGGCAGAGTAAGGGCAGCTGGCTGCTACAAAGAGAAGCTGTCACCCTCCTGCCTGCCTGCTAGGTCACCGTCTCCATCAGGGGAGCCTGCGTTGCATTTTACCAGACACCACCATGTCCTGGAATCCTCAGAGCTGTGAAATGAAGCTGCTCTGACAACTCCCCCCTGCAGAGAAACAGCAAGCACCAAAGGCCATGGGCCTCCCCAGGCCAGCAGAATGATTTCCAGAAGCCTTCAAATGCCAGAGTGGTCAGGACTGGCATTGCGTCCATCAGTCAACCTTGGCCCTCTGTCCAGGAAAGCCCTCTGTCCTCTTCAAGAGGAAGAGATGATAGGTACGACACCTTGGAGGTCTCTCAGTGTGGTGGATAAGAACACGTTCGTCTTGCACACTGCCTCAGTGCACTTCGCCAGCCCTGCAAGGACCTGGCCAGCCGGCTGACAATGACAAAAGCCTTGGGACAACAGATCCTGGACACCAGTCCCCAGTGATACCAGGACATAACAACTGGAAACAGGCCTTACCTGGGAGAAACTTTGGGCCAGACCTGCAAACAGGATATTTCTTTGGGTTTTCCTTGTCACTAAAGAGCCTGACACCCCCAAGCTTGGGGATGGATTTCAAGCATAGATACAAAATAAATAATGGCCTCCTGGCAGACTGAGCTTGGTGGGTTTTGTTCCCAGGCTTGTCTCTGTCACCGCACATCTTTTACAAAGTGGAGACTTGCATGCAGTTGTATGACTCCAGGAACCTGGGCTTTAAAAGAAAACCTTGTAAGAAGTCCCATCGCCCTTGTAACAATTTTATGAGTCCCTGCCCAGGCAGCAATCCCCTCCGCATGGCCCAAGGTCTCTGAGCCAGGACAGGCCAGCTATGCTTACTGTGTTTTCCTCTGCCATCATAAATCCGTTCTAATTCCTTCTAAATCGTTCCTTGTCTCCATCAAAGCACAGTTCCCTCCCCACTTCGCCCAGCAGGGATTAGTGCAGCTCTGTGGAGCAGGCAGAGTGAAGGCAAAGCCATGCCGAGCACTGCCTGTGGGCAGGAGTTTCCCTCATTCTTGTACCCCCTACTCTTGCTGGGGACTTCTTCAACATGGCCTTCAGGAGCCCTTCACAAGCCCTTCACAAACCAGGAGCAGGGCTGCTTCAGAGCTTGCTTTATCACAGAATCGCAGAATGGTTGAGGTTGGAAGCAACCTCTAGAGATCATCTAGTCTAACCCCCCTGTTCAAGCAGGGACTTTCAGCCTCCTCTGCTGTCTCCCAACAGCATGACCTCTTTTCCCCTTCTCTGGCTTATTTCCCACTTCATTCCAGGCTCCAGGCTGCCCTGCTTTGGAAGTTGACAAAGACTCCTTGGTGTCTTCCAGACCCACATGCTGCCACCTCTCTGTTCCTGGCCCCCCACCTCTGTGTCTTGCAGGAGGCCAGGACTTGCAGGAGGAACACAACAGTTTCAAGGCTTTCATGTATTGGCTCCAGTTCGCACCCAGCTCTGGGGGCTCACCCCTTCTGCCAGGGAACACTCCCCAGCAGAGGAAGCTGCTCCATTGAGGAGACCTTGTATTGCTAATACAGGAGACAGAGACCACTCCATCCTCCTGTGATCAAGGCATTCAAAACCTGCTGTTTCCTGTTTTCCCATCTCCAGACTAGGCTGCTGATGTAGTCTAACCCATCTCTACTTCCAGCTGGCCAACAGCAGAGCAACCTTCTCCACTGAAGGGGGGACAGCATCAAACATCATCCCTAAATACACAATTGTACATTAGTGCAGACCCTTGATACCAAGAGTTGAAGTCTTAAGAGGCACTGCAAGACTCACAGACACAACCCAAACTCTCTTGACTGCAAAAACAACTTGATGGAAGAGGAAAAGAAGCAGCAGGATGCCAGACTAGCTCACTTTCTTACTCACAGGTGCAAGAAAGATCGGGATAAAGCCAGGATGAGCCCTGTCGGGACTCTGTGGGGAACTGTAGGTAGCAGGTGAGTACAGCATCACACCTATCTGTGTTCTAAGGGAACCTGAAGCGCTCAACTGCACCAAAGGGAGTGATTGGGGGTATTTGCAGGAAGACACCCCTCATTTCAGGACTGCTCCACCATTTCATCTACTAACCAGTGAGAGGTAACAGATATCTGGGCAAGCACAAGCAGCATTCACAAGGCTTGGGGTCTATAGGGCCAATGTTTGATGGCATTGTAATTACAGAAGTGCCATACAGGACAGTGGGTGGGGGGAATAAGATGTTGCGGTGCACCCTGAAAGGACCAGGGCAGCCATGGGAGGTTAGGCTGCCTTTTATAGGCTGCCAGACCTATAAGGGTCAGGCAACCAGCACTTGCCACTGTGCACAAAACATTCACGCCTTTGCGCTGCTCTCCTTGCGCTGGCATGCCTGCTCCAGACACAGGCCTCACTGCAAGGCCCAGCCAGGCCAGCGTTGTGCTTAGTAACACTCGTCCCCAGAGGTTGTTAGCTGGCCCCTGGACATGGAGATTCTGGGGTTTCTTTTTTCTTTTTTTTTTTTCTTTTTTTTTTCCCCCCTCAGCATCTATCAGTGATCACTTCTGGCTCCAAAGGAATGCTGTGGCACAGTCACATCTGCACCCACTTCCCCAAGCCCCCTGCTCCAAGAAAAGAGCTTCCCAGGGCCCCGTGGTATCATCTTCTGTTGCAGCTCTACCATAGCATGGCATGTCCCTAAGGCATGTCCCAGGCGAGAAGTGAGACATGGGGAATTAGAGAGGAGGGGAATAGCTGCATTAATCCACATATCCCACACAAAGCCTCGAGGTTGTTATATCTTGCCTACAGACCGCTGCTGGGACCTCACCACCTTGCTCTGTGAATTAAGGATGTGCATTAGTAACACAAGCCAATACCTCACAGGGTGCAGGCTACCAGGGGCTTTCCTTTTTCCCTGTGCAAAAAACATGGCTGCAAAAGTCCCAACCAAGCGTTTCCTCCCTGCCACTGAAAACATGGGAAAATGAAGCAACTGCCCCTTCTTTTTGGTGGAAACTGCAGAGGAGAGGAGTGTCTGGCAGAAACCCATGGCAAGGAACCCAGGGAAAGAAATATCTTCAGACCCTCGCCTCTTCATAAGGTGCTGCACCACTGGTCCTAACTTGGACTGAGAGCTGAACTTACACTGGAAGGAGATTTTGAGGCCTAACTTAGTTTAAAATCCTTCCTGCTGCCTGGCAAGTGGTTCATGTGCTGAGCACACCAGGACTAACCTTGTGCACAAGATGATACAAGCTAGCAGGAGAGAGATGGGAATGAACTGATGTTCCTCTAAACCCCTGGTTAAACTTCAATCCTTTTCAATGCCAGAAAGAGTCAAAATTCATTAAAACCCCCAAAGGAGCCCATCAGGAGACAGCAAATAGGGCCTGAGCATTGTCTCACCAGCAGGTTTGTAGCTCTGTCACCAGAAACCCTTCTCTTTTCGGTGACTCTCCTGAAAGGAACCAGTAGAAGTCGCTCCAATGCAGCCCTCAAGTTGGCTCAAAATCGGGCTGAAGGTTCCCCAAGATGAACCAGGACAGGGTTCTGGCCGAATACATGCCAGGATGATTGCCAGTGAGCAGTATTTTCCAGCTACCGTGGGCCTCAGATCGGCTTTCAATTTGTCAGACTATTAGGGGGAAGGTGTTTAGCAGCAATCAGAGCTAAACTGACGCTCCCGTCCCTTCCTTTTCCCACCATGGCAGTGTGGGAATGGGGTTCTCGCTAGGGCATTTGCTGTAATGAGTTCAGCTCTGGCAGTTAAAGTTAGAGCTCACCTCAGCCATCTAGCTAATTCTCCTGTAATTTAGTCCGACAATTCATGGTAACTTTTTAAGGACCTTGTGCCTGAGCATGTTACTGCTCTCAGATCTCAAGAACCACGACCGCCCTGCTGACAGGCCTCCCAGGCTCCCTGAAGCGTCTGTCGTCTTATTAGCAGAGCCTCCACTTGGGATTTATTTTCCATCCAGAATTTAAGCAGAATTTATGTATTAACTAAAGACTATTAGTGCCAAAAATAAGTGGAATGCCACTTGCTCAGCAACACAGGCCTTACGAGAGCTCACGTGGCACAACCAGCCCACCCAATCGCAACCTCAGAGAAGCTTTTTATAGACACCCACGTCTGATGGAGTGCAAGTGATGCTCTGCTTGTCTCAAGCTTTGCTCTGCAAGCATCTGATTGCAGAAAGAGGGGGAGGGAAATATCCCTGCATCCATAGCATGAGGTTCAGTTCCCGTCTGGAGCTGTTTGCCTCCTCCCTTCTGCTGATCAGGGAAGCAGCCAGGTGGAACTAGTTTGGGTAACGCATAGTGGCAGAGCTGCTTCATTTCTCTGCCATAAGCACATGCACATGCAGCATGCAGCTTCTGACATAGAGCCCAAGCACTGCTGAATTACTCAGTGCAATATTTTACCATGCAGCATCCCCTGCTTCTACCAGTAGGACAAGATTGCTGGATTGAGTCAAAATAAAAAAAAGGTCATCCAGCATTTTGCTTCTCTAGTTAATGGTGGCTTCTCTGTTTCCCATGTTCTTCCCAAGGACTTTCTTTCTTTTGAGTACATCCCCCACCACTGAGTTGGCTCCATTACCAGGAGAGTGACACTGATGTGACTCTGAAGGCTTCTCAAAGGACTGTGACTGAGCTCAGCTGCAGGCAGGCAAAGCCAGAGCAGCAACAGAAGCACTGTCACTGCCAGCAGGCTCAGGAAGGCCACACGGCACGAGCTGAGGCACACAGAAGACTCAGCAGCAGGTGGAAGGGACTCTCGCGCACTGAAACAAACACAGCCATCTGCCTGGCATGGCCTGTACACTTTCATTGCTCCCTATTTCACTCTCTTCCTTACCAGCCATACCACAGCCCGCCACCAAGTCACACTCAGCTGCTGAGTGCAGGAAGAGCAAGGACTGGGGCAGAGTTGTTCTTCTCTACAGGACACGCACAGTGCTGGACGGGACAGCGGCTGCCTGAATTACGCTGCAGTGTGGGGCAGGACGCAGACCCTGCCTATGCACCCTCCCAGCCTTGGGCCTCGGACCAAAGGAGAAGCTGTGTTTCCTGCATAAACAGGCCACAAACTCATAGCAAGGACAGCAGGGCTGGGGCACACACTGCTCATTAGCACAAAGCCCTCTGTGGTCCCATGTCTTCTTACAGAGGTTTGAGCAATGCCTTTAGCCAGGCCAGTGGACCAGATGCCTCCAGGCAAACTGCTGAGTTTCACTCTACCATCAGACCCACCTGACTCAGATTGTGGTCTGCAGAGCACAAGCTCGCAGTCTCTGCTGCAAGTGGAACATTTGTTCCCACCCAGAAGTCTTCTCTGCAAGCTGTGAGGAGGAAAGGCAAAACCCCCACCCAACAGTCTTCCTGGCAGTCATCTCTGTTGCCCCATTCCTTGCCCTCTTGTTTGTGCATCACTGATCTACCCAGCAGAGAGCAGGGAATGCTGTCTGTGAGCGGCAGAGGATCAGCAGGTCTACCAACATCACCAAGCCCAGCAGCAGGTCTCTTTGCAAAGGGGTTGTGAGGCGCAGTCCCATTTCCCGTTTAAAGATGGTAAAGAGTTGCTCTTCAGACCTCAGACCCTGCTCCCCTTTTGCCCACGAGTGAACCCTGACCAAGCTAAGCCAAATGACCTCTCCAGGCACAATTCCCAGCCACGCTGCTCCCAGCCAGTCCCCACCTCCAAACATGACCCCAGCCTCATCCCAGGAGTGCAATGAGCAGCTGATAGAAGCAAGCCAAGACCAGATGGATCATGTGCAAGAGGAGGATGGGGACAAAGAGGGTTGGGGCAGGATGCCTGGGCCCTGGGTGGTATGGCAGTGCCTCCCCAAGAGAGGTACCGTCAGGCTTCAGACATCTCCCAGGCGAATTTGCTCCTCGATCCTTGGGTAGCAGTGGGCTGAGGCTCCTCTGGGAAGGCCTGTCACGGTCATGGCAGGAGGACGATGCACAGTGCTTTTAGACTCCTCTCTAACATATTTGTGGCCTTTGGTGAAGGAAAGCCAGGGCCTCATGGGACTCTGAATGAGCCCTATGGGAAGGGGCGAAGAGACAGAAAGTGGCGAATATACTTTTTGAACTTGATCCAGAGCAGCGAAGGTGATAAAACCCAGAGGACTCAATGCCGTGGCTGCACAAAAGCCCAAATATCTGTCCTTCCACATCATGGAGAGGGATTCCGCATCATGGCAGTGGAGAGACCTCTGTGCCTTGAAGCTGTACAGAGGAGACGCTTCTCTTCCACAGTCCTCACTCTGAAGGGAATGTCAAAATGGTATCCAGGGATGGAGGAGCCAGTGGCTGTGCATGGGGACAGCTCTGGAGCCACACTCTGCAGACAGACACTGGGCTGCAGGCACATATAAGGTCACTCCGCTTTTATGGGAAATCTCTGAGGAATTCAACAGGAGGGAGCCAGGGAGACACTGAATGGGTATGCTACCTCTAGCTGCCTTCTTGGCCAAGGGTCCGGGGTACCTTGTAATGCAAACACCAGTTCAGGCTAGCAGTCCTACACGCACTAAGCCTCTAACAGTCTGCAGGACTTCAGCTACAGGAAAGTGATAACCATATGAACAAGAACTCCTGGCCAGGGTGTCCTGAACATTTAGTGGCACTGGACAACTTGGTGTTTCCACCTCTCATCCAGAAATTAAATTTCAAGGGAATTGCCTCCAAAAATATGCCTAAATGGAAAAAAAGATGTCATCAAAACTCCTTTGAGTTTTCAAACAGGGTAGAGCAAGGGAGAACAGTGCAGAAAAAAAGGACTTGAAGCCATCTTTAAAAACATGTTAGGGTTTTCTTGGCTCAGCTGCAATTATCGCTCTAAAAGCTGAGGATGTAAGATAGGGAAGAACGTGTGTGTGGGAGGGAGAAGAGAGGAGAGGAGGGGAAAAGAGAAAGGCAACAGCAGCATGGAAGGAAATTCAACACTGCTAAGTGAAAGCCACAGTGACAAGCAGAATTTATTTCCATGAAGAAGGGTTTTCCATGTTATCCATTACACAGAGAAGAAGAAAAGATACTATTTTGAAGAACATGGACCATAAAAGTAAGTATCCTGGGAGGGTTTTACCTTGCATGCTGTGTCCAGGAAATTACACTTATGTATACCATTCCCGCCACACACACAACAGATGAGCTTAGACCAGCATAAAACTTTTCCAAATAAAATCCTATTACTAGCCTCACTTGCTGAAAGGTATGTGTCTATTATAGCAAAGACCTACAAATCTCCAAGCCCTGGTGCTGGACAGATTTCTAGCCTAGGGACAAGGATGGTTTCTACCGGCTCTGCATTCACCCATTCCCACTGCACCTGATCTTCTCCCTAGGAATGTCATTCACCTGCGATGTTGCAGGCCTCATTTCTCAATACAAGGATCCCAAAGCATGGGCTTCCCAAGCAGGAACTGCCTATCGCTGCAACCCCTATTCCCTCCTCAAATCTACCCGAAGTTGTGTAGTAGTCAAGAAGGTTTCACCTCTATCAACAGCACGTGGCAGAGCTGGGAGGGCTGTTGTAATCTGCACCATAGAGACATGCCACAAGTATGACTGTTAACTCATACCCTGTCTTAGCTGTTCTTATCGCTTCTCACTTTCATCCAGCCTCATTACCAGGCACCCAGAGAAGCCCTCTGCCCTGTGGCCCAAGCAAAGAATAGACAGTTTTGGTGGGATGGAAGTGCCTAAACCCCAGATGACAGCCTGGATATCTCCTGGTTCAGCCCAGTTTAGCCAAAGAGGTATCCATTTCTTGATACCTCATTCTTAATCAAGAAAAGGTTTAAACCCACGTCCTCTTCCCACTCTTATAGTTGTCTCAGGCCAGTCAGAAAGTCTTGTTAAGTTTTACCCTGACTCTCTGGTGATGGAAGTACCAAGCTTCCATCCCAACAGGAGCCATTCCCCATGGGACATTTTTGACTCCACTCTTAGTACCTCGGCCCAAGGGAGACTTGGGCTCTCTGTTACTAGTTGTGACTGCACTGGCAGGACCTCTGGAAAAGAGACTGGACTAATCAACTTACTCACGTTAGACAACTTGGAGTCTAAGACCTCATTGGGCCAGATTCTGACACTTGAGAAAGCTTGTCTGTACTCTCCTTCAGATCAGATTTACCTTGGTAATCCATGGACTCAGGAGGTGCAGCACGAAGGACTTCATTGCCTACACAAAGAAGGAAATGGCCAGTGCTTCTCTCCCAGCTCCTTGACACAACCCAACCACCAGACAGGAGTGGTGGAAAATTCCCCAATGGCAGAGGAATGTGAAAGGACATGTAATCAGGAAAGGAAATGCTGCAATAGATACCCTTCTGTTGGGTTCACGTGATGCTTCCTGAAGTTTCAGTAAACCTTTCACAACATAAGGAAGTACCCAAGACAGAGATCAGCCCTGTCAGTGACAAAACCTCAGAGTTCCTCATCCCAAATATGCATCCTCCGGAGAGCTGTGTGGGGACAGAGACTAAACGGCTTTTCTCAGAGCCTGTCCTACACCAACACATATATGGCCAGGCATTTCCTTTGTGCCAAAAGCAAAGGACAGGACAAGACCTCTCTCTAAATGCATAATGGCATAAAACTGACTGGGGAACCCACCTCTGGTCCCAGGAGCTCTTGATGACCTAGAGCATATTTCTTCCCCTAGCTCTAAGAACTACACTGATCACATCAATAGCCCTTTGCAGACACAGCTCTCCAGAACGGCCCCATATTCGTCATGGAGATAAATCCTCCTTTTGCAAACAGAGAAACAGGAACAAAAGTGCTGCTACAGATCACACAGAGTGATGGAGCATATGGGAGCAGGTCAGGTCCCATGGTAGTGAAGCCATGCTGCCTCCAAATAGGGAAGTGAGGATCACTCAGCAACTGCCTCTGGAGAACAGGCAGTTGCACTTTATCCAGGCTGTGCCAGGACAGACAGACACCATCAGCACCGTACACCATGAAAGCACAAGTTATTTTCTCCCTGCTGTTGCTGTATCCGGTTATGACCATTCCACTGGACAGTCACAAATGACACCAGTTTAGTGCTAGTACTGTCCTGATGCTCCGAGTTATGATCACAGCTCAGGAGTGTATTTATTTCCTGTGTCCTCCTCACAAACTGCAGCGAATCTTCCTGGTTGAGAAATCTGCAACACAGCAACACACCACTGCCACGAAACCATCGCCTTCCTGCAACAGCTGTAGTTTTATTCCTGATTACCAGTCTAGTTACAGAGACAGCACATGCTTTCTTGGCAATTTCAACTGGTTTTCCTACAAGTATTTCAACACCACGGGCAGGATTTCTTCCCCTTCCTTGCACCTGTGTTGTCCTGATGACAGAGAGAGCAGGAGGCAATTCAGCTGACAGCACTTGGGAAGGAGAGGCTGTGACCTGATACAGGAGGGCTCCCAGCTTCGCTGTCTCAGCATAGATGGAGAGTGCAATTGTTTTTCTCTCACCAGGCAGAGTCTGGAGAAGTAAATCTGCACACAAAACCCTGACTGTCTCAGTTTGGATCACCTTCCAATAATATTTACTGACACAGAACATCCCAGAGGGCTGGGGCACAGGCCCTGATAATAAGTTTCAGGATCATTTCAAGGCACAAAACACGATCCTCATCCCTCAGCCGCAGGCAGTAGCTCAATGTTGGCAAGCATCAAGTAGGCCAACCACCCAAACTTCATCATCCAAACATTCTTCCATCATAACATGCACCAAAAACCCCCTCTAATAGCTTGGAAAATCTTCTCTCCACACCATCCTGCAGCCCTTAAGGATCCGTGCTTGCTGCCAGTACACCAGGCTAGTTATGAGGAAAACCAGCCTAGGTCTCAGGAGCCTGCTTGTTACCACACGATGGACTGACACACTGTCAGGAACCATCTCTGCTTGTCACAGCTCCCCCATGCAGACAGCATGCTGCTATGGATCATGGAGGAGGTTTGAGCACTGCAAATCTGTGTCCTTGTGAATGAAACACCTTTGCTGTGAGCTGAGCTTGGCTTTAGAGCTAGACAGCCACCCAAGCAAGTCCTACATGCCACTGGCCACTACCTGAAGGTTCCCTTGCACGACAACGCCAGAGGTGGAAACTGAACCCAAATCTCTAAGCACACCAGTGCCTTGATGGCGCTGGTTCTTCTGGAGAATGAAGTCGCACATACAAACGATCTATGGTATGTGCACCCAGCATAGCTACAGCACATACACAGGTCTGAAATGGACCCTTATGACTGTAGCTGTTTTATTTCACACTCACACAGACTTACATGGGAAAAATGGGGTAGCTACTCTATAAAGCTCCTACTCTGGAGCGTAGTCATCTCTACCCCTTGCCCAGGTCCTTTCTATCTCCGTAGCTCTGCAGATATGAGGACCTAGGCTCCCCAGGGCCATTGCAAGGATCCCACATCTCCTTGAAGTCAACAGGTAACACCTCACCAAGCCAATGCACATCAAAAGTCAAGGGATCTCCATTTCCTCTCGGTGTAGTACATAACTGCTGTTCCCCAGGCAGGGAAGGAACATGCTCCCCTTGTCAGTAAAAACAGGCCCTGATGTTTCCTAGGTCATGGCAGCTTCTCCGGCCACCCCGTGGTGCTGAGGGTCAGCAGCACAAGAACCGAAATGTGGCAGCCAGAATGAGAAGACACCTCCTCTCCCTGCCAGACAGCGCAATACCAGATGGCCCAGCAAGAGCTCAAGAGCACAGCACCCCTCCAGAGCCCCACACCATGGGCTGGAGGAGTGTCCTCATGCAGACAGGGCAGCCCTTGCCTCCCCATGGGGATCCAGACCAGGATGCTGGTGATGGGCTCAGACCTCACTGGGCACGGGAGGTGTTTCCAGGGATCTTGGTGGCTTCAGCTCAGCTCCCAGCAGTGAATATTTGTCTGGCTTTACAGTGAAAATGTAGGCCTAGGGAAGACTCGGCAGCTTCACTCGCTGCTCTTCTTCCACATGAAGCCATGCAGGAGGCAGCCGAGGTAGAAGGGAAGCAAGGAGGCAGGAAGGAGGGAATGGTAACAGAGCAATGAGTCCAGACAATGGCTGGAGGCACTTGTTCCCTTCAACAACACTACTACCATCCCACTCCCCCATAGGGAAAATCTAAACCCAAGCCCAAGATACCCTCACAGTTCATTCCATGCAATGCTCTCAAGGCAAATGAATTTAGTGCTAACTGTCTCACTCTGCACACTCGGTTCCTGGGAGAAAAAAAAAAAAAAGAAGGTAAAAAAAATACTACGCTTGGTAGACACCTACAGCATAGGTCATGCCTGATCTGGACCTCCCATTGGCTTGACCAAAATGCAGCCCACCTTGAACTAGTATGGATGGTGTGGCAGCAGGAGAGCTTGGATCTGGCGGTGCCGGGCTCCCATGAACACAGCAGCCAGGCTGCTGCCATCTGTGAGACAGCCCAGAAAGCAGGGCTGGTTCCAGCCCCCACCCTCCTGACAAGCCATCTGCCTGCCCTGAGACCACCAGGAGGATCCTGAACAGCATTTTATCATTGCTGAGCCATTGTGAAAACGGGATGAGCAGTGATTGATTATAATGAATTGCAAATATCTCCCCTCTGTCCCTAAATTGGCAGGACCTGACTACCTCTCCCGTGAAGTACAGCACATCCTTCTACAGGCTCTGCAGAGCCTTCCTGCCCTCCTCAGCTTTTCCACAAGCACTGCCCTTCCAGACCTGCCCTGGAAAGCTACCGCCTTCAAGATCTGATTGCCCTCAGCCCTGGGGCTCTGCTCCCTCTAGCAGATCACACAGGTTTCCTTCCAGCACCCAAACTGGAGTCCTCACCTTCATCAGGAGGGCATGTCATAGGTTCCTCATACCACAGCATCTCTGAGCATTTCTAGTCCTTATGCCAGCCTACAAGGTCACCGGTGCCAGGGTCAGTCCCAACAAATGTCTGTCCAACTTGCTGCCAGAAATCTCTGCCGCCAGATCCCACCCAGCTACCACTGACCCTTCACAATGGGGTGGACATCTCTGGCCTGTAGTTCCCATAGCTCTGCCAGAACTGCTACCATCTCCATCCATTCATCTCCACCCACCTCCAGTGCATACCCTCAAGGTGCTACCGCTCTGCTGTGCACACCTCATGCTCCCACCACAAGGCCTAGCACAGTTCATCCCCTTAATTCACACCAGTGATCATTTCTAGGAGGTCGCCCTTCAGTCATGGTTGGGTTTGCAAAGATACCCTAAGGAGAGCAATTGCTTGATACCCAAACTAGAAGCATTGCAGGGGGGTTGGACAAGATGACCTCTAGAGGTCCCTTCCAACCTTAAGCATTCTATGATTCTATGATTCTATGATTGTGCCTGCTCCTTTCTAATTGCTTGGGTTGCCACAAACCAAGCACAGCATGAGATGGCAGCATGGGACAGGAGAATGAAAGAGGGATCTGAAAACAAGGAATCAGCCAGGAATTCATTGCCAGACCAGGCAATGAATTCAGCAAGAGGTAGTCAAACCCAACACACCAAACAGCACAAAACGCCCATTCGGCTGAACACTGCGGCAGCATCCTCCAGCTTCCAGCAACCCACTGAATCATTTGTTTTCTTCTTTCCTTTTTCTTCCCCTGATCTGAACTCTCCTTTTTTCCTAGAAAGCTTCATGGTGCCCAAATCATTCCCAGCTAACATTCATGCAAACCTTTTATTTATTTCCCTCTAGCAGACCACCAGGTTTCCTGCCTAGAGTTAAACACTTTATCAAGCGGAAAAATCATCTCCTCTCCCCCATGCTCTGTAGTACCCCATGCTCTGGGGAATCTCACATTTTCATCCCCTCTATGTAGCCACTGTGTTACCCAGCATGGAGCTGGGCCAAGGGAATTTCAGAAAAGCCGTTTTCCCTGACCCTTTCAGCCAATCTTTGCACCACTCAGCCCAGCATCAGAGGCTGCAGCAGCCAAGCACTGGGAGTCTGGTCATTCAGCAGGAGAAGAGCAGAACAGTGATTCATCTTTCTTCTGATCTTTTGTCCACTCTTGCCAGCTCGATACACTGACCCCCAAATTTCTGGCAGCTGGCAGACCTCTCTGCCTCCCCCATGGAATGGGGAAGTACTGAGAGGGACTGGGACCCTCCTGGTGTTCAAGCGCTGTGCATTCAATTTGATGGATGAGCAAATGCCCAGATGCCAGTGGGATGAGCTTCCTCTTGGACTGCCCCTGGTCCTACCTGTCACCCTGGGCTCCCACTGAGGAGAGGAGTCACTGCACCAAGAGCATTGCACAGCGCGGGGAATAGCTGTCCACAGAGAGCAGGGCAGAAACCTCTTGTTTAAACAGTGCCATTTGGAGACAGGAGAGAAGTCCAGGAGTTACAGGGGCTGCATGCTCCCGTCCTGGCAGCATCCTCCACCCAGCAGGGATTGCACAGAGGGATACAGGAGTTGCTGATGTCTTTCAGGGCCCCTTGCTGTCCCCGGCCATCTCTCAGCAGTGCAACCAGCACCAACCACGGCACTGCAGCTGGCACTACGCAGGCCCAGTCCAACTGACAGAAGCTGCCAGACAGTCCCAAGGCCGCTTGGCTCAGCTGGAGCCAGAGCGTGGGGGCAGGCTGGAGAAATGCCTTTCCAGCATGTTACCACTCAGGCTTCTCTGCAGTGAGAATTTTTCAGGCTACCAGAGTCGCCCACAGACTCCCCAGGCACATCCCAAAGGATATAGGTCCCTTGGAAACCTGCTCCCCACCACTGATCAATCCTCTAATGCTCATCCCAGGCAAGTGTTTTGCTCACTTCTTCCCATTTCACAGTGTCTGTGCTCACCCCTGCCAGGCACTGCTTGCTGGGAGGAAGCCTTTGCTGTACACTCAGCAGTGTCACACAGTGACTCAGGATGGGAAGCGGTTATGGAGCAAACTCCAGCAGCAGGAGCTGCGATCCCAAACCCATCCAAGCAACAGCTGTTCCTTGTAGGATCCCCACCGTGCTGCCCATGTGAACTGGCAGCCCCAGCTGATCCCTCTGCAAGAGGCATCCTCACTCCAAGAGACCATTTCCCAAACTGAGGGTGGCCTTTGTGGCACCTTTGTGGCAAGGCCCAGGTTCTCTAAAAGACTCTGCTGTAGATTTGGGGATGTGCTGAATGCTTTAAGGCTCATGGCCCTGGTGGTTATGATGCATTTTTCATGATAACCTCAAAACACCTCAGAACAAGCGGGGAGTTCAGCTGCTGCAGAACACGGCTCCCCTTTTGCCTGGTGATGGAGTTTATGGCCTTGGTGCTCCCAAGCATACAACATTTTCTGATTTAGATCCAAACTCAAGTCAAGGTGCTGCCTATGATTTAGAAAGACCGTTCTGCTTCAGGGCCCATCTCTCAGGGTGTTAGCTAGCAGGGCATGAAGAGAGTCACCGAAGAGCAGCTAGTGACCAGGGGCTCTGCGTGGCAAAACCCTTGCTATGTAACTATGCACTGCTGGCATCACAAAGAAGGGTTATTTGTCTCCCATTACCCATAGGGACCCATGAGGAGATGCTTTATTTAGTCAAACATTTCTGAAAGGCAGGAGATGAGGATTGAGCCGAGCTTTGCTCCATGCATGGCACATGCCTGGGAGCGAGCGGCCTTTGCTCTTCCAGGTACAGTGAAGTCATTTGAACGAGCAACACTGCCCGAGCAAAATTTTAGTTACCAGATCCCCTTCATGGCTGGCTCAGCTGAGAGACAAGGAGCAGATCTGGGGGACCCATGGGGACCCAGCTACCCTGGATCCGTTTCTGTGACAGCTAAGCCAGGAGTTCAGGGCACGTAAAAACGTGTCATCCTTGCGAGGGGCAAAAGTGCTCTGCAGCAAAGTGATCGTCCTCCATCTGCAAGAGCTCAAAGCAAGAAGGAAGCAGGTTTTCGCTCTTCTGTGAACCCAAAGAAGTGCCATTTTCTGAAGGTGGTGAGAAGCAGCTTCACAGCTTCAGACAACTCTAATTAGCAGTGCAGTGGATGAAAAAAAAATAAAATAAAAAGCTGATTCTGTTCCTTTCTGCTCTGCAGCTGTCCTGGGTCAGGGGGACAGCACTAGCATTGGTGACTGGCAGTCCACTGCCTTCCCTGTGTCTGCCCAACTTGGAGCTCGATGGATGATTTGCAGGTTACCAGAGAGGAGTATTTTTGCATGAGCTGCAGAGGCAATGTTGCCAGTGCTATTTCAGGCAGCAACACCTACGTTGCAATCCAAAAGGCGGTATTTTCCCGCGGGTGCTTCAAAATTGGGCCTCCCACCTCTCCTCATGGGCCAGGTATAAGTAACCAGGCTCAGAGAACTGACAGACACAATTCCCAGCAATGCATGGCCACTGAGTCTACCACCACAGGTCCAGCACATTCCTGCTTCCCACCGAGACCAACGCACTTTCTTACTGGGAAGCAAAACCAAAAAACAAACCAACCCCCTCCCCAAAACCAAATGTTCAGGGACCTCCTCATCTCACAAGACGTACCTGCTGCCAGGACAGATCCTGTGCCTGAAAAACCTCCCAGGGGATCTGCCACCACCACATTACTCATTCAGACTATGATAATCCTACAGGCAAGTCCTATATTCAGTCCTGGACATTTGTTGCTTTTTCAGTAAGGTGTTTCACAGGATATCCAAACTCTAATTAAATCCATTTTGCGGCTTCCTGTGTATGGAGGTGGCAACACATTCACTCCCCTGTAAAAGCAGAAATCAGGCAGGTTTCTTCCCTTTAGCAAGAGTCCCTCTTGGATACAAGTTACTTGCCAAAATATATTTGGCATGGGATGCCATTTACAGCGGGAAGCGAACAGTGATTTGAGAGGCCCTCAAAGGCCAGAAAGGTCGGGACCCCGACCCCTAGTCCAGCTTCATTCTGAGAGCAGTCCAGGCAGGGACACCTACACAGCTGTCATGCTGCTGGTGAAAGCCAGCGCTGCCTCTTGCCCCTTTTTTTTCCTCCTTGATCTGTCCATGTGGACACAGGGAAAATAAGAAACTATCCAAAACTAAGTGCTGAAAGTTTCAAAGGAAAGAGACAAGAGGAGAAGCAGTGAGAGGAATCACTCTATACATTATGGAAAACAACAGTACTGCCCATGCTTCTGCTTCTCAAATGGGCAGGTGGGTGGTGAGCCCCATAGCACCCTGTGATCCAGGGAGCAGTGACCCTTGGAGAATTCCACCTGCTCATGGAGCCCATGGCTGCTCAGAGAGACGGGCCCTGGAAATATCCAGATTTTTCAGGTAGGGAAATTTCAGCCTCACAGCTCAGTGAGCAGCAGCTTTGGCCAAGGCGGGAGAGAGGGGACCTGATCAGTGTCTATAAATATCTCAAGGAGGGAGTGAGGAGGATGGGGACGGCCTCTTTTCAGTGGTGGCCAGCAATAGGACAAGAGGAAACAGCCACAAACTGAAGCGCCAAAAGTTCCACAGGAACTTAGGGAAAAATTTCTTGACAGTGAGGGTGACAGAGCATGGGCACAGGCTGCCCAGAGAGGTTGTGGAGTCTCCTTCTCTGGAGATCTTCAAAACCCGCTTGGACGCAGTCCTGTGCCACGTGCTCTAGGCGACCCTGCGTGTGCAGGGGGCTGGACTAGATGATCTCTAGAGGTCTCTTCCAACCTTAAGGATTCTATGATTCTATGAAGGTCAGAGGCCCCCTTCCAAGATCTCAGCCCAGGGAAGGCAGGCACGAAGGCTGAGACCCCTCAGGTATGGCCCAGCTCCAGAGGCCTTATTTCATCATTTCTGAAACACTCCACATACCAGCTGTGCAGCCTAGTTTGCCTGTTTTGTCTCCAGCATGCCAAGTTATACCTCCCTTTTAGCCTTCCCAGCTGTGCCGGGCCAAGATTTGGGCCCCATGTTGTGCCTCAACACCCTGAACCGAGCAGCATTTCCCCTTCTCCAAGCAATCTGTGCGAGAGACATACACACTCCTGCCTAACGCCTAGTCCTGCAGCACAGCCTGGGCCTCAGCAACCATCTCCTGGAGTCACCAAGAGCAGAGGACATGGAGCATCTCAGTTTCTGAGACAGGTGTTCATGAATCACTAGAAAAGAGACTCAAGAGCAGGGAGAAGACGGTTCTGAGGCCCCTGATGTCAGGAGCAACTGGAGGAATAAGAGGGCTCACAGACATGCAGCCCCCTCTGACAGTGCAGAAGAGGCCCTCGTGTTGAGCCGATCTGCTCCATAAAGTCTTGCTACGACTCGGGTTTTCTCTCTGGGAGCACTTGGTGCCTGAGCCCCTCACCCCCTGCTAACTCTGGGATTCTCCACAGCCCCCTTTTGCAGCAAGAATGGGAATCAACCTCCTCACAGAGCAAGAAGGCGACATGGACTGGTCTCCCAGTCCAGGCACCTTTTCAGCAGCTCAGCTGCCACAAATCAGAAGATCCTGCTAGGAATGTCACCTTCAAAATCACCCTCCTGGAGCTCCAGCTGAACCTGAGAGCATGAAGTGCTGGGGGGGCCACAACTTCAGTAGGCCGAGGCTCGCATTTAATCTTCATCACTTAACAAAAACACAGATACAACAGTTCCTAAACACTGTTGTTTTTTCTTTCTTTCCTTCTTTCTTTCTTTCTTTCTTTCTTTCTTTCTTTCTTTCTTTCTTTCTTTCTTTCTTTCTTTCTTTCTTTCTTTCTTTCTTTCTTTCTTTCTTTCTTTCTTTCTTTCTTTCTTTCTTTCTTTCTCTCTTTCTCTCTTTCTCTCTTTCTCTCTTTCTTTCTCTCTTTCTTTCTCTCTTTCTTTCTTTCTTTCTTTTTTTTTTTTCCCACAGCATGCAATATAACTCTGCCGAGGCAACAATCCCAACAACCTGCAGAGTCCCTTAGCCAGGAGGCCTGTTCAGGTGGTCAAAAATACAGAAACAAAATTTTCAGATCCAAGAAGGTGTCATGGGCAGAATGACATCCCTTCAGTTGTTGTTACATCAGCCTACACATAAACACTTTGGGCCTGATCCAGGAAACAACTGAGCAGCCTCCCTTCTTCTTAAAGCCATATCTGGCTGCTCAGAGATGTGCAAGTTTGGAATTCCTCTTGTCTAACAAGAGAAAAAAGCAGCCTGTTTTTTTTTTTATTCTCCTACCTGACTGTGAGATCACAGTCCCAAGGAATTCCCCCATTTACCTTTCTTTCTCCGCAACAGCTATTTTAGTTAATCCTCTACGTCCACGATGGCCCACATACAGATATTCATGAAATTAGTGTCTCCCAAATTAGTTTTCTCATACGCAGTCCTAGCCCATTTTCCTCAACAACATGTTATGATGTGCAAGGTTCCTCCTTTCTCCCAGGTAATGCGATCTTCTAAATTTATCTTTTGGGTAGCTAAAAAAAGAGGCGGATCTGCGTTCACAATCTGCTATCAACGTCCTGAACGGCAAAGTATTTACCCCAGAAACATCCAGTTAACAACAGCAACAACAACAACAAGGATCAAACATATGTTCATTATAGAGCTAAGTATAACTAGCACCGCACCTTGCCTTTAATGAGGCAAAAGGCCAATTAACATGACGAGCAAGGACTTACATACAGATTGTTGTCCTCAAATGGAGAACCTGAATTCCCTGGAGACATGTCCTGCATATACTTTAAACCACCAAACAGGAGAGATTCACATTCATTTCTCATGGCACAGCATGGCTCTTGGAGCTCCAGGTATTACTGTCTTTCTCGGGATTTTGTGACACAGTATCTGAGCATTAAAGCCGAACCAAGGGCCAGCCGTGCATTTTTGTAAGCTCAGATCTGAACGCGGGGAAAATGCAGTCATTGTCTTTGCTTGTGCTCCCCCCTCCCAGCCGATCACCACAGGAAATGTAAAGACCAGGTAAAAAAGGAGCAATGCTCCAGCAGGCACTTCCCTGCTGAAATCATTTCATAACCGTGCTTTAAAAAAAAAAAAAAAAAAAAAAAAAAAAAAAAAGGAGTGATGAAGGACTAGTGCACAGCACATACACGAGAACAAGTGCACAGAGCTGCTTAAAGGAAAAAAGCTAAATGCATTAAACAGAAGGAAACCAACTTCAGAAAGCAGGACCATCTTTTCAAAAGAGGAAAAACTTCCTGGTAGTTGTGGCTCCCCTGGAAAGCCAATATCTATTCCACACACCTGGGGAAGGAGCCCATCTCCGCATTAGTAAACATGCCCGGGAAGAGCAATGCATCAGGCAGCATCAGTGCGCACAGAGTTAACGGAGCCGCTACCGCATGCCGGTAAAGGCTCTCCCAGCCGGGGGCTCGCTGCGATTACCGAGGAAAATCGCGGGGAGAGACATTCAACGAGCTGGCGGGGGCTGGAGAAGCCACAAAGCTCCAAGCCCGACTGCTGAACTGAAAGGCGCGGCTAAAGACAACGCGGCCGGGCTGGGAGCGGCCCCGGGCTCCGCGACGCCGCCGCTGCGGGCCCTCCCGCGCGCTCGGCCGGGCCCCCCGGGGGCTCGCGGCCGCAGGGCGACCGAGGGAGGCCGGGAGCCGCGCGGGGCCCTCGGCTCAGGCCGGGAGCTGCGGCGCCCGAGGGGACAGAACCGCCCGCCCCCGCTGCGAGGCGCGGCCCGCGGTGCCAACCCGCGGAGGGGGCCCGTGGGCCGGGCAGCCCCCGGCCGCCGCGGGGGACACGGCGCGGCCGGGGCACCGCCGCTCGGGGCCGTGACAGGCGCCCCCCCCTCCGCAGCCGCCGTTGCCCATCCCCGCCGGGCCCCCCCCCGCCGCCGCGGCGCGGCCCGTACCGCAGTCGGCGCAGAGGATCCGCGCCACGTCCCGCTTGAGGTTCTTGCCGCTGGTGTCGAGCGGGGCGAAGGCGGTGCGGAAGACGAGCGGCTCCTCGGTGGGCTCCAGGAAGAAGATGTAGCGGTGGTTGCGCTTCACTTTGAAGCAGGGCGCCTTGGAGCCCACGCTGATGAGCTGCTCCCGCTGCAGCCCCCCGCTGTTGAGGGGCCACAAGTCGAGCACCTTGACCAGGACCCCCCCGGCGGGGCCGGCCGCGCCGCGGCTGTCATTGCCGCCGCCGGCGGCGGGGGCCACGGACTGCACCTTGCCCTCCAGCACCACGGCCGCCGTGTACGCCTGGTCCTGCACCGACTTGAGGCTGGGCGAGTAGCAGGCGAGCGAGACGCCGAAGAGCAGCATGGAGAAGCCGGGCGCCGGGTCGCGCCTCATGCCGCCGGCTGCCGCTCGCTCCCGCCGGCCCTGCGGCGGCGGCGGCGGCGGCGGCGGCCCGGGCTGCGGGGCTGCGGCGCGGCGGGCGGGCGCGGCGGGGCGGAGCGGAGCGGAGCGGGCGCCCGGCGCGGACCCTCCTCCCGGCGCGGCGCGGCGCGGGGCCGAGCCGAGCGGAGCCGCAGCCGCAGCCCCGCAGCCCCGCGGCCGCGCAGAGCAGCCGAGCCGGGGCCCGCGGAGAGGCAGAAGCGCCCCCCGCCCACCCGCTTCGCTCGGCGCCCCCTTCCCTCCGCCCCCGCCGCGGGAAGGACGGCGCGGGGATCCCGTGCGGCGGGGTGGGGACCTCCCCGGGATGCGGCAGAGGTAACCCCTTTCCTCGCCCCCCAGGATGCTCCTGCACCCGGAACCCCCTCCCCCCGGGATGCCGCTGCAACCGGCCTTCCTCCCCCGCCCCGGGGTGCTCTTACAGCTGGATTTCCCCTCGGGAGGCTCCCGCAGCGCCCCTCCCCTCCCCTCGGGATGTTCCTGCAGCCTCCTCGGGATGCACCTGCGCCCTCCGGGATGCTCCTGCAGTCGGTCCTCGGCTGTCCCCCCGTCCTCCCTTCCCCTCCCAATGCTTCGGCAGCCTCCCCTCCCCTCCAGGGATGTCCCTACAGCCCCACCGCCCCGCTCCGGGATGCCCCCGCAGTCAGGGCCCTCCCCGCACCGCGCTCCATGCAGCCCCCAGGGACACCCCCCTCATCTCCCTCCTTCCCTCTCCCCGCCATCCCTGCCGCAGTTTTCCCCCACCCACCGGGGAGTTTGGGGACCGCAGGGACAGGGACCCGCCCGAGTCGTGCCAGGAATTCCCTGCGCTGAAGGGTTGGGGGAGACTCCCTCGAGGGATGCCCTCTGCAGCAGAGGGGGATTCCTGCCTCTGGAGGGGGGAGGTTGGGGGGTGCTAGGGCAGCCCTTCCTCAATGTCACCCAGATGTGCTCTGCTCTTCACAGGGCCAGAGAGGGACCCCGGGGAGGGAGAAGGAATCACGTCCTCTCCAGTTTGGACATGGATCAAGCCCTTCCCCAAATCACCATGCACTCCCAGTCCTGGATCCCAGTGTCGTCAGGGATGTGCTCATTTTGGGAGCTGCTGCAGGTGGTGCAGGCACTGTTGACATGCAGGAGCCAGGAGTGGGGGCCGTGTTTTTGGAGCTGGGAGATTCTGACTAAGATTCCCTGCACACCTAAAAACCGGGCTTTAAAATACAGACAAATGGAGTAAGATAATAGCGGAGGAGACAAAGCCGCCTTTCATGCCCTGACCCCTGCTGTCTCTTTTTAATAAACAAGAGCTCTTCCCCTGCAGTGGTTTCCAAGAGGAGACAATTTAATCTCTGAAAAGTGGCTTATTTGGGTTTATTTTCAAAGCTGATCCTAAAGCATCTCTACTCCTGAAGCCTTGCTGCCCACATACTATAGGGTGGAAGGGATTTGAGATGCTTAATTAGCAGCAGAGGATTTCATATTTGTTGTTACACTGGATCCTGCCCTGAACAAGAGCTGCCTGATCACAGCGGCGGTGGGGACATGTCAGAGGTGTCCCTGGCGCTTCCCATGCTCCTGCACAGGCTCCAGCAGGGATGCACATCCATGTCTGCGTTTGAATGGAGCCACCAGGAAAGACGGCATCCCAACCCTAGCGGTTTTGCAACCTCAAGGAAATCCCCAGCAGGCCACGGAGGATGACAAGGAGCCAGGTTTTCCACTGTGTTTGTGTAAGCAGTGGAGCCTGGATAAAAAGATTCTGGTTTGTTCTTATGTTTAACCCAGCGCAGGCAAAATAAGGGGTGAAAAAATGGGAAGGGGGTGGGAGCTGCTGTAGCCAGCTGCAGTCACCAAGTACTCCCTTGCCTTGTGCTGCTCAGGGGCTGCAGCAGGTGCCTTGTCCCACCCCTGGCACATGAAGGCAGAGCCCTGGTGTGCCTGGGAAGCCCTGGTCACCAGCCGGGACAGCTGCTTTTCGCTCTCCGCTGGGAGGCTAATGGGTTCCCCTAATGCCTGGAAACGCAGAATGTGATGCCCTGGAGGTTAACAGTGGGGTTTGGGGGCATTTTTTGTGCGTGCTGTTTCTTTTGGTAATTGTGATTCTCTGTGACTTTTTTTTTTTTTTTTTCTCCCAATATTTTCTGAACCCCTCTTTCCCCCCTCCCCTTTTTCCTCCCGTTTGGGTCTCTATGAAGGGTTTAAGATTCAGAAGGAAGTTACATAAAGCCACAAAGCTGGTGAAGGGGCTGGAGCACAGACCTTATGAGGAGCTGGGGTTATTTACTCTGGAGAAGTGGAGGCTCAGGGGAGACCTTATCACTCTCTACAACTACCTGAAAGGAGGTTGCAGTGAGGTGGAGGTCAATCTCTTCTCCAGAATAACTACCAATAGGACAAGAAGAAATGACCTCAAGTTGCTCCAGGGGAGGTTCAAGTTAGGAAAAATTAGGAAAAAATCCTAAATGTGGAAAGAGGTCAAGCATTGGAACAGGCTGCCCAGGGAAGTGGTGGAGTTACTGTCCCTGGCAGTGTTCAAGAAACGTGTGGATGAGGCGGTTAAGGACATGGTTTCACAGGCATGGTGGTGATGGGTTTACAGTTGGACTTGGTGATCTCAAAGGTCTTTTCCAACAATAATGATTCTATGATTCTATAGGGGCCTCAGATTTGGTCGCCCTAAGCAGGGCAACCTGCAGTTTTGGTGAGTGGCAAAATGAGTGGCAGTGCATCACTTGCCCTGGAGAGCGCTGGGCTGCCCTGCTGCCCGCTATGAGTCAGTTGCCCATCAGAGCAGAGGTTGGCCAACACCACAACTGTGCTCTGTGTTCTGTGTGAGGCAACACAGAGACCAAGGAGCCCTGCTGCGACCTCCTGCAGCCTCCCGACTCCTCTGCTTCAGGTGATGACTTTGAAATTTCATCAGGACTTCAAGCGTGCGGAAGACAGACACAGAAAAAAGCTCTCCTGCTCCTGCAGACCCCTGAGGAGCAAGAAGCGGTTCTTTTGCAAATAATTGAGCTGGATGGCTGGTGTTTTCAGAAGACATGCGAAAAGAAAGAAAAAAAATAGTCAAACAAACAGATGAGCCACCTAAGAGCAAGAGATGCTTAATGGAGAGAAGAGGGGATGCAATAGGCAGCTTGGGAAATATCAACTTGCTGTCAGGGGCTGGATCTGCTCCCAGAATGCCCAACTCCGGGTCCTCCATGGGAGGAATTTGCACATAGCAATCCTGTGACAAGAGGAGGAAAAGAGCACAGATCCACGGGGCCTGGGGAATAGCACCCTGCCATGTAGCTAGCGAGAAACTGCGCAAAGTCATAGAGAAATGCAGGCAGAGGCACAAAAAACAGGATGGGGCAGAGAAAATGAGAATATTCTGGATTAGGGAAACTACTTGGATGAATAGGGAAATTACCTGGCTTCTCTTTGCTTTGGACACAAATCTCCGTGCAAACACCCTTTCCCCTAATGTTTTGTTCAGACAGCAGCACAAATACTGCCAGGGATGAGAAAGAGATATCCAGTGGCATAATTTGATCTGGAGCAATTCTGCACTGCTGGCACCAAATGAGAAAACGTAGTTTAATTCCCCGGCATTTGGGTTTCTAATTCCCATCTTCTCCCTGCCTGCAGGGCGAAATCCCGGTGGAATCACAGCAGTTCTCCTGCTGGGATAATTCAGCACAAGCTGCCTGTGAGGTCTTTGGGAGCAACCGTGGAGAGCGAGGTTCTTCTGTGTCTGCAGGGCATTTTAGAGTGCAGAACACCTGGTATTAAAGTGCACTGGTCACGTCTCTTTTCAGCATTGTTTTTCCTGCTCTTCACCCTAAGTCTAACCCTAACCTAGTTGTGAGGACAACAAGTCTTCACCTCTGCCTGCACTTTTTGTTATCATTTGGAAAATGATTTAGGATAAAATCCTTTCCCCCCTTCCCTACTATAGAGAAAGCATTTTCTACATAGGTGCTTGGTCATTTGTATATATGAAGTGACTAAAGCAGAGCCCTGGAGATAGTCCCTAACCCAGTCTGAATTCTGGTTTTGAGAGATTGAAGCCTAAATAATACTTTTAAAAAATCTCACTCATTCTAGTGTTGAAGTGCCCCAAAGAGAACCCAGTATCCAGCTGGGATCTCCCAATGCCAAACAGAGGGAAAGGATTCCTTCCCTCACCTGTCTGTAGCACTCTGGCCAGTTCCATACAGTGTTTGGTATGTTTTTAGCATGAAAATCAGCAAGGAACCCAAGGTCTTCTTCGATTTGCTGTTGTCAGATGGGTGATCCTTATGTGCATGTCACGCTGAAGCTTGTGGTAGTGGCTTCAAAAATGACAGCAAGAAGGAGAAGGTCCTAATTCTTCCATCACAGACGGAGTGGATGCTATCTCCTGAGGGCATGGATGTGTAAGGAGACAGCCCAAAGAGTGCAGGGATAGAGCTGATACCAGGAAGGAGGCAGTGTGGTATAGGTGATAGCTGTACCCTGTAACACTTCCTGGCCACGATGCTCTGTATGTCTTCTTAAAGCTTTCTAGAAAATAGTGAAAAGAGCATGCTAGGATCAAGGTCTGTGCCTCAGTGCAAGTCAGAGACTTGCATTCATTTTATCTGCACTGAAGGATGGGCAAAAACTCCTAGGGTCAAAGCCAGTTTGAAAAAAAAATAGTATTTTTTCCTCACTCTTTGCTTGTAAACACATTTTAGCAACTCCTACACCTGTTCCTCGGGGTAGGGACACTCACCGCCAGTTCACTGTGCAGCAGCAATCCTATCTTTGTGGCCTCTCCTGCTACTCATTTTATCTCTAAACAGTTTTCTTGAGCCTCATCACCATGGTTGTTAGCTGACATCATCGCTGCTTCGTTTCAAGGCTGACACATATTTTTAGCTTTTCACCCTGTTTAAAAATGGCAAAAACTGTGGCTAATTTAAAATACTTGCCAGCTTCCTCCTGCAAAATGCACTGCATCTCTGAGTAAAGAGGCTCAGCGTCACCAAGCAGACGCCAGACCTTTGGTCATCAAGACATCTCCATGCAACTGCTCTTGAGAGTTATCCTTTCAGTTAAGAGCTGTTTGCTGGTTTTAGTTCCTTGTGGGAAGACAGCCTTGTATTTGCACCAAATGGAATTCTGCATCTAGGTGCAAGCTGGGATCCCTCATGAAGGACCATAATTTCAGAGGACAGGTCTTCTATCTCCAGGCCACTTCCATTGCACCAAAGCTCATCTCTCCCTCACCTCCCTGAAGCAAAGACCCACCACATTTGCAGCCCTGAAAGGGAGATGGAGCATTTGAACTCAGCCCCGATTCCAGCTTTTGCTGGTAGATAAAATCATCCCAGAGGCTTACACATTTGTTTGCTAGTATTAGAGCTTCTAATTGCTGTTCATTAATTTTGCAAAAATAGTGGAGAAGAACATTTTTTGTTGCGTGTAACTGTGGGCTGAGGTCAAGGACTTTCTCTTTTTAATTCAAAAATTAAAATGACTACAGTTAAACATGTTTTGAAATATGATAGTGGCCGAGCAAGGCTACTACTTGCCTGCATGACAATCAAAACTGGCTGTGAAATATGACTTTGCATATAACCAAAAACCCACTAAATCATTAACATCCCTTCCTCTCTCCTCCCATCCTCCAAAAGGCTCCTTGCAAGCAGGTTTTTACGTAGCTGGTGGAAGTGCCTTGTAGAGCCCTTAGGGAACAGGGCACCAGGTTCACGAGCCATTGACTGCAAGGGACTACAGAAGAGAGGAAAATGACTTTCGTGATATTATTTCTTCTTGTGAACTGGAAGCAGTCAGCTTCTCATCTGTCCCTGCAAGAGCTACAGACACCAGAGGCTTCAGACACGTCTAGAGGAAACTCCTCTGTTTTAATTTTGCTGCCACAGTTTCCCAGCTATGCCTGCAAAACAAGGTGCTGCTCTGGGATCTGCTTCATTCCACAAAGGGAGCTCCTGGCATGGATGGCTTCCCCCTCCAGGAACCACTCAGCTCAGGTGAGTCCAAAAAGAGAGAATTAGTAGCCCATAGAGGGTGCCAGTAGCTGCCACATAGGGCAGGACTCAGCCTTCTGGCACAATGTACTGAGCTCCTGGCGCTGTGGAGACACTGACATAGTCTTAGCTGAAATGAAAAAGGCACATCATAAATGATGAACTCAGAAATCCTTTGGAAAAGGCAGGAAGGCATGAAGGCAGGAAGGGAGGAAGGAACCTTCAAGATCATCAAGTTCAACCATAAGCCCCTCAACACCATTCCTGCTAAACCATGTCCCTAAGTGCCTCTTCTACACATTTCTTGAACACTGCCAGGGACAGTGACTCCACCACTTCCCTGGACAGATTGTTCCAATGCTTGACTGCTCTTTCCATGTAGAAAACTTTCCTAATATCTAACCTGAATCTCCCCTGGTGCAACTTGAGGCCATTTCCTCTTGTCCTATTGGTAGTTATTTTGGAGAAGAGATCGACCCCAGCCTCACTACAACCTCCTTTTAGGAGGCCTCCCCTGAGCCTTCTCCTCTCCAGACCAAATAACCCCATCTCCCTCAGCCGTTCCTCATGAGGTCTGTGCTCCAGACCCTGCACTAGCTCCATTGCCCTTCTTTGGACACACTCCAGCACCTCAATGTCCTTCTTGTAACAAGGGGCCCAAAACTGAACACAGCATTTGAGGGGCAGCCTCAACAGCACCGAGCACAGGGGGACGATCACTTCCCTGCTCCTGCTGGCTACACAGGTCCTGATACCAGCCAGGAGGCCCTTGACCTTCTTGGGCACCCGGGCACACTGCTGGCTCCTGTTCAGCCGCTCTTGGCCAGCACCCCCAGGTCCTTTTCTGCCCTCAGCTCTCCAGTCGCTCTGCCCCCAGCCTGTAGCGCTGCATGGGCTGGTTGTGACCCAGGACCTGCCACTTGGCCTTGTTGAACCTCATGCAGTTGCCCTCAGCCCATCGATCCAGGCTGTCCAGATCCCTCTGCACAGCCTTCCTACCCTCACGCAGATCAACTCTTCCTACCAGTTTGATGTTGTCTATAGATTTGCTGAGGGTGCACTCAATGCCTTCATCCAGATCATTGATAAAGGTATTAAAGACAACCAGCCCATCTCCTCTGCAGAGAGACTTCCTGAAGCTTTGACAATATTGTCCTACTGTCTTTCTACCAGATGTTCAACATCCCAAGGAAAAAGAAGTAAATTTAATGTCTGAGGACAATCTGGGACCACTACTAGAAGGATGAAACCCTTCCTGGAAAAAAACAACCCTCTTATCTTTTGGCTCCCACATGGCAATCAAAGGGAGGAAGGCCCCAGAAACATCAAGAGCTAAACAGTTTCTCACACATGGCAGAAAACCTCCTTCCACCCTGTTTACGGTGTATTAATTCAGGGGCAAGAAGAAAAAAAGCCACTCATCTTTGTAGGAAATACGTGTTTCATTAGCTATCCTCTCCGAGAAACTCATTCTGCTTTTCCACCCACACAGGCAGCAATGATGAATGGAAACAAAATGTAAACCACTTAGTCTTTCTTCTTGCCTCCTAACATGCCAATCAGATGTTTTGGTCCCTGCCTGAGTTACCAAAGGCTGTACACCGATCTTTCTGATCGCATCCCTACATAGCCCTGGCTCATAGTACCTTTCACATGCTCTAATTATTAGATACATACATCTATATCCAAAACATTTATTAACAGTACCACCTTTAGGAGGGTTTTGCACGTTCTAGGTGGAGAAGACAGAGGGGAGCCTGGCACCAAAAACCCATAGCGCTATCAATACTTCTTACCCTGCCTGGGAGGCTTGGAAGGGTGAGACCATGACGTCTGGGACTGGCAGAGATGGGTGTCAGATGAAAGCTAGTGATTAGCAGAGTAATATTTACCTATCCCCAAAAGGGTGTTGTTGATCAGGCACCTTGATGTATCACCATCAAGATGACACTGGCGACCACGGGCTTTGCATGGGGCATCAGGGCTCTGCCCGTGCCCTCACCTTACCACAGGCAGACTGGGGATGGAAACTGGGCCAGAGGGGGAGAGGAGGACTGTGGCTTGCTGAACAAATACACGCTCCCTGGATTTCTTTCCTATAAAAGAGCACAAAAATACCCACTCACAGGGGTTAGCAGACACAATTGTGCTGCTGCTCCAGGCAAACCACATGACTTCTCCAGTTCCCTTAACGCAGGGAACCCCCCACAACTTTTCCCTTTCCCTATAGACAAACCATATGCACAAAGTATTCTAGTTTTAAATAGCGAAGCACACCTGAACAGGGGCTCTGGCTTCAAAAAGATCCTTCCAAACTCTCTTGTATTGGGAGCAGCTTCCATACCAACCCAGCTGTACCCACAGCAATGCTCCCCATGTGTGTTTTTGGCTCCTCCAACCAGGACATCAGTTTTGGCTCCTGGACATCAGTCATCAGGCTCTTGGCAAGAGATCGCTCCATCCCACAGGCTGCCTCTGGGAATAGATTTGTGTGATTTTTCTGTCTCTCTTTTCTCTTCTCTTCTCTTCTCTTCTCTTCTCTTCTCTTCTCTTCTCTTCTCTTCTCTTCTCTTCTCTTCTCTTCTCTTCTCTTCTCTTCTCTTCTCTTTACATTCATTCATTAAAACACTGACTGAATTAAATAACTCTATTATAGGGAGGAGGGTGCATCAAACATGTCTGTGCACCTGAGGCCTCTGGCAGAGCAGCAGCAGAACTGTGAGTTTTGGCTCCCCTGGCCTGGGAGTGCTGGTCTGTAAGATGTAAGAAGGTTAAACCATTGCCAGTCCCAAACCAGTCCCCCGGTTTGGAAAAGCATTTGGAAAATGCATCACAGTTAGGACTGAAAGTAATGCTTCTCAGGTAAAGTCTGTATCAGTTATGTGTTCCTACATTTGCATCCTGAGTAGAGTCAGCCCCTGCTTAAAAGAAATATAAGAAAGTATCATGAAGGAGAAAAATGAAGAGAAAAAAAATCAGATTACCATGAAAAGTACAATTAAAGCAGTCAGCATTGTAAAACAAACCCATGACATCATATATCATTGCAAAGGTACAGAACATGCAGGACATAAGAGACTCAACAGATTTTTGCCTTTCAGAAAGATGATGCACGGCCAGAAAATGAATGCTGCATCTCCAGAGGACATAGATACGGCACTCCGCAACGTGCACTGTCACAAGGACAGTCTTCTCTAAGCTTTAGCGCTTTAGTGCATGGCAAGTGCTCTCCAGGTCATCGATTGTAAGACTCTTTCTGGTAGACTTGAAGCCCATTCAGTCCTTTGGGGGTGGTATTCAAATAACACTTGTTCAGATTTTTGCTGTGAAAGCAAATTAAACAAAGTGGAGAATTGTGTAACAGCGGGGAATCCTCTCTGCAAAACAGCACCTTATGTTGGCAAGAGAAGCTCTTCATTTAAAGCCTCACCAGCTCAGTTTGGAGCATCTCCATCTCCATCCCATCTTTTCATAAAAAGGCACAACATCAGTTAGGGGTGAGTTCATGCAGATTTTGTGTCACCTGGAACCATCATTTCTGGACCAAGAAGCAGGTGTATCACAACCCTAGTGAAAGACCTTTCCCAGCAAGCTCTTGTCAGGGATAATACTGGGCGCCAGCAAAAAAAACAGTGACACAAGGGCAGCCATCACATCCAAATTGTAGCACCCATCATGGGTGGTACCCTAATATTGCACTTGAAGCTCATAATGACACCCCAAATTCTCCATGGCAACTGCATCTCACAACACAGTACAAGATCTTTGCTACCATAGCATCAACCAGGAACAATGAGGGAGGCTTCTAATCAATTCAGGGTGGCAGTTAATAATCCAGTTAGTGCAATGGCTTCATGCTATTAATTTCCATATTCCCCTCATATGGTGCTCCTCTCCTTTTCAGCATGCTCCAAAGCTTTGCATTGGTGGTGCACTGCAGAGAACAGCACCCTGGCAAAGGGATACAGCAGTTGAGCTTGGTGGCCATGAGGCAGTGCGGGCAAGTTTAAAACTGAAGGGGGTAGATTCATTTACTTTATGCCTGACCAAAGCATTTCCACTTAAAATGACAGCTTTCTGCACTGCAAAACACATATGTCATTAAGGTGAACCAGGCTGCTTAGACCCTCTGAATGCTGCAAGCTGTATGCAGACTTGGGAAATGTTTCTCCCTCCCACTTTTGCCTGTTTCATGGTTTTTTGACATCAGAAACAAAAACAAAAACTAATAATAAAACACACTGAGTGGGTGTATGAAGGACCTAAAGAGAAGGAGAACTTGAGATGCCACCCAGCAAATAGAAATGGACAAGTCTCCTTCCTTATGTTTGCCCTTGATCTCATAGATAAATGTTCACGGCTATCATTTAGACAACAGACCTTTTCTGAATATCTTCTGAGATCAAGAGGCTTGTATCTGCAGAAATAAACTAAAGCTTATAGGCACTCCATGGCTAAAAAATGCCACCAATATCACAAAATGGTCATTTGTCTCATTGCTTCAAATAAAAACGAAAGCAGAGACCCAGGAGCTGTGGTGGCAGCATCTAAACCTGACCCAGAGAAGTGCAGAGAGCTTACACTGAGATTACATGTAGGTAACCAGAACAACAGATATTTTCCTGAGAAGATAATCAAGCCATGGAGGAATTATATGATGTGAAGCTTAGATTTAAAATAAATGTGAAATGGGCTAGTGGATTTAGAAGCAGTCCCTCGTGGAAAAGTTTCTCATTATGAAAATCACTTGATGAAGCTGGCCTTTTTATTAGCGATTTCGACAGAAAGTCACAAGGACCAGGGGGCTGGTGGAGCCTGACCTCTCAGCTTGCTGTCTTGCCCTCTGTGGTGAGGGACAGAAGGCTGGTGAAGGACTGGGATCAGGGTGGGCTGTGTGCTGCCTGCTTCATGAAAGGGGCTGAAATTCTGGGGTGTGGGACCTGGATTCTTCTTCTCAACACTTGTTTTCCCATGAAGATCTACACCTCCAGAGTGTACCCCAGACCAGCAAGTGCTGAATCCATATACAAAAATAGCAGTTTACATGGCTTTGCGAAAGGAGCAGAGCCATCCAGGAGAAGGGTTGTTGGCTGTCTTCAGTCTTCACAGCACTTCACATCCAAATGCTGCTCTTGCAACTTGGCTCTCAGTTCAGATGATGAAGTGTCAAGGCAGGAGATGTGAGGGTGAAGGCTCTGTCTCTAGATAGCTGGTGCAAGTCTGTTGGCCGTGGCTTAATTATCCATTGCCTGTGCTCAACTTTGTTTTTTAGTAGGCTGTTTCACCAAGGATCACCTTGGGTTTTTTTTCGTATCAGTGGATGCATTTAAGTGAGACCATCTCCTTTGTCATGGACAGGTCCTAGGATTTCTCCCCCATCTCTGTAAACTCTAACTTGGCATCCCTGTTAACTCCCCAATTGCACCTTATCCCTGCAGGACGAGTTTTGGTGGAAGCCCAGGGTTACTTGCACATCCAGAATGTTGCTGTGTTGCTGTCCCTCCAGATGCAGTCTGCAGCCAGCTAGGACTAGCTGACCCAATGGCATGAGGCTTTTGGGTACTCAGGTCTCACTACCCCTGCTGTGATCTGCTAACGGTGGAGCTACAAAGGCTGGATGCTGACCATAGCGCTGTGCACCGCCGCACTGCCATTGTGCTCACCCAGCACTCCTCGAACCACTTAAAGATACCAATTAAAAAGTAAAAACACTCTTGTTTTTCCTTCTCCTCCTTCTTTCCTTCCCTATTGCTACTGCTGTACTCTGTAGTTTAGTCACTCCCTTCGCCCAAGGAGGTGATGCAAATTATTTGGTTCCAAGATGGAGCGTTAAAATCTCACTCTATGCCAAGCTGGAGAGCTAAGGGCCCAGGGGGCATCTGTGCTCCTGTTTCCCTGGGGAGCAACAGGTTGAACTGGACTGCTAAACCCCTCTGATCATCTAAGCCTCGATGACTTCAAATTTCGGCTCAGTTTTCATCTCTGTCTCCCACAAAGTCAGCACCAATGATTTGTATTTCCTCAACTGAAATCCTTCATCTGGCTGGTTTTGACATGATGAAAGTTCTGGTGCAAGCCTCTGCTCTGTTCAGAAGCAACAGGGCACAGACATCACCACAGGACACCTGGCATATTGGATCTTGTCACTACCTGCTCTGTCTCCTCGTGAAATCTTGGTCAGAAAAGACTGTTGGCCCTCTAAGGAGAGAGGAAGGGAGGTGGTCACACTTAGTCTGGCCAAAAGGAGAAGCGAGGGGCCCAGGACACATCCGCCTGCCAGGAGGCCACTGCTGGACCCCCAGGCACACTGTGCCATGCGTGCCAGGGACAACTGTCCTCCTGTCCCCACGAGATGGCAGCAGCTGCCGTGCTGCTGGCAGCTCCGGCTCGCTCCAGACAAATCCCTGTTATCATGCAGCATTTGCAGAAGCTTGGAGATGCCCAGCAAGGCCGGTGTAAAGTGCCTTTGAGACTGGCTTTACAAGGACGGTGTCCTGCTGCATTATCTCAAGAGTCAGCAGAGGCTGGCTCTTATTCTGTCCCTCCCAACACACACAAGGGATTGCCTCATTAAAGTGAAGCTATTTCCTAGCTGGTGCTATGCCAGAGTGGACCCTGCAACCTGCATTTTACAATATAGGAAAACAGAATATGAAGAGACTCAGTACCTCTACCGGGCTCTTCTCGTAGTACCTTGCAAAGAAACATAAAGCAGTGTTGCCTGCATGGTATGGGTCTGCTTTAGGCTCTGAGAGGTTTTAAGCTTTGAACCCCTTTAGTAGAAATCCCGAGACACCTACACCTAGACCTGCTATGGGGCAACATCCCTAAGCAGCTGGTCTGCAGCTATGCCATGGAGAGCATCGCGGGTTTTCAAACCCTAGCCAGGTCCCACGAAGACAGGATGTTATTTTGCAGGCTCCCAGGACCAAGATGATTCCCCAGTCAACAATCCAAAAGCAGCTCCAAAGGAGATGATGGCAAACATGAAATAATCAATAAAATGAATTATTAAAAAAAAAAAAGAGAGAGAGAACTGGTTGTCATTTTCCTCCTTTTTCATGGGAAGTAACTAGCAAACCATGATGGCACCGTTCCCCCCAGTTAGCATCTGGCTCTCCCATTTCACAACACACACAGACACACGATAGTTCTGTAGTAAGCGCATGAACTGGGCCTCTATATCTTCTCTGGGCTGGTAGGTATCAAGCCCATCATCTTCTGAACAACATGCAAGTGAAATCTTAGACAATCCCCTTGTCACAGCCCCTTTTCTTCTGGGTGAAGCTCTAAGGGAGAAGCCCAGTTGCGACTTCTCACACTTTGTGCCTAGAAACACACTTTGAACAGTGGTATTACATCTACCGCCTGTCCCCGTGGCCTCCTCTCATCTCTTGCGAAAGGATGGCAGAGCTGAAGGTTGGCCCATGCCTCCCTCTGTCAGCAAGGTCACTGCATGCTTCAGGTTTTCCTTCTCTTGAAGGACAGCTGTGGCTTCTGCCTGATGAAGGCACTGGATGAGGGGTTGAAGAGGAGCTTTATTGCCCCTGCAAAGATGGGCACTGGGGCCCACAGGGCCTCCACCCAGTAACGAAGCAGTGGCCAATCCGCTGGAGGACCAGGTGCAGTACTTGAGGGACAGCTTCAAACTCTCATTTTGGTATCCTTGGCTCCTGCAGGTCATACTTAGGGCCCATCTCTTCTAATATCCTCCAAAAGGGCTTTGCTTACTGTGAATAGTCTACAAAACAACGTATTTCTTGTTCTCATGTATTAACAAGGGGTTTAGAAGCTACAACCTATAAACTTTTCTGGACTGAAGCTCCCACATTCTTTAAACTGTCTGTCAGGCAGAGGGGCATCTGTTTAAATAGGTTTGTTTACAGTTGACCAAGTGTTTATGCCTTGCCAGATCCAACCAGCAGATCCAACCATCAAATTCCTCTCAGCAAATTTTCCATCCTCTGACAAAGTCAGAGGCCTCAGTGACAAGACCTGAGAAAGGTGGAAGGTTCCACCCTAACTTGAGGAAATTTGTCCATCCCTAGCCATTTATTTTTCTCCCATAGGCCTGCAGATGCCTACACAAGGTAAAGGAAGAGACATGAGATGAAAGGAAAGCAACAGGCTTTGTAGAAACTGCTAGCTGCTCCTGCCCATTCCTCTCCAGACACTACCCTAACCCAGGAAAGCCCCTTCCCAGTCTCCCTGGGATTCAGATTGAAAGTGGCAAGGCAGCTTCACAACTGAGGTGAGATATTCATCTCACTTGTAATCTCTGTGTTGGAAGAACACGGTCAACTTTCAGAAGAGTACTTGGAGAGGGCAATTCCCTCTTCCCTGAAGACGTGCACAGCAGCTTCCATTCACCCCATGGGAGAAAGGACCTGCTTTCAGGGCAATTCCCACTCAGCATCCATCCTCCCACTCAGCACCGCTGCAGCACTACAAAAATCCAGGGATGCGGCATTTCAAAACCAGCTTGGACAACAGCCACTGCACCAGCACTGAGCTAGTGCTGAGGCTGTTTCTGCCAGCGCCTGCTGCCAATCCATCCCTGGGCATTGCTCAGTGTTCCAGTGCTACTGCCCCAGCATGGGACCTCCTGCCTCCCTCCATGCAGCTCTGCTCAGGAATGGCTGGAGCTGGTGACACTCCTGCTCTTGATGGCACTGCCTGGGAGCAAGGAAAGTGCAGTGTCTCCTCCCTGCCACAGTCAGAGCTGCTCAGCACCCTAGACCCTCTGCAGCAGCTCCCGGCCATTCACAGCACTAGTCCTGTGGTGGCCAAAAAGCATTGGGTTTCCTGGCCAGAAGGTGTGCTGGCTCCTCTGCACCACCAATCTCACCTCCTATCTGTCCAGGATTTGCAGATGGACTGTCTCTCACCAGCCAGAAATGAAGTTCCCAGAGCTGAATAGGTAACTCAAGAGTGTCTGCACTGGGATCATACGGCCTCCATCCCCTCCTCCTTCTGACCACTGCCACACTGCTTGTCCCACACACACAACCATCCTGAGCAGTCTTCTACCCTGGCTCTCGCTGTGCTGCAGTGGCAGGAACAAACTCTGCCCTGGTGCCCTGGTTTAGGGATGCCACAGGCATCCTGTGAGCCAGAGAGCCATCAGAGCACTATGAATAGCACAGGTATTTGAAACATGTACTCAAGGTCCTCACACACTTTTGCATCCTTTCTGCTCTTCTCTGACTGGGCATCACTGAAAGCTTCCAGGACAATTATTTTCTTGCTTACCTTGGAATTGGGAGGGAGGGGATATGGCAGTGTTTAAAGTCATGATGTGTGCACAGCGCTAATGACTCTGTCCTCTTCCAGGTGTGGGAGTGAGACCACAGTGTTCTTCTAAACTACAGCTGTGGATACCAGATATATCTATAGAGCTGCATTCACTAGCACATTTATATGATCTAAAAGGCAGGTCCTGAGCTTCCACACTAAGCAGATTAGATCACCAAAAGAAGCCCTTGCTGTTTTGAACACAGGGAGACCCATTAGCCAGTGGTGAGTGTAGGGGCTGATGATGCAAGGGCTGAGGATGCCAAACCACTGTCAGTAACATCAGAGCATTTATCTGCTCTATATATGCTGATCTGCACTATTAGGGTTTGTTGTGTGTTCTTTCGTGTATTGGCCATTTCCTTTTAGGGCCACATAAAAGAAATCCCAGAATTAAGGCTTAAGCCTCAGGAGTCCCTAACACATCACACTGGCAGCAGCCTGGCCAGTGAAGAGTGCAGGACTTGCCACGTCCTGTCAGGGTGGGGACAGCCAGGTTAGCATCCTGTCTTGAGATCCTGGCATTTGCTGCCATGTCAATACATCCACAAATGCTTTATTCTAAACAGAACAGCAATGATTTCATCGTCTCTGCAAGGGATTAATTGTTATTTTTCAGGCCCACTTAGCTGATTCGTGGTATTTGGCTGCAAGCACATGCCATGGGGTTATAATGATGCTTCGTTGTATTTTTTAAGGGTGGGGAGGCTTTTAGGCCCTTGTGGTGTGTTGCCTTTTGTTTCTCATAGCGCCCCACCCCGCATTCCCAAAGCAATGATGCCTCCTCCAAGGTGACAAGAAATTGGTCCGTCTTTGTCCTCTGGCACAAAGAATTGGGCTCCCAGCTCAGCATCATAACTCTTTCCCATTGAGAATGTCCCCAGGAAATCTCCAGGTTGATCTGATGCCTCAGATGCTTGCTGGTGCTGGAGGCCAGACCATGACCACGTTAGGGAAAAACTTCTGAATGTCTGGCTCAGTCCAGATTATGGCCGAAACAAGGATATTCCCTGCAGCCATTCCCAAGAAAAGACCAGGAAATTATGTTCCATCTTCTTTCTATAAAGAGAGACTTAACAGGAAAAGAATTAATACACATGAAATGTAATCATGAAATTATCACTTACTCCCATGTCCAAGGGACAACCAACTATCCAACATTTTGGAGAGGAACTGTGGCCTGAAGCTCACCAACAACCCCAGGCTGTGGGGGAACCAACGGGTCCATTTTACAGTCTGATTTTGATTCCATAGCAAGTACTCTGAAAACCAGATAATTCCTTGTGGATACCAAAAAAAAAAAAAAAAAGCCAGTGGTTACTCTTGAAAGAAAAATATATACTAAATGTTAGAATATTAAAAGGAAAAAGAAAGGCTTTGAGGCTGCAGTCTTGTCTCACAGCATCTTTAGTTTTGCCTCTGCAAGGAACATTGTGAAGCTGTGGATCCAGATGCTCCTGAACATCATTTCTGGCTGAATACAGGAGTTCATTTAAACACACACACAAAAAAATACTTTTGAAAAAAAAAAGTCAAAATATCATTTTTTTGATAAATGAAAATACACAAAAGTTTTTTGATTTTTCATTTCAAAACAGCATTTTGTTTTAAAACTTCCTTCCCATCCTCTCAAGTCCTTGAGGTTTCTTTGGCCCTAGATGAGAGGTAATCACACAACTCCACCAGCCCCGTCTTTGCCTCCGCCTGTTCTACAGGGACCTAAGGACACATGCAGAGAAGAACAGGGTAGACAGGGCTCTCCTTATAGTCACATCCCAGCTCTATTTTCCTGCAGTCTTCTAATAATCCCTGATTGCTCTAAGGGAATATTTTGGCTGGTAGTGGTAAAACAAAACCTACTGTATGAGGGATAAACAGGCCGCTGAGAAGGTAAGCCTCTAGCAGCCTTTTTTGGATGGTGACACCAACACTGAGGCCCCAGATGATGGTCTTTATTCACAGTTCTTTTCTGCATTGGAGGACATTGCAGTAAAGAGATTTTGCTTTGAAACTTCAAGGGCTTTCACCTTTATTTCTTTACCAGCTCCACTGATGCATCAAGTTGGAAATACATCTTCTAGAAGCTTGGAGAAGCAGTTTTTCAGTGTGCCAATGAGAAGCAGTGTGTAGAGAGCTCCCCAGTTTTGACTGGAAGGACTGAATATTGAACGGGAAACATTCCACAGATCCCGCAGCTTGGGAGAAGGTGATATGGCTGGAGAGTTCTAACAAAGAAAACCACAAACCATCACTACAGTGACACTATCTGGAATATTTATTAGAAGAGCCACAAGGGGTCAACAGGAAAAACTTGGCAATATTTCAATGTTCTTAATGGATGTGGCAGAGCAGAGTAGGGAGGTTGGCTGAAGCAGGGGGCAAAGGTGCTAACATTGTGCTTCCCTGGCCAGGATGAATCACAGCTGCTCAGAACAGGGGCTGCAGCAGACCCATGTCAGCCCTACTACTGCAAGCTGTGTCAAAGCCTCCAGCAAGGGCAGATGTGAAGAGCCCTAAGAAGTGATTTTAGCAATGAAAGCTATGGGTTGCCTTACCAGAACCAGGCACATGGGGCAAATAAAGGAAAGGATTCAAATAGTTCGTCTGATGGCCTGGCAAAAAAACTGTAGAAGAGTGATGAAGACAATGCACATCAACAGCAGATCATGGTTAAACCAGGGAGATGTTTCCACAGGGCAGTTCTGCAACAAATTCACCTCACCCAGGTGGGAAGCTGAAAGACAAGCTCACTTGCAAGCTGTCTGCATGAAACAAAGTATATAACCTTAACAGCCCTAGTTGCCCTGGTCTTATAACAGAACAGCGACTTGAGGACATGCATTGACTTCAGAAAACTTCTACATACAGTTCAGCTTAATTATCTAAGTTCTTACCTAACTGACACTGCAGAGAGAAAAATAGGAGGAAAGAAACCCCAAAAAGCAAGCAGCTTTGAGCTAGCATCTGGATAGCATCTGTTTAAAGCAGTAAGAAATTTTCCGATTGAGATGAAGGATTTGGGAAGCTCTCAGCAGGTTGTCTGAACACTGCAGAATGCCATTTGGACCTAGGAATGTGCCAAGAACATTTTGAATAACCCAGTCCATGCCTCAGGAACTCCTAACATAGAATCATAGAATCATTATGGTTGGAAAAGACCTTTGAGATCATTGAGCCCAGCTATAAGCCTCTCAACACTCCGCGTGCTAAACTGTCCCCTGCCTCATCTACACGTCCTTGAGCACTGCCAGGTGACTCCACGACTCCCTTGGGCAGACTATTCCAATGCTTCACCCAGTCTCTCTGTATAGAAATTCTTCCTAATACCTAACCTGAACCTCTCCTGGTGCAACTTGAGGCCATTTCCTCTTGTTCTGTCAGTAACTATTCTGGAGAAGAGATGGACACTTGCTTCGCTACGACCTCCTTTCAGGTAGTTGTAGAGAGCAATAAGGTCTCTCCTGAGTCTCCTCCTCTCCAGACCAAACAACCCCAGCTCCCGCAGCTGCTCCTCGTGAGGTCTGTGCTCCAGACCCCGCACCAGCTCTGTTGCCTCCTTTGGACACACTCCAGCGCCTCAACGTCCTTGTAGCGAGGGGCCCAAAACTGAATACAGGATTCGAGGGGCAGCCTGAACAGCACGGAGCACAGGGGGACGATCACTTCCCTGCTCCTGCTGGCTACACTGGTCCTGACACCAGCCAGGAGGCCCTTGGCCTTCTTGGGCACTCGGGCACACTGCTGGCTCCTGTTCAGCTGTGCTCGGCCAGCACTCCCAGGTCCTTTTCTGCCCTCAGCTCTCCAGTTGCTCTGCCCCCAGCCTGTAGCGCTGCATGGGCTGGTTGTGACCCAGGACCCACCACTTGGCCTTGTTGAACCTCATGCAGTTGCCCTCAGCCCATCAACCCAGGCTGTCCAGATCCCTCTGCAGAGCCTTTCCACCCTCATGCTCTTCCTCCCAGCTTGGTGTTGTCTATAGACTTACTGAGGGTGCCCTCAATGCCTTCATCAAGATCATCATTAAAGGGGACTGGCCCCAACACTGGGGACACCATTCACAACCAGTCGCCAGCCAGATTTAACTCCATTCCCCATCACTCTCTGCACCCGGCCATCCAGCCAGTTTTTCACCCACAAAGAGTCCACTTGTCTAAGCCCTGGGCTGCTAGTTTCTCCAGGAGAAGGCAGTGGGAGACTGTGTCAAAGGCCTCACTGCAGTCTATGTAGACCATGTCCACAGCCTTTCCCTCATCCACTAGGTAGGTCAGCTAGCTGTAGAAGGAGCTCAGGTCAGGCAGGACCTGCCTTTCATGACCCCATGTTGGCTGGGCCTGATCTGGTTATCACTCACATGCTGTGTGATCGTCCTCAAGATGATCTGCTCCATAACTTTCCCCAATACCAAGAGCAGTCTGTCAGGCCTGTAGTTCCTCGGATCATCCATCCAACTCTTCTTGTAGATGGGCGTCATATTGGCAAGTCTCCAGTCATCTTGGACCTCTCTTGTTGACATCCTCACATTCTTGTTAAGGGAACAAAGTTTAAAATAGGGACAAAGAGTCACCAGCCTGCAGGAGGTTGCAAAGAGTCTACAGTGAGAGGCTGGAGACTAACCTCAGAAACTAGATCTTACAGAAGAGCAGAAACTTCCTCCTTGTCTGGAGGAAGCACAGCAGTTTGCCTGGACTGAGGTACACTCAAACAAGTAGAGATCTCTAAAGCAAAGTCCATACTCCTTGTGTTACAAGGAGTGCCTGGATTGCTCTTCAACACATTAGTGAAACCATTAGGCGTCATCCAGCAGCTTTCAGAGACTGCAGATTAATGGTAGGATAAATAGGGTGTCCTTCTACAGCAACATGGTGCATTCCTACTGCGTGGGCCCAATTGCCTGGGCTGGGAAAGAGCTGCAGTCAATATCTGGAAGCATTTTTTTTCACAGTGCATTCTCCAAAAGCTGCCTGAGGAGATAGAGCTCACCAACCCCAACATGTCCACTGCTCACCATAAACCCGGCTGGACTTGATCAGCACAGTTCTGCACACCTCGACAAGGCAGAATGAGAACAACAGGAGTCTTAGAGAGGAAAGTACAGGAATGCTTCATCCTAACAAAAGCATTGGCCACTTGGGACATCAACAGACAGAGACAGGGGTCCAACAGCCTTTCTTCCTGGGCCCACGTGGGGACTGAGCACCTTCCCAGCAAATGTTTGCTTCTGTTAAACAGCAGCACAATCGCACTGGAGAGTTGCACAACCTTTGCTAACAATTGTATGTGATACATGGGTCTTACTTTTTCCTCCTCCTTAGGAGGCAAGGAACAGTGAGCACTGGTTTCATAAATCTAAGTCACCAAAAAACAGGAAGACTGGAATTTGATGTCCATTTGTTGTTAGTTCTCAACAGAACAGCAGCCAGCTCTTTGATCTTCACGACTGCATTATCTGAGACTCTGGGGACCCATGCTTCCCTCTAACTTATTTTTGAACCAAGAACTGGCAAAGGTCCTGCATCTCCACAGGTGATGACACCATAGAGTCCTCCAAGGTCAGAAGAGAAAGAGTCGATGAGCTAGAAGATAGCTTGCTGAGAAAATGGTAACAGGGACTTATGTGCCAGTTGAGGGAGAAGAAAAAGCATGCTGCATAATTGGAACAAGCCATCATGAAAACAATCCCAAACTTAATTCACTTGGATAAGACTTCATGTGGTTCTTAAAAGAAACAGCACTTTATCTTTGCAAAAACAAGAAGCAAGAATGCACTCTGGCACTGTGCAGTCACCAATTCACTTTTTTTTTCACCCTCTTCTTGACGAATGAGCAACAGAGAGAATTCTATAACTCGCCATGGGAACTGCAGTTGTGGTCAAGGAATCACTGACACAGCCTCAGGATTTCAGTACCTCAATCTTGCTAGATAGACACAAACATTGTACCCAGGGATCGCCCGTGATCCAGAGGTGTCCGGTAACCCACACTGGACTGCCTGGAAGTCACTATCCCTCGCAGGGTGTCACAGAGGGCAGAGTGTCCCCACAACACACACACACAACAAATGCTGCCTTCCAACAGGACCCACCAGCACAGCGTTCACCTGAACCGGATCATCACGGGTACCCTAGGGACTTTTGAGAGAAGCGGTTACAACTGGAGGGCTGTAGTTAAATGCGGCCAAACTTTTCCATTGTTATTTCTCAGTCGCTTGATGTTCTGAAAGATATTTAGAAAAATGACTTTAGCAGTCCAGTGCCAAACTGGGTGAGGGGAAAAAAAGAGAAAAAAAAAGAAAATTGGCAGACACGTCCTTCATTCAGTGTGCAGTTTGGATGACATCCAATGACCAACACAGGAGTTTTGACTGCTCTGGGAGACTAAAGACCATTCACAAATAATTTGATTTAGGGTCATTGGGATTTCATTTTATAAATAATTTTCATTGATAAGTATTCTTTTTAATTAGGATTGACAGACCTAATAGCAACTGTATTGTGTGCACAGTTCATCGTTCCTGTCTTCATAAATGACTTACATATGTGGTGTGCTAGTTTCTTGTTCACTGTACACGATGGAGTTTGTTCGTGAAGCAATAAATGTCTTGCAGACAGTGAAAAGCGATGCTGAGGTCTTCTTTCAAAAGACAAGTTCTGAAGAAGATCCACAGAGAAAGCAAAGGAAGTTTTCACCATTTTATGACACACTACAGTTTTGGGGACTCTGAGGCCTTGCAAGACTTCATTCATCCCCATATTGGTATAATTGTCTTCTAATTGCTCTGGCTTAAAGAGAAATACTCTGGTCCCTGTGTAAACCAGAACATGCTCCTTTCTCCATTGTGGGAGTGCTGAACAAGCTTTGTACCAAGGCATAACTTTGCAAGAGCAATGGGATGCCCATGAAAGCATCAATTGCCTCCTAATCCAGTGGATAGTCCAAATACACCTGGAAAGACTGGAGAAGAATGCAGACAACGGATGGAGGAAGAACGGCTCCACGGTTCAAAATGCACATTTCTCAGCAACATCCTTGTCAAACAGTCTCTTCTTTGACTTGCACAGTAATAACTGCATCTCAACTACTTTTGTTATTCATCTTATTTCCTGCTGGAACGGCTCTTAAGATTCCTTCTTGTAATGATAAATGTTGGTACAAGTTCTTGGAACCAGCAGACTTGTTGTTTTGCAGTTGAATAACAGACTCCAATGTGAAGATGCTCAATGCAATAATTACATATGCTCTTAAAAGCTCTCTGATTGGGAATTTGAAACAAAAGTGCAATTGATCTTAAATCTCAAATCATAACTATGACTCTGAAAAGCCTAGTTGCTGTCTTTCAGAAGAACTGAAAATGATGCAATAAAGGACTAGTACAATAGTCAAAAACGGGAGAACGTCCTTAGCAGTGTTCAAGAAACGTGTAGATGAGGCACTTAGGGACATGTAGATGAGGCACTTAGGGACATGGCAGGCATGTTGGTGATGGGTTTACAGTTGTACTTGAAGATCTTGAAGGTCTTTTACAACCCTAGTGGTTCTATGATTATGGGATGAAACTACCAACAGTTCCTCTTACTTAGACTACCAAAGCAGAGAGGAATACAATTGCTACTCACAGACAAGTAGAGGGAAGAAATGTGAAAAAGTCACGAAAGCTCGAAGATGAAAGCTGCACAGGAATGAACAGCTGTAAGAAGTTGTTGATATATTCTGGGTGAAGACGAAAAGATTCACGTGCTTCAGAGCAAGGAGGTCTGTAAAGGTTTTCAGTAAAACCAAGAGAACAAGCTTCAAGTGATGCTTGATAAGCACATGGAACATACGGATAGGATTTCAAAAACAAGGAACTCCAGTGTGTAACCCAGGAGGTCTCCACGGGACCCCTATCCAGTCTTTGGCCATGCTCTTTTAAATATCTGCACAAGGCACTAAAAGATTCCCTTGGCTTCTGCCATTTATCTGTCATCCACCATTTATGCCTCGCTCCATGCAGACAGCCCAGGTTTGTGCATTGCACTGCTTTGCATTCTTATTTCAGTGCTGTGAGGCCCAATGCAAACCTCCCAAACGCAGCCACAACTGGCTGCCCATGAGGCTCAGGAGTGAGACACTATCAAGTCAGAGAACCTATTGAAAAAGGGGAGGTAGCAGGGAGAATAAATGTGGTTTTGCTTTGCTCTTTTGGTTCATATAAACACACAAGTGCCCGCGTCCAAGACAATTTCAAGCTCAAAACCAGAGCATTTGGATGGTTGCTGTGACTAGCAACAAGATGATGCTGAGCAAATAGTCAGGGTCACCAACACCACTCCGCCAGACAGGAGAAATCAGCAAGTCCTGTCACCGGGATCAAGAGGACACTGAGAATGTACCTACTCCAAAACGAATAAAGGTGGTCTGTGTTTGAGAGGGAATCTCTCAAACCCTGTTTTAACATGCATTAGTGATGCATTAGTGATGCATTTTAACAGCATCACTAATACAAGCAGTTCCTCGGGTGCTTCCTGCATGCTAGCAGTTTTATATTCACCATTTTTCCTGCATGAATAAACTAGCTTTCAAAACATCGTAAGGATACCTGGTGGCATTAGCAAGAGATCCTTGTGGTTAGGCCTCATAATGTAATTCATTTTAAGGGGCAAAAAAAGCAAAAAGAACTAATGAGGAGAGAGGGATAGCCACAGTCCCAACCTTCAGTCCACCACAGAGGGAGCAGCATGGGATGAAGGCTTCTCCATGGTGCTCCTTGCTCGGCTTCCTCTCTCGGGATCCCCTAGGAAAGACCTCATGGTGAGGCTGGTGGCTCCGGAGGCTACCTGGAGCATCCTCAGAAGGAAGCAAGCTTTCACCCAGCACCCAAGGTGGTGTTACTGCTTGGGGAACCTGCGTAGCACCTGGGTAACATCACAAGTCTACTGCAGTCAAGGTTATTTCTGTAAACCTGCAAGCAGCTCCCGGCAGTTTGCAAACTGCACCTCACAGCAGCTGAATATCATTGTTCCTGTATTAAGAGGATTTTATTTATTAATTTATTTATTTGGCTATTACTCTTCATAACTAATACCAGTGCTAATAACTAAGTTCTATTAGCTAATAACTTCAATATAGCATATTGCACCTATAAAGCAAATAACTTCATAACAGCATCAGTACACTCCCAACTGTTGTCCAGGAAGCCGTAGGCAGCCAGGGACTGGAATTTTAGCCAAATGCTGCCTGCCGGGTTGCTTCCAGGCCCACATGGAGCAGGACTGGGAAAGAAAACATCCAGATTTGCATTTATGCTTGCTTCCGACTCAGGCTTTGGTTCTGCCAGTGGTAGTAACGACTGGAAATGACGGGATCTCCAGAAGAAAAAAAAAAGGGGGGGGGGGAATCGGAAGGCAGAATGTTTAGGAAGGAGCAGACCCGGCACCTGCGCGGGCTGCTCGCAGCAGCGCTCGGCCGCCCCCCGCGCGCCGCCGGGGCCCGGCGCGGGATCCGCCGGCTGCGCCCTCCCCCGGGCCCGCCCCGGCGGCCGCCGCCCCCGGGACGCGCCCCGCGGCGGCCCCCGACGGCAGCCGGCGCCGCTCCCCGCCGCCCGCGGCCCCAGGGCCCCGCCGCCCGGCCCGGCCGCCCCTACCTGCGCCCTCCCGGGGGGCCGGCGCTGCAGGCCCCGCCGAGGCCCCGCGGGCGACGGCGCAGCGGCAGGAGCCGCTCGGCCCGGCCCGGCCCGGCCCCGCTCCGTTCCGCTCCGGCGGGGGCGGGAAGGGGGCGGAGGCGCCGTGACGGCGGCGGGGCCGAGCGCGGAGCGCCGCGTACGTCCCCACGCCCGCTGCCACGACGCGCCGCCGCCGCCAGCGGAGCGGCGGGGCCCTGCCGGCCTCCCCCGTCGCCGTTACCCGCCGCCACCCCCGTCCCGCACAGAGAGCAGGGCCGGGAGCCGCCGCCGGGGCAGCCCGCACCGCCCCCGGCCCGATCCCCCTCGGGGCCCTGCAGCGGCGGCCTCGCTCCCCCCAGCGCCCCTCCATCCATCCATCCATCTCTTTATTTATTTACTTATGTATATATTCAGCAGCCCTAAATAAATGTATATTGCCTCCCGCAGGGCGTCCCGAGTGCCTCGCGCTCGGGAAGCCGAGGGGGTTCCGCGGCTGCTCCCCAGCCTGGTGCCCGGTGCCGGCCCCGCGGAGCGCCTCGCAGCGCGGCCCCCTCGGCTGCCGCTCGCCGCAGCGCGGCGAGGAGCGGGGCGGCACGGGCAGACGCCGCTCCCCTCCGCTCCGGTCGCCTGCAGGGCTTCCTCCCTGGGGCTGGCGCCCGCCGGGCCGGGCGGCTCCCCGCGAATCCCCTGCGGAGCCCGGCGGCTCTGCCCAGCCTGGCCGGGAGCCCGGAGCTCCGAGGCCGGGCCGGCCGGCGGGGCGACACCGAGCCCCTCCGCCGGGCGGCTGTGCGCAGCCCCCAAGTGGGGGCCCGCCCCGTCGGGTCGGGCTCCGCGAGGAGCGGCTGATGAGAAGTAGCGGCTCAGCAGCAAAGCGGCCCCGTTCTCCGGCGTTCCCGGTCGCCGGGCCCGGGTTGGGCTGGAAAAGGGGAGCCGTGGTGCTGAAGTCCCCGGCTGGTGCGGCTGGGTCGCCCGGTTCTGGGTCAGCGCCGAGATTTTGTTTTCGCCGTTTTCCGTGCCCGGCACGGCCGGTCCCCAGCGTCCTAGCGGCTCCCCGACCGCCGGAGCTATTGCCCCGGGCTCCTGCCGGGCCAAGGCGGGCGCTGCCCCCCGACTTACCGCCCCGAAGGCTCAGCCTTGGCTCGCCAAAAGCGGCTCTCGGCCCCCGGAGCCACGGCAAAGCTCGGCCTTGCCGGGCCAGCGTCGGGTCCGGCGGGCCGCATACAGCCGTGCCACGCCGGTAACGGAGCTGCCGGCACCGCGCCTGCCCTCCGCGGTGCGGGGAGCCGCGGGACCCTGCTCGACAGCCCGGCCTCGGCGGCTGCACCGGCTTTGCCACTCGTGCAAGTGTGGGGTGGAGGCACCGCGGCGGGAGGGGAGGTTTAAGCGCCGCCGGGGCAAGAAAACGAATTCCCGTGGGTAAAGCACGGAGCAGCTCGCGCGGCGCCGACAGGAGCTGGGAGGCGGGGAGGGCGACCTGCCCCGCTGGGGCGCAGCGCGGCGGCCCGGGAGCCCGCAGGGAAGGCGGCCCCGACGGGCTCGGGGTCCTGCAGGGACCCTCTCGGTCGTCCGCTCCCGGGGAGGGGTGGCCGGAGCGAGTCCCTCCATCCGGGTCGGTCCTTTCGATGGCGTTCAGAAAAGCTCCCTGGAGCTGCGCAAAGCCCCGAAAACAGCGGGGATAATTTTGTCTATTTTTTCTTTCTTTTTTTTTTTCCTTTTTTTTTTTTCGTTGGAAAAGAAAAGCGGGAGGGAGCGCCGGGGCCGGGAGCGGGCCATCCCGAGGAAGCCGCGGGGAGCGCCCGGTCGCGCCGTCCTGCTGCCCTGCGGCGGGGACCGAATCCGGCGAGCGGCGAAGCCCGACGTCCCGCCGGGGCCGCGGGGCCTCGCGCCGCGCGGCCGGGAGGCGCCGCTGCCGCCGCCGGGCGCCGGTGCGGGCGGCCGCGGCGCCGAGGCCCGCACGGCGGCCGCAAGGCCCGTTCCCCGCCGCCAGCGCCGTTCCGCGCGGCTGCGGGCGCTCGCGGGCGGCCGCCGGCAGGCGCCGCGCAGGGTCCCGCGGCTGCTTGCGACGGGGCGGCGCGCGCCGTCGGGGCCGCCGCGGCGGCCGGCCAGGCCCCTCGGCGGCGGCGGGCCGGGTCGTGCCGCGCCGGGGCGGGCCGAGGCAGGCCGGGCCGGGCCGGGCCGTGCCGGGGGGCGGGCCTCCCCGCGGGGCCGCAGCGGAGCCGTGCGGCGGGGGCGGGCAGCCCCTCGCCCCGGGGCCGCCCCCCCGCGGGGCCGCGCCGCGCCGGGCCGGGCCGGGCCGGGCCGGGCGCGCTGCGTCCGCCCGTCGTCGCGGCGCTGCTGCCCGCGCGGCGGGGCGGCCCCGCGCCGGTGCGCCTCTCGCTGCCGCTTCCCGCGCCCTCTCCTCGCTGCGGCGCAGATCTCGCGAGAGCGGCCGGCTGGTGGCCGCGGGGGTTGTTGCAGCAGCGGCGGCGGCGGCGGCGGCAGGAGGAGCGGCGGCGGCGGCGGGCGGCGGCCGGGGGCGGCCGGCGGCGGCGAGCGGCGGGCGGCGGCGGCGGCAAGCGGCGCCCGGGGCGAGCGAGCGGGCGGGCGGCGGCCGGAGGCGGCGGCCGGCGGCGGCGGCCGGGCGCAGGGGCGGGCAGCATCATGGCGGACAGAGACAGTGGCAGCGAGCAGGGCGGCGGCGGCGGCGGGGGCGCGCCGGGCTCCGGGGGGCCGGGCTCGGGCGGCGGCGGCGGCGGCGGCGGGGGCCCGGGGGGCGGCCTGCAGCACGAGACGCAGGAGCTGGCCTCCAAGCGGGTGGACATCCAGAACAAGCGCTTCTACCTGGACGTGAAGCAGAACGCCAAGGGCCGCTTCCTCAAGATCGCCGAGGTGGGCGCCGGCGGCAACAAGAGCCGCCTCACGCTCTCCATGTCGGTGGCCGTGGAGTTCCGTGACTACCTGGGCGACTTCATCGAGCACTACGCGCAGCTGGGGCCCAGCCAGCCGCCCGAGCTGGCGCAGGCGGCCGACGAGCCGCGCCGGGCGCTCAAGAGCGAGTTCCTGGTGCGGGAGAACCGCAAGTACTACATGGATCTGAAGGAGAACCAGCGCGGACGCTTCCTCCGCATCCGCCAGACCGTGAACCGCGGCCCGGGGCTGGGCTCCACGCAGGGCCAGACCATCGCGCTGCCCGCACAGGGGCTTATCGAGTTCCGCGATGCCCTGGCCAAGCTCATCGACGACTACGGCGTGGAGGAGGAGCCGGCCGAGCTGCCCGAGGGCACCTCCTTGACTGTGGACAACAAGCGCTTCTTCTTCGACGTGGGCTCCAACAAGTACGGCGTGTTCATGCGGGTGAGCGAGGTGAAGCCCACCTACCGCAACTCCATCACCGTCCCCTACAAGGTGTGGGCCAAGTTCGGCCACACCTTCTGCAAGTACTCGGACGAGATGAAGAAGATCCAGGAGAAGCAGCGGGACAAGCGTGCTGCCGCCGCCGCCTCCTCCTCGGCGGGCGCCGAGCAGCAGCCCGAGGCGGAGAGCAGCGCCGCCGCCGCCGCCGGGCCGCCCGGCGCCCTGCTGCAGGCCGACGAGCCCGAGGAGGATTGATCGCCCGCCGGGCTGCCCTCGCTGCCTCCCTGCCTGCTGCACAGAGACACACACCCCCACAGAGACTGAGCCTGTCCCGGCAGAACCGAGAGACCGCGGCACGCCACCCGAGAGAGAAGGAACGCGAAGCGTACAGAAAAAAAACAAAAACACAAAAACCACAAAAGAAACAAAAAGCGAAAAAAAAAAGGAAAAAAAACAGACAGAGACAAAAAAGAGAAAATCGACAAAAAAAAGAAAAATAACGTACCTGTTCATAACTCCAAGGGAGCACCCACCCACCCGACAGCCTCCACAAACTGACAGCCGAGCAACTCCTCCGACCTGCCACCCATCGCTGGATGTTCCTCCACTTTACCCACCGTATCAAACAGTAAGCAGCTGCTAAAAAACAAAACAAACAAAAAAATTCAAAAAAAAGTAATAACATTATATATGAACTGTGTTTCCTACTTGATTAAAAATATAAAGAACTGAGTGTTTATTTCCCTAATTAACCAAGAACTTTTGTACACGTTTAAGCTATTATTATTAAAAGTGTTTGCAAAATGGTCAAGATTATAATATTGCTGAATTATATAAAAAAAGAAGTCCTTTTCATGTTGAGCTAACATTTGACTTTAGCACAAAAAAAAGAGATATTTTAGAACACGTAAAATAATATTTTTAGTTTTTTCTTCTCATTTTGTTACCAAATTTCAAACCTTACATGGAGGTTATTATAGTATATTTGACACCCTATATACCTGTGATTAGAGATGTGTATATATATATGAGGGCTAGGCATGCTGTGTGTCTGAGCTTTGTCTAAATGTTATGCAGAAGTTTGTAGAGTTAAAAGGTACGTAGGTTTAATTCATGCAAGGTAAACAATAAGTGCTCTCTTTTATACAATATGCATTGCATCTGGACCTTAAACATATAAAAATGGTCAGTGAAACTTCTGTGAACATGAAGAAAAATTATTAAAAAAGGCATTTAAATGAAATTTGCTAACTTGTGATTTTTACGTTTGAACCAAAGTTATTCAAATAGTAAAAAAAAAAAAAGAGAAAAGGAAAAAAAAAAGGACAAAAAAGTAAAGATTTCCTCCCATATTTTTCTGCACCTGTTTGGTTTACAACTAAGTAGGCGTATTGTCATTATTGTGTATATGAGATGTACTTGTATTGTTCATAATATATTTTTTTTATTATGTGTACTTAAAGTACTTACCTAACGTGCAGCAATTTCCAGTAAACCTGTTTTTGGACAACAGGTAGTGAGTCTTTCTGTGTCGTCACTGGCACTAGCACTATCTCCTAAACTTGTAAGAGGTCTGAACCTGTATTTTGATTTGTGCCAGTGCTGTTAACTTCTGTAGGCCTGTTAGAAATCAGTGCAACGCAAGTATAGAGTAATCCTACTGAGCCATGGGATTTTGAGTTTCATTTAAAAGTGAAAGCCAAGTTGGTGTCTGTAAAGGATTTCCATGTAGCTGTGGTGCTAGTTATTACTGGCTACATACATTTTAAGTGTAGTTGTGACCCCCTTCCTTTGCCCCCGAGTGTACAAGCCTTCTCTCAAAAGTATGTACTTGTGAGCTCGAGCTAAAAGCGTAGGGTATGAAAGTGCAGAACGGATCAGAACACTGCTTTGTCAAACGGTGTTCTCCCAATTGACATTATTTGTAATAATAGACTTTTAAAGTTTTTTTTTCTTTAGAGGAAAAAAGAAAAAGAGTTTGTGTGCTTTTAATTGACTAACTTCTTGCTGCTGTATAGTAAAATATTAATATATTTTTATCATTAAACTGCTGCATGACTATCATCATTATGAGTGAAGAGAAAATGTTATAAAAAAGATGCCTTAAACAGTAAAAACAAACCTTTTTTTTTTCTTGGCTGGAATTGAGTAGAAAGTGTTTAAGAGATACTAGGATCTTGTTCCACTCAAAAAGTTATGTTTTTTTTTGGATGCAATCATTTTTCTTAACGTTCTTGGCAGAGTTAACCATGTAGTAGACCTAGCTGCTGTGTATAGAAGGTACCACCTGTAGGAGCGGGAAGTTGTCTGTGCTCTTTATGGATTGTTAAGGATGGAGTTTTGGAAGGGTGGGGAAAAAAAAAAAGCTTGTTTTCAGTAATTTTATTTTCTGCTCTCTTTTTATTTCCATTTGAAATGATAATTCCCTTTTTATTTCTTTTTTTTCTTTTTTTTTTGAGATGTACTGTAAGTGTCAAAACAAGTTGTTTGCATTGTAACATGCATTTCCCTTGAAAGTTTGTTGTTAGTGTTCACAGAAAGTTAAATATGAGATGACAGTACAGTAGTTAGGTGTTTCTGTTTCTTTAACAATCACTGGAAATGTTTAAAAATTGCTTTATCATGCACTTTCCTATTTCCGAGTAGTAAAATAAGCTTTCCGAGTGCATAATGTGACATTTGAAATGGTTCTCAATTGCATGTAAACATTGTCTAATAACCTGCTTTTTTTTTTTTTTTGCCTTTTTTTTTTTAATTGGAGGGTTTTGATGAGCAGTTTTCATTTATTGTACTTCAACTGTGATGTGTAAAGGACTGCATTCTCCATGCTGCTAGATGTAGTGAGGACATGAATTGCTTTGGTTTTGCTACTTGATTGTCTCGGTTCTACTGTTCGCTGCCGCGCGCAAAGTTGTGATGTTGCCGCTTGCCCCGCGTTGCGCGTGGTTGCAAACTGTTCCCTGTGGCCAGCAACAAGCGGCGCGCGTCAACCGCAGCCAAGCGCCCTCCGCTACCTGGGGGTCCTCGCCAACATTGTCAAACAGGCAGCGCTTCCCCCGCGCGCGGCCGAGCGCCGGGAACGTCCCTTCCCGAGCCGGGCTCGGCCGCTCGCGCCCGCCGGCAGGTTTTGTGAGCAGTGGCGAGAATTTGTGGTCAGTTGCTTTGGTTTGGGGTTTGGTTTTGTTTTCTTCCATTTTTTTTGTTTGTTCGTTTCTCCTAATGCACGTTATATATGTTCTAGGACTTTATGAATGATGATAATGAAAGACTAAATGACTGTAAAGTTGCTATTTTTTTGCTTTCTTTTTTTTTTTTTTTTCCCAGAGGTGCTCGGTACTTTACCAAGGCTCTAATATCTCAGTATTTAAAACAAAGTACAGAAAACCCTGTTTAATGTTAGAAGAAGAAAGGTATATTTGACCATATGTGTTGTTTTTTCTTAAAAAAAAACAAAAGACAGTATGCTCAAATGTGCCAAGATATCTAATTCCTGAGAAGTATGCCTTATATTTTCCTCGATGATATGCTTTTAAATGTCTTGTAGAATAGGTCCAAGAGCATGATAAAACTACTTTATAATGACTACGTGCAAGAAAACTTGAAATTCATTGCAATACTGACATTATTTTATTTTTAAGCTAAAGGGACACTGTCAAGTAATTTACTCTTAAAAGATGACCTTCCTTGAAAACGGTTCTACTCTAACGGAGAAATGTCCTCCAAATTCAAAGTTTTTTTTTTTGTTAAAAAAAAATGCTCTGTCTCTTGAGAAATTAAATAATAAAAAGAAAAAAAAAAAGAAAGAAAAGAAAAAAAAAACAAAAGCAGTAGCCGCTGTTGACTCGTGCCTCTTCTTTGTGGTTCTGCCTGCGACGCGGCCGGGGCGGCGGCGGCCCCGGCGCCCTGTCCCAGCGGGCCGGGAGGCCGCGGAGGCCGCGGGGGCGGCGGCGGAGGAGGCGGAAAAGAGCCGGTTGCGGGGTGAGGACGGGGGGTTCTCCCCGAGCTTCCGAGCAGGCATCCTCGAATGCGATGGAGAGGTGATTTCCAAAAAAAAAAATACTTGACAGTGTCGCTTTCTTGCGTATCCCTTGCAGGGGTTGAAATTTTCTCAGTGTAGCGTTCTCCGAGAAGCAGAAAACCCAAAACTTTGCTCTTGTAAAGGGCAGAAAGGCTGTCCCGATGCGGGCACCTGGCTAGCGAGACAGATGCAGTCCTCACGTAAGGCACAAAGCTGCTGATAATTTTAACCCCTGCTCCGAGCCGACTGAGAACTTCTTTTTTGGGGGGGTGGGAGGGGAGCAATTACTTTGTTGCCTTTAAAAATAGCACTGTAACCACCTTTTTATGATTAGCTGTAGTATAACCTTTGTCCCTTCAAACTATGCAAGCTATTAAATGTAAAATAGGGAACAGTTAAAGATAGTTGATTATATTCAATCAGATGGCATTCATGCACTAACTGGAGTATATACAGATAAAGCTATTAGAGTGACTTGTATGCTAACAGCAAAATATAACATACCTACCTATTCTAAAAATGACTATTAATATTGTATAACAGGACTGTGGGTCTGGGAGGGAATGTTATCTCTTACCTTCTTAAAAGGGGATTTAAGATTTTTATAACTGTTTTTTCCATCAAACTTTAATATTTTTGTCAAATTTTTTAGGTATTTAATTTGTAAAATAGATTTTACTTTGTACTGGCGTACAGAAAATAGGGAATGATTTAAACTTTTTGAAGCCAAGTGATCAAGTACGTTTGTAATAAAAAGTCAATGGATCTATATCAGTCGTACTCACTGTTTTCATTTCTTGTACGTTCTAATGCAGTGGCGCTGTATGTCTCCCAAGGAAAAAAAAAAAAAGAAAAAATTGGGGAGGTGGGTGGAAGGAGAAGGCAAAAAACCAAGCATTGATATTGCCAACCGATGCAACTTCTCGTATGCAAAGTGGCCTTTTGGTAGTCAGTGGAGATTTGGTAGATATGCATTTTTACTAAAAGCACGTGCACCTTTTCGATGGCAGTTTGTGAAAACCCGAAGTTTTTGCCATGACTTTGCTTCATGCTTCCACCTTGATGTAGTTTAGCACCTGTAAACTCAAACTGACCTTTGAGAAGTATTTTTTCCCGAACATTTAAGGCAAACAACGAGACGCTCTGATTTCTTATAAGGTGGTGAACAGTGGCATGTTTTATTTTTGCACTTGCACACTCTCCCTTCCTCAAAGGTCGCCACTTCTTATTTTCTCTAAGCTGGACAACCGCAACCTTTTTTTTTTCTTCCCTAAGTACAATTATTAAGTGTTCGGGGATTGAAGACTGCAGCGGATCCGAGCGAGTTTGGATCCAACACTTTGCAGAGCACCGACCTTATTTTCGCTTGCTTAAAACCTAGGCCTTCCCTTTCTTCTTTCAGGGCATATACCAAATCTGATTGACTTTGTTTCAAAAGCTATGGGAGCTCGAAGTGGAAATCCTGACATTAATGTACAAGAATGCTAAAACAGGTTTATATTTTGGAGGACTCTCGCGAAACATGAACATTTCAAAGTATGACTAAATCCAACAAATTTCCTGGCCTTTGCTTGTGCAGTGTGCAGGCGAATGAGCCTCCATAGGCGACTTGGTAAAACATAGCAGAAACAAATTATTCCACAACCCAGCAATCTGCCCGTTCAAAATGCTTCTTTATTGGCTTGGAGCGTGTTTCAGGAGATAGGATTCTGCCTAAAATCCTGCAGAGCTGCTCTGTTAAAAGGACACTGTCAAGAATTTTTTTTTTTAATTGCAACTTTAGAATCCTGTTTTGAACTTGATTTTTTTTTCCTTTGCTTATTATCAGGCCATTCCAACTTTTCCTTTGACTCCGTTACCCTCCTTTGCCGTCTGCCCACTCGTGTGGTTGAAGGGTCACTGTTAGCGCTGAGGCTGGGACTGTTTGAGAGAGGAGTCGAGGGCCGTTCTGAGCTCTCACGCCAGGCTTGGTGTTTTGCGTGCATGTCTCTCCCGACAAATTTCGCTCTCACGGTTTTATCTCGTGGTGTGTAAAGACAGGCTGAAGGAGCTGAGTTTTTTTGGTAGCAGAGCAGAGGAGCTGACTGCATGCACAGAGTTGTCAAAATGTTTTGACCCAAGTGACAAGGTAAACAAGCTAGTTCCATTTTTCTTCTTCATTCCTTGAGCTGCTGCAAACTCCTGTGTGGCTTGTAACAATGAAATAATTTCAGCCCAGAGCTTTTTTGCTTTTTTTTTTTTTTTTTTTTTTTTGCTTTTTTTTTTGTTCCAGGCCTGTGTTTCCTTTTACGCTGGTTACTATCCCATGATTTAATTCTCTGCTGCTGCAGAATGTTGTGTGTGTGGGCTGCAAATGTGGCAGTGAGATACATAAATATAGTTTCAAGTGAGTTAAGGACAATCTCATGAACTTTCAAAATGCTAACGGGTTTTCAAAGCCTGTTGGAACCAGAACCGAATGTTTGGGCACTTTCTTGCCTCCGGGTTGGATCTCTTGGGCTGAAATCACTGAGCACAGTGAGTTGGTAGCACTGAGCTGGCATGTGGGAGTGATGCCGTCCCCTTGCTCACGTCCCCTTTGGGCGGGTGGTTTCTCGCGTCTGACTTTGGAGTTTTTGCCTGGCTGTCCCTTCTTTCCTGTCTTCTATCCTTCCGAAAAGGTTCAGCTCTCGATGGCTCTGGGTCTTAGGGCATCTGCAAGTGTGTCCTGCAGTCCGTCCCCCTTGCAGTTTTCAAAGCCTCGTTGCTTGTGAGGTACGGGTGGCCTGCGGAGGGTTTCCTGGGTTGTGTTCATAGCTGATGCAGCTCCGACTGTACACAGCGCGGTGAAGGAAATAGCAAATTGTCGATGGTTTGGTGCTCGTGGGGTCACTCTCGCCATGGTAAGCTCAGTATTTCCTTGCAACTCGGTTCCTGTGGAAGTGTTACGAAACACAGGTCATTCTGGACGGGGACAGACGGGCAGGTTTGTTCCCCGAGGTGCTCACCTGCGAGAAGGTGAGATGCTGCTGCTGCCAGGGGGCAGTTGCTGTAACCGGTGAGGAGCTTGAGCCTGGAGCAGCTCCCGCGGCACATGAAGAGAGGAAGGCGGGAAAGATCCTACCACCACAGGCAAGGGGGATCTTGTCCTTGGAAAAGCTGGTTGGAGGATGAGAAAAAAAAAAGAGTTGGGCAGACTTTGGTAGCTTTCAGAGAGCATGTAGTGAGATGGGAGGGCTAGGCAGGCAGGACTGGACGCTTAAGATACATCTGGCCACGTTTGGAAGGTTTTGGCGTATGAAGTGGTGCTGAAGGCAGAGGATATGTGGGGTCGTTTGCAGAGGAATGTATCAGCAGCCGGATTATTGCAGCTCTGGGAAACATTCCCGACTATCCCTGCCCCCAGGGCAGCTGGACAGCACAGGGAGCCTGCAGGGGAGCGGGGAGCACTGTGGAGCCCTCGGCCCCAGGGTGCGGCGGGAACCGGGAAGGGGAGTTTGCAGGTCGCGAGAGAGCGCGTAGACATCGGGAACACGCATGTAGCTCGTGTGAGGCAAAACAGCACGGAAGAGGCTTGGATTTGTGTAGTGAGAAATGAGGCATATTTTCATGGAAGAGTCAACTGGGTATTAAGTGAGGAAAGACAAAAGTAAAGGATTTCTGGCCTACTGTCTGTTTTAGAGGGTTGACTGAATTAAGACAGAATGAACGGCTGGATATTTCTAAATAATGCTTCAAAATCTTTGTTCAGATCAATATTACTTGTACTCCGTTGTTTGAAAAGAGAATTTGGTTTCCAAGTGTTTTGCAAGGGCCTAAGCGAGGCAACCTGCTTAGAGGAAGGTCCTGCTTAGAGCGGGTTTAGAAAGCCTGTGGATGTTGTTTCTTTTCGAATGACTTGGAATCTCACCATGAACACGCCAGGGTGCTCCTAGGCTGTGTCTGCAGGAGCTTCCTAGCTCGGGAGCGTGCCGGGGAGGCGGCTCTGTTCTCCCTATGCACGGGACGTTGGGATTTATCTGGAGGAGTTGCAGAGCACAAACTGAATTCAAAACACAAGCTCCAGAAGGGCCCGCCGTGTGCTAACCCTAACAGGCATGAGGGCCCCTGGGCCGAGCTGGAGGCTTCGGAGAGTAAAACCTCTGAGTCACTGAGAAGGTGACTGTTTTAAATGTCTGTCTTCCGTTTCTTTGTCAGCAAAGAGCTCCCTAGGTTAACTCCGGTTATTTCCTAGCTTTGCTGGTCATTAATCGGTTTTCTGTCCATCTTCCCAGCTTTAGCTTTGTGAAAATATCTTAGTCTCTTCTTTGGCCTAGGACATGGAGGAAACTGAGGCAGAAAGAGGCTCTAATGCTGGCAATGGAAGTTTGTTCTGAGTCTTCCTGTTGTAATGCAGGTTTTCTGTTTTTTTGGATTTTTTTTCTTTTTTTGAAACACTACCCTGAAATATGCAGGAGGCAAAGAAAAGCTTCATTCTTTCTGTTGCAGTTGAGAGAGGTGTGGGGTTACAACTTGCAGGGTAGAAAGATGCGTCCCTCTTGGCTAGTGAAAACTTGGAGAGTAGCTGCCAGGGGAGATGATGAACAGTGTGTCCTAGCGAAGGCAAGTGGAGCCTTAGGAGATTTAGAGCACTGTTAGGGGAAAGCCTCTGCAGCCTGAAATGTCGTAATGTCATCTCATTTGGCCTGTTATGGAGCACTGTTTGTAAAGCTGGCTGGCAAACTGTATCGGAATCCCCTTGATCCCGCCGACCTGCCCGAGTTTGGGTTTCGTCCTGGACACGGTGCAGGGGTGGTGCTTCCCATTCACGTTGGTGGCTGTCTGGGTGCGGGGGTGCCTGGGCCGCGGGCGGCTCGCGCGCTCTCGCCATGCAGCGGCACTGTTGCGCCGGCCTGCCCGGCTGCGGCGAGGCCTGGCCGCGGGGCCTGCCCGGCTCGCCGGCTCCCGGAGGGATCCCGCACGATCCTGCTGGCTCATTGCCTAAATGCTCTAGAGCGGATCCACGTTGATATACGGGGCTCCGGCGTTGATATATGGGGCTTTAGGGCCGGTGTGCAAGGAAATACGAGCTGTGGAGTCTGTGCTGCAGTGTTGAATTCTACGTGTTTTCAACTCTGCGCTTTAAGCCGGGTTAGTACACCAAGTGTTGGGATGAAGCTGCAAGGTGGCTGCAGGAGGCTGAGCATATATTGTGTGTGTGCCTGGGAGAGTTACGCTGCTGGGAGCAGACAGTGGAGCACGTGAGCAGTGGCTGCTTTTCATTTTTTTCCACTGATAGGGGGTATCTCTTGATGTGTGACACAGATTGAGATCACTGCACCTCTCAGGGCTTCAGATAGCTCCGCTCAAAGATTGGGGGGAAGGAGAGGAAGGGTTCTTTCTTTATTTTATTTTTGTTTGTTTCTTTTTCTTTTCTAACATTGCCTGGATAGGAAGATTTGTTATCATATGCCTGAGTATAAGAGAGCATGTGCACATCTGGAGTAGGCCCTGTCTGGTTAGGACATCTCAGAGCGTTGCTGCAAATCCTAAGGTTAGCTCCATTGCTTCATGTGTCTTTCTAACCTCCAGGTTGAGGTTGTTACAGCATTTTACTAGGGACTGTATTTTATTTCTCCAAAATCTGTGCTGGCTGCTTAGTACTTTGTGAATGCAGAGTAACCTGTTGACTTTATCGTTTGCAGCCCCCACCATTGGGACTTCTTACACTTGTCTTTTATTCTGGTTTAATATAGACATAGTCTAAAACCAGCAGTTCTTTGGAAATATGGGAGTTCTCCTGGCTCTGCGCCAGTGGATTCAGATTCCTCTAGACTTACATGTTCACCTGGGTGTCTGCAGGCAGGCGGCAGGTTCTCAGAGAACTGCTCTTCTCTTAAGACTCCTTCTGCATTAGTCCAGCAAAGGAAGGACCTGCTTTCTCATTCCTAAGCAGGTTGTGAGGCTTACTGATCTGTCAAGCCTTGAAGAAATGCCTGGGCTGAGGAGGGTGGATAAAGGATTGGTAAAATGTGGTGTTTAAATCTCCTACTCAAGTGATGATGAGGAGAGCTGGCAATGTAATATTGGCTTATCAGGAGCTGTGTGGGTAGGTCAACTTAAGGAAATTTTTATGTTTATAACACCGGAGGCAAGGAAGAGAAGCCAGTGTCTTGTCAGATGCAGGGTAATAAGCTAGGTCTAAATTTCTTTTTCTTGGAAAGACTCTATTGCTGAAGTGCCAGAGTTTTCGTGATGGTTACGGTGACTGCTGTAGGGAGCTGGTGAAGGGCTACCAGGCAGACCAAGAAGATCTCTGAGCAAAGCAGGCACTAGATGCTTTGAAATATTTTCTAGCTTTAATAATTGTGAACTAAGGACTGCAAATTAGTGTAATAGTCTTCTTTGCTTTCATGAATGCAAGCCATTTGGTTTGTGGATAGGTCTTTTGATCGTGCCATGTCCAGAGGCTCATTTAATTCAAAAAAAGGTTGGCTTCCAAACTGCGTCTGTCAATAGAAATCCTGGTAAATGAGTCCTTGCAGGTTTCTGCAAGGCCATATGTAACTTATTTTGTGCAATCAAACTCTCTAATTGGTGGATTAAAGTAATAAAAAAAATAGTTTTCATTCAAGTTCTGTTTTAGTTTAAAGGTGGACTTGATACGGTCAGAAACATCCTTGTTTAATTACGGAAATTGAGGAACATCAGCTTGATTGGACGAGGAACCACACAGGTAGTGCAGTACCAGCTTGTGATGACATATCATGCAGTGCAACAAGGGGCAGTGCTCAGAGCTCCAGTGAGCATCCCGAGGCCATGGAGAAGAAGAGATGGAATTAGCACCTACAGGTGGTCATGGTTTATCCTCACCTGTAGGTGTCTCTGTAGGTGACACTGGTAGCCTCATTATTTAATCTGAGGAGACTTCACTTGGAATTGGATGGCACTAGGGGGGTAATTTGTAATTTTGTTTATACCTTGGTCAAGGAAATCAGCTGTTTTCTGCATGTTGGAGAGGTCCCCGGAAATTGGGGAGGTATCTTTGAGAGGCTTGGATGGCAGAGGGCTTGTTCATGGGACCTACAGGCTCAGTTCATGGCTATTAGGAGCAACGTCTGAGGAGTTGCTTGATGGGTGCGAAACTAAATCTCAGAAGATACTGGAGTGCTTGGAACAATCCTGGGCTGTGATCTTTGTGTATGAAATAGTTCAAATATTTGGGAAGCAAAATTTGGATGGTTGGGAAGAAGGCAGTGCTTAGGACATGGTGGTACCTTTTTCCTAAAGTCTCAGTATGTGATAGGGAAAGTGATAGAAAGAGTGTTATAAAAATTGAATTTAAGAACTTACTGCTTTGCAGTGTGAGCTTAGCTGCACTTCAGTGAAGTGGAGCTTGGTGGCACGGAAAGAGGGCAAAGGTTTTGGAGAACCATTCAAACACGGTGCTAGTGGAAGGCTCGTGTTCCCAGGGGTTGAATGAAGACACAGAATGGGAATATCCGTAACAAAAATGTATGCCCATTTCTATCAGAGGACAAGCAGTAAATTTTCATTCATGCAGAGAAAGAGCAGGCTGAGAACAGAGACAGAAGCGTAATGGGATGTTGGACTATAGAGATGAGTAAGAAATAGGCATATGGCCAAATCAAACAAATGAAAAGATATTTATACCAGTGTATAAACATTAAACAAAACTAGGTGAGTAGAAAGCCCAGGAATGTAAAAAGTCCTTGACATAGCTGACCTTAGTGAAACATGGAGGAGGGGAGAGAGTGAAAATCAGTGAGCTGCAGTACTAGCTGGCATTAAACTGCACCGGGCAGACGTGGCAGGTCCTAAGGGCGTGAAGGAGCCCTAGTTCTACAAAGGCTGCCATAAAATCTGAGAGGAAAATGGAGTGGTGATGACCATGCAGTCACATCTATGTGGATATAAATCCTAAATTGTAACGACACGGATGTATTAGAAAATGTTCTACTCCAGGCCAAAAAAAAAAAAAAAAAAAGAATTTCATTGGGCATCTGGGTCTTCATAAACCTTTAAGAAAGAATAACTTCAATTCTGACCATACTTTTTGGAGAGATTGTTTTGGAAGGAACTGTCTAACATTTTGGTGAACAAAAAGCTTGATTTACTTAAAGATTCATTTCTTTTAACAGCCTGTTCTAGAGCTAGCCTTGATTTAGGACTAAAGCATAAGAATTGGTTCAAGATATAATTACAGTTGAGTCATTAAATAATAGTGACCACAGTACAATTACAGGTTTTGCATACTCAGGGGTGGAAGAAGCTGGACTAAAATTGAGTCTTGTGTTACAAAACTTCAGAGAGGAGAATAACAGAAACTTAAAATCCTTAGACTTGGCATTGCAACTCCATAGATATCTTGAAAGGTTACAGAGAGCCAAGCTAGGCAGAACTGTTTGGCATGGAAAAGCTTGAGAGTTGATGTGCGAATCAGCACAGTAAAAGAGCTAGGAAGGAAGTGTCCAGCAATACTGTTTCAAAAGACCAAAGTCCAACTCTTGTGAAGTAGATTGAAAGCCATAGCAGCTAATCTGTGATCTGAAAATTAAATATATTTGGAGGGGCTTTGAAGAGCCAGAGGCCTCAGAGAACAATTGTTATTTTCAGTACACCGGTGAGAAAGGAGGAATCTGAGTCTGTAGACATGAAAGAACAGTTAATTTTCTGTACTTTTTCATTGTACTTGACTAACTTCTAGGTTTCATTCTGGAGCAAATTGTGTGCTTGAGAGTGCACCTGTGTGTGATCTAGTCCTTTGAGATGATAAAGATGAGGAGCCTCTCCCTGAAACTCAAGAGTCTAAGGCAGAAATGCTAGAGCAAAACAATAAATTTGAGTGGATGAGCCAAAGCTGTATCTACAAGTTTTGAAGTAGATTGAGACTGAAGCACTAACTTACTAGCGAAAATAAGATCTTGTTAAAAATAGTTTTGTATTGTCCATGACTAGATAACATCCTAATAATGGGAACTGCAGATCAGTGATCCTGAGCTCTGGTCTGAGAAGGATTAACTGAAGTGCTTGTGTATGTGATGGGTGAAGAGCAGCATACTTTCTACAAAGATAGATCTTGTTTTCCGGGTAATCTACCAGAATCTTCGGACATATTGACAAACAGCAGGAGGTGGAGAGTCAGCTCGTCTTTATTTGAATATTTTAAAATATTTTGTTAAAGTCCTCCCGAGAAAATATTTAGAAAATATTTAGAAATTATTCTTGTAATGAGAAGAGTAATTTCATGGTTCCTTCTTCTGTTCCAGACAATGTTCATCTCAGGTAGCGCAAAAGTCAAAAGACAGACAAAAGTCAAGTTTGAGATGGTGATCCAAGACTTCCTGAGCATGTTGGGGAAGGTCTTGAGTAGGTCTACAGTCTCTGAACAAGCGAGTTTCATCTGGAAAACACCAATTCACTAAAACCAAAGTTATGTGGCAGGGAATGGCTGATCATGAAATTTTTATTGTGAATGCGTTTAGGTCCAGGCTGCAAAGCCTGGCTGTCTGAAGGAAAAAAGTACCCCAGAATAGTTGGTCAGATGAAATCTTGACTTCTCCTGTGATGTGGCAGCCCTAGTTGAGATCCCTACCCTGAGCTCGAGCTGCAGGGCTGCCACATCCCAGAATGTGCCTCAGCAACCACGTCTGGGTGAATTCAGTTTTCTTTTGTTTTTACCGACAAATCTGAAAGGTTTTGGTCTTGACATTGAGCAAAAAGGAAAGGAGTGTGGGGAAAGGCCTGTCCAATATTTTGCAGGCCAAGAAAGCTGTTCTCGTCCAGCTCTGGCCTCCAGCGAGTGTTGTCCGTGTTTGTACATGTGTGTTCATGGGTGCCTCTGTTACATCTCCTTGCAGGAGGCATGTAAGGAACCATAGGTAACTGGTGTAAGCTCGAGCAACCCTACGCTCCTCTAGTTTAGGTCATCCTAAACCTCCAGAAGTCCTAGCAAATCCCCTTGCTTTCCCTGTTGTCCTTGCCTTCAGGAGATGCTGATGGAAAGTAGTAAACGTTAAGCTCAACCACCCAATTTAGTGATAGGGATGGATCAGTAGCATGTTTGTCTCAAGTCTTTCTATTAATCTTAAATACATGGGGGCTTAAAAATATTAATTGGCAATTAGGGGCCCACAGAGGGGTCATTTTGTATTAGCGATATCTCTTCAACCTGGCAGAGACTGAGGGCCTAGCCAAGCTTGGTGCTGCGGGTGCCCAGAGGTTAGGTCTGAGCTTGTGAAATGCACGGCAGTATACAAAGAAAAATATATTTTCATACTCTAACAATATTATTATTATTAGGCTTTAAATGATTTGCTTGTTCAGAAGGAAGAGTATCTTTCCCTCAGCACCTGGTTTTGGGTAGCAGAAGTAAATAAACCAGAGCTGTATAATGACTGCCCTAAGAAATATCTGAATATTACGCATTTAGATGCTAGGGTCTTGGAAGCTGTTGCGTTTGAGCTCATATTAAATAGAGTTCATTAGCACTCCAAGGTGTTCCTATGCTGTTTTTCCCTTGGTATACTGGTGATTGACACTGACAGAACCTATGTCCCCTTTCCATAGGAATACCAATTCCATTAGATTGCTCAATTCTAGTTAAATTACGTCTTCTGACTTTAAAGTATGTTATACTTCTGACTTTAAAGTACGTTATATATATATATACACATATATTTAAAAAGTTGTGATATGCTTGCATGTTAGTTATTTGATGTAAGACAATGAAAAATCTCTTGTGCTCGCTCCGTAGGAATTTGGGCTTTGGGTTTCATTTGGGAGTGTTGTACGTACCCAGCTGCATGGGATCAGGCCCATCCTTTCTTAATATATACTCCACATCTGAGATTAGAGATATTCCAGAACACAAATCAGAAAAACAAAAATTGTTACAGACTCAGATGATAATGGTGACTTGTACTAAAAGCTGTCTGTCCACATAGAAAACTGCACGGTTGTTTCCATTTAACTGCTGTTAAAGGTCTGACGTTTTGGTAATAATATATTTTTTTAAATGTACTGAATATACTTGCCTTTAAATCTGTATAGGTACAGATAATTACTCTTGGTGTTCTCTAAGTTAGTTCTGTACTAGCATCCACATTGGACGGGGCCTAATATTGAATGTCAAATATGACTTGAAAAAGAAAAAATGAATTTATACCCTTTTGGTGTAGTTCTGCCCCACATAAGGCTTGATTTGCTTGTCTTTCTGTAGACATACCAAGAGTGCCAAAATTTTCTTTCCTATTTTACTTGTTGCGGTGCTCTGCAAAAGAACCCAAACATGGTGATTGGAAGCGCACTTTGCTCTTATTCGAAAAAATTTAATTGAAAGACACACATTGCAAACTATTCTTTCCATCCTATGGAGACACTGAGATATTGTTAGGATGAGAATGAGGATGTGTTACAAGGTCGTAACACAGGGATAATGCATCTTTTTGCACTTATTTTTCCTTCAGCTGTCATCAGATTGACATTTTTAATGTAAAAAAAAATAGTAGTTTTAAGTAGTTTGAGATTTTTTAAAAAATCACTCAGCAGTCACATATTGCTTCTGCTAATACTATAAGTCTCTTCAGGCTTGATGATTTGCAGTCTTCCAAGAAAGGTAGACAGGGCCTCCATTCTCAATGCCCAAAGTTGCCCGTGGTGAGAGAGGGAATCCCTTCTTTGAAAGACAACCCCATTAGGACGTTCCTCAGCTACCCCACAGCCACAAGAAGGGTATAAAATCCAACGTATTTTTTCTTTTCCAGGTGATGTTTAACAGCACAGCAGTCTGCTGGGCTGGGGCTAGAGGACATGAGCAGGACCAGCAGGTCCGGGGGTGTGGAAGGAGACCCGGCCTGGTGAATTTGCCCCGCTTTAGTGTAAAACTGAAAGTTCATAGATTTGGGACGTTTGTTTTGGCTTTGGCTTCGCTTTGTGCAACTGGGCACCATGCAGCAGTCCTGTGCTCCTTGGCCTAGTCCTGTAGCATCTCTGTCCAGGAGGGTGTCGCAAATCTTTGGCCCAGACACAGCAGAAGGCCGTCGGCAGGGCCCGTGGTGGCCCATGCGCGCGCTGCAGTGTGAACAGGACCTCTGAGCTGATGTTCACACCAAACACAGCCAGTTCCTGCGTGGGTTTCCTGCAGGAGTTCTGCAGTATTTTATATTTCGGCCACATACATTCTGGTATCTTCCAAGGTACAATTAAATAAAGAATTTGCTCTTTGTGATGCTGTTCATACAGTTAGTGGACTGGTTTACTGTCACTGTTTGTGTTTAGGAAGTCAAATGTAGTTGGCTTTCACCATGTCAAACGTGAATTCAGAATTTTGATGCCCCGCAATGACAAATTAGGACTTTTTTTTTTCAGCACAAGGGAAAACAAAATGAAAACGAAACAACTCTGGAGAGTTGTGTTCTCCCTTGGTGGTTAAGGTAATTTAAAACCTGCTTCTTTGCAGTCATGATCTATAATCTGTTCTATTGGTTTTTTGGGGTTTTTTTTAGCCATCTTGACCTCATGTTTGCAAATATTATTGGTAATATGATGCTATATGTACAAATGTCTTTGTGGCTCGTGTATGTTTCTGTGGTTTAATCAGCCACAGAATTCTGGAATTTCATTGTACTTTGGTTAAATGTTGGAGTTTTAACTCTTCTACTGTATGGCTTCTTGATTTCTCTTGTCCAATGTGGACCAACTCTATATTTTTGGAAATAAATAAGCATGTAAATAAAACAAATGGGTTTATGCCACTTATAAGAAAATCCTTTATTGAAAATATACCCTCAGTCTTGTATATTTTATGGTGTCTCATAGCATGGACAGCAGTCCAAAGCTAGAGGCTCAGGTACAAGCAGTCTGCATGATGAGATACCATAGTATATACAAATTCATTTCCAAGTAGTTTCAAATGAAAACTTGCCATCTCCTGGGCTGTCAGCCAAAAACACCTTTCAGGACCGCTCGGTTAACTGCAGTCTTTTGGGAAAAGGGGGAAAATCCAGAAAGAGGCACAGAAAAGAAATCTGACTTTCCTTGAAACACAAGGCTTCTGGTTTGAGGTGTTCATTTGCCAAAAATTCAGCTGAGTGTAGGGAGGCCCTAGATGAGCGCTCGGCTCCCGTTCTCGTCCCAGCGTAACATCCCTCAGGACTGCAGAAATGGAACCTATGGAGAGCAGGAACAAAATGACTTTTTGATTTTTCTTTTTTTCTTCTTTTTTTTTTTCTTTTTGTCTTCTCCAGATAAACCAATATTTACCAGTAATCCTGTGTTTCTGTTTTTGTTTTTTGGCAGACTTTTACCAGTAAATATCGGTTTATTCCTGAAACCAGAAGCCCTAAACATACCTTTGTTTATAAGGTCAGTTGTCATTTCGTCTCTCTCGTTACCCACTACCCCCAGTACAAACCGGCAGGTAAATGAAAGGTTCCAAGTTTTCTTCCTAGTTTTCCTGATCTGCATCTCTGGAAAAGGAGCCCGCAGGACCTAGACCCTTCTGTTGGTAATGTAGACCTGAGTTTACCAATTGCTGCTTAACATTTTTAAAGTAAGTCGACTGTTAAGGATACAGGTGTTCCCGGCAGCCTGGCACGGGAACTGCTAGGAACCCCTCCTAAGTTGGGTCACCTTTTGGAAGCCCAGGGGTAGGTCTCTCACCAGTGTCTTCAAGCTTGGCCTGAGAAAATATTGATTCAACAGTTTACACTCGGAAATGCCATTTCTGTTTTACAGCAAACAGGACTGGGGGAAGGGAGGGGAGGATCAGGATTTGGAAATGATTTCCCGCTTCTTCATATTTTTTTTTTTATTTATTCTGCTAGAAAGCAAAATTTCTCTTTTGTAAAAAAAAAAAAAAAAAAAAGCATGAAATGGGGAGGAGGGAGAGAATTTGGACATTACCCTTTCTAAGCTCCTGGCAAACTCTTGCTCCGAAGCAGAGAGGAAAGGCAGGTAAAAAGTTTGAGCCTTAAAAGGACATTGTTAGGCAGGTGAGATTCCAAAACCGGGCTGGCTTTTCGTCCTGACTGGAAAGGATCTGTGCGATTTGCAGCATTTGGGGGTTATACCAAGCCAAAGAAGCTTGGGAAGTGCCGGAGCTTCCTTTTCCGCGAGTGTTTGCAACCCAAACACAAGCACGTTTTGCTAATACTCGAGAAACAGAGGAGCTGGCGAGGAATAGAAAACGAGCTGGCTGCTCAGCCCCAGCCGAATTTTCCTCTTCCAACCAAACAAAATCCAAAAAATAGAAATTAAAAAAAAAAAACACACAGTTAAAAAAAGCACACACACATCCTGCCCCGCAAAACGAAAATGTGATTTCAGATATTTTAACCTGTAGATGATGGTCGGCGAGAGCATTTTGAGTGTAACTGCAGCCTGACTATGTCCCTTTAAGGAGCTCAATGGACGGGTTCCATCCCAGTGCAAACAAAAGCTAAAGTTATCTTCCCTCTCGTGCAAAGCAAAGCTCCTGCAACCTTAGCTGGAGTCCATAGTGCCGGGAGCCTCCCAGCTGTGCACTTTGAGCTGAAAACTGCCTTTCCTCCCCTTTTGCAGCTGTGTGGTTCTGATTGCTGGCAGTTCTATAGCACAACTGTCATCTGAGCAGTTGAGCCGGGTCCTACATTCTCCTCAGACGCCTTGCGGACGACTCCTGTTACCAGTTTGGTACTCAAAAGCTACACCCCACCATGAGAAGTCACTTATTTCTTAAAAGCCAGCGCTAGCTTACCCTCTGTAGCTCTAATGGGAAAAAAAATGATAGTGCAATGCAACTTTATGGTAAATTGTTCATAGCGTCACAATTCCATTGCAAGCCCAGATGTGTTAAAGATATATATTAGCCTCAATTTTTTTCTTATTGTAAATACTGTAATTTTATAATACTGTCAATATTTTATTAACTTAGAAATATTTAACAGAGTTTAATCTATGTTAGTTTGGATTTATTTATAGGTTTATGTTGCAGCCAATATTGCATTACATTCTAATGTAAGATTAACTTTCAGCATGTAAACACTGATTTAGTATATCACTGGAAGAACTAGGAAGAGAGAAAAATCTCACTCTTAGGCTGTAATCTATGTCCCCCCAGTTCCCGGTTCAGAATCATTTAATGAACCATTATGAGATTTCAAAAGGTCCTGAAACTGCTCTTGGATCGTGTCTTTTGGAAACTTGAATTTAGAAATGTACCTGGCTTTTTCACCCTGTCTGTAGTGAATGAAATCGCTTCAATATCTAATCTATATAGTATGGAAGTCTTTATTTTGAGCAAAGGGACACTGTCAGATCAATTTTAGATTCTTGTTAAAAAAAAAAAAGAAACAGAGGAAAGCAAAACGCACCCACAGTTCACGTGTGCGAATCCCTTTTTAATTGCAAGGGGAAATTTGGTTTTTACTTTTCTTTTTTGGTTTGTTCATTTGGCTCGAAGCGTTCCTGGGGCAGTTTGCATCTCGGGGCTGTGCAGCTCCGGGTGCCGGGTGGAAGGCAGGACTTGGAGTCTCTCCCGGTCCAAAAGAAAGGCCTGATCCATGCAAAACACGTGGCACCGCGGCCTCTGCTTCGGAGGCAGCCAGGAGCAGGGCCCAGGCACTGAGCTGGATCAGAGCTCAGCAAGAGGATTACAAGTTTTTGGCTGTCTAAAACTTGCAATTTTCTTGATCCACGTTTCTCTCCAAAATTTTGCTTTTTTTATATATACATATATATAAAAATATAGCCTGATAGTGTCCCTTTAAAAGTATATAGATATTCCCATTCTCTGCAAAATGACTGGAAGTGATTTCCTTTTTAACATGGAGGAGAATTCAAATGTAACATGTTTGGAACATAATTTGCCTAAAAATACCAAAAATACAGGCTTTCATGGGAGTTAGTATTTTCTGAGTGTAAAAGTTAATCTTTGTTAGAGATGTGCCAATCTATACTGCTTTATTGTAGTGTTGTTATATTTAGGCATTTCAGTTAACGATATATACTGTAACAGTATACTTTGTACAGATTTATTTAAAATTTATTTGAAAACTGAAATAAAGTAGGCAGAAAATAAAGATATTTATTTTTCATTTGACTATGTAAGAAGCTATCGTTCTTTTGGTTTCAGTGTACTGGTGTGCCCAGCCTCAGAACCACTGCGCTTTAGTTTGTAGGATGCTTGTCATAAACTGTGGATACGTGTATATGTACTGTTATGTTGATAAGTAAATGCAAACAATGGAGTTCATTGCTTTTATACATCCCAAGGAGATGTTCTTCATGATTTATTTTCTGTTTTCTGACCGAAATAGGCATTTTTTTTTGTTTCTTTTTTGTTTTTCTGTTTTGAACAGTGTTCATTCGAGTTCTGCCATCCCACTTTCACATCAACATTCACCAATTCCAAGATGGGAGAATTTTCCTGCGTACCTTCCCCTGTGCACCAAAGTCAGCAGTGGCGTCGTAAGGGAGCAGTTCAAATGCGTGTCCATGGGGCTGTATGTAAAACAGATGCAAACCAAGAAAAATCATGATGTTCAATTCAATAGAAAACCAATTCCATGTTGTACAGTAGTACAGAGCTCTCTAGTAAACCTGCCATTAACAATAGATTCTTATTTTTTGAATGATCTATTTAAAAGAAGAGCAAGCCTTGTATTTACTAGTAAATTTAAAGTGTTTACATGGAATTATTAAATAAATTATTTGATTTAAGACGACTGTCATCAGTGCTGATTTTTAATGTGTTTTTTTCTTTTTCTATTTATTTATTTATTTAAGACTGTGCTGTTCTTTCAAGTCTTCCAAAGCATATTTTGGACTATCCCCTTTTGTTTTCAGTTAGACTCCGAGGAAGACCCACAGGATTTGTTTCCCCACGGATTGTGATGGGAGTGCTAGCTACCATTTTCCAGCATGATCCACATCTTGATACTGTACTTCCATGCGCAAAACCAAATGATTTTAGTGCTGGAATAGAGCAGCATGCTATTATTAGGAAGTCCTCCAGCAAGTGGTTGTGCATAGCTACAGTATTCGCTGCATTGCATCCTGGTGTGTATATATATTTATGTATATATATACATACACATTTTTTTTCAGCAGAAAGTGGCTGGATAGAAGGAAGAAAATTACACTTCAAGGTACGAAGCTGTAAAGCTCAGTGTGAGGCAGACTCGAAGCACAGCACGTGCTTTGGTCTGTTTTTCTTGGCTAAGAGCTTGCAGGGAAGTCCCGTGCTGGTGGCCAAATGAAGTTGCTAAAGGCACTTGGATCCGTAGGCAGTCATGGGAACCCCCAAGGGATGTATGTTTGGGGTAGCCAGCGAGGCTGAAGCCAGATTTAGGGGGCTCCTACCCAGTTTTGCTTTGCCTAGACCCCAAGTTACTCAGGAGTATGGGTGCCCGGGATTTGGTGTGCGGACTGTGCTGGTCCCTGATGGGATGGGGGGACACTGCGGAGCGCCGGCGGGACAGCCGTGACAGCCAGGGCGTCCCAAGAAGGAAAACAGGTGACGGGACCCCCGCGTGGAGGTCTCAGGCCTGTGCTGGCACGAAGCTGGTGTCAGCATCAACCTGCTTGCGGGCCCAGACTCGCGCCATGCATGGGCTGGCCGCGTTGCTGGACTCAGCTCTGGAGCAGCATGAGTTGAATTTCTGGGATTAAGAAATCCAGGTAAAAGCAGAAAAGGAAACTATGTATAATACAATCTATTATTTCGTTTCTTATTTTCCAGGCTGTTTCTTGCACAACATGCTAAGCCTGTGATGCTTAATTTAATGCTGTCAACACTAGATCACTGTTTACAAAATCCATCTAATATCATTCACTCTTTCAAATTTGTCAGAAATAGACGTTTTTCCTCATATTCCCGATGGGATTCCCACCCATCCTCCCAGATGGTGGTGGGACAGGTGCTGCCCTCCTTCCTGCCTCAGCCGTGCAGGCGACTCGTGCGATTCACAGGTCGGCAGTAGTGAACTACTGGCACTACTAGTGCTACCAGTAAAGCAGCAGAGCCTGCACATAGCCAGAGCCACCGCTGTGCACAACCAGCCCTTGCCTTTCAGAAGGGAATCGAGATTTCCAGCCACTCTTCCTAGAATTTGATCTCACATCTCTAAACTCCTTCTATGATTTAATACAGGGTGCCCATAAGAGGCCCACACGGATCACCAGACCCATTTCTGCAATAGTCTCAGAGTTAAAGAAGTATCAACTCAGTTTCCACACCCTCTAGTGGCTACTGTTCTCATTTTCCTTTCTTTTTTTTTTTAACATGCAAAGTGAAAGATGAAACAGAAACAATGATCATAAACTTGTTTTTTTATTATTGCTTGCATTCATTTGTGACTGGTGTAGCAAGACACTTGAGTCACTCCAGAATCTCCTGCTAAGGAGAACTTTTTATGTTTTGAAACCCATTAGTTTGAAATATGAGCTGTTTTTCCCTGAATAACTCCCAAAAGATAATTTCCTGGAAAATAAGTATTACAGAATGACTTTTTTCTGATATGGGAAACCAAGCAGGTACTTTTGCACCACCATTTCCACTGGTCACGTGGAAAGATGACTTGCAATCCAGCTATTCAACATTGCCATTTGGACATTTGGAAGAGAGCCTGTTCTTGATTTCAAGAAATGCATAAAAGCTGAGAAAGAGAAGAGTTTAAACAGGAGAAGAAACGCTAATGATAACAGCAAATAGCTGTTCAGATGAGGCAGCTAGTCTGTAGTGATCCTCAGAAGGTGCAGCAGAAACTTGTCTCCTGATGCGTTTCGTTATCCATCTCATCCAGAGTGTGTCAAAAGCGGATAGCGACTTTTGCCATCAAGCAATGAGAAAGGGGCAGAGAGGGGCAGAATGACCCTGGAGTTTGTAACAAGGATGATCAGTGGCCTAATGTGGTGGCTGTGCTTTTTGTAAAAAGGAGAGCACCATTTAACAGGATGCATTAAAAGAAGTCTTTAGATCTCTGAAGCTTTCTCGAGGGAGGTCAAGTTTATCTTCACTGCTTAGTGATGCTCACCTGCCCCTTTGCTTTCCTGATCAGTAAACCTAACTCAATAAAACAGTTCAACTAGAAGAAAATTAGCTCCCTCCTTCACAAAAATCACCTTCAGCAGCAAAACCAACTTTCCTCCTGCACAGAGGTCTCTCTTTCTCCCCGCTAGTTCTCAAGCCATTCCCATAGGAAAGGGACTTGCCTGGGAGCTGACGTGCTCAGTCTCGATGCTGGAGCTGGGGACAGCTTGCAGAGCCGAGCCGAGCTGAGCACCCTTAGGAGACTCCCAAATGGCAGCCAGAGCCACAGCACATTTCTGTATGGGCTGCTGGGACTCCGGCTGCATTCCTGTCTGCTGCCACACAGCCTGGAGAAGCTGCTTCATTTCCCGAGGGTTGGAGATGTTCCTTTAAATGCTGAACTCTAGAGGAAAATGACAATTTAAAAGATATCTAAAGGCTGCCCTATGTTTGCTCTGGCTCATAATATATCCTGATGTCCCCAAAGACTTTGTGATGTATAGGTTTGACCAGCAGCTGCAAGAAGGACATTCGTGCGTTTAATGGCAGATGAGGTCAGCAGTACTGCAAACAGATTTGCCTTCCTTTGCCTGCCCTGCAAGCCTGAACTGCTCATATGGAGATAAAACCATTTATGATGGTTTTATCCATGCCCAGCAAGCCTAGCCGAGCCCAGGGGTGCACAGTGCGAGGTCGGGGCAGATCCATCCCCCAAGGGGCATTCCCACCTGAAGAACACGAGGGTTAGCATCCATATACATTCAAGTACAGTACCTTCCCCCTTAACTGCCCTTCCTTTGTATGGAAAACCCCTGAGATGCAGCCTTCAGTTCAAAGGAGATGTGAAAACATGAGTAGATTACCAAAAACTATGGCTAAACTTTTTGAAAGTAGCACTGTATGTGGAATAATCTCAGCATGAGCTACAGATCCCATCTGAGACAGAAGCAGGGACAAGCGATTAGGGAAAAGGGAGAAAATGCTGGTCAGCCAGGGAATGTAACCTCGGGTCCAAGCCATCCCGCTCCCAGCAGCTGGGACTGCAGGGACCCACCTAAGTTGGGGTGGTGACGAGCTCTGGTGCCCTCTAGCCCCTTGGCATTACGTGCCCCTAATCCCAGCATCTTCTGCCATGGGCTTCCTGCTGTTGTTTTTTAGCCAGCAGCCCAAAAAATGAGTAACAGTGGATATAGAAAGAGCAAATAATCATTAAATAAAGATGAATTACTAAAATAAATGTCAGTTTAATTTGTTTTATGTAGAAAATGATTATTATACTTTCGGCACAGCAAAAAGAAATTTCTTGAGTTTTGGGGTTTTGTTTTGTTTGGTTATTTTTTTCTGTTAGTTTAATAAAGGCTTGCAGTCTCGGGTCCTTTCATAAATGCTGTTCAAGGTTTGGGACATATGATATATTGGGAAACCTAAGAAGCTTGATGTCTTTAATGCAGAGGGACTAACTGACCTGAGCATCTCTAGATATTGCATAGAAAAGATTTCTGGTAGCAACTATGTCTTGCAGAAAACAGTGCAGAGACAGTGGCCTGAAAATGACAGAGCCTGGGACACATCTGAGATTTTACTGAGTGAGAAGTGTTGGACTGACAGGTGCTTGAGGCTTTGAAATTCAAGCAAGAGCCCAGTGACGAGAGAGCTATGGAAGCACATGCACGGTATGGGGTGAATGTTTCTGACTTTAAAAATCTGTGGTTCTCCCAAGGGCTAAACACTCATGAATCTAAAGATGCATCCAAAACACCATCATCTGGGCAATAGCACCTGGGAAATACAAGATTAAAGAAACGAGCAGCACGATGAGCTCTCTCAGCTGGTGACAGGGTGATGGCTGGGTACCTGCTGAGCCTGGAGGAGGAGGCAATACCCTTATTTGGAGCTAGGACATGAAGTCTGGAGTCCTGCTGGTGTCACCGCCAGTGAATGAGCACATGCCAGCTTGGATAGGGGTGTCCAAGCAGGGACAGTGCTAGAACAGAAGGACCCCTGGCATGGCCTTCACAGTCCCCAGCTGGGATAGTGGCCCAGCTATGGCTTTTCCAGGAATGACAGGGATTACCCATTCTGTCCTCCTTAGATGTCTGTGGACACACAGCCATTAAACATGGAATGCACCAAGGCTCTGGCAGCATCCCCAGCCTGGCACTGCTGCCAGCAACATTTGACAACAACGAATCCCCATCTGCAGCACTACAAATCACCTTCTTTATCAGTCTTAAGCCAACAAACTTTATTGCCAATGTGTTCACAAAAAAAAACAGCAGCCCTCTTGGCCATGACAGGAGATGGCAAGAAGAGAGTAAAACACAAGAAGAGATTTTCCCTGCTCCAACAGCAGCTTGGTCTGAGAGCAGTCACCTCTCAGTGCCCTTCAGCTGGGATCACATTGGACAAGGTCTGCTGAGCTCTGATGTTCTTCATGCAGACTCATTCCCTTTGAGTAGCATTGCCATCTACCCTAATTTAGCTTTTTTTCCTGTTAATTGGATGCCAGATGCGGGTGGCTTGGATAGCCAACAGCAGTGAGGCTCCAGGGAGAGCCTGGATGCTACCTGAGCAACCTTGCAAGAGGCAGAGATGAGCCTGGGATTGCTCAGCTAAGGCCTATGTCTCTCAGTTACCCAGCCCAGGTTTCTGGTGATGAAGTAAGAAGCAACATGAAAGAGAAATCTCCAGCTGTTTTCACTTTGCATCATAGCAGTGTCCAGTGAGGCATCCCCTGGACTGCTTGGAGCTCCTGGACTTCCAGGGGTCCCTGGCCAGCACACTGGCTCATTTATAAGCCAAACACCTCAATCTGGCAGCAGTCTGGTCCTGGAAAGAACACACATAATTCAGGTCATTTGTCTAATAAATGACCAGGATCACCAGGGCCAGGACACAGAGGAGGATGAAACGTTGCCCCATGTTCACCTCAGAGTTGAGTTCTCCAATATGGGAAGAAGTAGATGTTGCCAAACAACAATGTCAAATGCCAAACTTCAGTCTGTTCCATGTGTACACTACTCACCAAGAGCAGAATCAGCCACGATCTGGGTGACCTGGCCCCCGTGCTCACCTCCCACCCAAGCTTTCACTTGCGGGTTGTTGGAGAAGCTGCAACCTGAGCTCTGGCAGTGGGCAGCTAGAGAGCATGCAAGATTCTGATACCGAGACAGTAAAAAAGACCCCCATTTGTAACCCATCATGACAAGGATGAAATAGCCTTGCCTGCAATCCCTCCATAGCCTTGTGATCTTCCCTAGAGAACAACTGCAAGTTTCAGGAAGCTTCCTGAAAATGCAGGAAGTTTCTCAGACATCTCGTTTTCACCCCAGCCAGCAGTCTTACTGTGAAGGGAACAGAGGGCCCTGATCACACCAAAACACCTAATGTCACAGGATGACACATAATCCAGAGTATAATTCTAGGCTCTCTGTACAAACCAGGGTGGGGAGCAGGGTCTGGGCCAGACTCCCAGGTCTTCTGCTGGTGCCACATTTCGGTGCCACCATCACATCTCTATAAAATGCCCTTAGAGCCAGGGCACCACACCTAAAAGAATGCATCCAACTTGTCATTATTTGCTGAAGTTAGACATGGCAAGGAAGCTGTCAGTGTCTCGGGAAAGTCATGCCCAAGGAACAGGAGGATGGTGAAGGTGATGCTGGTTTTATGCCACTAGGCTCATGGTTCCTTACCTGAGCAGGTTTGTGCAGTTGTCTGTCATGGCCATTGAGCTCCCTGCCCCAAAGCGAGGTCTGTCCTCATCTCTGTAGGACAGGCAGATACTTCTTGATTAGGCTTCTGCAATTGCTGCTGTGGTGTCTTGTCCCAGATCATCGGCCCAAGGGGTCAGACCCTGCAGAGTTCCAAGGCCAACTGGGATGGGCACCCTCTTGGTACGGCCACTCCCGGTGTGCGAAAAAAAGTCCTTCCAGAAAGTCCTTCCTGGCAACACATCCATCTTGCCGCACTGGAGAATTTGACTCTGAGGTGAACAGTGCTTCATGCTCCTCCATGTCCTAGCCATGGTAATCCAGGCTCATGGTCTACCTTGTTACAGTAGCCTGTCTACAACAGCATGCAGGTAGAAACTTCTGGTGTGGCATTTTTGGACCTCACTCACATTACCTGGAGACGGCCAGTGACCCGGGGATGACCATAGTCGTGGGGATAGCAGTGGCTTTGCAGATGGAATCACAAGCCTGCCAGTGCAGACAGCAGCCCTGAGATCTCTCCAGGAGTGGGGAGCAGCTGGTCTGCAGGAGCAGCAAGGCAAGTGCTCAGGCGGTCTGCAGGGGAATGAGACTCCTGGTCAGTGTTGATAGGCGAGACATCTCAGGCTCCATCTTCAAGTGACTTTGTGTGAATTCCTGCTCCATGACATGGCCAGCATGACCAGAGAAATGGATCCTACCTGCCCTTTGAAGGAGCCTCCCTGGACACGTCTGCCTTGAGCGCTTACCATCCCCGCAGGCCAAGGAGTTTTGGCTGTGAGAGCCCAATGGCAGAGCGCTGCCCCTGACCTGACCGCTCTGAGGAGGTGCTGAGTGTCCAAAGGGTGCTGTGGTGGGTGAGGAAGCAGTCCCATAACCCACAGCAAGAGCTGCATTCCCAATAGGCCTCTTCTTGGTGTCGAACTCAATGGAGATCTGGTTTAGGGAGAGAGAAGGCTGCCTTCAAATCACCACCCAAGCTCAATTTGCGACTCCGTCTGCGTCTCTGTTGTGCTGATGACCTGTGCCACAGGCAGAACAAGTGCTTTGCTCTGCAGTATCAGTCATTCTTTATGTCTTACTTTGTTCCTCTATAGCCAGAGCCTCACACTCTTTGGCCATCATGGCCAAGACATTCCTGCAACTTCGCATTCAGAAATGCTCATCATCTCGAGTGCACCAATGAGCGCAGTATGTGGTCCAGGACCTGAGGAGCTGCCATCTATTAGAGGGGAAAAATCTGATGTAGGCAAGTAAACAACTTTTGAACGTCCTAGATCTTCCATGAGCCTTTTGCTTTTCAATTAGACCCTAAAGCTATTCTCCCCAGCTGAATCCTTGAGACAAAATGGGACCCAGTGCCTCAGAAAAAAAACAAAACCGTCCATTTAGCAGCATAACAGAAGAGGCCTCTTGACTCACTTGCACATGTGAGCTCCTGAAAGACACGCTCATTCTTTAGTTACAGTTGGTTTTAATTTTTTTAATGTCACTGCTGTTTTGAAAGGGATAATTCTTTGCTTCCTGTGCATGTCCAGCACATGGGCTTTGATGTCATGTAGAGCATTAACTGCCACTATTTACAGCACAGAGAGGGAGGCATCTTGCTCAACCACTATCAGCAGTGTTAGTTGTGATGCTGCAGGGAGCTGCAGTGCCACTGCAGGTGTTGGCCACTGGTGTTGGCAAGGTCTCATAGGAGCAAAGAGGTCTCTGCTATCAGGAGTCACTGGCTCTGGCAACTCTGTGCACCCTTCCTCCACCATGGCCTGAGAAACCTGAGGGACTATCTGAGAACAGCTGCAGGTGCCAGGGTTGGAGGAAGGGGCTTTTCCCTGAGTGCGAAGCTCATTCAGAAGCCGTCCTGCTGTGTCCCACAGGAGGGGACGCATTGTCAGGGTACAAGACATGCTGAGGTCCCATATTCCCAAACTGTGCCGCAGCTCTCACAAACCTCCATGTTTCCATCCGGGAATGAAACCATCTACGGAGGTGAGGCTTGAGCCCATCTTGCAGCTGCCTGGCTAAAGAGGCTTAAATCTCATGCAGATGGGTCCTCAGCAACTTGGTTTTGGCACCATCTAACCATGAATTTTAGCTGTAAAATGCCCTTCTCTTTACTCCTGGTAAGATGATTTCTTGCTCAGAACAATGTAATGATTTTCATCTAATGTCCATGCAGGAATATTTGGCTTAAATAAGCTTTGAAATGAAGTAGGAATCTATCTTTTCCACTTGCTTTTGTAGCTTATCCTGAATGAGCCACATGCAAAATCAGCATTTCTAACTTAGGCCACTCAGTGCCTGAGGCTGATTTGGGCAGGAAAGGAAAGGAGACCTGCAAGGTGCTAGAGCTCTTTAGGGAGGTAAGAGAAAAAGAGGCAACTTGAGACTTCGGTGCTCAGAAACACTGGAGGTGGAAAGAGATGTCCTGCGATGCTCAGTGCATCCCACTCTGATCCTTGCCAACCATGGACCCCCTGCTGTTGCTTCTCTTCACACACATCTGCCTCACCTGATGGATTTGGCCCTTTCGAGGTGCTTGCTTTCAACTTAATGGTGCCTTTCATCTTTTCTTTAATGTTATCCTTTGTTCTATCTTTTTCTCCAACTTCACCATCTCTAGAAGGTCAAGTGAGACCAAACACAATGTGTTCTGCGATTAAACAGGTATTTACTGGGTATCAAATGGGGAATACTGGGAATATTGAAAAAATACAAATGGAAGCTTTTCAGGTCTTTAATCTATCTGAGGCAGGAAAAAAAAAGATTTAAAAAAAGACAAAACTAGAGATTTTGGCAGTTCCTGGGACAGTCCCCAGCTCTTTTTCTTCTCCTCTTTCTATATACCCAGCATGTGCATACAAAGATCCACCCAGAAATTTCTGTCTCTAACCCAGCAAAACACAAACAAACCTTCATTAATACAACGTCTCAGAGCAGCTCTCAGCAGGAAAAAAAACCCTCCCCTTTGCTTCCTGACAATCTTTGGCTAGTGTAGGGTTTTTTTTTTTTTTTAACTAGTGCTTGAAGATTACAAATGTGGCAATTGCTTCAACCTTCTCTCCCTCACCAGAATAACCCCATTGCAAATGTGATGCACTTCATCTCTGCGCAGACCTTCCATCTAGTCCAAAGACATTTAATGCTCATGTGTTGCTTTGTTGTTGTTGTTGTTGTTTTTTTAATGCTCTTCTGTTTGAGTAATTTCCAGGGAAGAGTGCAAATACATTTAGAAGATTTATGTTTGTTGCAATCAAGTTTCCAGACTGGTGAGAAAGGGGTGGTAATACTTTTTTACACTGCCTTTTAGATTAATCAGACTGTAAAATACGATAGTTTTAGTGGACAGCTCCTTAGTGCATGCAGTTGTTTTCAGAAAACTCTTGGGTTTAGCCTCCTCTTCTCCTTGCAACCTGTGTCCTCAGAGACCAGGAACATTTGGGGAAATGTAGAAAGAGGGAAGGTCACTGCTGATTTACTAGGAACTGTGTGTTGGAGGGCTCCAAAGCAGAGGCACTGCAGTACTTTGCTGAAAGGGCTTCTCTGCGAACGTGGCCGCCCGTGCTTGGCACCTCGGCCACCCTCACGGCTTGGACGGATGTCCCAGGACATCCCCCAGCATGGGGGGTGCCCGCCAGCCTCTCGGTGCAGCAGCAGTGACTTCCAGAGCAGGGAAAGCTCCAGCTTGCCCTGTGGAGGGGAATTCCTGCACACACGCTGGTTCCCCAGGGGCAGGATCAGCATGGCCTGCGTCCTCTTTTGCTCGAGCAGCAGACAGCAAACCCCCAGTGCCAGCACGGGCTAGGAAGGCAACGTGCGCAAACAGGAGCACGTTGTGCCGAGGAGAGGGAGGTTTTCAGATTTGCTTTGTGAAGCCACAATGAGCTTTCCCGGCTGTATTGCTGTAGTCATTCAGGGCAGCCCTTGAATGATTTCTTGCATTCCCCTCCTCCAAAAATCTCTGCAGAGCTGATGCTCAGATATATGTAATTTGCATTTTGTTCTTCTCACATCCTTCCCTGCTAGGGGTGTTCTCAGAGATGCGGTGGGTCTTCCTAAGAACATCCTGTTTCTCTTCCCACCACGCCAGCTCTCTCCTGTTCAAAGGCTCAGCCTGCTGCAGTAAATGTGACCCTCCTGTGGGACCACTCCTGCAGCAATTCCCAACAGAATTTCACTTCCTAGGGTGGCTTGGGATGGACAGGGGTACATGCTTTGGCATCAACACTGCAGTCCCCAAGCCACCTGCAGCAGAAGACCTAGGTGTACAGCAGGCTGCTGCCACGAGGTCCAGTCTTTCTGCCCTGCTGTTGTCTCCCAGCACTAGAAAGGCCAGGGAAGCTGCCCGCTGGGCTTTCCCCTCAGAGCCAGGGATGTAGGAAGAAAGTACCAGCCATCCTGCTCTCATCAACCTGCCCATATCACTGGGCAGGACCGGGGATGGGCTGAGGAGAGACAAAGGTGCCCAGCAGTGGGTTCCACGCGGCAGCCAGGCAGCAGTGCTGGTGGAGACCCCGTAGTGCTGCTCGGTTCCTGCTTCTGGGCAAACAGCCAGAGCCACGCAGGCGGCGGGAGCGCGTGCAGCACCAAGGCTCTGCAGAGCAAGGCACAGTCAGGAAACCTCCAGGAAAACAGGGATGCTGCAGGCCTGCTGTGAATGGAAATGTCTACAGCCAGGCCCCTGCATTAGCGTTAATTGCAATTTATCGCCTGCACACAAGACCATGGAGGAACCAAGAACTGGCAAAGCAGATGGCTTCAGCTGGGATGAGGAGGGCATTGGCTGGTGGTCTACCAGCGGTCTACCCGTCACCTCCGGTCTTCACGTGCCTGGTCCGACAGGAGTTCTGAGGCACTTAGTGCTTACCCCTGGTAAGTAGCTCCTCAGATGTTGCTCCTCCATGTTCCCCCCATTCTATCCAGAAGGGGTACAGCAGCTTGGGAAAACCCATGGCAAAACATGGGAAGGGCTGCTGGTGCTTCCATGGCTTCTGGCTGCTTTGAAGGCAGCCAGCCCTGCACCACTGGGCGAGATGCTCAGTTTCCCAAGGCAAAACCTCACTCCCCCCTCCCCAGGATCTCAGCCCACCAGCCCATCCTCTATCTCAGAATCATCCTCAGATGATTCCTAGATTCCTAGAGGGGTTAAACCCAGTTCCTCCAGCTATCTCAAGAAGTCAGATACTATCATTTCCAAAATCAGTCCCCATCACCTGCTTTCTGTCACCTGCCACATTTTTTTGCTCCATAGAAACTAGACTCACTTTGGTTCTCCATCAGCTTCATCAGTAACACTTTGAGTTCTTGCTGCTTTGAACCCAGGATCCTCAAGAGACTCTTTATACACAGAACTGATCTCTGAGTGTGACACCAAGAGCTGCAGCCACAGTATGAACCTAGGAAAACAGTGGAGGGCATCCCACTAAAAATCCTCAGCATTCTTCCTCAGATAAATGTGGCCAATGATCAGGCTCTGGCTTGCTCCCAAGATGAGGAGAGATTTTCTCTCTTTCAGCCTTGCATTACAATTTTCTGCCTGGGTATACATCTGTCCTCACATCTGCAGACTTTATGTGGTGCCCAGGCCCTAATAGGCATTGAGCAGTGCTCGGAACTGGATTTGAAACCCTATCGAATTCACTCCTTACCTATTCCACACAATTACTCTTAGAAGACAGTTGACGTTTCCGCCCCTGCTTTTCTCTGGAATAAAAAGCAGAGCACAGACATGCCCAGGTGGGCATCGCAGTGGGCTCTGAGTCAAGGTCCCCCCACCAGGGCTGTCACTTGTCTCCCCAAGCTCTGCAGCAGGCAGCAGAGCAGAAGCCATCCTGTGCTCTGGCTTTCTGCTGTGCTCCTGGGAGTCCTCAGGCTGAATTCACAGACAGCAGGAGGAGGTGCAAAGAGCTCCTTGCCTCTGTGCCATCCCACTGAGGTACCACTCAGGGCCAGAGTCTAATCCCCCATTGACAGACTAGGCAGGTCAGAAACACACTGGCAGACATCGCCAAAAAAGTCTGGAAGAAAAGTTTAATCTTCCCCATCTTGCTAGTAAGCTCCCATTCATGCATGATTTCTCAAATGCCTTTTGAGCGCTTTTCTTTACTCTCTGTGCCAGCAATGAGTCAGGCTTGGATGTGCATCGTCAGGCAGTCCAGAGCTGGCGCTTGCTCAGGAACACACTTTGTTCAGCATGAGCAATATTGAAGTGCCCTCTTGTGGCAATTCCCTCTGCCATTAGCTGGAATTTCCCCCTGCCAAATCTTCTCTGGCATCTTTACTGGGAGTTCGTGCTCTGCTCATCCCGTGTGCTCCCAGGTGTTTCACGAACTGCTTTAGCATCAGTTTCTGCAACAAAAACCATCCACACATCCCCAGTTTCATCCAGGTTGGTGCTTGCTTGCTGCCTGCATGTTAGTTTATCCTCCTGTGACCGGGCAGCACATTTGGCCGAGAACATTCAGGGTGGGAACGGTTGCAGCCCCTTTCCTTCTCAGCTAACATTTGGCCCATTTTAGTAAAATCTAGGACATGTGGGGTACCGGCATAAATAAGGCTCCATCCGCTGCATGAAAGCAGTGATCGGGCAGAAGAATAAAACCTAACCTTGCTCCTCCTGCACAGGAAGGCCTGTAGTAAAAGCTCAACAGCAGCACAAGCCCTCAGAGACTCCACATGGCAGGCAGCCACAGGAAACCGGGCTTCATAGCCCTGATTCCACCAAAGCCTGTTTTGCAACCTGCTTTCTTTCTTTATTTTTAATAAAATATCCCACAGAGCCATTACTTTTGCTTTAGAAAAAGGAAAAAAAAAAATAGAATTGTCCACACAACAGCTTTGAGTGCTGTGGGGCAAGAGGATATAATAGAAAATGCAACTGGCATTGCCAAGTTTGCCCTATCTCTTTCTCTTTTGGGAAGCGGATATAGGGAACCTCAATGTAAAAATGAGCCTAAAGCTGCATATCCCCAGGATGCTTCCAAGAATGCAGTGTTTGGGGATCTCACTGGACCTTGGGCAGACAAGCATAGGAGTTGGTTGTAACATCCTGCTTGCCGTGCTCCTCCAGCCACCGTGCTCCTAAGGAAACCCTCAGAGTGCCTGGGGGCAGCACCTGGGGCTCTCTTGCCTCCCTGCAGCTCTGCGCTGGCAGGGAGACACTCATCCCGTCACTCTCTAATTAGCCAGACATCAGTTCTTCCTCTCTACCCATCACACCAAGTGTGCTGTCTCACCCAGGTATTTAAATTATGTATATTCCCCAACTGGTAGATGTGTCCCTCCTCTCCATTCCCATAGGGAAAATGGACTCACTATCCATCTAACTCAGTCCTTTCATCAGTGAGATGCCACCAGTTAGTGGAGCAGAGTATTAAACATAGGGCGGGAAACATTAAAACCACATCTCAAAAAATCACAGAGCTGGTGTATGTGTCTCAGGGCACACCTGAGGGGCTAGTATGGATTGGTTTTATAGTAAAAGGAGTGAGCCTTCATGCTTGTTTAAAACTCAGCTTTGCCAAGAGCCTTCTTTCCACAGGAAGGACTTTGTGGGATGAAAGTCTTTTAAATTAGAAGCAAGGCTGACAATGTGTTTATTTTTGTATATGCTGTTCCCAGCCCTCAGATGAGATGTTCACATGAAATGTGTGCGTATTAAATACTGGCCCCGAGACTGTGAAGGAAAGTTGCCTGAAGCTGACCTCTTTAATTTGTATTTCAGCCAGCTCAACAAACAGCCGGTATCTCAGAGGAGCAGCTCGGCACATAGCAGTTTTTAAAATTCAAAGTAGCTACGTAGCTGTTTAAATATAGACTAAAGAAGATATTTAAGTACTTATCATTTCTCCTGGCCTGTACGATAAATCAGCTTACCCTGCAAATTGGCATGAATTACTCGTGCTTCCCGGCTGAGCTCAGCCAGGGTGTTTGCCATCCAAGCGCCAGCCAGGAGATGGGGGCAGGTCACGCCACACACCTCCGTGCCCACACGGAGAACGATCACACAGTAAATACATTTGGAGGGCCTGGCCCAGGACCAAAACACAGCAAACACCAAGCAGTTCTGAGCTTGTCCAGCTCCTGGCACAGGCAGTGTAGGTCAGCAGGGCACCCTTCACAGATAATCTTAATAGTAGGATGCCCAGGAGCACCCTCTTATGAACTTCTTTCATCCTATCTACTGCACCAAGCCCATGGTTCCTGTTGGAATTGGCCTAATCTTGCCCTGACTGTCAGGTTGTGTCTTCTGAGACTCCACGGCTGCTCTCCATCAGTCCCAAGAAACCAGACTCTTTTTTTTTGCCACTCTGAGATGGGCTCTTTACTGGCTACATTGCTGTTAATGCACAGATATGTAGAAGCCAGGAAATACGCTGTGCTACTGTTTTACAGCATGTAAACCTGCGTAACGGGTGGCACATATGGAAATAATTGCTCTTTGGTATGCAGCTGTTGGCAAACACCAAAGCTCTGTGACCTCCTTCATGGGGACAGCTTCGGACATCTGGGGAGACACCCAGGTTTCTGTGCCAGGTTCCCCTGTCGGTAGATGTGACAGACATTGCTGCTACCCTCTCTGCCTCCCTTGCTCCTCCTCATGGCCTCTTACCTTTGCAGGAAGAGCACCAACAAAATGAACCACCAAGAAGGCTGCAAAGAAATTGGAACACGACCGATGGCATTGTCTTCCTCATTGCTGCCTTTCCCTGTCCCTGCCTTGATGCAGCCCAGCGGTGCCCAGTGACTCCTCTCAGTGGAGAGATGGGATCTCTTCAGGGCACAAGAGGCCCACAGGGCTCTGTGCTGAAGGGGCTGAGTTAGGATGTGTGGGAGCAGGACAGCATCTCACTTCCCACCCAAACTGTGTTGCTCCACGGCTGTCCCCACTGTTCCCTGAAGCTATGAGAGCCCATGTGGGGCACAGCTGTGGTCAGGGAGGGAACGGGCTGGGGATGATAAGAGAGGGCAGGACCTAGCATTAAGGAGTAGGAGACTGTCATTGTCCTTGGCCTCTCTGGAAAAATGACATATCCAAGGGATAGAATGAAATATTTGGGAATGTCTGCATTGTGTACTAACTGGCTCTGAGGAAGTTGTCCTTCTGAGGTTAAAGCTGTTGCTGGCTGCCATCACCAGAGTGGTGACAGGGGACTGACACCCAGTGGTCTCACCGATGGAGATACAAGTGGTTCTCTGACAGGGGTTTGGGGACAGCACATCTGGGAGTCCTGAGGCTGAAAAGAATGATGAAATCTCAGTCTGAAAATAGTCTGTAGCAGGCAAAGATCCAGTCCTGCTTGTACCACTGACACCAAGCACGACCCACAGACATGCTGCTGGGCTGCCTGAGTTTGCCATTGGCAGCATGGGCCAGCCACGCTGCTCCTGGAGGAAGAAGCCCCTAGAAAAGGAAGAAAACCTGGAGGGCAGAAATGCGAGCACCCCCGCAGCCTCCTCCCAGGATTTCCTGGGATGCTGAGAGGTGGCGGGCCTGGCCTTGGGAGCCGGGCTTGGTTGTGGGTCTGACGGGTTGTCTGAGAGGGACGTGGCCCAGGGGGCGGCCCTGGTGCTGACGGCCCCCGGAGCTGCTGCGTCCGGCCGCTCCAGGGCCGGAGGCAGCGCAGGAGGGCGAGCGCGGTTAGCAGGCAGCACTCCGCTTCCCAGGGGTGGCAGCAGCTGTCTGCTCTCTGCCTCGGAACATCTCCTCTGCGTTCAATTAGAATAATTAAAAACACATAAATCCGCGATGCAAACTGCAGGGCTGGCCAGGGCACACCGGCGAGAGCTGGCTGCTGCCTGCTGCCTGCCTCGGGGCTGACGAGGAGCAGCTTTCCTCTGCCTCGTCCCAGCACGGACAGAGCAATCCCGTCTCTTTGCCAGGATGGAGGAGGGAATTTGAATCCCCTGGAGACCTGGGCATTTCAGGGCCTTTTGGGCATTTGCTGCTCCCTGGAAGAAGGCTTGGTCTGCTGAAGAAACCCAGGCTGCTCACATTAAAGCCCTCCAGAGCCCCTCAGGGAATCTCTGACCCTTCCTTTCAGTACTAGGACTGGAGGTGATGGCCACTGTAAGGAGCGAGGTCTGCCTTGCACCATGTGGACTAGAAATTTGTAGGGCTATGTTTGGCCCTATCTCTATGACCTGCTGAAACCTGTTGCTAGTGCAATGCCACGAAGACTATATACATCCTTGTTCCTCATAGAGCTTCCTGGTGCTTTGCACCTCTGTTCATTGCAAAGCAGCATGAGTCTTGCTTGAAGGATAAAATAAAGTGACTGGAAAACAATCAAAAACCTGACTCTTGCTTTCCTGGGCACATCGCTACCCTGTCCATGGATGGTGCAGGTATCTCTGACACTCTATTTTCCAGCAAGGTGCAGGGACCTGCACAGAGGAGGATTGGACGGTGGTCAGCATTGGGAGGCACCGCTCCCTGGAACTCTTCCCAAGCACCCCAGATGTCCCTCCTTTGCTGTATCACCATGGACTTCATGTCAGACTCAGCTTCACTGTCCCTGTTTCTGAGTTTTGCTGTGATTTCCTCTGTTCATCCCTGTGTGTTTCTCCCAAAGTGCTTGTGCTGTCACTGTAAAAAATGGATGCTCCTTTTCCTCCTCTCCAAATTGTTAATCTGTTTTACATTAGCTACCTTCTTCTATTTCTAGAAGTCACATTATATATATATTTTGACACAAGGGAATGTCCCATAAACCAGTCTAAAGTACCATTGTCTTATTGTAGAAGAAGAAATGCAATGTTCCTGGAAAGAATTTTGTAAACCCAATGTTATTTTCCTCCTTAATTGCAATTTTGGTGACTAATCCCTAGTGCCCCACTGCCATGTGCATTCATTGTGTGGATTTTCACCCAATCTTGAACTGTCACAATTCACTGCTCAAGACCTCGGGCCACCCAAGCCATTAAAAAAAAAAAATGTAAAATAAAACCCTGCTGGCACAGAGCTGCCTGGCTGAGCACCACAGCTCCACGGGATAACAACAGAGGAGAAATAGATCCAGCATGACTGAGCCGGTGTGAGCTGCAGCCTTTTCTCAAAGAGAAATATTCTTCCCCATCCTCTTCCACTCCCCATCTCCATCCCACCCCAACACCCATCTCTTTTCTCTTCCCCATCCTGCTCCCTCCCCCCCTAACTCTGTCTTATTCCCATTCCCATCCACATCCCCATTCCTATCCCCATTCCATTCTGATCCCTATCCCACCCACATCCCCTTTCCCTCCCCACCTCTACCGATTGCCGGTCCTTATCACCATTGCATCTCCATCTTATTCCCAACCCATCCCCACCTCTATCCTCAGGTTTTCTATGCACTCCCCTAAGGTTTCTCCAACCACTGATGTCCATCCCTGTGGAAAGAGTTTTTTGGGGACACTTCCCAGGAAGTTGATATCATTATGTCCCACCAGGCAGCTTCTGCAGGAGGGATGCGAAATTGGAGCTCACTCCTCAGCTGGAGGAGTTAAAAACAAGCCCAACCTTGGGGCACCTCTCACAGCACTTGATCTCTGCCTTGCTCATGTTGTGGCTTCACTGGGCACTTGCGACCCACTTGTGCCAGCAGGGACAATTCTGCTTGCCCACTGTCTTTCCCAGGGCCATTTCCAAGCATCTGCCCAGTGGGGAGAAGGAGAGAGCTGGCTGTTGTCTTCGGCCATGAGACCAGCAAGACAGCACTGGGACATGCCCTGCTAGTCCACGTTTTTCCCTCATGCACTGAGTAGAGCTGCTGGCTGGCGTGGTGGCAGGCTTTGCCATAAAGTCCTGTCACCTCACTGAGCACAGCTGAATCAAACTCACTGGGCAAAGCCCAGTTCTGCTGCAGTGAATTTAACCCACCCAGCCCTGTGCTCCCAGTCCCATTCCAGAAGAGCTCATTGGAGCCAGGGGAGCTGGCAGAGGGACGTGTCCTTCCCCTGGCTGACTATCCCCACACGGGGCCCTGCTGTGCTGCTCCAGACGCCATGCCAGCTACCTGGGTGGTGGCCAAAGCACAGGGTTATTAGGCAGACAAATCTTGCAGCAATTGTGCAGCTCAATGTCTTATCAAACTCATCACCAGTTGGGGTAACGTCATCCCTTTTGGGCTCCTTCTCCTGGCTTCACCCTGAGTGGGCTGGGAAAGGAAAGACCGGAGTGTGCAGGAATCAGGCGGTGGCCACTCCAGTGCTCCTGCTCCAGACCATGCGGGGCAACTGCATCGTCCCCTGCTCCTGTGGCTGAGAGGGAAGGGAGCAGAGTCCTCGCTGATGTGGCACCTGGCAGGAGCAGTACACGGACACAAGTCTTGCACAGTGCCTGTCCTGCTCCCTGTTTAACTCCTGGGAAACTGCGGCCCAGGAAACTGAAGCTCAGGATTTGCGGCAGAGCAGGACAGGAGGGGGAACCTGGCTTGTCACAGCAGAACTGTCCAGAGGCTCCAGAACCTTCTCTCAGGAGCTGCTGGGCTGGCTCAGCGAGGTGCTGAGCGGCAGCCTGGCTGGCTGCTTTGGGGTGTCTATGGCTGTGCCAGGCCAGAGCGTGGTCTCACGTGACTCCCTGCTGGGTGCCATGGGAGATGCTGGCTGCTATGACAGCTCTGGAGGTCCAGCTGGTGACCAGGGACCCTAGCAGGACACGACCTAAGCATCTGCTGCGGCTGAGCCCCCTCCAGTTTCCCTGACCATCTTCACTCTCCTAGTCCACGCAAATCTGTGATCATGACCCAGCTGCCTAGAAAGCCACCTGCTGCCCGAGGAGGGCATTTTTGGCCCCATCTCCACCAACTGCAGCAGGTCCCCCTCTACTCAGCTCTGGTGAGGCTGTATCTGGAGTACTGGGTGCAGTTCTGGGCTCCCCAGTACAAGGGCATTGTGCAGAAAATCTCGCTGTCAAGAACTGAATGTCCAAAAAGGAGAGAGAGGAGTCCTAAAACTCCCAAATAAAGAGAGAGTCCACCGGGCATATCCCTGTGGGGTCTCTCAAATTGCTGGGGGATGCAGCCCCGCTTTTATCCTAATTTCCCAACCGAGGGATGCCCTCTCCTTTTCCCCATTGGCCAAGGTACTCAGAAGTTACAGCCTTCCCGGCCCACCTATACCAAACTCCTGCCTCCTGCCATCTGTTCTCACCTAAGGTCACCTGACTCCTTTGTCCCCCTTGCTGAAGAATGTGGGGGAATTCCCCTATTTCCCTCCTTTGTAAAGGCCCCCATCTCCTTGCAGATGGCTCTTTTTGTCCCACTCACTCATGGCTCCGCTCAGTCTCCCCTCCCTTTGTCCTGCTCTTCAGTCAGACTGTGGGGAAATCCCCTTATTGATGAATACATAAGCTTGAGCATTCCGCTCAACATGGAGCTTCTAGAGAGGGGCGAGCACAGAGCCCTGAAGATGATTAAGGGACTGGAGCATCTATTTTATGAGGAAAGACTAACTGAGCTAGGCCTGTTTAGTCTGGAGAAGAGAAGGCTGAGAGGAGATTTGATCAACATCTTCAAGTACCTGAGGGTTGAATGTAGGGAGGATGGGGCCAGGCTCTTCTCTGTGGTGGCCGGTGACAGGACAAGGGGTAATGGGTAACAAGTTGAAACCCGAGCGGTTCCATCTCCATGTGAGGAAGAACTTCTTTCCTGTGAGGGGGCCGGAGCCCTGGCACAGGCTGCCCAGAGAGGCTGTGGAGGTTCCTTCTCTGGAGATCTTCAAACCCACCTGGATGCCCCCCCTGTGCCCCATGCTCTGGGTGTCCCTGCTAGAGTAGGGGGTTGGACTGGATGATCTCTAGAAGTCCCTGCCAGCCCCAACCATTCTGTGATTCTGCGATTCTGTTGTTCTGTGAACTGAACTATGCAGGTTCCTCAGAGGAATCTTCACCCTGGTCCCCTTTGCTGCTTGGGAGGGTCCTTCAGCACAAAATGGAGGTCTTGGTCACTACTGTTAGCTTCAGCTGGTGGACTCCATGTATCCGCACAGGTCCAAGAACTCCAGGGTCACTCCATTAATCCAGAGGGAATAAGGAACTGCGCAACATAGAATTATGCTGTGAAAGATAAAAGCAACCCAGCAGAGGGCAGTGCAGGAATAAGGACAAGGAGACAGCTGGAAAAAACAGGCTTTCTGCAGGAAACCTTTCTGTTTTGTGTCAGGCATGGGATTGGTGACCCTAAACGGACCTAGAGCCAAAGGGTCCAGTCTGCAGGGACCATAGGGAGAGGGCTGACCACAGTGGAGGAAAGACATCCATTCCTATCCTGTTCTGGAAGAGCGGCTGGGGTGCCCAGGCCCTGCTGCTGGCCTTGCTGGGGCACTTGCAGCTCTGCAAGGGTTGCAGGAACGGGCAACCCCTCTGGCACAGCCTCCCAAGGCTCCAGCCAGCTCCTCCACACCAGAAAAGGCTCAGCTGGCCGGGAAGGCCTTTCAGACAGAGCCTTTGCTGCAATTGAGATTTTCCCTGGGGTCCACTGTCACTCACAAGACTTACTAATGCGATTTCAGCCTTTGCTTCCTTCCTCTTTCCCCCCCAGCACCTTTATGTGCCACCGTCTTACCCTGCAGGAGGTTTTCCAGCCTCGAGCTGCAGGACATTACAGCATTGGTGCTGTTTGCACCACCGGTCGCACCAGAAGAGCAAAGCTCAAGTGCAGGAGTCTCAGCAGCCATAGGCAAGACTGAAGGGCTTGGATCCCATAGCAAGAGAGAGAAAGCCTGCCCCACAGAGCCACACGTGGCCTTTCCCTGTGTTGGCCAGCTCTTAAATTGCTGCTGGTGCGCCTGAAATTAGGCCAGTTCCTGGCTATAGCAGAGCTGGCTGAAAAGGGGCTGGCACAGGCCTCTATTAATTGATAGTGGTGCTTACGTGCTATCCCATGTGATATAAATAACCTGGGAATGAGACCCATCCGTGCAACAGAAGAGCCTGCCAGCAGCCAGGGGAAAATCCTGAAAGGGTCTGATTTCAGCAGGTCCCCTCGGGTCATGGCTGACCTTGGGCAGCAGAAGGACTGCAGGAAGTCTCAGGACGTGGTGTCCTGCGAAGGATGGTGTTGCTTGTGTCAAAATGCCCCAGTTCAGTGGCACAAGGAGTTTCCAACACCCTGTAATGGACCTCTGACCTGGGAGAGGGGGGGTGTGACACTGGGTCGTGCCCAATTCTTCTACGACCAGGGTTAAAAGCTGTTATCATCCCAGCCACCCAGCTAATAACAGAGAAACACTGAACAAAGTGAAGGCCTAGAACAGACTGCTGTTGAACCAGGGTCTGTTATCCTGGTGGCTATTGAATATCCCTCCACGCATCCCTGTGAGACTCAAGGTGTCCCAGGGAAATCCCAGCTCATTAGCAGTTTCCCTGAGCCCCTTGGCATGTTTAGCTAAAGAGGAAAAAAAGTCCTTTCCTGCTCCACTATCAGGTCACACTGATGTGGGCCACGCAGATAGCCAGATTTCAGAAAGGAGGGAGATGTTCTCTCTAATGCTCTGCCATCTGCCTTGTATAAGGCATCTACAGCCAGTCTGCACTGAAGGATGGTACAGCCACAGAACCATGCAGAATCACAGAACGGTTGAGGTTGGAAGGGACCTTTGAAGATCATCTAGTCCAACCCCCTGCTCTGCAACAACAGCCTCTGATGGCCAGTGCAACCACCAACATATAATTCCCCTCCTGTGAAATCCCATCCCTTCCCCCTTTCCAGCCATCATGCTATTTGCAGGACCGTGGTGAAACTTGCACTGAAATCTTCCTTTGCTCAGTCTCATGTTGCACCATCTCTTTGCCCACAGACTTCCTGGGCTTATAGGGCTGTGTCCTCATGAGTATTGTCATCCCCTAGGCATGTCACATTCTTCCTGGTGGCAGTTGTAGTGGTGACCTGTCCAGGCACTCCAAGAACTGCCCCAGCCTACTGGTCGTGCAGACAGGACACTTTAGAATGAGAATCAAGGTCATGTTCAGCCCTTATTCCTGACTTCTGTGGTGCAAGGAAGCAGCAAGGCACTGCACCAGACTCTAGTCCTAATTGGGATTGCTCTGGGGCTGATTTATGGCTGTTCCGTAGTAAAAGCAATCACAGACCTGCCTGAATATGTGCCAATTACCAGGCCACTGCCTGGAGTCTCAGAACCATGCAGGATCCCATTAGGGTCAGACAGGACCCTAATGGGAGAAGAAAATCCTGATCCTGTAGAAGGCTGTATCTATGTGGTCCAGCCAAAAAAGAGTGGTCTATAGTGAAAGCAAGTTGTCTTATTTGCGAGCCCCTCTTAAACTGGCATCTCAACATCAGCTCTCAACCATGCCCACCTGTCTACTTCTTCACATCCCTGCCTTGCTGTGCTGCTGCTCTCCTACTCATACTTTGACTCCATACAGCCAGCAGAGCTCTCTGATATTGCTCAGCACTGCTGGAGAAAATCACATGGGAGCCTTGTGGTCTGAATATATGCGTGGTTTTTGCAGCTTTCATCTGCTCTGTCAACCTCCATTGATCTCCTCTGCTGGATCACAGTCAGACTAGCCCAGAAATGATGCATTATTAGTGGTTTATTGCACTTGGTGTCTTGGTTTCCCATGACTTAAACACCTCCGGAGCAGAGTCATGAGAACACTGAGATGTTCCCTGCCTCAGCTGCTGCAGAGTATTTGATCAGCAAGATCAAATCACCCCTCTTGGCAGCTCAGATACCTGTGGGTACAATGTGTTAAACCACCCCAACACAATCAAACAGGGCTTGTCTGCGTGAAACCCTAAATGATGGCTCTTGGGAACACACCAAGCAGAGAGCAAAGGGACTGTGCCTGCCTTTCAGCCTCATTCCTGTGGCCTTGCTGCATGCTTTCTTCAGCACAAGGCTGCACTTTCACCAGCTGAGTTTCTCAGCCTCCTTTACACACAACAGAGTTGAAATCCTCACTCATCTTTTGTGGATGGCCTATGCTTAGCCTTTTTTTTCCTTTTTTTTTTTTTTTTTTTTTGCAGATAGGAAAACTGAGGCATGGTAAAATGATGGAACTTTCATCAGTCACACTGGGAGTACAGAGGACATTCATGTATTTGAGATACATCTCAAGTCCGTCTGATGCTGGCACAGCAGAAGAACCATTACTCTAGCTTCACCATCAGTAGGTACCTTCTAATGGGTACCTCCCTTGAATCCAGGACCTTGCCAGGTGATCTGCACTCCGGGGAAAAGCAACACAGTGTCCCCTCTTCAACCTTGTGCCCCCCACACTGTATTTAATGGAATACTGGTAGTGTTGGTCCTCCCATCCTCCTAACCATCATGGTGCGTTCCCCTACTTGTAAGGTGGAGCATCCACATGGAAACGGTCTTTTAATCCTTGTATTCAAGGAACCAACAGGCAGAACTGCCAGTCCAGGTAGGGCAGAGAGGCAGACCATCCGGGAGCCAACAGCAGCAGCTGAGTGTGAGAAATGAGGCCTTTCTTCATATTGGAGCTTTTGGGCTTTGCTCTCCTAGACCCATAGTGGCTTATATCTGAAGATCTAGGGATTCAGAAACCAAGAGACTTGGTATGTCTGAGCACAGAAGGACAAGTGGAGCCTGAATTTCTAGCTCCTATCACTAAGCTTTAACCTTCAAACTGACTCATCTTTTCACCTCCTCTGATTTATTTCTTGCCAATTCAAAGAGACAGATGACTGGCCTCTGGCAGATGCTCTGTTTGCCCCTTGACATCCACTCTGCAGCACAGGCTAATATGTCACCGATTGCTTTGCACCCTGAAAACTCCCCAAAGTAGGAGACAATTTAAATCTTAGCCTAAAGTCACAGAATCACAAAGTCACCGAATGCTTGAGATTGCAAGGGACCTCTAGATACCATCTATTCCAACCTCCTGTTCAAGCAGAGTCACTTAGATCATGTTATACAGGATTGCGCCCAGATAGCTTTTGAATAACTCCAAAGATGAGACTTTCTGAGAAAGCTGTTCCAGTCCTCAGTAACCCTCTGAGAAAACTAGATTTTCCTCATGTTCAGAAGGAATTTCCTGTGATTCTCTTTGTGCCCGCTGCCTCTCGTCCTATCGCTGGGCACCACTATAAAGAGTCTGCCCCATCCTCTTCACACCCTCCCTTCAGATACCCCTACACATTGGTAAGATCTCCCTTCAGTCTTCTCCAGGCTGAACAGCCACAGCTCTCCCAGCCGTTCCTCACATGATGCTCTAGCTCCTTAAACATCTTAGTGGCCCTCAGCTGGACTCCTTCCAGCACCCCTACTCACTCCTGCTGGGGAGCCCAGGACTGGACTAAGTACACCAGATGTGGTCTCACCAGTGCTGAACAGTCCTTCCAGCTGCTGGCAACGCTCCTCCGGATGCAGTCCAGGAGGCCATTGGCCTCCTTTGCCATAAGGACACACTGCTAGTTCGTGATCAGCGTGGTGTCCACCAGGACTGCCAGGCCCTTCTCTGCAGAGCTGCTCTCCAGCAGGTCAGCCCCAACCCCCTGTCCTGGCGCATGGAGTTATTCCTCCCTGCACTTCCCTTTATTGAACTCTGTGGGGCTCCTCTACGCCCATCTCTCCAGCATGTCAAAGTCCATCCGAATGGCAGCACAGCCCTCTGGTTTTATCAGCCACTCCTCCAAGATTTACATGTTCAGCAAAACCGCCAAGGGTGCATTCTGTTGCTTTATCCAAGTCATTGATGAAGAAGTTGAACAACATTGGATCCAGTACTGGCTCCTAGGCCTCCAACAGGCCTCCAACTAGACTCTACGCTGCTGATCACAACCCTCTGAGCATTGTCCTTCAGCCAGTTCTTGATCCACCTCACACTTGCTGAGATTGCCGATGTGGGTTCTACGGAAGACAATGTCAAAAGCCTTGCTGAAGTCCAAGTAGACAAGAAGGCTTTCAGATTGGTGAAATATGATTTCCTCTTGGTAAATCCATATTGACTACTCCTGATCACCTTCTTGTCTTTCACACGCTTAGAGAAGACATGCAGGATGAGCTGCTCCATCACCTTTCCAAGGATGGAGATGAGACTGATTGGACTGCAGTTCTTTGGGTCCTCGTTCTTGCTCTCTTTGAAGATCGGCATGACATTGGCTTTCTTTCAGACCTTTCCTAATGTCAGGGCTCTGAGATGGGGTTTTAAACCCCATCCTACCGTCATTGCCAGAGCTCTAACAAACTCAGGTGACATGGCTGTGCAAAGCAGCACACAAATCCCACTACAAAACTGTCAGCTTCTCTTCAAGCTCAAGATTTGGTGCTTCATATACTGATGCAGAGGACAGATTTACAGCACAAACACACATCTCCTTAGTCAAAGTAAAATAATGTAATCCAAAGAGATCAACTGATTTCTCTGCATCCGCTATGAGTCTGGTCTTCAGAAGAGGACAGAATACAGTGGATTACAGTGTGTATTATTTCCATGCACCTGAATGTAACAGCCTACAGACCTTCCAGAAGGTCTGACTTCACTGGGTGGGATGGGAATGAGAGACAAGCAGGAAGCAGGTAGAAATCAAGCGACTTGGGCATGATGGAGAACCCAAGTCAGAGACTCCGTGGAGACCCTTGGCCAGAGAGCAGGTTAGGAAGGGTCCAGAATCCTGCGACATGGAATCAGAAGAGCAGATCAGCTTCAGGAATATCTTGCACAAGTCTCTGGGCACCACAAGCAATGAAGCAGCCTCATGTACTTCTCTAGCACATGGTGCTTTCCCGAGTTTTGAAAAGGGAGAGTGGGAGATGCCGCCAGTCATACTCCCATTTCACTGCCAGATGAGGAAACCAAGGGCAGTTACTGTGTTTGATCTGGAAGTTAAGTCAGTGGTGGGTACACCAGAATCCATCACGAGGAATAAGGGATGAACAAGCATCACCTGCCTCTCACAGCTCCAGTTTTTCTTTCTATCCTATTCTAAGGCTAGAAAGATGTGAATGGACATTGAACCTGTTGAACAACATACCATCAGGAGAACATGGCTCAGAGTAGACTGGCCAGTGCAGCGGGGACCAATTTCACAAGTGCCTCATGCAGCCTCTGTTGCTGCAGGACCATGTGGCCATAGCTCCACTCTCAGCCCCGTTCCCTCACAGGCTGGCAGCGCTCATTTGATTTGGATCAAACACCGAGACAGAGCTCCTGGCAGGGAGGGCAGACGGCTTCTTCTAAATCCAGCTAGGTCCCAGGGAGAAACTATGGACCTGAGTATTTACACTGTTAGTTTTCATCAAGTTAGGAAACTTTCCTGATAGCACACATGCATGGGGAACAAAAAAAAAAAGACTTTGTCCTCAGGCAGGTCTTGAGACTTAAGCGCACAGATCCATTGTCTTTATCCTCCAAGGCAGCATTTTCACTCTGTTATAATTTACTGCTTTGCCTGCTAGGGCACTTTTGCATTGAGGGGCTCACATGGAGTGGGAAGGAGTGTTCTAGTTGGTGGGAGTATGGGAATGGACAGGACATCTTCAACAGACGTTCAAAAGAAAACATTACAGATGTGTCCTCCCTCATCCCTTTTGCCCCACAGACTCTCACGTCAAAACCATAACCAGCAAAACTGCCCTGCCTGCACCCTGTAATCTCACATAACGCCCTTGCAAGACAGTGTTGTGTTTCACAAGGCTTTTGCAATAAATTTTAACTGAACGACAGTGTGGAAAGAGATGCAAAAGGCAGCAAGAACGGGGGCAAGGAATAGCAGTGGGTTCTCTGGGCAACAGTCTTGCTCTCTGCTGTTCTCTGTCTTACAGTTCACCTTCTTTTCCGCAGTTTGCAGATTCAGCTTTGGTATTTGTCCTCTACAAGGTCACGTCATTCCCTCTCGTTTATGTCTTTCAGGATATAAGAGGGGGAAAAAAAGTAAATACAAAAAGAAAAAGCTGTGATTGCAAAGCCACTGAGCTGCCAGCGGCAGGGAGGCTTTGGCAAAACCGAAGTTGTTAAACCGGAGTTTCCTGGCAGTCTGTTTTTTCTAATGAACAGGATTCACATCTCCCTTCCCATGTTTGAGAGGTCATGTTAAGAAAAGTGAGAATGTGAGAGAGAAAATCGCGGGTAAAAGAAAGATGTAAAGAGGACTGCTTTGCTAGGTGCAAAACCCTCCAATGTCTTCCCACATCTCAGACAACATTTTCAGGTTGATCACATTAGTGTGGCAAAGTCTCCTGTCCTCAGCTCAGTGCCGACCAGGTCACGCTCCCACACAAACGCATAGGGAAGCCTGTGTGGGAGCTGAACTCGTTTGGTTCTACATATGTAAGACTTAGGGATGCTCCCACTGCCTCGCAGGTAACTTGTGAGGCGCCAACTCCACTGGCTGAAAGAGGCTGAACCCCTCAAATACAGATATCATTTTTGCTGGAGGGGTATTAAGAGCAACCAAGATGGACTGCATCAAGATTTGAAGTATTTGCAGACTGGGTAATAAGGAGATTTAAGTACTGAATGTCCTTATAAAATCTTGATGTTGCCACGCAGCATTTTTCCAGCTGCTTTTTTGGTTAATGTTTGACAAGACAATGGTACATACTCGTTGGCTTTGCAGTAAAGACCCAAGACAAGTTTAATGTTAACCAGCAGAACAATGTGTATTGTGCCTACTGTAACACACCTGGCCAAAGAGTATCATTTACAACTGCATATGTAAATAATATTATAATGAAAGCTACACGGGAAGGAGCGGGGCTGCAGCTTAGCATATAGGGACACCCGTGTGCCTTCTCTTCAGCCCATTGCACCAGCTCTCCCATTCCTCAGCCTCTGTGCAAGCCACACGAACTCACTAGCATGCTGCAGAATTATCCAGGGGATTTTTTATTATTATTATTTTGCTGTGTTAGATTTCTTCCTTTTTGCAGAGTAAAGGGTCTCAGAGGAGGTTCTGGCACAAGCCAGACCTGGTAGCAGGGCACTATGGCTGCGAGCAAAGAAGGGAATGGGTGAGGTGGTAATTTGCTTGCTGCACTGGGGAGATCACAGCCTCAGCCAGTTAATCCCCTCCAAAGTCTGCTTTGCATTGCACTTCCCCGCAGCCAGGAGGTTCAATTTGGGATGCACTCATTGCAGTGCTAGCTAGGATACTTCATAGGAAGGGTGGTAGCTGAGTATCTTGTTCTTCTATTGCCAAGCATACAGTATCTCCTGAGCTACTTTGGATAACTTCTTCCTGGCTATACCTCATCCAAGAGGCATTAAACTGTCCTGTATTAAACCTGCATCAAACTGTCCTGATTCTATGTACTAATATGTGAAGGGAAGTTCATTTCTGCCTGGGAGGCAGCGCAGGAACGAGCGCTCGCTCCTCCATCCCTGGGCATTACTATGCTGCAGTCATGGACACGACCACAGCTTCCCCAAACGCTTTCCCCACTGTAGGCACAGGAATGACTTGGGAGCAGCCTTCAGGCTCTAGGTCGCTGTCCCCCTCGCAGTGAGTCACAAGCACGAGTCAGAGCCACGTGCTCAAGGCAGGCACGATAACATAGTACTTTGACCCATACCCCTGACCTATTTTATCTGAGCAAATCTGGGCAACTGTTTTCCCAATACCTGTGCTTGGAAGTTTCCATGTGCAGGTTTCTTGCTATAAGCAAAAGGCTACAAGGTATTATACCAAAGCCCGAGTCACTGGTTTGCATATCCTTGTCATTTACAAATGCATATGTAAATAATATTGAAGGTAATGAAAGGCATACGTGCAGGTGTCAGACTGCAGCGTCCAGGGCTGAGCTGAGCCCTCAGGGAATGGGAGCACTGTGCAGAAATGAGAGCAGGAGGTCTCTGGGCTTGCTGAATGCTGTCCCAGGAGCCCCCGTCGTACAGTCCTGCTTTTAAACGTAGCCACATCCACTTTATAAACAGTTTGCTTTTCATGTGAAGGGAGTTCTGAGTTCTTGCAATGTTGATTGTTAAAAATTATTTTCTAAATTTCAGCTGCATTTCCTATACAGGTGGTTTGACTTCGGGTTTGAATACCTCTTCCCTGCACCACGTCTCCCTCCTGAAGCATTTATAAGGATCAACTACATTACTTATCAGCCTGAGTTTTGCCAGGCAAAGCAAAAACCCTTCCTTCACTCTGCTGCAGGTGATATTGCAGAAGGGATCTCGGGCGAGGCCTTCTCCAGGCCAAGTCTCTCACCCTGCATTTAGCAGACACATTCAAATCCACGCTGTGTCCCAGGAAGGCTGGGAATTATCCTTTTGGAGCTCCCTAGTGATGAACCTCACCCAGTCTTGTTCCTGCCTTAGAAATGCTCATTTTCAAGCCTCTGCATGAATTCCTATTAGCTCTTCTGCTGCTGCCTCTGTGTTCTGGGTCAATATCCTCTGTGAAAATTGAGACAGAGCATTATTCATTTAATTTTAAAGGGATGTACCCACATTCTTTTAATCTCAACCTTATCTTTTTTTGCCCTGTGGCCTTGTTTCCCCTATCTTAATTCTCTTTAAATTCAGCAGCACTTTGGTTTCCGGTTTAGTTTCCTTTTTAGGATCTAACTTAGATTAACTTCTGGTTAAGTCCTGATTTCTGATTTTCCACATATAGGCAACTTTACTGAGCAACTGTTTATTCTCCCCCTCCTGGCCTCTTGAAGAAAGAAACGTAGCAGAGACCAAACCATCAAGAAAAGCTTTTTTCAGCTTTTAAACCCCTCAGAAACACAGCAGTATTTGAATACACATTTACCAATATCGGCAGGATGTCTGAAATCCAGGGTATTTCTATTGAATACACTCACGTAGGGCACGGTAGGGCCGACGTGGTTGCAGTGACCATGAGGTGGCAGAATGGGCCATTCCCAAAAGTGGAGCAAGGAGGGCAGACATCAGCATAGACCATCAGGGAATTCCTGACTGCGCTCAAAGAAAGGAAGGAAGCGCACAGAGAGTGGAAGTGGGCGTAAGGAGGAACCAGGGATGGAGGCGGTGGCACTGCTGGGGTGAACCTGGGTAGCCAAAGCTACATGGCCCTTGTAGAGGTGCTTTGGCAGCAGAAGGAAGGCTGAGGGACATGGGGCCCTGCTGCTCGCTGACGCCAGGGACGCGGACCCAGAAAAGCCAAAGGCTTCTTTGCCTCACGTTTCCATGATGAGGTTCGTCCTAGAATAGAATCATAGAATCATTACAGTTGGGCAAGAGCTTCAAGATCACTGAGTCCGACCATAAACCCTTCAATGCCATCCTGCTAAACCATGTTCTTAGGTGCCTCATCTACACGTTTCTTGAACACATCTAGGGATGGTGACTCTACCACTTCCCTGGGCAGCCTGTTCCAGTGCTTGCTTGACTGCTCTTTCTGCGCAGAAATTCTTCCTAATGTCTAACCTGAACCTCCCTGGGTGCAACTTGAGCCCGTTTCCTCTTGTCCCATTGACAGTTATTCTGGAGAAGAGACCAACCACCGCCTCACTGCAACCTCCTTTCAGGTAGTTGCAGAGAGCAGTAAGGTCTCCCCGAGCCTCCTCTTCTCCAGACTCAGCTGCTCCTCACAAGGTTTGTCCTCAAGTCCCCCCTGGGGCTAAGAGCCACCTTTGCAAGACCCAGGAGACACCCAGGCCGCACTTCCAAGCACCACAGGGCCGGGAGCAGCCAGCAGGGGTTTAGGAAGGGCCGGGGCACACGAGGACAGGCAGGAGGACACAGCTTGGGCAGGAGGGTGGCGGGGAGCACAGCAGGGCGGCGGGGAGCACAACAGGCCAGCGGAGGGGAAAACAGGACATCGCAGAGCACGGGAGGGCGGCAGGGAACACAGGAGGACATCGCGGCCCTCAGCAGGGCAGCGGGGAGCACAGGAGGGCCTCGCAGAGCACAGGAGGGCCTCGCGGGGCTCAGTGGGGAGCGCAGCAGGGAGCTCAGCAGGGTATCGCGGGGCTCGGCAGGCGGCGGGGAGCACAGCGGGGAGCTCGGCAGGGCATCGCGGGGCTCGGCAGGGCATCGCGGGGCTCGGCAGGCGGCGGGGAGCACAGCGGGGAGCTCGGCAGGGCATCGCGGCCCTCAGCAGGGCGGCCGGCAGCGCAGGAGGGGCGGGCAGGCGCCCCCGCTGCCGGGAAGGGCTGCGGGGCGGCCCCGGCGCAGCCCCGGCAGCCCGTGGCCGCGGCGCCTCCCGGCCGCGCGGTGGCGAGAGGGGCCAGGGCGCGGCCCGGCGAGGGGCGGGGCCCAGGAGCCGTCGGGGCGGGATTGGGGGCGTGGCCTCGCCCCTCCCTCGCTCCCATTGGCCGAGCGGGAGGGCAGACCGGGGAGGGCGCGCGCAGAGCAGGGGCGCGTGACGTGGCCCCGCCCCCCCGATTGTTATTTAGGCTCCGGTGTGTGGCCCCTCCCCGTCTTTGACGTCACTCGCAGCGGCGGGGGGCGCAGCAGCAGGTGCTGAGCGGCAGCGCCTCAGGTACGGGCGGGGGCAGCGCGACAGCCCCGGGGCGGAGGGGGTCGTGACAGCCCAGGGGGCACCGCGACAGCCAGGGGCGGGGGCGCCGTGTGACAGCCCGGAGGGGCCGTGACAGCCCTGTGGGGGGGCACCACGACAGCCCTGGGGGACCCGTGACAGCTCCGGGAGCACCCGCGACAGCCCGGAGGGCCGGGAGCCCTGTGTGAGGATGGAGCTCGGGGGCTCAGGGAAGGCTCCGGGGCGGCCGTGGGGCGCGGGGAGGCCCCGGCGGAGCCTGGCCCGGCCGCGGCGCTCCCGGGGGAGCAGGCGCTGCCCGGGGCCAGGGGGACGGGAGCGCTGAGGGGAGCCGCGGCCCCGCGCGGTGCCTCCTGCGCCCCGGGGCTCCTCTGAGCCCGGCCGGGCTCCCCTTGCGGGGCGCGGGGCTCCCGCGGCGCCGGGCAGCGCGGGGCAGGGAGGCGGCCGGCAGCCCCCGGCACAGACCGCGGCGCTGCGCCCGGCAGCGCCCGTCTGCGTTTACATTCCCGGCTCCCATCGCCGCTAAAGACGCGTTTGCGTAATCAGACGTCTCGGTGAAACTGCAGAGCTCGGGGAAGGAGCCTTCCTTGCCTTCGGTTTCCTTCCTGTATTGATCAACACGGAAGATCTCTGGGTCACCCCCTAAGGTCCAACTCTGTCACTCCAGCTAGAACTGAATGGGAAACTGAAAATGCGTTTTTGGTTTTGATGCTTCCCTTTTGCCAGGACTTCTGTTGTTCTGAGACCTGCGTGCACAGAAGGTTCAGCCGTGCCTCTAGATGCTGTGAATCTCTGCGACGTAGTAAACGCAGGTTGGTTACAGCTATAGTGCTGAGCAGCTGTCAGTTATCTCATGCTTTTACCACATCATTTTTTTGTAATAAAAAGACAGTGTTTCCTAGAAGCACTTATGCTATTTCACCCAAACCAAAAAAGAGGCATAAAATGCTGGGGCTTAATTATAGTGATTATATTTCAATGTCTTTTTCTTAGGGACAGTCTAGAGTATTAGTGTGCGTTGTGGCTAATAATATTCTCTGCTGCGCAGAGCGTTTTTTATCAAGTCCCGGAACTTTTGCAGCATTCCGAGTCTGTCACTGGCTGCCCTGCTTCATTTCTAATGAACGCTGCCTTTGTTTAAAATACTGATTTGTCATTCTCGAAAGATCTGAGACACGGAGCTGATGATCCCCACATGCCAGTGGGTCTTGGCCGTAGCCACTTGCGGAGGGTGGCTTGGAAAAGAGCAGCTTCCTGGGGGTGAGGACCCTTTGGGTGCACCCCCGTGTCAGTTAAGGGTTTACGTTTGGACTTGATCTCGAAGGCCCTTTTCAGTTCTGTGATTCAGGGAGCGGCTGTGCTGTCTCCCAAGCACCACGGTGGGAAGTCTGTCCGTAAAACACTTCCCATGGGCAGGGAAATCTCTGCACATAAGCAGAGGTGTTGCTGTGCGTCGCGTTATGGTTAGGGAATTACAGGAGGGGCTGTGTTTATTGTAAACAGGGGACTGTTTGCTCTAAGGCTAGTTTGGAACATGTTCAGATTAATATGTTGCTGTGGGTAGACTTGGACCTTGTATGACTTGGACTTTTGAATAGAGGTCTGCGTTTTTCCCCGATGCATCCCCTATATCTCGGGGTGCTGGGCTGTGCTGTCGCCTTCCCTAGGGGTGGGGGAAGCTGCTGGTGGGAGTTCTGAGCTCCCAGGCGCAGTGTCCAAAAGCCCGCCGTCAATATTGATGTTTTCTACTCCTGTTTTGTGTGCTTTGTCTGTCTCCATTTCCTTTTCCGAACTGACACCATATGGCTCAATGAGTAAAAAATAGCACTCGCTCTGTCATTTTGGGGAATAGAGAAAGACGGCAGGACACGTGATTCAGTCAGGCAGACTGTGTCATTATGGTCAGGTTCTGGCATGGGGCCACCAGTGATTGAGATTCCTGGAAGAATGACTGGGACTTGCTCACTGTGTGATGGGATCGCTGCCCCCAGCTCTGCAAATGAGGTGCGTGCTCTGCCCGGTGCCCCCAGTGCGAGGCAGGGACGCCTTTCCGTGGTTCTTCAGTTGGTCCCTGTTTTTGTGGCACCGGATACGCATCCCGGCTGTGACCAACTTGTGCAGAAAGGAGCACACACGGTCCCCTGAGAGGAAGCTGAGAGCCACGGTGACAGGCAGCCTGCAGGGTTGCAGGAGGCCCCTGCTTCACAGGACATGTCTGGCCTGCTGAAACCTGCTGCTCACGATGACTAAGCTAGAGCTCGTTTGATTCTACGTCAGAACACTATTTCCACATCAGTGTTGCTCGTTATTGGAGTATCCCTTGATTTTTGAGCTGTTGATGGCAGTTCTCTGAGCTTCAATAGCTTCTCTTCAGCTTGAAATGTAGAAGTGTTGCATAAATAACCTGGAGCATAAGGTCAGGGCTTTCTTTTCACTCTTGACAACGTGTTATATTAAAAGTCTTCACTTGTATTCTGCGACAAGGCAGCCAGTAAAGAGGATTCTTGTATCGTTCTTTTGGGCTGACATAAAGCATCATGTTACAGCCGCATGTATGGTGCAAAGAAGCAGGAGACCTGAGAAAGCACAAGGAGAGATCTCAATCCAGCTCCATTTTCCAGCCTGTAAGGAATATAACTGAGTAATGAAGCTGTAGTTTCTTGTGGTGCACATGCACTAAACCTTGCTATGCCTTAGAAGCTGCCCTCCTGCAATCAGAGCAGCAGCCCCATCCACTCATTAGCGCTGGGGCCGTCCCATCTGAATGGGACCATCTGATCTGAACACCATCTGAATGACCAGTGCAAACATCCCTATGTTAGGTTCTCATACTAACCTTCTTGCCAGCTATATTGTCTGGTTTTATTCCACTTTCAGTTGGACTAGCCAGGATTCTTACTGTAATTATTGTTTGCAGGTTCTGGTTCAATTCCTGTTGACATTCAGGGGTTTTCAGTGATTTTTGTTTTTAGTATTTGTTGCACCTTTAAACTGTTGCAATGCTTCTCTTTAAATGCAGACTTAGTATTTTAGAGATACTTCTAGAAATGCCTAAGAACATCTATATAATGTTGCACATATCCAAAGGCTTGAACAATAATGTTGCAGAAATATTTGGCCTGCAGTTATTAATGCCCCAATGTGCAATGAGTTCTGTAAAGGCCTCTGCTTTTCCATACATTATACTGCAGCCACTTACATATGTGGTGACCTTCAAGTTGTGCATCTGCCTCAAGCCTCAAGATCGGTTCTCTGCCTCCTGGCTCCTCTTCTGATGGTCTCTTAAGCCTTGTGTTCTCATTGCCTTCTCTCAGCTGGCTGATAAACCCGAAGGTTTTTCCACGTAAACCTGCAGGTCCTGTAGTAGCAGTAAAATTGCTTTGTGGCCGCTCGTTTGGGGGGTTTGGTTTTTTCGAGACTGTGCCAGCAGCTATTGCAGTTTCTCCCTTCTGCTCCCGCAGCCCGAGGCACCCGTGGCACTCAGCGCACAGCACGTGGGGGCAGCAGGCGCTCCAAGGGGTATTTCTGAGGAGGGTTCCTGTGTTGAGAACCGCCACGGCACTAAGGTCTCTTCGGCAGGTGATTCCTGTTGTTCAAACGTGCCATGAGGCTGTTTTGTTGCAGAGTCCCCTGGAGACAGCAGCAAGAACACAGCTTGTGACTTAAATCTTAAAGGTGGCTTCATCTGAGGCGAATGCTGTCAGCGTAACATCAGGCCCTCGTAGGTTCCAGAGGTCCCTCTCTGCTGGCCCTGTGGGTGCTGTGTGCCAGCTGGGCACCCTGGGGCGAGCAAAGCTGCATTTCCTCGTTTCCACTGGTAGACTGAAGCTGGGATTTTCCTTTCTGCTTAGACACATGTGTTGGGAAGCAAAATATTTTGGAGGGAGGCTTTTGCTGGAATAAATGGACCGCACAAGAGCTTCATCTCTCCAACCAGGCTGATGCTGCTGCTTGGTGAGGTGGGTGGGCAGCTGGGTGCGAGCGCTACCTGGAAATGCGTAGAGCAAAAGGGGATATCTTGCCATTTATCCTTAATGTACCTTTTATGCAATCACTAAATGGAGCTTGGAAAGAAGCTGGTAAGAGGGAAACACAGACCCAGGGCTATTTAGGAGCCGCTTGTGCCTTTTTTCATTTGGATCCTGTTCCTGTGAAATGTAATTTAGGGTCTAGGCTCGTTGCCAAGAGTTGGATTGTTGATGCTAAATGTACTTTCCATTAGAGCTCTGTATTGGAAAACTGCTTCCTAGTGCTGCAGGCATGGCAAGGGGCGGTGGCATCCGCAGGTTCCCGTCACCATCCTCGGGATCCAGGCCTCTCGCTGTACCCTCTGTCTCCACCAGTGCCAGGGCAGCCGAATTCAGAGCTACCGTGCACCAAACGTGATTCCTCCTGGCTGCATCAGCGTATGAGGGGCACTGCTTCATCTGAAATACAAACGTGTTGCCTTCCAGTTCCTAAAATCTGCTTAAGTCTTTCACTGCCTGAAGGAGCTCGCAGCCGACTGAAGAATTGCAACGTTCTGAGTCTTTTGGCAGCACTAAAGTGGTGGTGATAGTAAAGGTAGATAGATGTGAATTGATGCACGTGAAGGGACAGATGTGAGGACCTCACAGGGCTTCACCGGAGCTCATAAAATTGAGCTTTGAGCTGGCTACTCCCTTAAATAAGGGAATGGTAAAACTAGTGAATGTATTTTTTCTGGACTGCTGATAAGCTCAGCTGAAGCACGCTGAGCTCTAAGGATTCCTAAAGAAAGACACCCTGTGTGGTGTGATGCTCTAGAACGCTGCATGTCCTTCTCGTCTTGGGAATGTCGAACACAGCAGAACTAGAGATTCCCGGGGCCGGCTGCTGCGTCGGTCCTGGTGAGGCAGAGCCAGGGCAGGGAGCTCCCGGTGAAACACGCACAAATCCTCAAGGACTGGCATTGGCTTTACAGGCGAAACCCTTGTCAGAGGCATTCAGAAAAAAGATCTCCTGACAGGTACCAGCATTGCCACGGCAGTTAATTGGGACTTTGGGCTGCAGAGCAAAAAAAGCATGGGAGTTAATTCAGCTGAATGCTGAACTGCAGGCTGGCAGGGTCTGAGAAAACGCAGCCTGATGAGTCGTAAATACTGTCACAGGAGGGGACTCATGGGGCTGCTGGCCTCCTCCACCAGCAGGTCCTGCAGCCCCCTCCTCTGCTCTGCCAGCAGGAGCGAGGAAGCTCCCGGGTATTTCTCCCAGAATCTTGTGGGATGTAGGAAGGGACCTAGAGCATAAGGAAATGGTGAGTCCTCTAAAGCCTGTCATAACAGCAGGATAAAACTGTTTAAATTAGGGTGGTTCTTATGTTCCTCAGGCAGAGGGAAGCTTGGGGAAACCTATTAAGAAAATGCCTTTCTCAGTTGTGTTACTTAGCTTAATTAAAAGCGCAGTATTCAGGTGACAGTCTTGTATCGATGGCTGCAGGATGAGGAATATGTTAGGTAGGTTTTACAGCAATGCCAAGTAGATTTTGTGCATTTCTGCAGTCTCTTTGGTATTGCTTTTTTGGAATGAGACTGAGCAAGACATTGATTGTGGCTATTTGGCAGATGAGGAGCATTTTATTGCAAGAATACATTATTTGTTGCGTTGCAATGTCGCAAGGAAGTTCTACAGGTACAGTATTCCTGTAGAACTGTCATGTAGATACTTGTAACAGGAGAAGCCTAATGTTGTCTTTGGGAAAAGGGCATTTCAGGTAGATGTGCTCATTCACCCTCTCATCTAGCCTGAGCACTGTTAGGCTGCACCTGCTTTTTTATATTGACAGAAATGCAGAGTAATCACTTCTAGATTTCTCTCAAAAGCAATTTAATCACACGAGTGGAAGATGATGAATTTTCTTTGCAGCTGGAAGACCTAAATATTTCAGGGCAAAAAGCAAAAGCGGGACTTGGGAAATGAGGGTATTGGTGTCTTTCCTGATGTGCTGAAGTCGTGCCACATAGAAGTGACTTCCAGAGTGTGGGCAGGAACTGAGCTGGGTTCAGAGCGTTGCCGCTGGAGCGCATGAGCGGATGCTCTGCAGTTAGTGCAGGTGGGTCCGTGTGTGCTTGGCAGGGGCAGGCAGAGGCGAAACCAACCCCCTGTGTTTTGTGTCTCTCTCTCTGCAGGACAGATCGCGCCTCGCACATGAGCTACGAGACCCCTCCGCCCTACCCCGGCCCGGGCGCCACGGCCCCGTACCCGCCGTACGCGCAGCAGCCCGGCGCGCCGCCCGGCCCCTACCCGGGCTACCCGCCGGGGCCGCCCGGGCCCTACGCGCCGGGCCAGCCCGGCTACCAGGCCTACCCGCAGTACGGCTGGCAGAACGCGCCGCCGCCACCGCCGCCGCCGCCCCCGGGGCCCGTCTACGCCGATGGGCCCAAAAACACAGGTAAGGCCTGGAGCCGCACGCGTTGCCGGGCGCGTGCCCCGTGTTTGCAGTGCTCGGCAGAGCTACGTGTGGTGGGAGCAGCTGTAGCTCTGTCTCCCTGCTTTATTATCTTGTTGCCTCTAACACCGTTGGACTTGATCTTAAAGGTCTTTTCCAGCCGTATTGATTCTGGGATAATAATTGTCTGGCGTTGTCTGACATGCTGAAAACCTTTGCTGTTGATCCCTGAAGGAAATGTCTGTGTTGAGGGAGCTGCACCCATTTTTACTAGCTTTGTATTTGCCAGCACTTTCATCCTGCCTGGCCCTTGGGTATCTAAACCTTCAGGTGGGATAGTTAAAGCTAGTAACAGTCACAAGTTCATGTCCTAGTGGACGCACAGTTGGTGTGGGTTTATTTCCTTTTTCCAGCTCGTGAGAAGCTTTCTGTGTGTTTGGACAGTACCAGCGAGTAATTCCCAGGCTTTTAAGTGTGTTTGTGAAGCTGTTACCGGTCTCAGATTTCTGGGGGAGGGAAGAGCAGCAGTGTGATCCCCCTTGGCAGCTACTGCTGCCTTGATGTGGTGCCCAGAGCTGCCCCGAGCTCCCTGCAGAGCTTGGAGCAGCCTTGAGCTGTCAGCGGGCCGAGGCCTTGTCTCCTCCTGAGGAAGAGGAGGGTCTGCAGGAGCCTGTGTGAGGAGCCCCCAGTAGAGCTGCTGTTCAGGGACTCGAGTTCCCTCCTGGAAGGAGAAGGACCAGGGTTTGTGCTGCAGGGAGAGTGGAGGTGCATGCAGCAAGAAATGCTAACGGTGGGTGATGATAATGGAGAGGTAATTGGGAAAGAAATGAGAGTAATGTACATTAATTAAAATCTGAATTAATGCATTTGAGCTATGCAAGGCGTTAACACCTTGGGTACTGCTGTGGTGAGGGTCTCAAGTTGATGTTCAGGACTCAGACAAGTCCCCGGCACCTTGGCCACGGCCCGAGCTGGCCTTGGCTGCTGCTCCCCGCTGTCGCTGGCCCGGGAGCAGTGGGGAGGCCGGGGTGGCCACCCTTGTCGGGGCTCCCACGCGCGGCGCGAGCGGCCGCCGCAGGTCACCTACTGACCTGCCATAGGGTCCATGCACCGAAGCCTCAAAGACAGGCGGGCAAGCGCTCCCACAAGGCGGGCAAGCGCTCCTCAGCGCTCACGGAGCCGTCCTGGGGCAGGGGTCTGTAGGCTCTTCTTTTCTGTGGCAAATCCTGTGCTTTGACCACCCGTCTGTACTCTGTCACTTGAGATTTCTCCGACTCAGCAGCACGGTGTAGCAAAGGGCTGCTCAAGGCCCTGGGTTTCTGGGACGCTGGGGATGGAGACGTCCCATAGCAGGAGTTTGGTGCTCTCTGAACCTAAGAGAGGCCCTGGCAATGGCAGCAGGACGAGCCAGCCTGGTGAGGCCCTTTCCAAGAACTGGTTTTCAATGTGCTTGGTCAGAATGCTGGGGGCTGCTGCACACAGACCTCCCTGGGGTCCACAGCCACGTGAATGGAAGCGTAGGCAGGGCTTTTCCGGGAAAATGTTGGAGTGACTACAAGGCATTTCTGGGTATTTGGGGGAAATCGCCTCTTTTCCCATGTAAAATATTTAATCAGTGCAAGCCGGAAAGCGGAGCGCTTAGGAGCTCCTAGGAGGGAGGCAATGTGATGGGAAACATTATTAATAGGAAATCAAGGCTATAACTTTTTCTGCAAAAGCTGCTCCCTTTTCTTGATTCTTCTATTAAACACTTTTTTGCTTGCTCCTTTTTGGACAGTCCTTCAAAGTGAAGCCTGACCTTTGTAATTTGATGCTTTGACAGAAGGCAGCTTTTGTGCTTGGTGTAATGACCTCCAGGAGTGTCTAATGCAAAACCTATGTATCCAGAAAGCTGCTTTTCAAGACAAGTTATGTCTCTGTTTGTGGCTTAACCTGTCTTGTCAACTTGACATGTAAATTTAACCAAGGCACTAGCGCAGCGAGCTGGTCTGGCCTTAATTCATGCAGCTTGCCCATTCCTGGGGTGTTTCCAAACAGCTGGGAAGAGCTGCTGTGTGGATGCCCTCCTTCCTGAATGGATTTGCTCTCCTGGATGACTTTGCTTAATCTAATGAATTAAACTACTCCAAATGCATTAATCCTTGTGAGCATATGTGGGTCCATGCTGAAAACTGAGTAGACAACGTGCTCTGCTTTATAAAATATGTCTGAAATTGTTTTCCTCAGTAGGGAAACTGCCAGGGGAGCTCTTGGTACATTGTGGCTTGTAGCTGGTGTGCTCACATGTGGAAATGGTTATTTATGCATCAGGCTTTGGCCCTGAGTGCATCACACGGGTGGAAATCATGCTGTCCAACGTTACAACATCACCCACAGCGTCAGGCCCCAGGCTCGCTGGGGTGCTGCCCGGGTGCTTTGGATCTGCACATGCCTTTTTGCCTCATTTGAGTGCTCTCAAAACCTGGCAATGAAGTTGCCTTCCAAGGTGACAACAGTCTTGGTAACCAAATGACCAGCTGCCCTTCTCGAGTAGCAGTGGATCTCACCTCTTCACCTGGCCCTCAAAAAAAGGAAGAACCTTATGGCTTCTTCTCTCTATTAAAGAAGAAAAGTGTACCTGAGATTTAACAGGGCAAGAAGCTGCTCGGCAGGAGGTCCCGCGGGGTTAGAGGGGAAACGTCCCTCTTACTGGAGTCGTGCTTGGCAAAGGGGGTGAAACCCTGGAGTTTTAAGTGAGGAAAGACTTGGCTGGGACGTGGTGCAACGAGCACCGTGTGATCGCCAAGGTGGTGCTGCTGGAACAAGGAAACGTCTCGTCAGAGGAAGGTCCAGGCCGGTGCTGACCAAGGAGCACAGGTATATTCTGCCCTGGGCCAATGAATTAACCGTGATGAGTGGCTGAGCTGCAGGGACTGGCCTGCAGTTGGTGCATGAAGCCTAATGGTGATGTTGGCGCCGTGGCCCTGGTGGCCTCTGCTCCCTGCGCCCGCCCCGCCGCCGCGCTGGGGAGGCTGTGGGGACGTGTTTGTGCCGCGGGTTGGAAGCGGCGCGTTGGGAAGGGCAGCGGCTCCGCAGGGCTGCGGAGGGAGCCGGGAGGCCGGGACCCGACGGGAGGCGCTTTGACCATCGGGTCCTGAGAGCCCCAGTGCATCCTGCAAGGCCCCGTAACCGCCTTGGCCAGGTTTGGTAGATATAAACAGCTTGACCTTTACAGCTGATAATTTATGTGCTGAGCCTGAGAGTTGTTATCCCTTAGGATATCTGATCCAGCTTCCCGGCTCTGAAAGGATATGTGTGGATTTATTTTATTTATTGTTCACGTTTTGCCTGCTGTAGAAGCTAAGGGCTCTGTGTTCGGGTCTGTCTGTGACCCTGAGTTTCTGGAGCCTGGTAGTCTGCCATGCCCAAATGCTTTGGGTGGGTAAAGGGGACCTGCCTGTCCCAAGCCTAGCTGGGAAGGATGCACAGCACGAGCACAACGTCTGCGTGGAGCAAAGCAGGGGAAACTGGTGGCCATCCAGGCTGCAGAAGGCTTGCTGAGGAAGAAAACACTTCCAGAAAGCACCTTCCTCCTTGCAGAATGAATTCAGCATCAAAGCGGGTAAGGAAAGTGAAATATCTGCTGACTGGTCAGCAGGGACTTTCTTGTCAGGATAAATTGGGGCCAAGATGTAGTGCTGTGATTAACAGCCCGCTTTAAAAAGCGGAATGCGCTGGGGTGTGGAGCAGCACGTTAATTTGGAAAGCGCTTGCTGGTTAGTGCTCTGCTCGGCCTCGGTGTTCCCTATGCCGGCCTTTTCCAGCAGTTTCCTTGCACAAATTGCAGCTCTGTGTTGTGTATCCATCCTTCCTGATGGACCTGCAACTTTGGACACCCCGTGCCAGTGTCCAGGCAGAGAAACGAACGCTCCTTTGCCACAACCGCATCGTCACCCGTTCCCTCGCCTGTGTCCTTGGGACCTGGCGAGCTCGCAGGATCGCACTGCTGCGTCACGGCAGGGACTGAGCAAACACGGGGCTGTTTGCTGGCAAACAGGGCTGTCCCGCAGCCCGTGTCTGGAACACCCTCACCTTAACCGCTCCTCGCTCCCAAGGGCCGGGTAATGAGAGAAGAATCTGATGCACAGAAAGGGCTTGGTGGCCCGGGCACTGTGCCCGCAAAGCGCCTCACACAGACGGGCCAGACCAGGCCCGTGCCCGGGGTAAACAGGGCTGCTGCTCTGCGGAGCCCTGGGCCTTTCCTGCCTTGGATAACGGGGAACTCGTGCAGGGCTCTGGCTGCTCTGAGCAGTTCTCCCAGCACCACATTCCCTGCGCTTTAGAACGGGAGCGGGTCCCTTTGCTCTGCCATCCAGGAGCCTCCAAGGAGCCCCCTGGAAAGACTGAACTCGCGCTGTGAGCTCCAGGCAAGGTCTTGCTTAAATGGAGCGCTGGAGCTGAAGAGCAAGTGGAAACTACTGGGGGAGGCTGAGAAATGTGCTGATGGGTGGAAAATGCTTCCCTGAAGGTATGAATCAGGATTTCCCGCTGGGGAGAAAAATCAGAAGTTCTCAAATTCTGGAAATTCCAGAATTGTCTCTGCAGTTTAGAGCAGGAGTGAAATCTCAACCCTACATTCCCAGTGCCCTCAGCAGGCTGCCAGCGTGGCCGTGTCCGCGGCCCTGCGCGCTCCAGGGCGGATCCTCCTCGGGAAGTGCCTCCTGCCCTGCATTTCAGGCGCTGAGCCCTTCCCGGGGACACTTGTGCTCCGTAAACGCTGGTTGTTCTCATGCTCCCTGGTCCCCGCCGTATCCTGAAGGCCGGGTGAGCACCGTGTCCGTGTGCTCGGGAGGGAAGAGAGCTCAGCCGGAGGGCGACTCCGTGCCCTGTCCGTGGCCAGGCCTGTGTGGGCGCCGGCAGCCCCGGCTGGGCGAGAAGCCCCGTGTCACCGTCTCTGTGTGCGTTGCCGTCACCGTGGGGGATGCTCCTCGCCCGGAGCTCCCTGGAGACGCCGTGTTCACAGGAGCCGCTCGCGAGGCCGGGGAGCTCCCGCTCCTGCCACATGGGGCTTCTCCACCCTTCCCGGTATCATCCCGCAGATGGTACCAGGTTTGGCGGGGGCAGCGTCTGCTCGGGGACCAGCTCACGTCGAGCCCGGCTGGGCCGCGGGGGTGCCTGACCAGTGCAGCCACCTGCGTCGCCCGCTGCCCTCCTTGTTGCTCCTCTTCCCTCTCAAGTAGCTGAGGCAGCTGCAGAGCCATTCAGAGCTGCAGAAGGTGGATCTTGTGGCGGCTGTTTTGGCCCTTTAGAAGCCCCTTGGATTGCCACTAATGCCCTCGGGCCCGTCTCTGCTCCTGAATTTCCTGCTCGGAGTGGCTGCTGAGAAAGTCAAGGGAGAATGTCTTGAAGGTGGAAGCAGGTATGGGCTTCTTGGCCTTCGCAATCTGCTGTAGACTGCACTTCAGCCATCAATATTAAAGCAGGGGTACATGGTATTAAACATGATTCCTTACGTGCTGCGTGGACGAGTATAAACAGAGCTCTTGGTGCAGAGGCAGCACTAAAAAACACTTTAATCACCTGTGGGAAATGGCTTATTGGTCCCTCCTCTGTGCGCCTTGTCCCGGCGGAAGCGGCAGCGCGTGGCCGTGCCCTGCGGACGCGCCGCGGTGGCACACGCGGGCTCAGCACGGTGCAGACCATCCTCAAGAGAACAAGTCTCCATCGGGGAGGCGCTGCCACAGGGGACGTCGCAGCCTGAGGTGGTGCCAGGGGCAGGGGAAAGTTCCTGCTGGTGGCTGCTTCCTCATGGAGCTAATGGTTAACGTATGAATTGGGTAGGCGCAGAAACGAAATGTGTGTGCTTAAGATAAAGAAGCGTATACGTGAAATGACCAGGCATCGTGGTGTTTGTTTTACAGAATTAAAGCAGGGGTTGTTTGCGCTGCGCAGCCTGGCACTGCGCGATTGCCAGGAGCGCTGCCCGTTCGCAGCAAGGGTCATTCGCTGACCCCAGCCTGCAGCGCCACCAAACTGGGCGAGTCTGGGCATCGGATTCCACGTCACCCTTTTTTCTCAGGAAACTCAATGGGAGGATTAAGTTTCCTCTCCAAGCTGCGCCCTGCTCTGTCCTTGTCACTGGCCGATGGCAGTTCTCACCATGGCAGAGCTGCCCTGTTTATGCTCTCGCTCTCTGGGAATGGCCATGCTGGAAGTCAGTGACTTCCCCAATGTTTCTGTTGCAAATGGGTCTTGCCTGGGGCTTTCCCTAAAACGACATTTCCCTAAAACGACCCCCTGTGGGAAGGGGCCGGGGCCATAAGGAGGCTGCTGCTCTGGGGGAGCCTTCGGACTCCAGCAGAGCGGGGGGACAGGACGGGACGGGCTCTCAGTGCCCGTCGCCCTGCGGGGAAGGGGCCTTTGCAGAATGCCCTGCTGCTCCGCGAGGCGCCCGGGCGGCCGCTGCCCCTGTGCTGCTGCGGCCGCAGGTGCTCGTTCCCCTGCCCGGGGTTCTTAGGGGGTGTTCGTGCTTTTGCATCAACCGCTTAAAAATGACTTTGCAACAAGGTGAGCAGGGAAAACAGAAGTGCAGGAGAGATGGCCGAAGGTGGGAACTCAAGGGGAAGAGCCGCCCTGGCCCCGGGGCGCTGCTGGGCACCAGCAGACGCGGGTGCGGATGGGAGCCAGCCCTGCAGGAACAGTGCCCGTGTCCCAGGCACCGGCTCCTGCTCGGAAAAGCCAGTCTGTTGAATTTTTCAGTGGGTGTTTCGTAACAGCACTTCAGCGGCTGTCAGTGTCATGTTCCAGACACTCCTTGGCTTTCTTTGAGGCTTCTAATGGATTAATCCTAAGCACCTGAGGCAAACTCTTCTTGTACCCTCCAGCCTTAGGCAGTTGCTGTGAATTGCTGTGGACTGCATCAGCTCTGCTTCAGGATGAGGAAGTCTGCAGTGAAACTGCCTTTGACCCACTCCTTTTTAACAGGCCATCAGCTGGTCATCGCACTCCTGGTTCTTGCGCGCTGCCAGGCTCTGCAGTGTTCATGCACCACTGCAGAGCCGCATCGGGCGTTTGCTAGCGCTGCTCTGGCTTGCTCTCCAGTGAAGCCCTGGCGTCAGTTCCAGTAGAAGGAGGCAGTGCTTCTAGGTTTCTTCCCTGAATGGTGTCTTGGCTCAAATGTAGCTTTTCATCAACACCGAGCTGCACTCCCCGTCCTCCCCGTTTTGGTCTTTGCCCAGTGGATGTACAGAAGCTTGGCCCTGAACTCCTGCCCTCAGACAGCAGCTCTTCAGCCCACCCTGCTGATGAGGAGAGAGCGGCAGTTGCTGCCGAGGCCACTTGGGCCGTGCCCGAGCCTGGGGGCTGCCGCTGCTCTGCCCTCAACGCCGGTGACTCCGCGCGTTCTGGCAGCACCGGGACCCGCTGTGCCCGGCCTGCCCCTTGGCTGCTCCCTGTGTGTGGAAGGTGCTGCCTTCCCCGGGAATCGGGCCCTGCAGAGGCTCCTGGGTGGGATCTGCTCTGGCTGTTGTTCCCTGCTGCCCTCCTGCTCCCCCAGCACCCAGACGGCACAAGGGGCATCCCGGGGCGGCTCGGGGCTATTTGAGCCCTGCGGCTCCGCGCTCGGCAGTGGGAGGCGCACGCAGGGGCTAAAAGCCGAGGCAGCTGCAGGGCTGGGGCAGAGCGAGTGCCTCCAGGAGCCTCCTGGACGCGTGGGAAGAGCTCCTGGCTGCGGGGCAGGGCGGCCGAGCAGCCCTTTGGGGGACAGCAAAGGGCCCTCGGCCATCTCTGCCCTTCCCCTTCGTGCCCGTCCTGCTGCTCGGCTCCACGGCACCGCTGTACCCGGCTCCTTGGACCGCCGCGGAGGCGGTTTTGTCTTGCTTTGTCCTGACACTGTAGAGTGAGCGGTGGCCTCAGAGCTCTGCAGCTGCAGGGAGGAAGCCCGGTGGTTTCAGCTCAGTGAGGCGGGCGCTGCCGCGTCCCTGCAATCGGCCCGCGTTCCTGCATCGCTGCCCATGCGCTGCGTCGCTGCCCTTCTGGGCTCCGGGTCAGGAGCGCCACGGAGCAGCATGTGCGGCACTGGGGGTCTCTGCCTGCCGCCCCGCGGGACGGGACGGGGCCGCAGAGCCAAGTATGGCAGGACAAGATGAGACGGGCCAGGGCTGCAGCACCAAGCGGGACGGGACGGGATGGGACGGGACCGCAGCGCTGAACCCAGCAGAACGGGCCGGGGCCGCAGCCCTGAGCACGGTGGGATGGGATGGGGCAGCTCCCCGGTCGGAGCAGCTCGGGGGCAGGAGCAGCAGCCCGGCCCCAGGTTCGAGTGCCGGGTGCAGACGGAGCAGCAGATTCAGGTGGCTTCTCCCGAGGGAGCAGCACAGGGACAGCCGGGGCTGCTCCGGGTGCTCAAATGTGGAGCCTTGGGGAGGCTGCTGCAGTGCGAGGTGGGGGCTGCCACCTGCGTGTGGACATGTGAGGCTGCTGTCCAGACCTCCATCGCCTCCTGGGGCAGATTTCCTTCTTCCCTTTGCAAGGGGGGCTCTGGGTGTGACGGGTCATGGGAGGCTGCAGCGCCCTGTGCAGAGAGCAGGGAGGCGGCAGGGCCCCCCGCCAGTGCCACAGGCTGCTGGCACTGCCGTGTGCGGGGACACCAGTGGAGCAGGGACCTGCCAGCAGCCTCCGCGGGAAGACCAGGGCAGAGCCAGGGTCTGTTGTTAAAGCAAGCTGACAAATCCCACGTGCACCTGTAGCTATGGAAAAGGGGCAGCTCCTGGAAAACTGCCCCAGGGGCTCGTCTGACTCCTATCCGCACAGCCAGGCCACGTGCAGCTTCTCGTCATCTCCCCTGTGCTAAAGCTTTGGGGCTTTCTGCAGCTTTTGCTTGTGCACAGAAGTGACCCCATGGCACAGGCTGGGTGCTGGGAGTCTTCCCTCGTTTCTTCCACATCCGCCTTCTGCTCAGCCCGGAGCCCTCTGCCCGTGGCCTGTTTTTCCTGCCCCTGGGGCAGCTGTGCAGGGGCCCAGGGACAGGGGGAAACGGGCGGCGAGAGGGAGGCTCCGGGGAAGACGTGTCCCGCGCGGCCCCTGCCTCATCCCTCACCCTCCCGCTCACGGAGGGCAGGCGGGGCCACCTCCCTGTCCTGCCACTGCCCCGGGACCTGCTGCCTGGAAAGGCGCCTCCCCGCTGCCCCGGGACCCCGCGTCCCCCCATGGATGGGGGGAGCCACTGACCCACGGACGTGTTCCGGGCTGAACCAGGCGCCTTGCTGGTCTGTAGTAACAAAAATTGGACAAAAATCCAGGTGACAAAAATCCAGTCGAGCCCTGGCACAGGCTGCCCAGAGAGGCTGTGGAGGCTCCTTCCCTGGAGATCTTCCAAACCCACCTGGATGCCACTCTGTGCCCCATGCTCGAGGTGTCCCTGCTGGAGCAGGGCGTTGGGCTGAATGGGTCCCTCCCAACCTCAGCCCTTCTGCGGTTCTGTGAAGAATCTGCTCCTGCTGCTCTGCCCCTCGTGCTTGTGTCCCGATCGGAGCGCAGCGCAGGTCCACGGGCTGGCGGGATTCCCCTGCGCAGCCACCCCAGCCACATGGCCGGGTAGGGGTGGGTCCCTGGCTCGTGCAGAGAGTCTGCAGCCCAAAGGGCCTCCAGGCCATTGCAGGCGCGAGGGTGAAGCCGCTGCCTCCCGCTGTGAGAGGGGTCGCTCGCAGGCTGGGTGCTGTGGGGCCGCTCTCGCCGCGCGCTAACGCGGGCTCTGCTCTGTCGCGCAGTGTACGTGGTGGAGGAGCGGCGCAGGGACGACTCGGGCGAGAGCGCCTGCCTCACGGCGTGCTGGACCGCGCTCTGCTGCTGCTGCCTCTGGGACATGCTGACCTGACGGCCGCCGCCATGCAGCTCCCGGCCCCACTCCGCTCCGTCACTGCAATCAACGCTCCGCTTCGCGCAGCCGCGAGCTCCTGTCTGTCAGCCCTAGCGCCGGGGAGGGGGTGCGCTCCTTTATTTTAGTAAAGGAAAATCCCTTTTTAAGATTTCTAAGACTTTTGTTGTAACTCTTGAAGAATGTGCTAATGGTGTATTTTGGCCAAAGGCATTCTGATAAAATGTGTATTTATCAGGTGACGTTTTCCTAGTCCTAGAGATGAAGGTATATGCAATAATTAAAGCCAACCGTTGATTTTCTTTGCTCGGTCCTGACTGTTTCAATAAATCTGTCCAACAGAGGGTGTCCTCTCCCTGTCGCTGTCTCCTGAGCAGCTCTGCTGCAGGAAGCGGGGCCATCCCTGCTCGGGGCCGGGGCCGTGGCGCTGCTTGGGCCAGTGCGGGGCTCTCCCACAGTCACTGCGCTGCCCAGGCACCCAAACCTTCCAGTTCTGGGCTCCACAAGACAAGAGGGATGTTGAGCTGCTGGAGAGAGTCCAGCACAGGGCCACAAGGATGATCGGGGCCTGGAACATCTGCCCTATGAGGAGAGGCTGAGGGAGCTGGGCCTGTTCAGCCTGGAGAAGAGAAGGCTGAGAGGGACCTGAGCAGTGTCTAGAAGTACCTCAAGGGAGGCAGTGAGGGGGATGGTGCTGGCCTCCTTTCACTGGTGGCCACCGACAGAACTAGAGGAAACAGCCACAAACTGAAACACCAAAAGTTCGACAGGAACTTAAGGAAAAATTTCTTAACAGTGAGGGTGACAGAGCACCGGAACAGGCTGCCCAGAGAGGTTGTGGAGTCTCCTTCTCTGGAGATCTTCAAACCCGCTTGGACGCAGTCCTGTGCCACATGCTCTAGGTGACCCTGCGTGTGCAGGGGGGTTGGACTAGATGCCCTCTAGAGGTCCCTTCCAACCTTAAGGATTCTGTGATTCTATGATTCTATGAACCTGCTGGCGGGGGCAGCTCAGAGGCGGGTCGTCCTGGCACAGGCAGCTCCTGCCTCCCCTCAGCGGGGGTTTTCAGCCCTCTCTTCCGCTCAGGGCTGTCCTAGAGCTTGTGATACTCCAGGTCTCCTTCTGCCCCCTGAGGTGGGGGCCTATCTGTCCTGCGGGGAAAGGCAGCGCCGAGGGAAGTGTCTCCCTCCACCTCCCGCTGTGCTGGCAGCAGCTGCCAGGAGCCGCTGCCCTGCAGGGATCCATCATCCCCCCCCCGCTGCAGAGCAGCTTTAGGGGAGGTGAGGAGCTGGGTATGGAAAAAAACAAGGCCATGGATTAATCTAGCGCTGAGGGTTTCTGCCTGAAGCCGCTTCACAGCATGCGGGGCCAGAGGAGGGATAAAAAGCTTTTATCTGCAGGGAACGAGGCAGGGCAGCTGCCTTCAGCTGTGCCCACGGGCGAGGGTCCCCCCCCAGCTCTGCAGCTCCCTTCTTGCCTTTGCCAGGAGCAAAACTGCCCCCCAATTGCCCCAAGCCGCCTTTGCTCCACAGTGCTTGAAAATCAGCTCTCGAGGTAGCCAAGCTTTTCGAATGTGCACGCCTGTTTTTTCTGCCTGTGCCTTAGGGCGCTGCCTTCGCCAGGGCAGCCCCGGGCACCGGCAGCGCCATCAGAGGCGGATTGTGCGTGGGGAGCCCCAAGGCTCGGCTGCTCCTTGGCGCCGGGGGCCGGGATGCGGCAGCAGCCGCGCAGGGCCGGCGCAGGGGCTGCCCGTCCTGCCCCCACATGCGGCCTCAGGTCCTCAGGGAGGCACAGGGCCAGGGCGCAGGGCACGCGCGGGGCCCTGCTGCTGCCCCGGGATCGTGGGGTCCTGCGGGGTGGCCCTGGCCCCGCTCCGTCCCCAGAAGCTGGGGCTGCGACACTTGGGCAGCCCCTGCACATGCTGCAGCAGGGCCTTGAGCAGGATGGGGCTGCTGCTGTCCATGAGGAACATCTTTGCTCCACTTTACAATTAAAAAAATGAAAAGGCTCCGTGAGTGGGAGGGTGCACTGCACGTGCCGAGCACAGGGTGGCACTGCCCGCCGCGAGCAAGCGGCCGGCCTGCGCTCCTGGAGGGGCCCAGGGCACCAGCCTGTCACCAGCGAGACAAATGACAGCCCGGGTCAGCCGCGGAGATGGCCAGGACGCAGCCGAGCCGTGCAGCCCGGCCTGAGCAGGACACGGGGTCTCTGGAGCAGGAGGGCTGCGCCCGCTCTCCAGCGAGGGGACCCCGCATCCGGCCCCCAGTGCTGCCTCTAACCTGCACCGCTGCTGCTCCGGAGAGGACCCGTGTGCCAGGGTGTCCCCAAGACACCTGAGCGGGAGCAGCCGCAGCCAGACCCTGAGGACTCCCTGCACAGCGCTCGTCTGGGCGCTGAGCGCTGCGGGGAGCTCACGCCTGGCACCTGCACTCAGCCAAGTCCACCACGATGAGGACACAACTGGCCCTTGAGTGTCTCGCTCGCTGACCCCTGCGAGACGCTGCAGGCAGAAGAATGAGTGACCGCAGGCTCTGCAGCAGTTTATTGAAACAAGCAGCTCCAGGCAAGGCGGGACAGGTCCCCATGCACCAGGCAGCGGTGACCACAGGCAACACTCACTCCGGGCTCACCGTGGCGCCGGGCAGGAGCTGGCAGCTACTGTGCCCTTCGGGCCAGCAGCATCTCCCGGATGTTGTCCTCCGCCTCCTTCACGCTCCGCTCCAGGTACGACTTCTTCTGCTGCAAGGCAAAAAAAAAAAAAAAACAAGAGCAGAAAACAGTTAATGTCCACCCCACTGCTGACAGTGCGTGCCCGAGGGGATGGAGCAAGGAAACATCCAGGGACAACCTAAGCGGCCTGTGATGGCCCACGAGGCCTCTTGGGAAGGACAGTTATTGCTCGTTGACAGTGAAGAGTTAACATTCAGCCGCTTTTTTTTTTTTTTTTTTTGGCCAGGCAGTTTACATAGACCTTGAATTTTGTTCGTGCCCAACCTTTCTCCTCCTATTTGCTGGGGCCACAGCAGAGTTGGAGATGGTGACTGCAGGGATGAAGCGTAAGGAAACCGGAGCCTGAAACGGTCTTCTATCGAGAAGCCTTGGTGGGAATGATGAGCACAGTGTTATGCCGAGGCCAGTAGTGGTCAGCAGAATTCTTTCATACACGAGTTTGAAAAAAAAAGAAAAAGGAAAACAAAAAGCTCTTTCTCCCTGCTGGCCAGGTTCTGAGAGCCTGGCCCTCCTCTCTGTCAGGTGCAGCCTCAAGCACTCCCTGCCATCGTCATGCAGCACGGGCGCTGCCTCAATCACCTTTCGTTAGGCCCTGGGCATGTGTGGGAGCTGCGCGTCCTCAGGGGCACCTCGCAGGTGGCTTTTTTTTTTTTTTTTTTTTTTTTCCCCCGGCCCATTTGGGTGTTCCTGGGTGCTGGAAAAATTCTGCCCTTGGCTCTTTTCCCCATATTCTCTGGGTTTCCAAACAACAGGGGACAGCGGCTGGGCTGGCCCGTGGGAAGAGCTGCTGCGCGGGAGCCGCCAGCATCCCGGGCTCGGCCAAGGCCCGGGTCGGCGCTGGCCGCGAGGGGGGTGCTGGGAGGCTCCGCAGAGCAGCCCCTGGGAAGGAGGTGCCACTGGCGGAGCCCGCGGGAGGTGCCCAGGGTCCGGCCGCACCGCCTGGGCTCCTGCTCCTCCTCCGCAGCGGCCTCGCGAGGAGCTGGGGCTCCTGGCCGAGCTCGGAGCCAGCAAGCACTCGCGTGGTCACCCCTGTCCCCAAAGCACCTCGGCCCCAAGCAGGAGCCCCGGCCGCGGGCTGCACTGACCCACCGAGCGGCCTCCAAATGCCACCACAACCCAGAGCAGCTTGCGGGAGCCGCCGGAGGCCCTCGGCACCGCTCGGTCCTGCACGGGCACCACATGCAGCGGGAAGCAGCTGTGCCGGTGCTGGTGCCCACCATGCAGTGAGCACGTCCGTGCGGCCTGGCAGGGGAGAGCAGCGCCAGGAGCCACACAGGGGCGAGGAGCCAGCGCGGCTGCCCACGAGTCCTCGCGGATTCCCCGCGGCGGCTGCTCGAGGGCAGGGTGCGCGCAGCCCTCACAGGGGCGGTCTGAGGTGCGAATGAGGGGCCGCAGTGCCAGCCGCGCGGGGAGAGGCCAGAGCCGCCCAGGAGGCAGCGCAGGGTGAGCGCCGGCCGGCAGAGCCCCCGAGGCCGGGAGCACCGGAGCCGGGAGCGGGGCTGCGGCGCGGAGGGGCAGCGCCCGCCTGGGGACGGCCGCCGCTCCGGGGCGCAGCCAGCCCGGCCCGGCGGCCGCGGCGTTTTCCACACAGCAAGGGGGAGCAGCTTCCTGAGGAGTCGTCGCCGGTTTCTGCTTAGGCAATCCCGGGGGCAGCAGCAGGAACTGGCGTGCAAAGCTCTCCTTGCCCCAATTACCGGGGTCTAGACAGGAACTCGCTGTGACTCCCGCCGGCCTCCCGGGGCGCCGCGCCGTGAGCAAGCAGGGCTGACACCCACTACCACGTCACAGCCCGGCCCGCCGGGCTGGCAGCCGCGCACTGAAGTCATCCTTGCGCCGCTCCGAGGCTGCTCCATCGGCTGCGCTGGTGGGAACCCCCTCCCCGAACGCGCTCCACGCGGCTCGACCCAGGCCGGGTGCTGCGGTGCAGCTCCCGCTCAGCCCAGCTCCCCTCGCCCCTCGTACGGGGCCTGGCAGCGCCTGCTGGGCGTCAGCTCTTCCCCACGTTTACAGCTCTGAGCATTTGCAAGTAGCAGCAAATTCCCAGTGAAATGCCAGGACCATCCTGCCAGGCTTGGTCCCTAAGGGAGGTGAAAACTGCTGCTCGCTGCTACCTGAGGACGTGGCTTCTCCGGCAGCACCACTTGCCGGGGCAGCACCCCGGCCCTGTGGGCTACGCACATGGGAAGCCGCCGCTGCCAGAGCTCGGCAGAGGAGCCACAAAACCCTCGGGGCCCTCCCGAGCAGCGGGGCCAGAAACTGCCTTCCCAAAACCACTGCGTGAGCCACGAGGCTCGGGGCAGGCCTGAGGGAGGAGAATTACTCGGGGAAGGCCGAGGGGCTGCCAGTGATCGGAGCCCTCAGCACGGCAGGGCCACGTCCCCT